>NC_054824.1:7214920-7852733 GCF_018345385.1 Vulpes lagopus
AGAGCTTATAGAAATGGACCTACAAGGTGAACGGCACCAAACCCCCAGGTTGGCATTTCTATCTTCTGTAGGGTCATGGATCCACATGGGAATCTGATGGTCATTGATAGAAATGCACAGAACTTTGTGTAAACCTAAGGCACTCACGGTCTGTGGCCTCACCGTGGACCTCTTGGGCATGTAGATACTAGATGTAGAGGCCCTAATCTTGGCAGAAAGCAAACTTAACTGGCAAGTGGCATTATGACTTTCTCCTTTAGTTTTGAGATAATTAGCTGAGACAACTTTTAGAGCAATCTCTGGGACCACTCCAAGAAATCATTTCACTTAATCATCTGAGGTAGTCTATTAAATATTGGCTGTTCTGAAAAATTGGCCTGCAATCTGCCAATTCTGGTGACTTATTAGAAATGATAAAAGACAATCATCTGTAGGGCAGATTTAGATTCCATTAACCCCTGCCTGGATGTGGTGCAAATATTGACCAGCGTGCCCTGGTTTAACTGAGATGGGGTTTGGGATGGGATCTTCAAACACCAGCAACTATTGATTGCTGGGGAATTGATTTTGTCCTTGGCAAAGCACACAGCAAAATAGGATGTGAATTCCTTATACTTAATTTGAAAAGAGTCTTCTTCTCCCATACAGGAGGTCATCAGCAAACACTTGGGGGTGGGGAGAGCTCAGGCTCCAGGGGAAATGTTCGGGGTTCTCCTCCTTAAAGCGGAGCTGATTCTCCCTCCACTTCCAGGCCGTGGACCTCACCCAGATTCCCCACCATGGCCGGGTTGGAAACCTGAAACTGATAAGCTTTACCAATCCACTCAGAGGGCCTGGCTACCTTTGGGGTTGGTGTAAGGAGTGATGGAGAGAAAGAAAACATTGACCAGCAACAGTCTCTTTCCCCATACCTGGGTAAGGAAGGCATTTCCTATATCCTTCCGATGCTTCTAGGTCACTCCAGAACAATGCCCTCCAGGATGTGGGTGGGTCATCCTACCTGGAGCAGGTTCCTCCACCAAGAGGCGGGCTGGGAGGACTCCCGGTCTGGTGTGCAGCCGTAGATGCGGAGGGTCAACGAGCTGGGGCCGGGCTAGTCTGGGACTCTGGGAGTCACCATAACCGCCCCTCACCACGTCTTCCCTCCTAAGATGGAATCTGAACGGCGCATACAGGCAGGCGTCTTGGCACGCTTAGGAAGCCAAGGGTTTGTGAGCTTGTTTTTAGGGCAGAGTGACTGGAGCCCTGCCACTCAGTGGCACACCTTCAATTATTCCTAAGGAAACTCAGGATAAATCAGATGGCACCTCACGCTGCCGTCTAGATCCTGGCCCACATAAGCATGGCAGGCGATTTGTAAAGAAGAATTAAATAAGAAAATTCTTGAAAATGAAGGAAATTATGCCATGAATCTAACTTCCCACTTCCTCCTCCCTCTCTCACCCCCTCCCATGAATCAGGAAAAGGCCCAAGTTGTTTGCCTTGGGAACAAACAAATCACCCCAATCCAGCTTGTGATGCATGAGCATCGGCTGGGAGCCATTGGTTTAAGGTTTTAAAAGAGAAGTGAAGGAAGAAAACAGAGAGAGAGAGAGAGAGAGAGAGAGAGGAAGGGGAGGAGAGAGAATTATCTGCATTGGTATTACACGGATTAAATCTAAAATTGCCTCGTTTATAGCAGGCATTTCCTTTCAGCCAAGCTTCTCACGTCTCAAAAAACCATAGTGTTTCACCCAGCTTGCCATTCAGCTTAACAATTTAAATCTGTTTCCAGCAGTCTGAATGGAAGTCTGGGGTGGACTCCGTGAGATTTCTTTCTATGCAGATTTTCTGGAAATACTTAAGATGAGAATTTTTTTTAAGCTCTATAAAGTTATTTACGCCTTCCTAGCAATGAGGAGGAGGCTGCTGGGTAATTGGGGTGGTCAGAAGCCACCCCCACCCCAAAACTCTCCTTCCACTGGCTTCCCACACTGCCTCGAATGTTTCCCAACACATTGCCCAAGCAAACACTAAGGCATATTGGAAAGAGAATAGGCTTGGGGGAGAAGCAAACTTAGATTCACATCCTGGCTGGTCCACCACTTATCAGCTGGGAAATCTTAGAAACGTCTATCTGTAGCCTCTTAGACACTCAGTTTTCAGGGCACCTGGGTGGCTCAGTGGTTGAGCGTCTGCCTTTGGCTCAGGGCATGATCCCGGGTCTCAGTTTTCTCTCTACATACGTAAATACTCTCTGCATTAGTGTGGGTCTGAATAGTAAAACTGATGATATATGAAATCAGGAAAACATAAACCACCTTCCAAGGATATAAAACAGGAGGAATTGAATGCAAGGAATTGATTTCAAGGTGATAAAAAGGTGAAGAGGTCAACGGTGGGGGCAGCAAGGGGCTGGTGATGCAGCCCAGAAATCAACTACAGCTGGATGCCACCAAACCCTGAGGCTGGAGTGACACAGGCGGTAGGCAGGCTCTCTCCAAGGGCAAGCTCGAAGGTCACCCGAAGGAAAAGTGGGGCCACGGCAGGAGCCAGGATCATAAGAGAAGCACATGTGCTGCCAGGGACGGCACCCAAGGCGGAGAAGGAGGAGGAGGAGGAGGAGGAGAAGCATGCCTCCTCCTACCCCCAGCCACCCTCCCTTCTCTTGCTGAAGCCCCTGGCCACTGACTGGCACCCCCGGAGTGCTGCCTGCAGGGCCTGCTCCCTGCCTACAGAGCAGAGCTGGCTTCCCAGGAATGTGCCTGAAGACAAGAAGGCCCTTGGCTGTCGCCAGGGACCCGGAGTCCTGACATCCTCGGGCCTCGCCCGCAGAAGCCCTCGTGGCTCAGGGCCACGTTCCCCCTGGCTGCAGGCCCCAGGTATCACCCCGCCCCTCTCTGTCAAGCTGTCACCACCGTCTATCTTTCTCTGAACTGACCCCAGGATAGATAGAGTCCCCGTCCTCCTCTAGGCAATGCTCCCGGCAGGCAAGCATATGCCCCCCACCCCCGCCCTAACTCAAGGTGTTGGGCCAGGTAGGCAGGGTCAGCCAGGCCGCAAGCACACCGGCTTTGGCCGGTTCCCAGGCACAGTGCTGCCCTCGGGCTCAGGCTGGGGAGCCCCAGCTCTGGCCTCCTTTTCAAAGGCCAGGATTCTTTTCTTTTCTTTTTTTTTTTTAAGATTTATTTATTTGTTCATGAGAGACCCAGAGAGAGAGGTAGAGAGAGAAGCAGAGGGAGAAGCAGGCCCCACACAGGGAGCCCAAGGCGGGACTCGATCCCAGGACCCCGGGGTCACGCCCTGGGCCCAAGGCAGGTGTCCCAAAGGCCAGGATTCTCTGGAGCCAAGGGACACTGGCAGCTCCAGTCCCCTCCCTTGTTCTGGGTGTTTAAGACATCAGATTGCCCCCCACAGCCGGGAGCACAGTTCCAGGGCCTGACTGCTCTTCCCTCCTGCTCTGTCCTCCTGGGGACGGAGCAAACCTACGGTGCCAGCAGCCTGAGAGCCGAGGCCACCGGTCATGGGGGACGGGGAGGGACAGTTACGCTGACACGGGCCACACCCCACATGCCTGGCCTGGCCACACACCTGCCTGCGAAGTCCCTCCAGGTGAGGGATGCGCCCCGGGCCATGCCAGGAGGGGGACGGGCTGCCTGCCCGGGGCTGGGAGGCCGGGCTGCTCCAGCTCTCCACCTGCCACGATGTCTGCTCTAGAATTTGCAGGCGCTCCCCCTCTGACCCCGGCCTTCCGAGCTGTCTGAAGGTGTGGCCCCCGAGCCCCAGGACAGAACTTACTGCCCTTAGAGGTTGTCGGCTTCACGTGGGACTCTGTGTATTGGGGGCTGCGTGCGTCCTCTGGCCGCTGTCCCCACACTTGCTAAGCGTGGGCCTGGGCCTGACGTAGGCTGGCTCCCAACCCGGAGGGGAGCTCAGGGTGTGAGGGTGTGGGGCTCAGGCGAAGAAGGGAGGAGAGGGCTCCGACCCGCACGTGCCCACAGGCCAGGGGTGCGCACGGGGCTGTCCGCCCACACCGGGTGCCAGGCCGGGCCTCGTGCCCCTGGCACCTGCAGCGCTCCTGAGCAGACTCCTCCCGGCTCTGCAGGGCAGCACGCCCTCTGGTATTCCTAAGCCAACACTCACGGAGTATGGCACATGTTGTCCTAAACACATTCCACGTATTGTCACATAATCCTCCTGTGAGGCAGATAATATCATTACCTCCATTTCGCAGATAAAGAGACAGACAGGGAGGCTGAGCAATTTGCCCAGGGCACAACCAGGATTCGGGTCCATGGGTCTGAGTCTCAAGCTGGACTCTTAACCACACCCTACACTGCCTCCCACTCCATGAAAGCGTGTGTGTGTGCGCGCGCGTGCGTGTGCCCAGAGCTTCACTGAGTGCTTAAAGAAGTCTCTCCCCTTCCCCCCTAGACAGTGAGGGACCCCCTGTCATTGTCCCAAACATTGAAGGATAGCTGCTGTGTCCTTGGCCCAGCTTTCTCTTCCCTGGCTGGACATCCCCGTCTGTTTGCCTTCCTTCCCATGATAGAACATCTAAACCCTTTACCACCCAGCTTGGGGGTCCCTCCATCCTGTCCCATCGCCTCTTTTGAAGTGTGGGACCCAGAACTGAAATCTGTACTCAAGTTGGCCGATCTTCCCCGTGTGAGCAGAATTTAGGAAATCATTTCTTCCCGTCATTCTTGTACAAACGTAGCAAGAGGCAGGATTAGCCCTTGGCAGGACCCCATGCACAAGCGTTCACTCTGTGACTGAGAGAGCCCTCGTCCTCGAGGAGTGTATAGTCCAGTGCAAGCGACAGACAGGGGAATTGGTCATCTGAACAAAATGTGAGTCACGAGGGGGCCCAGATGAGCAAGCGTTCTGCGGCAGGGGTGGTTGGGAGATGGGCGTTAAAGAGTAAATGGGAATCCATCAGGTGAGCTAGAGGAGGTGGGAACAATGGGCGCAGAGGCGGGGAGGTGTGCAAGGACATGGCACATGCCAGAACCTGTTGCATGACTTGGTAGTCAGACCACATCTCGATCTGATCCTTTGGAGGGATCTGACCTCCTGAAGGTCGAGGGGAGCCGTAAGCCTTTTACTGTGGCTTGATTTCTATTAATTCATGGAGCTTTTTACAAGTCCTTTCACGCTGCATCATTGATTTGTTAAACTAAAGCCCAGAACTTTCCATCGATTCCAATTCAGTTTCATCTTATTAGATCCCACCCATTGTTTCAGTCAGTCTGGATCCCATTTCTGCACATCCAAACTCTTCGTCCTCCTTGCCAATGCTGCATCATCTGCCCTTTCTGATATTGATAACAGTATCCAAAGCAACAGGCTTGGGCAGAGACTCGTTGCCCACCCCACTACGGACTTGCTCTGAGTTACCGTGAGTCAGCATCCCTCAGGCTAGGAGCTCTTCTAAATAAAAGGCACATCGAGCTCACAATTTTCCACTTTTGTCTACAAGGAGGTCATGAGAGAGATCGTCAGCTGGTACCTCTGAGTTCTGGATATACCATCATCAACATCTCCCTGGCCTACCCGCCCAACGACCCCATTAGAGCAGGAAATGAGTGAGACCAGTGTGACTTGTTTCCCTGCAGCTCCTATCTCTAGGGTGCGTAAACCATCTGCTTAATTAATAGCGTGGACCATAGTTGTGGTGGGTTCTTTGGTGCTCCCCCTCACACCTGCAGGTATGCAGTTTGCAGAATCCGAGTCCTCTCCCTTTTGAGAACGAGGACTTTTGCCCACCCCAATCTTTGGGTCGCTCTCACATTAGCTGCGGTCTATGAACGATCAACAACCGCCACAGAGCAAGCTGGGCTCCTGTTCTCCCGTGGGCATGGCCGGGGCTGAGGAGCGCTAGGCGGGCACCTGGACTCTCCTCCAAGCCTGTCATGGGCATCTTTGCCCCAACCTTCGGCTTCAATTCCAGCTCAGTAGGGTTACTGTTCCCTTTCCAGACTGAAGATCATTCTTTTTTTTTTTTTTTTTTTTTTCTGAAGATCATTCTTGAGAGAGAAAAAAGCAATAGGAGTTTGGCATTTTGTCATACTCTCTCTCATGCTCTGCTTTGCAGGCGGAAGAGTTTGAATTTGATCGGGTAAGTAATCGCTGAAGATTTTTGAAAACAGGAGTGATGTGATCCTATTTTAAGGGGAGCGTTCTCAGGTTTGGGGCTCTTTTGCATCAGAAGTACGTTGCTCTCGGCACAAACATTTAACACTAGCAATTGCCTGTAAGCGCAGCAGGCAGAGCAAAACATACTAGCCAAGCACAGTCGTAGAAGATCATTGTATCTTCAGTGGGAGGCAGGAAGGGGAAGCAGCGAGTAGAATTTGCAGCCTGACAGCCCTGGGTTTAAAGTACCAACTCCATCATTTCAAAGCTAGAGGCCTTAAGCAAGCACCTCTGTGCCTCAGTTTTCTCCTCTGTGTAATGGGAACAATAATTATACCCGCCAACTGGAGTCAGATGTAAAGTGCCTTGCTCCGTAGACAAACTGCTCAAGAAGTGGTCCTTTATCCAAATCCGTCATCTCTAGGTGCTATGATTACACAGTGGTCACCTTGCAGGACCCCAAAGCTCCCCCAAACCAGGGCACATCCTCCCGAAGTAGCCTGAGGACAGTGGGGTTGTGAGCTCTGTGCATGGAGATGCCTCCCAGACACAGAGGTGGCGTCTGCTTGCTGCACGGCTCTGAGCTGCCTGCCGAGGCCCCAACCCCGAGTGACCTGCAAGGGAGGCCGGCACCAAATTCCTAGAGTCCTGAGTGCGCATCCCACCCTAATTAGCTCCACTTCCCTGTGTGTTTTTGTCAGGAGTTGCAGGGTTAATAGCTGGAAGAACCGGTTTTAAAATACACCCTCGGGAGCTAGTCTGGGTGATTCTTCAGAGGAAACTGGAGCCTGGGTAGGAGGCGCCAAGGCCCAGAAATGGCAGGTGTCCCTCGGTCCCACCTGAGGTGCTGGCAGCTTCCTGCACGTGTGGCCCATCCCCTCCCACGCACGGGGCCGCCCCACCCACGGGAGGCACAGTTGGGGAAGCACTGGCCACCTCTTTGTCCCGCTCTCATTCCACCCTGCCCTTCAGCTGGCCTCCCAAGGCTGAGCAAAGTGGCTTTGGATCCTGCACGGTGCTACTCTGCCCTCTGACCTGGGAGTAGCCACATCTTCTTTCCTTTTTTTTTTTTTTTTAAAGATTTTATTTATTTATTCATGAAAGACACACAGAGAGAGAGGGGGGCAGAGATACAGGCAGAGGGAGAAGCAGGCTCCGTGCAGGGAGCCTGATGTGGGACTTGATCCTGGGTCTCCAGGATCACGCCCTGGGCTGAAGGCAGGCGCTAAACTGATGAGCCACCCAGTGATCCCCACATCTTCTTTCCACATGTCCCCCCAGAGACCCAGTTCTGCAGACGCAACACAAATTCTCCCATCCATGCTTTGACCCTGCCAAGAATCCCTGACCTTCCTCAGCATTAACGTAGCACATCGAGCAAGAATTTGAGAGTTTTCATAGGATAAGTGTTTAGTCCTCACTCTATGCTTATGATGCGGGTATTACTGCCTGCATCTTACAGATGAAGAAACTGAGGCCCTCGAGAGCTCAGGGACATTGCTGAAGGCTGTATTGCCGAGTAAATGGCAGAGGTAGGATTTGAACTCATGACACCTTGCTCAGCATGATATTCTATTTCCTCTCTTGTGATAGAAAGTTGGGCACTTGGAGACCTGGCAGGGACAACCACCAGGCCGTGGGCCCCAATTCACTTTGCCTGGGGCCTAGTCCAACTACATATTGCCCCAGACTCTCTAGAGACCAGGCTAATTTCAACTTCTAGGACCTCTGAAGCAGGATGGAAGCAGAGCAGAACCCAGTCCCCGCCTGCCCCGAGGACCCTGCATCCACCCACACACCCACACACACACACACACACACACACACACACACCCCTCTCTCCTCCTTTTGGGTCCAGGAAGAGATCACAGCCCTTGGCCACTGGAGCCTTAACTCTTTTTTTAAATTGTGGTAAATATATATTATATAATATGTTATACA
Organism: Vulpes lagopus; assembly: GCF_018345385.1. NCBI lineage: Eukaryota > Metazoa > Chordata > Mammalia > Carnivora > Canidae > Vulpes > Vulpes lagopus. The sequence goes on from NC_054824.1 coordinate 7,222,979, forward strand.
TACAATAACATTTAATGTCAATACTTTTAAGCATCTATAGGGTTAAGTATATTCACACTCTTGTGAAACAAAACCCCAGAACCATTTCAACTTGCAAATCTGAAACCATACCCATTGGACAGCAGCTCTTCTTTTCAGTCTCCTTCTTCCCCAGGCCCTAGAAAATACCATTCTCCTTTCTGTGTCTCCAAGTTTAACTATTTTAGATCATATAAATGGAATCATACAGTATTTGTCTTCCTGTGACTGGCTTATTGCATCTAGCTCAAAGTTCCCAAGGCTCATTCGTGTTGTATAGTATGGGATAGGGATTCTCTTCCTTTTTAAAGGCTGAGTAATATTCCATGGTCTCTCTGTACCACCTGTTGTTTATCCATCTGTCCTTTGGAGGACATTTGGGTGGCCTCTGTCCCTTGGCTATTGTTAATAATGCTGTTATAAGCATGGGTGTGCCAATATCCCTTTGAGATCCCATTTTCGGTTCTTGTGGTTGTAGATCCAAAAGTGGGGATTGCTGTATCACATGGTAATTCTACTTTTAATTTTTTGAGAACTTGCAGGCTGTTTTCCATCGCCATGGCACCCTTTTACATTCCTACCGATAGTGCACAAAGATTCCAATTTCTCTACATCCACAATTGATATTTTTTGTTGTTGTTGTTTATTTTTTGTTTGTTTTGGGTAGTGATCATCTTGATGGATGTGAAATATGGAGTCCTACCTTCTGAGCACAGGGTCCAGCTCAGACTGGCAGCGGCCTTGGGCCTCCCAATGCCAGGATTGAGACTCACCTGTGACAGCAATAGGTCCCCAGCAACATTTTTCCCCATGGCCAAAGAAGCCAAGTGATTCTTGCTGACTTGCTGAAAATCCCTGGGCAGGTTACATCTTCGTCTCCGAGAATCCCTGAGGAACTGCTATGGTGCCGTGGACTATTCCCGGGTGAGCAGTGTTTTCAGTAGGTGTTAAGTAGATAATGATCTACTAGGATATTAATTATGATTTTACATTCTACGATCATTATGCTATGAATGATCATTATGCCATGAATGATCGTAGAATGGTAGCTCCATGCAGGCAGAGACATTTGTCTTGATCATCTCTACACTCCCAGCACTTGGCACACAGTCAGCGCTCAGAAACTATCTGTTAAATGAACAAAGAAAAGAATGAACGAAGAGATGAACAAAGAATAAACAAAACAGAGGAATGAATGCTTAGCTTTCCAAGCGTGTACAAAGCAGTCCCTCTGAGCTAAAGTGGCCCAGTGGTGACCGTTAGAAGACCGCCAGCTCCTACCTTTGGTGGCTTGCAGACTCTTTTTCATAGAAGCCACAGCTGTCCCTCCCTCCTTGCGGAAGCATCATGTACCTGGCTTCCAGCCACCAGCCCAGGCCTGTCACTCCTCTCTCTCTCGAAGGACTCGAGACTTTGTTGTTCTGATGGGGCTGTCAAGGAGAGGGTTTAAAATATTTGAGAAGTGATGCCTTAGCAGAAGATTTTGGCAGGCAGTGATAAATTGTCAGCTTTGCTTCAGGAAAAAACAAAATGTATCTCTTCTCGTTCCTCGCAGGGGAGATTTTTAAGGATCTCAGCACTTTTTTGTGCAAACACTGAGATCTAGCAGCCCACCCACCCCACCTCCAGAGAGAAGACACTTAGTGGAGAATGAGAATGAGGGTTTCAAGCGAACACAGGCACAACAAAACTTGTTTTCTCTAGTGTGGCATAAGGAGAGGGCCACAATCATGAGGAGAGTGTGCCAACCCCAGTGCCACACTCTGATGTCACAGTCTGTAAGAAAGGCAGGGAGATAATACTTGCTATGTGCCTGGCACCGTTCTGAACCCTTTACTGACTCGTTTAATACTAACTCATTTCATCCTCTCGTTGACCTTGTGGGATGTCGCACCCATTGTACAGATGGGAAAACCAATCTACTGAGAGGTAAGCCCCCGGCCTGTGGTCACATAGATCCTGGGATTTGGATCCAGGCTTGGGTTCCAGAGTCTAGGCTTTTACGCTGAACTGTACTGGATCTCTTTAGTCATTCATCACCCTGTTTGTTAAGCGAACAGCATTCATAGAGAGCCCACTATGTGGCAGGCTCCACCCCAGGAAGTGAACAAAACACAAGCCTCACCTCCAAGGCTTTTAATCTAACAAAGATGTTCATTCCATATGTGTCTTGTCTGTAAAACTCAACCAGGGTAAGGGGGAACCCAGACTCACAAATTGCCCAACCAAATTCAAATTCACTGAGTGGTCAAGATTCCTGACAAACTACTTCTCAGGAGCCACAATTTAACCTTTTTTTTTTTTTTAGAAAACAGCTCTAAGGGTAGGTATGTTTTGGTGACTCTGGCTTCTGGAAGGGCTTTTGACACATTTGAACCAATAGGAAAAGCTGTTGATACCCTTGCAGTGCCCTTCACCTGGGCACACACCTATCTACCCAAGAACCAGGTAAAGCCAGGGTTTTCCTTATGAAAATAAAGCCATTAGTAATATCAAGTGATACTAATATCAACCAAAGTCCTGCACTGGAGTAGGACCAGTGGAGTTTCTGGGGCTGCCCCTGCCTTCCCTGGAAAACCCAGCCAAGTAGCATTTTCTTGTTGATTCAAATAAGCTATAGATTCTGTGCGTGCAAACTTAAAAACCAGAATGGCAAACACCCTGCGGGCCACAGACATACTGGAGAGACACGGAACATTTATGGGTCCCTCTGGTTACAGTGTAGTAGGCAGTTCGGAGCTTAGGCCTAGATGAAATCCCAGCTCTGCAGCTCACGCAGGCAAATCACCTTCTGTCCCTCCGTCCCCACATCTGTGAAATGGGACTAATAACTAATAACCCCCCTTGTGCATGGGGTGGATATAAGGATCAAAGGAGGGAATCTTGCGGAACACTCAGCACAGTGCTGACCAGAGAAATGCCCCCGAAGCATTAGCTATGGTTCTATGACTGTTGACCTTTGAGCACCATGGTTGTACACGGATTTGGGGGGATAAATACAGTATAGTACTATAAACGTATTTGCATCAGTCGACTGTTCACGTTATCGATAAGGCTTCTAGTCAACAGTGAGCTATTAGTAGTTAAGTCTGGGGGGAGTCGAAACTCATTCGTGAGTTATAGACCATGCAGGGTGCAGGAGGTTGGGGCAAAGCCCTTAAACCCCGTGTTGCTCGAAGGTCAACTGTATCTTATTACAATTATCTGCAAATGATTAAATGATGAAAATTCATTACATTTAAATAAAGGTGCTGTGAGTACCTTATGAGACTATTTTCTCTATGTTGCTCGAAGTTACACATTATCCCTGTCAGACACAGGGTAAGGCTGAGGCCCCTTTTGGGGGTTTTCAGTGAGGTGACAATAGTAGCATGACCCTACCCTCCAGTGTGAAGCTCTCCTCGGTAGCTCAAACTTCCTTTCTTTCACCCTGACTTCAACCCACCTCATAAGTCCAAAATGGGAGCGCGGTGCCCACCCCACTTGTCACGCCTTCCAGGCCTGTCTTCGGTTGGCTCCCCCACACCCCAGAAAGCAGATCTGAGGCACAAACAAGTCTCCAAGGCAGTGCTCCCGGAGGTAACCAGTGAGGGCGTAGGGGCCTCAGAACAGGGGAAGGGAGAAGACCAAGCAAGAGTGAGGTCTGAGCAGTCTGACAGAGGCCAGCTCGGGCTGCCCCGCTGGGGGACCTGGAGCACGTGATTGTCCCCACCTGAGGGGCAGGGGGGAAAGAGGGCAAGCAATGGAACGGGAGTGGCCCTGTTCCCCATCATCCCGGGGACCTACTTGGGAGAAGTTGTGTTTCCCACTTGCCACAACTCCCTCGGATCTGTGGGTGGTCTGGACGCCCTAATTCCCAGAAGGGAGATGCCACAAAAAGAGTCCCACTAGAGCGAAATCTGTGCAACCACTTGGTCATTTGGAGGCTTGTCAGGCTGGCAGACCGGAGAGGAAAGGAGCTGCCGTCCTGGCAGGGCTAATTACCGATGGGGACGAGGCCCTGTCCCTGCAGGAGCCTGTGGAACTCGGGGCCGGTGTCAGCGGTGACCCGTCGATGGCAGCGAGCGAGCACAGCACGGGAACAGGGGCCCTCGAGGACGAAGGGCAGGGTCACCCCGCCAGGGACCAGCCAGCGGAGGTGCCAGCCCGCCCCGGGTGAGGCTGGAGGACGGCCACGTGACAGTCAGGTGCTTCTCCGGGCCAGCTGGGCGGGGGAGGCCTGCGAGTGACCCCACCGACCCTCCTCCTCCACGCTTTCCGCGGACTGTGGTCAAGTCCCCGTCGTGGAGGCTGTGAACCGGACTGTGGGATGCTAGCGGGATCCTCTTCTGTTTGTGGTTTGGTTCCCTCCTGGCTTCCGCGTGCTCCTCTTCCCAGCTGCACTCCTGTGAGCAGCTGCCCCCGTCGGGTCCCCCCGAAGCAAGGCCCAGACAGGGTTGGCACCAGTCAGGGCTGGGGAGCCTGGGGCCTGGCTCTCCCCGCAGGCAGCCAGGGCAGCCCGGAGCCCTGAGGCCCATCTGCCAGAAAGAACCAGGGGGCTGCCTTGGAAGCAAAGCACACCCAGGCCTGGGTGCACAAGAAATGGCAGAAAGGATCGGGGCAGGGGGTGTGGAGGGGGGTGGGGGTGGGGGGTGGGCACTGGCACTTTCTGCTTTCCTGCGGAAATGCTCTTGGAGTTGCTTCACCCTCATGGCAGCACGACTTCAGGCCCAGGACAGGGCACCCGGGGGGAGAGCAAGTGTGTTCAACAGAGCAGGAGACCACACGTGCCCGGCCTTGCCTCTGAGGGCCAGGGCGCAAGGGAAGGTGTTTCCACGGCCCCGCCCTCCAGAACGTTCCCTCCAGCTGCGGAGGGGAGAAGCCACCTACAGGCTTTTTAATCCCCAGGCCAAGAAGCCCCCGGGCAGCCAACCGTGACAGGCCAGAAGGGAAGTACGTGACCCAGGACATGACAGACTGGGCAAGGTCACTCTGAACCCAAGAGATGAAAAAACAAATAAAATAAAGAATTGGCATTGACAAGTTCATGACACAATTTGTTTCTTCCAATTACACTTCCTCAAGTCGGATTGGAGTCATTTTCCAGCCAGGCCGATTTCCAAGGGTCAAAGCTGTTTGGAGAGCGACGGTGCCCGTCGGTTACTTCACTGCCTCTCCTTCAGGACACACTGACGCAAGACCTGCCCCGCAGGCAGGCGCTGGGCTGAGCGGAGGCGGCCGGAAAGGGACACACTGGCCCTGCCCTTGTGCAGCTTATGGTCTAGCAGGGGGACAGTCGCTGAGTGAGTAGACACACGCACAGATATGGAAGTCCCCCTGGGGACCGGTGTCTTGAAGGAAGTGTGGGATGCCATGGGAGGGAACCGCAGGGTGAACTAAACGAAGTTGATTTTGTCAGAAGGACCCCTCTGAAGAAGCTGCGTGGAAGTTGAGGCCTGAAGGGCGAGTGGGAGTTAAGCCATTTCCAGAAAGGAGCCTGGGCGTTGGGTGGGGTGGCCCACTGGAGCAGAAAGAGCAGCCCGTACTACGTAAGGCCTGCAGTTGGGAAAGACAGGGGCCGGCTCGAGGCTGGAACCGAGTGAAAGCACCCCATTTCCCCCAAAGGATCCAAGCAAAAGTTTGAGCGTGTTTCTGTGTGTGCAGTTGGGCCGTGGGGTTCCAGGAGGGGAGTGGGAGCCTGGAGTGGTGATAAACTTTAGGCCTCAAACCTGCTCTGGGTCGGGTACTTAAAGCAGACAGAAATAATGAACCTTCTGAGTCAAGACAAAGTCACGTGGCCTTGGCTCCCAGCACTGCACAGCCCGGGGGGCCACGCACACTGCAAGCTCCATGAAGAGGAGGACCTTCCTGGTACTGGGTAGTGCCGCCATACTACCCATTGGAAAGAGAGCTTGTGGGAAAGAGGCTCTTTGGAGATCACTGGGGACAAAGAAGTTAGCTTAACAGTTGAATTTTTATTTTCTGAAGAAGCTGGAAGCCAGTGAGGCAGGACAGCAGAAATTACAAGGGCGAGATGTATTGAGAAGATATTTTTTTTTCCTACAACAAAAAATATTTGGGAAACGTTTATATTGAGTCCAATAGACAAGGCCCTGCCGTCCCCGCTGCCCCAACCTTGTCATCTAGTGAGAGGAGAAAAGACATTAATTTAAATCACACAAAAACAAATGTGTTGGGGCACCTGGGGGTGCTCAGTCAGTTAGGCGTCTGCCTTCGGCTCAGGTCATGATCCCAGGGCCCCGGGATCGAGCCAGTGTTGGGCTCTCTGCTCAATGGAGAGTCTGCTTCTCCCTCTCCCTCTGCCATTCCCTCTGCTTGTGCTCTCTGGCTCTATCTCTCTGTCAAATAAATAAAATATTTTTAAAACAAAACAAAAACAAATGCGTAATTGTGGGTTGAGAAGCAGCACGCAGGAGAGGCCCGCGGTGGCAGGGGTGGTTGGATGTGTATCAGGACAGCTTCCCTGAGGAAGTGGAATTCAAGTGGAGATCTAAAGGTTGAGCGAAGGTTATTTAGGCCAACTGAGTGGAGTGGGGGCCAGGTGAGAACATTCTAGCCATTGGGAAGGGCATGAGTGACGCACTGTCATGGGGACATAAATCAAAGAAACCTGGTTGACCAGGCCACAGAGAATTAAGCGCAAGAAGAAGTGATAAGAAGGTTTCGGGTAGGAATCAGACTTGGATCCTAAAAGCATATCGTACTTGCTCATGGAAGGTGGAATTGAAGGGGTGGGAGAGCAAGCAGGGAGACCAGGTAGGGAGCTCTTAGAGGGGTACAGGGTGGCCTGGACCGGGGTGATGACCACAGGGCCTTAGAGAATGGGATGGGTTGGAGTCATATTTAGGTGTAAATTTGGCAAAAGAAAAAAAAAAGCAAAATAAAAAAACCTGTGCTTAGCTGAATGTGGAGGCAATAAGGGATGCGGGGGAGGGAGGCATGAAGGTTTCTCCCTGGGGAATTGGGTGGGTGCTGGGGCTGTTCATTAAGTTAGGGAACCCTTGAAAAGAAGGTAGTGATTTTAGACATTTCGGACAGATTAAGCTGGAGGCGCCCTTGAGACCTCCAAGTGGAAGTAATGGGGTGACTAGATCTGAACCTCAGGGGAAAGGCCTGGAATAGTAGTGTCAGTCTGGAAGTTACTGGAGTATGAGGGTTATTGAGGTTGGGGATATGAATGAGGCCACAAAGGCAGAGTATGAAAGTACGAATGTGTACAGAGATGTGGCTTCATTGGTCAAATTTGTCTGGAAAACACGGGGTTAAACATACTTAAACTGGATTCTTTGCAGCAGGACCTCTCAGGGGGCTTTAAAAGGCTGTGATGGGGGTGGGTAACTGGGTGGCTCAGTCAGTTAAGCATCTGCCTTCAGCTCAGCTCGTGATCCCAGGGTCCTGGGGTCGAGCCCCACATCAGGCTTCCTGCTCAGTGGGGAGTCTGCTTCTCTCTCTTTCTCTCTCTCTCTCTCTGCCCTCCACCTCGTGCAAGCTCTCTTTCTCTCAAATAAACAAAATTAAAAAATAAAAAATAAAAACCTAATCACTGTTTGTATTTCTGGAGGGGATAAGAAAGACTAATGAACACTGGGAATCTCTAAACGCCAAGACACCTTAATCCAGAGATTCCTGAACTTTTTTTGATCACAGAATCCTTCAGTCACAGGGCATCTTACTGCACTAGAAAACTCTTCCTGACAGTGAAGTACGGCAACCAGAGCACTATCTTTTATTTCCTTTGAGGATAAAACCAATAGCAACCCTCATGTTCGAAGTGTGCCACCTTTGACTGAGTGCTTTCATATCACTTCTTATTCAACTCCCAAAATAACCCTGTTCTGGGGGGTGGGGGTGGTCTTAGGACCCCAACCTACAGATGAGGTTCAGCTGTGTTACGTGGCATACCCAATGCTCAGTGTCTCAGGCTGGTGAGGGGAAGACCTGGAATTAAAACCAGGACAACCAGGTCACCAAGTTCAATGTCGTGTTCAGCTTTATGACCTTGGCTGTTCCCACATGAAAACACGTGGGCCTATAACGATGTCATGAATTTAATAGTTGTGAGGCTGATGCTTGGATCCTCAGAGCCTTCATCTAGTAGCTGAAAAGCCTCTGCTTCTGAGATGGCTGCTGGCTGGCTTCCTCTTAACAACCTAGGAATGGGGGCCCCTGGGTGGCTCAGTGGTTGAGCGTCTGCCTTTGGCTCAGGTCATGATCCTGGAGTTCCAGGATCGGGTCCTGCATCAGGTGCCCCACATGGAGCCTGCTTCTCCCTCTGCCTATGCCTCTGCTTCTCCCTGTGTGTCTCTCATGAATAAATAAATAAAATCTTAAAAAACACACACACACACACACACAACAAACCTGAGAATGGCTACACTGAATCAGACCCAAGGTTCACTGACAGTGGAAGCACCTGGTTGTCCTCAGGAGCTCAACGTGAAAGGCGAGAGCCATACCTCCAACATCCCGGCTTCTCTTTGATAGTCAATTATGGATCTAACACCCATGAATTTATCTAAAATGTACAAAAACTTATTTATTATTTTGATCTTGTATCACCTCTTGAGATGATGAGACATCTTGAGATGTCTCTAAGTTCATCCTTCCTGCTATAAGACCTTTTATTAATCTTTTGTATGTTGATTAAAAATTAGGCTATGAGAAGAAATACATTTCTCCAAGAGGGAAGATTAGCCTTAGAGATAGACAAGCCAAGACTATCGTTCGAACATGAACACAGGACTCCTCTTTCCATAAAATTAAATATATGCCCCTACTAGTGATGTCCTTAAATAGCATCCAGGAGTTACTCCTCTGCTCAGCCAGTCTCTCAACAGACAGACACAGGACTCCTCTTCCTGGCGGAAGTCTGTGCTGGCTGTAGTGGGGGAACATAGAATATATTCCCCATTAAGGAATTTTTGGGATTTTTTATTATATAAAATTTCGTGGAAGTATATTTTCAGAAAGGTACACAATCATAAATGTTCACAAAATACCTATGCTCATGTAATCACCACTCACGTCAAGAAATAGTGTTTATCGGCTCCCCGTAAGTTAGCTGGGCCCACTTCCCAACACCACGTCTTCCCTTCTTCCTAGAGGTAACTGGTCTTCTGACCATGTATTAGCTTCCTATTACTGCTCTAATAAATTAGCACAAACTTCGTGGCTTCAAACAATATTCTCTTATAGTCCTGGAGAACAGAAATCCCAAATCAGCCTCGCTGGGCTAAAATCAAGGTGCTGTTGGCAGGCTTCATTCCTTCTAGAGGCTCTCAGCAGAGTATTTCCTTGTCTTTTCCAGGTTCTGGAGGACACCTACATTGCTTGATTTACGGCCCCCTTCCCACATTTCCAATGCCAGCATCGTAGCATTTTCTCTCTGACTGTGATCCTCCTGCCTTCCTCTTATTAGGACCCTTATAATTAGATTAGGCCTACTTGAATGATCAAGGAAAATCTCCTCATCTCGAAACCTTTAATTTAATCACATCTACAAAATCTCTTTTACCGTATACGGTAATATACTCCAAGGTTCAGGGGATTAGGACACAGATATGTTTGGGGAACCACTGTTCAGCCTACCACAGACCGTAGCACCATAGACTCACGGTGCCTATTTTGAACCTTACGTCAATAGTCATACACTCCTTTCACGAGGTCTTTTGATTTTAAACAGTCTTCAGGTTTAGAGTAGTCTAATTTATCAGTCGTTTGCTTTAAGGTTAGTGCTTTTATGTTTCTTTAAAGAAATATTTACTTACGTACCCCACCCCCCAAAACGAAGATACTCTATGTTTCCTCTGCTTGTTATGTTACCTATCATTTTTAAACCTACAATCCATCTAGAGTTAGTTTTTGTGAATGCTGTGAGGTAGTTACTAAGGTTCATTTTTTTCCTGATGCGGATACCCATATGATCCAGTAGGATTTTAAAGACTGCCTTTCCCCCACTGGTCTGCATTACCCTTTTTATCTTCAACATCTGTTTAGGAACCATACCATGCTATCTTAATCATGGTAGCTTTTAAGTAAATCCACATAACCACTGGTGCAAGTTCTCTTATTTGGTCATTCTCCAGTATTATCTTGGCCATTTCTGGCCTTCTGTATTATCATATAAATTTCAGAATCAGTTTTACCAGTTTCTTGGAATTTGACTGGGACTGCACTGAATCTGTAGATTACGTGGGAAAGCATGTTTATTGTAATACCTACATCCTCTAGTCCTTGAACATTTATTTGGGTCTTCTATAACTTAGTTCAGTGACATGATATTCTTTTTGCACAAAGAAAGGGGTTGCACATCTTTCCCTGGATTTATTCTTAGGGGTTTACTGTTTGTTATGTTATTAGAATGCTGTATTATCATTTAAAAGTTTTATTTTCTGATTTTAGTATATATAATGCAATTGATTTTTCATATTGATCTTGTACTCGGCTATCTTGCTAAATTCATTCGCTAATTTACATAGTTTGTAGGTTCTTTTGGATCTTCTCTCAATAGCTATAACTATATAAATATGTATGACATACATACTCATATATATTTCTCCTTAGTATCCATGATGCTGATGAATAATGGCAGTTTTATTTCTTTTTCATTCTTATTTTTCTTGTTTTATTGTACTAGCTGTGAATCTCCAGTGAATAGATGTGATAACAGATATCTTTGTCTCATTTCCAAATTAGGGAGGGATTATGATGTTTGCTGTAGGGTTGTTTACAGATGTCTTTATAAGATTAAGGAAATTCTTTATACTTCTAGTTGGCTAAGAATTTTTTTTTAATCATGAATGAACACTGGATTTTTTAAAGATTCTTCATTCATTTGAGAGAGCAAGTGAGAGCATGAGAAGGGGAGAGGGGCAGAGGGAGAAGGAGAAGCAGGCTCCTCACTGAGCAGGAAGCCTGATGGGCTCAATCCCAGGGCCCCAGATTCATGACCTGAGCAGAACTTACCTGATGGAGCCACCCAGGTGCCCCAATATTGAATTTTTAAAATTGTTTTTTCTATATCTATTAAGATAATCATAAGGTTTTCCTTTTTATTTTGTTCATGTGATGAATTTACATTAATTGAGTTATCTTGCTTTTTAGGTTGAAATAATTTTAGATTTACGGAAGAGTTGCAAAAACAGTACAATTTCCTTATACCCTTCTCCCAACTGCTCCAAATGCTCATTTATACAACTATAGGACAACTGTCAATACTTAAATAACATTGGTATATTACTTTTAATGATACTATGTCCTTTATATAGATTTTACTAGTTTTTTTCATGAACGTTCATTTCAGGATGGCATATTGTGTTTAGTTGTGGTATCTCCTTAGTCTGTTCTAACCTCTGACAGTTCCTCAATCCTTCCTTGTCTTTCTTGACTTTGACACTTTTGAAGAGAATTGGTCAGGTATTTTGTTAAACTATCCTTCAATTCAGGTTTGTCTGGTGTCTTCTCACAATTAGATTGAAGGCTTTCATGCTTGAGAAGTTTGCTGCAGAGGTGATGAAGCTCAAACTCAGAACTCCTGAGATCAAGAGTTGCATGCTCCACTGACTAAGCCAGCACCACTCCCCACCCCCACCCTCCCCCGGCCCTTGTATTCTCTTTAAAGGTATGATCTTTAGGCAACTGGGTGGCTCTGTGGTTGAGTGTCTGCCTTGGGCTCAGGGTGTGATCCTGGGATCCCAGGATCGAGTCCCACATGGGGCTCTCTGCAGGGAGCCTGCTTCTCCTTCTGCCTGTCTCTGTCTCTGCCTCTCTCTGTGTCTCTCATAAATAAATAAAATCTAAAAAAAAATTAAAGAATAAAAATAAAGGTATGATCTGTGGTGAGGTGCTCTTTTTCATTCCTGATATTGATACTTTGTTTCTCATCTTTCTGGATTATTCTTGGTAGAAGTTTATCAGTATTACCAATCTTTTTGTGGAACCAGCCTTTGGGTTTGTTGATTTTCTCATTGTACATCTGTTTACTATTTCATTCATTTTCTGTTTTATGTTTATTGTGTTTCTACTTTCTTGGCTTTAATTTGCTGAGTTCCTCCTTCCCCACCCAATTTCTTGAGATAGATTCTTAGATAACTGATTTCCAGCTTTTCTTCAGCATTTGCATTTAAAGCTACAAATGGCTGTCCCTACTCAAGCACAGCTTGAACTGAATCCCACATGTTTTGATATGTTATATTTTTATTATCATTTAGTTAAAATGTTTTCTCATTTTTCTTTGATGCACAGATAATTTAGAAGTTTGTTTTCTAAAGATGTGGGGATTTTTCTAAGTATCTTTTGCTATTGACTTCTAGCTGATTTTTATTGTGTTCATAGACCAGAAATTCTCCCAAAGAAATAAAAGGTAAGAACACTTACATTCATTTTATGAGAGCAATTTAACGTTAATACCAAAACTGAACAAAGATATTATGTGGGAAGACAAAAGGAACGGAAAAGATTTTTTTTTTTTTTTACCAGAGGATATGCTCATTTATTCCTCGTGTGAGAAGAAGTGGTCAGGACAGGATGTACGGAGAGTACAAGTCAACTGGTGTTAGTCTTAGCTGCTCAACTCAATCTGGAAGTCAATTTATTTGCAAAGGATCTACCATCATGAGAAAACATTTATGAAAATCTTCATCAGTACAAAGCCCAGAAGCTCCACTTAGGGGCAACAAACATGGCTGTGATGCTGAACAACTCTGGTCTTTCCCATAAAACAAGTAAGATCTAACTGACAGAGTATACTGACCCTTGAAGCAGCAACCCTCAGGTTTCAATATAGGCCTGGGTATTTTTTAAATAAGTAAGGCTAGAATGAGCTATGGAGTTTTTAAGAATATATTGAGTGATAGATGGCGATTACATCGGGTGATCTGAACCAAATGATACTTTCTCTGGGTATAGAAGTTTAGGTTAGCAGTTATTTTAGCCTTTTGTTTTTATTTTTTGAATAGAAAGCTATTTATTGGCCACTTTATTTGCAATAAAGTAAACAAGATACAGTTGGATAACATTCTGACTCCTACAAAGTTAATTGTTTTTCCTAGTTTCCACTGAACCAGGAACTCAAATACTGAGAAATTGAACCTGCATGTCAGGAATAAGTTTCCATAAAGAAAAAACATTCAAGTCAAGAATTTAGATTATAGGGGTTTGTTCACCCATTTATTCCAGCTGGTCCTAAATTGCAAACACCTCTAACCATCTGATTATGATTAGGTTTCCATGAAGGAAGTCCTAGACATTCCATAAATCATGATCTTTTAGTTAATACAGAACAGAGATTTCAACTTCTTGAAAAGGAGTGGTTCACTAAGAAGGAATCTTTAAATATCCGTTTAACTAAGTTTTGCTTACCTAATTAAAACACACCAGGACTCGTCTACTTTTCTCATTTGGGTGGGGTGGTTGTTGGTAGTGATAAAATTTTCCTTTCAGGGATCTTGCAAATAAACTTGTATATGACTATAGATATGGATATGGATTCTGATACAGCTGCTTTAAATTGTCTGATTTAAATTGTTTACATTATATTAAATTTTCAATTAATTACAACATTTGAAAGGTTAAGGCTTCAAGAAAATTTCAATTTACTTCAAGTGATTTATTTCTTAGGTTGCTAAAAATGATGGCATCTCAGAAACATGGGCTTATCCATGGTTATGAAATGCCATTTATATTTTGGTGAATGTTTATTTTTTTATTTATTTATTTTTTTGATAGTCACAGAGAGAGAGAGAGAGGCAGAGACACAGACTGAGGAAGAAGCAGGCTCCATGCACCGGGAGCCTGATGTGGGATTCGATCCCGGGTCTCCAGGATCGCGCCCTGGGCCAAAGGCAGGCGCCAAACCGTTGCGCCACCCAGGGATCCCTTTGGTGAATGTTTAAAGAAAAAAGAAAAAGAAAGAAAGAAAAAGAAAGAAAAACCATTTATGTATGCATTTTTTTTTAAAAAAGATTTTATTTATTTATTCATGAGAGACACATAGAGAGAGAGGCAGAGACACAGGCAGAGGGAGAAACAGGCTCCATGCAGGGAGCCTGACGTGAGACTCAATCCCAGTCTCCAGGATCACACCCTGAGCTGAAGGTGGCACTAAACCACTGAGCCACCCGGGCTGCCCATATGTACGCATTTTTATGTACACACACACGTACACACACACAAAATAAAATAAACAAAACACCCAGAATAGTCCTTAGGCATATAGGAGTTAAACACAAATTCTGATTGACTAATGATTTTGAAGATTTTCCCCAACATTGAGAACCATTAGGTGTTCTCGAATGCAGGGGAATAACATCCCATAGTCTCAAATAGTCTCCTATCATAAAGGAAGCAACTCCAGAAAGCTTTTATTTTTTCAAAGTAACCAGAGCTATAGATGCAAAAAAACCCCAGCAACTCTCCCAATAGTTCTTCAAAACAAGCATATCAAACTTGATTTTCATTAAAATGTTATTTCTTCACACTAATAAATCAAAAAAGAAGATCCGTATTTTATTTATACGTATATAAATTATTGGAAATGGAAATAATTATTGAGCTTCATCTTCTGGATGAGAATGGCAAATTAGTCTCCCTTCATAAGAAACAATCACCCCTCAAGGACACTCCCCACTTGCCTCTTCTGCCAGCACCAGGGGGGCCTCACCTGAACCTTTCCATTTCAGGACAGACATGAATTCTCCACCACTGCCAGTGGCACTACTTACTCTTTCAGGATCAAGAGCTCTGGCAAAGCTCCTGGGGCTGTCCACAGGGTCTCTTTTCTTCTTTGATTTGCTATCATCAGATTCCCGGTCAGATAGAGACTGTCTTTTTGTACCGTCTTTTTTTTTTTTTTCCTCAGCTTTTTGAGAAGTAAGACATGCTTCAATTAACTCTGGACAATCTAAATTTTCTCCAGGTTCCCAAGTATTGTCAGCAAGTCTCTTCCACTTCAGGGAATCCTCTGCCTTCCCATTTACTATCCCTTGGTCCAGTACATTCCCCCCACAAATTCTTCAGACTTTGCCTCTTCTACTTTTTTTACTCTTTTCTTTCTGTTTCTTCCTCATTTTTTGCAATGTCTTTTTATGGGAGGCCTTTTTTTTTTTTTTTCAGGTTTGAAAAGCTATTATTCACCAGCCCAGGGCTGTCGCATCTCAGGCCCTACACACCTCAAGCTCCAGCCACATCCTTCTTTCAGCCTTTTAAAGATATCCTTTCATTGTTTGGCTTCCATCGTTTTCAGTGAAAATTTGGCTTTTATTATTGTGCCTCTGAACAAAATGTGTCTTATTATTTTTTGCACTAGCTGTATTTACAGTTTTTATCCTTGATTGGTTTTCACCTGTTTTACCCTGATGGCTCTACTTGTAACTTTCCTTGTATTTATCTGTGACTCTATGTCTTTTGTCAGTTTTTAATTCTCAGATTATTTTCTCTTCAAATACTGTTTATGCTGCATTATCTCTCTCCTTCTCTTCCAGGACTCTAATTACACAAATGTTTACACTGGGTCCCATGTATCTCTTAAATCTTCCTTTTCTGTATTTCTTAAAATTTTTATCTTGCTGTAACTGTAGTGAGGTCTATGTGTGTATTTTCTTCTGGTCTATATTCCAGTTCATGAATCATCTCTTCAGTTGAGTCTAATCTGCTTTTAAATCCTTCCACTGAGTTCTTAATTTCAGTCCTAGAATTTTTATTAGGCTATTTTTAAAAAATATATTCAGCACGTCTCTTCAAATGACAGCATTTTTTTCTCTTGGTTTTCAGTCATTTGTTCCTATCTCTTGATATGATATGCCCAGTTTTATTGTTGTTTAATGCCAGACACCATGCACGAACAATTGTAGTGATAATCTGAGAATCTGGATGATATCATCTTCCCCCAGAGAAGATTTACTTTGGTTCAGGCAGGCAGTTAGCCAGGAGAATATCTCCTTAGTCTAATCTGAGACTGATTTGAATCATATCTGAGTCTCTGTGAGTGCTGGTCTATTTTCAGACTAGCTTTATTACCAGGGTGTGGTTCTTCAAGGTTCTCAGCTAAAAGACTGAGCTGTTTACCAGGATCCCTCCTTCTGGAAAGCTCTGAATCCTAATTTATGTCTCCTAACCCCTAAGACTGCTGGTAGCCCTGCTCAGCTGCTCAGCATCTCTCCATACGTATTCCGAATCATCAGATGCCTCATGAAGGAAAGTAGCTAATTATGTTAAGCTGCTCACCTCTCTGTATTTCCTTTTTCTCTAACACCTTAGAGATAGAGAGCACAGAACGTGCCAATCCCACTCCAACTTCAGCTCTCAGCCAGCCAGTTTCCAGGGCCTGGTGCTCCTCACCCCTTTGTATCTTTGAGCCTTGGTAATAAACAATGTGAGCCTCCTTCTTGCTATTGGATGGAATTCTATCCAGCTTCCTCCGTACTCCAAAGAATTTTGTTTCCACTGGTGGAAGCCGTCTGAGGTGGGAGACGCAGAGGCTGTAAAATAAGTCTGCCTTAGTTCAAGTCTTGGCTATCACTGTCACTTACGGGACTTTGGGCAAATTGTTTAACCTCTCTGAGCCTTGATATTCTCATTGTGAAATGGAGAAGATGATAAAAATAATCAAGATGACATGAGACAATGTTAGTGGAGTGCTTAGCAAAAAAAAACAAAAACAAAAGCAAAATAAAGGTTGACTACGGCCATTATTTAACTTAATTTAGGGTCCTGGAGTGTGTAGGAAGATCTTAGACGATTGTCATTGGATTCCTCAGTTGAGAGGCAGCCTCGGGAGTGTTGTGGGAGGGGAGCGAAGAGGTGGAAGACAGGAGGTTCTGTGGTTCCACGGGTGAGCAGGAGTTTAATCCCACAGTGATGGCGCTCCTAAGGCTGGGATCCAGACCTTTTGGGAGAAACGTTGCACAATGTATGACTATGGGGAGTCATTGGCCAGGTTTCCGGTTTGCGCTTCTCCTTAGCAAGAAACTGGTTCTATTTCAGAGACGTCACAGGTCTCATCTTCCTTGCAGCTCCTCACTCCAGAAACACTGCAGCTGCCACGGTCCGAGGTTGACCATGAATGGATGAGGCCTTCCACCTCGTGTGGTCAGAAGTGCTCCTCCATGGGGCTCAGGGGTCTCCTACTCACCGAAATGTCTCCTCGGGAAAGTACTAAACATCTATTATTTAGCTCTTCACGTGAACCGAAGTCATGTGTCATTCTGCCCGAGTGTATTTGCATTCTACGCCTATTTTTGCTCCGGAACGAAAGCCAAGAGTCAGCAGGAAGAAGGGGAGCCCTGGAAGAGCCATCTTCCAGGCAGATCCTCTCCCCCCATCCCCACTTCCGGTTCTCATTAGGCTTTGGGTAATTTATTTTTCCTCTATCGGCCGTGACATCCTCATTTAAGGGTCTTGGGTTTCCTTCCAGCTCTGAAAACCTTATCCATGAGAGTGGTGTTAGGTGGAGGACCTGAAGCCGGCCCAGAAATCACGCACAGTCACCCCATACCCCGCCTGACCGGGTGTGAACACCCCCGCCCATCGTGTGCCCTCGTGAGAGCACACTGCTCCTCCCCCACCCCCAGGTGAGTCTTCCCCCTCCTCCCTGAGGACAGGCCTCCCCCCAGCCAGGCTCTGAGGGTGGTGGCAACCAGCCCGGCTCCCCATCCCGGTTCCTGTCTAGCAGATTCACAAGGCAGTTCAAAGAAGGAAGGGCTGATAGAACCGCCCTCCTGCTCCCTCCGTCTCCCACCTGGCTGAGGCTAACTGGCCCGGGCCCAGTGGTTTTGATCTCCGCAGCCTCCCATAAGTAAAAATACTCCAGGCCGCAGCCTCCCGCCTGTGCCATGGCCTCAGCTCCCCAACCCACTGGCCAGGCTTTCGCTCGTGGGCGGGAGGGAGGCAGCCCTGTGCCGCGCTGGAGTCTAATTACGTGCTGAGGAAATAAACCGTGGGCTTCAATTTTAGTGCTGGAAATAGCTACGGCCTAGGATTCCTCTGTCCGGCCTGAGCCGGGTCGGCCCAGGGCTCGCCCTCCGCGCGGCCTTCGGGGTGTGCCACGGAAGCCAGGCGGTGGGCAGGGCAGGACAAGGGTCCGAGGAGCGGCGGCCCACAGAGGCCCCGGGGTTCCGAGGTCTGCGGAGAGGCACACTTCGGGGAGACGGGACTCGGGCCCAGGGCTCAGGCCCCTCCACACCCCGCATCCCCACTGTGCCTCCTAGCCCCCGGCTCTAGAATGTTCTCGCTCTCGGCCTGCAGGGCATCCAGGACTTCGGGGTCCTGCTGAATGCACCTCTGGAGCCTCGTGTGGCTAAGAATGCGAGGCTCTGGCCAACGCTGAGGTCGTTGTCTAGGCAGGTCATAGGACACACGTCGCGTTTCGTGTGTAGCCAACCGTCTCGGGCAAGGAGGATGAGGGAACATCGGCAGATGGGCTTGTGGACAGGGAAGCTTCTGCAGGTCTACGGAATGCCTGGGCGGCTCAGACCGGGTCCTGGGCCCCTGGCCGCCGCCTGTGCCTGGAGGGGAGAGCCGGAGCGGCCTGCTGGGGCACAGGCTGCCCACCCGGGGCCAGGGGCACCACGGGAATGGCACGTCCAGAGGGGGCGTCGGCCTTGCCTTCGGGGGTCCTGGGCCGTTGGTCCCAACCCAGCTCTTCTCACAGCTCCGGGTCACCATGAGCTGTCCCCGGCCCGGGGAGCCCGGACAGGGCCCGTCCCCTCCGCGCCCTCCCTGTCACCCAGCGCACGGCAGGGCCCGACTCACGTGCTTCGGCTCCTTGGCCGGCGCCCGCCCCAGTCCGCAGCGCTGAGCTGCCTCCTGCCGGCCCGCGCGCTCTCACCTCAGCACCGCAGGGCCCGGCCTGAGGCCGCGGCCAAGGACGAGGTCAGCGCGCGCAGTGAACAAGCGGCCCGGGCCGCCCGGCCGACTGCAGGGGACAGCAGAGCCGAGGGGGGGCCTCGCCCGCCGTGGCGGCGGCGGCGACAAACATGGCGCGGGCCCACGGCCAGGCCAGTCCGCCCTGCTTCTGGGGAAGGGAGTTTCAGGGCAGAGCACACTCCAAGGACACTCCAAGGACACTCCAAGGACGGCGGGAGCAAGCGGGCCGACCTGCCACTCCGGGGCAAGGCAGAGGAGGCCGGGCTCCCGGATGCCACCTGCACGCGCCTCTCATCTCTTCAGTCCCTCGGCCTCGCCAGCGTGTCCAGAGCAGCTGCCAGAGCTGCACGTGGCAGGTGCTCTGGGGGCGCAGCCAGCCCCCCGGGTGACGAGGGCTGCACGGAGGAGGGGACACAGGGCCGAGGGCGGGCAGGCCGGAAGGCGCCCGTGGCCGCGTGGTGCACGGACGTAGAAGGCCTCCCAGAGGGTCCTCGGGCCCCCTCCAGGCCTGTCCACCCCTTGACCCCTTGACCCCTTGGCCCTCGCCCAGCGGCCCTTGCTGTGGGGACAGGCGGTGAGAGGACCCTGGCAGTCACCCTGGCTCCCTGGTCTCCTGCTCTTGGCTGTCAGGAGGCTGCTGAGGCCCCGCCTGTCCTCCAGCCACCCCCCCCCCCCCCCCCCCCCCCCCCCCGGGCCGGGGTCTGAGGCCCCAGCACAGGCTGAAGCTGCCGGGAAGGCGGCAGAGGGACCCCGCTCGCCCCTCCAGCCGCACCCTGCGGGGAACCGTCTCAGCCCCCACCTGCGCGTGTGGAGGCGCAGCTGCCTGGTGGCCAGACCACAAAGTCCCCATTTGGAAGATCCCGTTTCCTAACCACCTTGGCCCAACATCAGTAGCAATATTGCCCCACAAGGAGGGCGAGCCATTTGCTGCGGGAGCCACCAGCGCCAGGGCTCGAACACCAAGTTCAGACACGAAGGTCTCCCCTCTGGAGTTAAGGCCGGTTCAGGAAGGAGAAGCACAAAGCTTTCGGCCCAAGTCTCCTCCACGGAGGCCGCTCAGGCCCCCGCCCCCCTCTCCTTAGAACCCAGGGGTCCCCAGCTGTGCCAGCTTCCAGGCCTCCTCTTTAACCCCTTGGTTTCCCCCATCGCTCCCAGAGAAAAGTTAGGCCTCAGGAACCCCGGGGGGTGAGCGGGGGCAGAGGGCACCCACCACGCGGTGCCCGTGGTCTGCGCGCTCTAGAGTCTCTCCTAATTAACACCAAATTAATAATAATTGCAGCCACTTACGGAGAACCTGGTATGACTTACCCGCCGGCATTATTAGCTCGTCTGAGACCTCTCAGCTTTGAGCGCTAACGAGGAGGGAGGAATTGCTTCATCCGTCTTGGGGGAGCATCGAGGCCATGCAGCCAGCAAGCCAAGGTGGGACTGAAATTCGGTTTTGCTCTCTTTCTGCCCACCCTCCACTTTGAGCAAGAGTCGGTTGTCATATGTGCAGATTAAAGACATACTCACCGCTCTTAAAAAAAAAAAAACAAACAAACAAACAAAAAACAAAAAACAAAAAAAACTTTAAAACCAGAAAACACTGGATTGAGGATTGAGGATTGGAAAAACCACGGTTTCTCCCTAACCAGGGGGCTCGTCGACTTTGGACAAGTGCCAGCTTCCTTGAGCTCCCACAACCTTATCTTCAAAATGGTGCAAGTAAAAGTATCTTCCTTTCTTCCCTCTTGGGCTTGTTGGAAAGTCAGATAGATCCAGTTGGGCAAAAACGTCATGAACCGTAGAGAAAGATGCTTGATGACTGACTCCGCCATGGGACACAGCATCTTCTAAGACAACAGAGGTCCACCCGGGTGATCTCACAGTGACTTCTGGGGCCTGCACGCCAGGAGCCTATCGTCTCATTTGTCAGAAACAGGCTCTGAGGCACTCTGTAAGACCCTGTTATTTTTATGATTTGGAAGACCAGAGGTTTATCATAACGACAAACAAGTCCTCTATGACTGAACCTGGCCCATTAAACAGGTGACCCATGGGATGCCTGGGTGGCTCAGCAGTTGAGCATCTGCCTTTGGCCCAGGGCGCGATCCTGGAGTCCCAGGATCGAGTCCCGCATCAGGCTCCCTGCATGGAGCCTGCTTCTCCCTCTGCCTGTGTCTCTGCCTCTCTCTCTCTCTCTCTCTCTCTCTCTCTGTGTTTCTCATGAATAAATAAAATATTAATAAACAAACAAACAAACAGGTGACCCACTGGCAGGAGCCAGATGTGAGCCATTGTCTTCAACCTACAACCCTCCCTTATCACAGGCACCGTTTGAGACTTTTTTACTCTCCCATGGAAAAGAATCAGTTAGTTAAACTTGGATCATTGAGTTTATCACCAAAGCCCAGAAACAACCCCAAAGTCCTTGGGTTGGGAGGATAGACTCATGGTACACTCACACCACAGAGTATTATCAGCAAAAGGGATGAAAGACTTTTACATGCAACAAATGCTTTATGCAAAACGAAGTCAGACTGCAAAGGCTCTGTATTGTATGATTCCATTTATATGACATTCCGGAAAAGGCAAAACCATAGGACGAGGAACATACCAGTTCCTTATTACCAGAGGTGAGTTTCAGGAAGGATTTGACTAGAAGGGAGTGACACAAACGAGTTTTAGGGGGTGATGGACAAGTTCTGTGTTTTGATTGTGGTGGGGTCAACAGGACTCTTCACATTTGTTAAAACTCCTAGAACCAGGGGCACCTGGTTGAGCATCTGCCTTTGGCTCGGGTCATGTTCCTGGGGTCCTGGAATCAAGTCCAGCATCGGGCTCTCTACAGGGAGCCTGCTTCTCCCTCTGCCTATGTCTCTGCCTCTCTGTGTCTGTCACGAATACATTTTTCTAAAAATCTTAAAAAAAAAAAAAAGAGGAGGAGTTTATTAAAAACAAAAACAAAAACAAAAAAACTCAGAACCATATACCAAAAGAAGTGAATTTTACGGCAGATAAATTAAAACAAGATTTTTTTAAAAGTTCACAAATAAACTACTCAGAATCTTTACAAATGGGTCACCAAGAAAGTAGAGCCTTTTGGCAGGGAGTCCCATAGTATAGTGTGACGTTGTATGAGGTAGTGTAGCCTCGAATAGTGGAGTAATCTGGGGATTTGGCCACCAGTTCTCTGGCTTGGGTTGGCAACAACCATCCGGGTAGGGTGCTAAGAGGGCCCCATTCCCAGGTGACCTGGTTCTCTGGTAAACCCTGGAGTCTACATTTTATTTTATTTTTTTATTATTATTTATGATAGTCACAGAGAGAGAGAGAGAGAGGCAGAGACACAGGCAGAGGGAGAAGCAGGCTCCATGCACCGGGAGCCCGATGTGGGATTCGATCCCGGGTCTCCAGGATCGCGCCCTGGGCCAAAGGCAGGCGCCAAACCGTTGCGCCACCCAGGGATCCCCTGGAGTCTACATTTTAAACAAGCTTCCCAGGTTGTTTGGTTCAGGTGGCTAAGAGCCCACATTCAGAGGCCCACTATTCAGCTTTTCTTCATTATTTGGGAATTAAATTCTTTTGTGAGTAGGAAACTCTTTCTATGCCTTGTAGTTTCTACCAGTAAGATGAAGACAATTAGCCTCTCTCCTGCTTTATGGGGACTTGGGCTCGAACTCACGACCCCAAGATCAAGAGTCACATTCTCTTCTGACTAAGCCAGTTAAGTGCCCCTCCCCTTTTTTATTTCATCTTTTATTGAACAGACCTACATTTCCCCATTTCTGATGCATAAAGCTAAAATAGGACTTAAGGGGGCTGGCTCTGTCCATACCCACGTTCAGTATAGAGATTACTTAAAAACAAATCTTGTAAAAAATAAAATAAGACTTTAAGAAGGGGATCCCTGGGTGGCTCAGCGGTTTAGCGCCTGCCCTCGTTTGGCCCAGGGCATGATCCTGGAGGCCCAGGATCGGGTCCCACATTGGGCTCCCTGCATGGAGCCTGCTTCTCCTTCTGCCTGTGTCTCTTCTTCTCTCTCTGTGTGTCTCTTGTGGATAAATAAATAAAATCTTTAAAAAAAAAAAAAAAAAGACTTTAAGAAGGTCGAATAGTGGGGCACCCGGGTGGCTCAGTCGGTTAAGTGTCTGCCTTCGGCTCAGGTCATGATCCCAGCGTCCTGGGATTGAGTCCCACGCAACGGGGCTCCCTGCTTAGCGGGGAGACTGCTTCTCCCTCTCCCTCTGCCCCGTCCCCTGCTCATGCTCGCTCACACATGCTCTCTCTCTATCTCAAATAAATAAAATTATAAAGAAAGGAATGTTGAATAGTAAAAGGGGGGCGGTGAAGCCCTATTCACACATTTAGTGAGTAGGCAACTAGGAAAATGTCATAGCAATTTGGGATGGGAGAGCATTCAGGTGTGTGTTGAGGGTGTTCCAAGTGGCAGGGGCTTGGCAGCCTTGACGATCTGCTCCTCTGGGGCCTGCACCCCAAGCATCTCTTCCAGGAACCTAACATCCTGGAATTTACCCAACCTCTTGGAAGTGGTAGCTTTGACCTTAAGGGAATAGTGTTAAGATGAAATTTTCTCTCTCTGAAATGCTTTGAGTTTTTTCACAGAATGAGGTTCAAAGCCAGAGGCATGCCTTCTGGGATCACCCTAATTCTGAGCTCTAGGACTTGAGGCCAGGGTGAGAACCTGGGCTCAAGGCTCTCAGTGCCATTGTTTATGGTCTGTGTGGTTGTGGGCAAGTAATTCTATTTTTAGAACCTCAAATTCTTACATTCAAATATTTCAGGGGCTGATAACTGTACTGGCTTCGCAGGGATACTATGGAATTTGAGAGACATGTGCTGAGGTATGTAGAGGTGTTAGGATGGCTCAACTGCCCAAAGATTTGGCAAAAACAAAACCATATCGAGGGCCTGGGTGGCTCAGTCGGTTAAGCATCTGCCTGCGGCTCAGGTCATGATCTCAGGGTCCTGGGAGGGAGCCCTGCTCAGCGGGGAGTCCGCGTCTCCCTCTCCTTCTCCCTCTGCCCCTCCTCCTGCTCAGGAGGCGGCAGGCAGGGAGGGAGCAGGGAGGGCTGTGGGCTGGTCCAGGGCCAGAGGAGCTCAAGGAGAGCAAAGGGGTGCCAGAGTCCAGGCAGTGCCCACTCTCGGGGGGCGGTGTGGGCGTGAGAACCACCTTTCGTGTTCCCATCTCCAGAGAATTGGGGAGTGGGGGAGAGGAGTGCCCCCCTTCACTTGGGAGCTCCTGCATGTTCTTTTCCCTTCCATCAGGGTTCTGGGCATATGCAGATGCTTCAGGCTCTCCTGGGTGAGGTGGGAAATGTGAGGGGATCCCCTGGGCCTCTGGCTTGTGTGCCCCCACCTGCACCCGAGCCCTGCTCCGTAGGCATCCTGAGCACCAGACATTAAAAGAGCCATGGGGACCGCCCTGGGCCGCAGCGCTGGGCCCCTTCCTCAGGCTCTGCTCGGTCCAGGCGTCCCCTCGGGCCCACGCCCGGGCCTCACGGGGCTTCCGGATGCCCAGGCCTGCATCCAATGCGCTCGAAGAGGCATCCAACATCTGCCTTCCTGCTGCTGCTGTAGCAAATCACCGTAAACTGGGGCCTTACAGCAGCACCAGTGATGATGAGCCTGGAGGTGAGAGGCCCAGAGCGGGTTTCATAGGGCTAATCCCCAGCAGGGCTCTGTTCTTTCTGGAAGCTCTAGGGGAGAACCCGGTCCTCGCCTTTTCCAGCTCCCAGAGGCTGCCTACGTTCCTTGGCTTGTGGCCCTTCCTTCACCCTCAAAGCCAGCGGAGTCTTCCTCACGATGCCCTTCCGCTGGTTCTGACTCTTCCTTCTCCCTCTACTCCAGTTACGGACCCGTGGAGTATGTTGGGCAGACAATCTGCTTGTTTTAAAGTTCACTACTAAAAAAAAATAAAAATAAAAATAAAAAAAATTAAGGTTCACTACTTAGAGCCCGAACTCACCCCTCTAACCCTGACACATTCGCAGCTTCCAGGAACTAGAACATGGGCATCTGGGGGGTGGCACATGGTTCTGTCCACCGCAGAGAATGCCCCTCGGTAGAGGAGCATGGTGACCTTTTACCCCCAAGAGTTTTCTGACTTTAGAATCATGAAAAACATTTGAAAAGACAGAAAGTCGGGCCCCATTGGAGGCTGATTCCACACTTCTGAAATGGACCCATTTCAGAATTTTTAGCAGACTCCCTTCATGCTTTCCTGATACACATGCTCCAAGGGGCACATTTTGAAAGATCTGCTTTCCTTTGTCATTGGAGGGGTATAGTGACTACATTTTAAGGACCTAATTACAAAAATCTATGGTCGATGATTTATTGCATGATTCTGATGTATTAATAAATATAACTAAGTTGATCTAGCACTTACCCTGTGCCGGATACTAAGCGCCATCGTGTATCATCTCATTTAAAGCTCACCGTAACGGGGCCAGGTAGGACAGTTACAGCCATCGCCACCTTGCATGGGTGTAGGGGTGAGGTGACCTAACTGGGTTACACAGGCAAAGCCAACTGCCCATCCATCTCCCTTCTTTTCTTTTTCTAAAGTCTGAGCTCTTTTTTCTTTCTTCTTTCTTTCTTTCTTTCTTTCTTTCTTTCTTTCTTTCTTTCTTTCTTTCTTTCTTTCTTTCTTCTTTCCTTCTTCTTTCTTTCTTTCTCTTTCTTCTTTCTCCTTCTTTTTTAAAATGCAATATTCTATGGAGCAGAAGCTCCATGGTGATGAATCACTAAAATGAAAGACCTGAGCTCTTGACCACTAACCAGTCCAGTGCTGCCACATAGTAGGTTCTCAGTAAGTATACGTTGAATTATAGGGTAAATAAATAAGCAGGTGTTTATATGAGTTAACGCTGATCGTCCTAAGAATCCTAAAGAGGGCATTATTATTATCACCAGGAAACAGACCAGGACCCAGAAGATGGGTGGAGAGGATCGGCTCCATCCCCGAGTCTGAGTCCACTGAGTCACTACACCAGGGGCCTTGCAAGCAGCAGTCCACAGGCTCCCACAAAGCAGTATTTTCAAATCCTGCATTTTTTATTATAGAGACTTCTTACTCCTGTAAAAGTTCAATTTGCTTTGGGGTGTCTGGGTGGCTCAGTGGTTGAGCATCTGCCTTCGGCTCAGGGCGTGGTCCTGGGGTCCTGGGATCAAGTCCCGACAGGGCGCCTGCTTCTCCCTCTGCCTGTGTCTCTGTACTTCCCTTTACGTCTCTCATGAATAAATAAAATCATTTTTTCAATATATGTTCTCATTCATTTGGGGAATATAAATAATAGTGAAAGGGAATAGAAGGGAAGGGAGAAGAAATGTGTGGGAAATATCAGAAAGGGAGACAGAACATGAAGACTCCTAACTCTGGGAAACGAACTAGGGGTGGTGGAAGGGGAGGAGGGTGGGGGGTGGGGGTGAATGGGTGACGGGCACTGAGGGGGGCACTTGATGGGATGGAGCACTGGGTGTTATTCTGTATGTTGGTAAATTGAACACCAATAAAAAATAAATTTATTAAAAAAATAAAATAAATAAATGAGAAAAAAAAAAAAGTTAAATGTGCTTTGAGTTCTGTAGTTAACAATGGCCTCTATCAACAAGCACCTGAATGTACAAATCCAGGCCCGAATGGCAGCTCCAGCACTGGGGAAGCTTTTGTTGTTGCTCTCTGTCCCTCCATCGGAGTGGGGCTAGCCCCGGGCAGAGCCAAGCCTGATGGAGGAGGCCCAAGGGAGGAGGCCCGAGGGAGGAGGCCCGAGCTCTCACACACAGGGAGGTACAAGCACAGCGATTAGAGGCTTCAGACCACAGGGTAGGTTCTCTCTAATTCAGTTCTCCAAACGCCGGGCAGGGCCCCCCAGTGCCCTGGGCAGGAAGGGGTCTGTGGGGATGCTGTGGAGGCCCATCTGGGGACAGCCACTCAGAGGCCTCTTTCTCCACACACACACACACACACACGCACACACACGCACACACGCACACACTCAGGCCCCGGGACAGCTGCCCTTCCTGCAGGCCGCCCCCTCTCCGCCCTCCCTGCCCTTCCTCCCGGGCCTTGCGGGCCCCTTCATCCCGCCCTCTCCCCTGTCTCCAGTTCTTTCCTCATCTCCTGAGGGTGCTCTGGACCCCCCCTTGTCCCCCCTCCCCCGCTCTCCCAGCCTAACGTGCGTGGCCTTGGAGGCCTCGGGCGGAGGCCTGGGGTTGTAGCAAGAGATGGGGAGCCTTGACGCCCCCTGGGGCTCTGCCTCGGTGTCCCCTCTGGAGACTGAACGCATTCACGTTCACTAACCTCCGACTCCAAAGAACACCTGTGGGGCTGGTCCCCGGCTTTGTGCTTCGTCAGAGGTGTGCTCCGCGCCTGGGCGCATGGCGACAGCCCCACGACGTACAGGATGCTGGTGACTAGACGGGGAGGGTGGGGACACTGAAGTCCAGGGGGCGGGGGAGGACCCCCGCAAGGCCACACCATGTTTAGGGGCCAAGCCGGGCCGAAGAACCAAGCCTTTCAACACTCTCTTTGTGATAACGATGACGACTCCGTGGTACCCAGCGTGGGCCACGCATGGGCCGCCAACAGCTCCCGAGCAACATCAAAGAAAATGAGAGCAGGACAGCCTTACACGCTGGCTGCCTTTCAGGTGTAATTACCTCGCCATCTAATTACACTGAGGGGGGTCATTAATACGTCACGGTTTGTTTTATGTTTCTATATGATAAAAACCAACACCCACCCCCCCAACAAAGCAAATAAGCAAACAAACAAACAAAAAGCAGAATCAGACCTATAGATACAGAAAGCAAATGACGGTTTGCCAGAGGGGACAGGGCGGGAAGACAGGACAGGGGGTGAGGGGCAGCGGGAGGCCCAGGCTTCCGGTTGTGGAGTGAGTAGGCCGCGAGGATCAAAGCACAGCACAGGGACCACAGTGGATGGAACTGCGGTAGTGTTGCTCAGTGACAGGCGGTAGCTACACTGGCGGTGAGCGTAGCGTGACACATAAACCTGTTGAATCGCTGCATTGTACACCTGGAACGATTGTAGTATTGTGTGTCAACTATATTTCAATTAAAAAAAAAGAAATCCCACATCCCACAGCGTTTGGGCCAATGAGCTGAGTGTGAAGAGACACCACGCTTGGCCAAGGTCTTCTGCTGAGGTGGAAGCGTGCTGCCGAACTTCGCTGGCACGCTCTCAGGGGATCCGCACAACTCACAGCCACACTGGAGGCCTCGTTCCCATTCCACAGAAGAGAAAACAGAGGCCCAGGGAAGCCAACTGACTCACCTAGCACCATTCAGCTAGAGACTAGACAGGGCTGGGTGCAAATCAAGATCCGTCCCATTCCAAAGTTGAGTTTCCTCTCCTACTCCATGATACTGGCTCCCCACAGAGACATCAAGGGCTTAGTCATCAAGTGACTCAGTTTCCTTTTGTGTAAAAGCCTGCTCCTGGTTTCTGTGTTCACTAAGGAGAGCCCCCACCCCTCCCACCCCAGGGGCCCACTGCGCGGTAGGGCAGAGGGAGGGCTCAGGGAGGGCTCATGGGGCGCCAGCCTGCAGGAGAGTGTTGGAGCTGAGCCTTCCTTCGGAGGAGCAAGTTCCCTCCACTTAGGAGGACAGGCCAGTCGGTCATCTGAGTTTGCCAAACCCCCCAGGGACAGCCTTGCTCTGAAAGCTGGAAGGCCAGCCTGGGGCACCGATGGGTCAGGGCCTGGCCCACACGTGGCCCCGCCCTCCCTCCCCATGCCCAGCCGGGCTGCCCTCCAGCTAGTTGTGCAACCTTGCTATGAATAGGTCTAGGTGTGTGGTTTGGTGCCAAAGAGACCAAACTTGTTTCCTTCGGGTGACAGCTCCCTTCTGGAATTCTGGGAGGTGAGGGAGCACAGCTGTGAGGTCAGGCTGCTGACCCTCAGGCTGGGCGGTCCAAGCTGGTGGCGTGAGGGGTGGAGCCTGTGGCCAGACTGGATGGGCAGGTTGGCAGCACGATCCCCAGCGTGCTGGCACCAGGATGGCTGCTCAGCTCTCAGTGCCGAGAACTCCTCCTCCCTCCCCAGCGGTCGCCAGGCTGCCCGAGTCTGCCTCCCTGAGCCGCTCCCACCTCCCATCCCTCCCTGTCACCAGGCCCTCGCTACCTCAGCTGGGACTTAAAGAAGCTTGGAGGGGGGAGAGGGAAAGACAGACTTGTTTGTTTGATTTTTTAAGATTTTATTTATTCATGAGAGACAGAGAGACAGAGAGAGGCAGAGACAGAGGCAGAGACAGAAGCAGTCTCCATGTGGGGAGCCCGACGTGGGACTCGATCCTGAGTCTCCAGGATCAGGGCCTGGGCCGAAGGCAGACGCCAACCGCTGAGCCACTGAGGCATCCTGGAGAAGACTTGTAATTTCATTTTTAAGACCTTAAAAAAATATGAGAAGGTGGGGAAACAGGAGTGCTATATTGTTGGTGACGTGACTTGGGAACTTGGAGGGCAATTTGGTCAATCTTGGTTAAAATCGCAAATGTATGTGTATGCTCTGGCCCAGCGATGCCAAGTTTGACCATTAATCCTACAAAGATTCCTACATGTGTAGGTGATATACGCAGATTATTCACTGCAGATGCTGCTAATAAGAAGCAGCGAGAAACAACGTTGTCTGTCAATAGGGGCCCATGGTTCCCTGAGCTACGGTACAATAATACAATGGAGTACTACGTAACTATAAAAGTGAGGAGGCCTCCTCCCGACTGGTATTTTTTCCATGTGTGACAAAATCATTAACAAAGTAAGATGCCTGGATAGTGTGTATGATGTACTTCTTGTGTAATAAAAAAGGAGAAAATAAGAATTCGTGCTTTTATAGCTTGTAGGTGCAGGAGAAATTCTGAAGGGATGAGCAATAACCTTTGAGGGGAGAGGAAAGAGGCTGAGAACCAGACAGGGATGGGAAGGAAACATCCCCTGTGTATCCATATGCTTTTAGGCTTTTAAATCTTGGGCTTGAATTACCTTTCAAAGTATTTAAAAATACAGTGCAACAAAAGGAAAATAATTTTGACAAAAATTTTCATGACCCAATTGCCAGATACAATGGACATTTGTCTTCTGGGGACAGGTCCTTCCTACTTGGAGTGACCCAACAGGTGCATCTCAGTGGGAAGAAGGGCCCCTCCTCGCCTACTGGAGCAGGACTCGGTTCCCGATAGCCCCTGTCAGTGGGGCTCCCACAGCTGATAACTCAGGTGCCCTCTGACTTTGACTCGGTTGGAGAAACTGAGGAACAGTTCGTGTTGGCAACGGTTGAGGTCCTAAGTGCAGTGTTGAGGACAAAAATGTCCGGGACACAAGAATTATTTCAATTTTTCCTTTTAGGACCTCTCCCCAGCCATAGCTTACACTGGCAGCACTACTTCTATTCTGCTCTTTATTTTTCTTATTAATATATAAGGTTACAAGATGACAGCAGTAATTACATTTCTAAGAGTGTATCTGATATGAGCATTTTCTATATATATGAATAGCTTTCATAATTACTGTTTTAATTGATGCATAATATTCCTTTGTTCTGACGAGGTATTTCCTATACTCATATTCAAGATGCTAATAGGATGAAATTATGGAAATCCGAAGTTATGGAGACACTGCTTTGCAATGATACTATTCACTTATCGGATTCCTTTGAAATAGTGCAGCGACCTCGTTATCTCCACTTTTACACCCCAATACCCTTCTCCCACCTTATTCCTTATTCTTTACGGTCTTAGAAGAGGAATCAAGGCCAGGCTCCGGCCTTTCCACCTTGCCTCACGGGAACGCAAAATGTTTACCTTCCAAGATATTTAAAATTACAATACAACAAAATGAAGATAATTTTGACCAAAAATTCCATAACCCAACTGCCAGATACAATGGATATTTGTCTTCTGGGGACAGGTCCTGACATGAAACTGTACATAGGAAAAAAGAAGAAAAAAAGAAAGAAGAAAGAAAGAAAGAAAAGAAAGAAGAAAGAAAGAAGAAAGAAGAGAAAGAAACCGTATTTATCTTTATAAAAGTAACACACTACAACTTTGGTAAAGTAAAATCGCACAGAAGGTAGAGCTGAAAGCTGAAGTGCCTTGCCTGCATCCCACAGACTTAACCAAGGTGAGTGTGCATGTGTGCGTGTGTGTGCATGTGCGTGTGCGTGCGTGTGCATGTGTGTGCATGTGCATGTGTGTGTGTGCATGTGCATGTGTGTGTGCATGTGCGTGTGCATGTGTGTGTGCGTGTGTGTGCACTAGATCGGGGCTCTCGCCTCAGTTGCAGGGTGCAAGGGTGCAGCGAGCTCCTGACCGTCAGCCCTTGGGCGGCCCCTGGGCCTCGGTGTGGGCCGGGGCCTGGGCAGCTGCGCCGGCTTCCCAGCGGGCAGCGCACATCATCATTTTCTGTGGGCAGCACGTTGTGGAGATGGGTCCAGGGACCCGCGCCCCGTCTGCTCACCATCCGGTGCGCCCTCCGAGAGGCCCTCTGGACCGCCCCGGGCCCTGCCCTCTCCCCTTGCCCGGAGCCCAAGCCCCTTCCTGATTCCCCGGCAGCCGCTCTTGCCTGACTCCGCACCGCTCTTGGGGCCCTAAGCCCCTCAGGCCGGCGCCCGCTGTCTCCCAGACGTGCCCAGACGTGCCGGGCCTTCCTGGCGGCAGCGGGGAGCCCGACCTGCTCTGCCCTTGGGCGCGCGGGCCCTTCTCCGACCCGCACCTCCGCGGCCTCCGTGGGGCTCGTGCCCGGGGCCGCTCCCGCCAGTCCTCAGGGAGGCAGGCAAACGTGGGGTCGAGCCATGGTGACAGGCCAGACGCGAGACAGAAGCACACAGCCCGTCCTGGCCAGGCCCCGGGGTTGCGGGTGGCTTTCCTCCTCCCACCTCCCAAGAGGCCTCTTCCTCCCAGGTCCAGAGGGTTCTAGTCCTCAGACCCAGCACCACAGCCTCCCTTCCGCGGAGACCAAAGCAGAGCCAGGGTGGGGCCCCCTCTTCCCTGCACCTTCCGCACCCTTCCCCGGCCGCCCCCTACCTCCCCGGCCTCCCGCTGAGGTGTGCTGACTGGGCTGCCGCGGGTGGGATTTGCTAGTCAAAGGTTTACCCTCCTTACTTGATCTGCAAAATCGAATCCCTGAGGCCTTACAGAGAGGAGTTCAAATTCTCCCTCTTTCAAGCAAGAAGCTGAAGCGGGGAGTCAGCAGGAGCCCCCCTTTATTCGTCAACGTGGAGCAGACACCTGAGTACAAACTCATGGGGGCAGGGCCCGGTCCTGGTCCTCCTGGTGCTCATCACAGCTGGCCCACGGCCACCCTTGGCTTAGTAATTGTTGATCATTAACTTTAATTAGCTTTTTGGTTGAATTTTGACTTGGTTTGGGAGAACTCTGTGAATCTTATGATGGCTAGGATTAGATTTCCATCTTTAATCTTTTGGGAAAACAAAATCAAAACTGGGGAGCAATCTCGAATGATACACCTTCTCCCAGATGGCCTTGGTGTTAGAAGACGGTGAGGTTTTACCTTCGTAGGTAATTAAAACAAGGACATTTGTTTAATAGACACTTTAAGGACACTCCTGACAGCATGACTCTCCACCAATATAAAACTCAGCCCAAAGGGCAAACCTTTGATTTTATTTTCCAAAGGGCACACGTTAAAATACTTACCTGATCTGAAATGAGTCCATCACGTTCCTTGGGACTTTGAACCCGATCCTAGGGAGTCTCTAAAACTGAGTAATTTGTGTATTAAAATGAAAAATACCACCCAGGCTACGAGGGCTGGTTTTACAATAGGGCGGAGCTCCCCCTCACTTCAAAGAGAGGCCCTAAATGAACAGAGGAAGTATCTATTCCGTTGCCACGAGAGGCCTGATTTCCAATATGCAGGGGCGCCCTGTCGAGGACCCATGTTCACCTGCTGCACTCACATGAGGAGGACATTAGGGCCAAAGCTTTGATAGGTCAAAATCCAACACTCCATGAAGGCAGAGTCTACATCCCGCTCCCCTCCTTAAAAGCTCCTCCAGGGCAATGTGCCTCCATGGACACCAAAGTGACTATCAGCCACCATGAACAATGCCATAGATCTGATCTACTTTTATTAAATTGTCTGGTTGTCTGCGGAGCTCAAAGATTGGCTGGAGACAAAGTTTGCTAGATCATTCGGTTTAGAGAGCTCATGACAGAGGCTCTCAGCTGCCTGCCTCGACCAGCCCATGAAGTAATTCCACACCAAGACCTTGACGTAGATGCAGCCCTTCCACATCTGAAGTTAAAGGGGGAGGGGGAACAAAAGACTTCTTGGAGTGAGACAGAGTGTCACTGATGCTTTATTTACATGCGTCACCATCTCTTTTACAAACTAGATTACGGTTTTAAATGGAATACACAAGGCAATATCTACAAACACCAAGGAAAGTTAAGTACTGCATCTCTATTTCATTTGGAAAGGGGAAGATTCCCAAATCAAATTGGTTTTGATTCTTGAGAAGAAAGGTGGTAGAGTTAATTCATGGCAACATATGGTTGGACAAAATCCTCAGTAAGAATGCAATATGATAGTGTTCGCTTGGAAAGAAAGGATGAGGTGCTTCAAACCAAAGTATCAACTGCTTGACTCTTAGGTGTTAGAATATGGCCATGCACCATATTTAATTCTAGTCTGAATGGGGTATGAGCAAGAAATTGAAACAGGTAAAGACAATTTTACAGATACTGTATACAGATTTTTTTTTTCCATTCATGCAACTTTTTTTTCTTAAAAAAAGTTAAACATGTGAAGCCAAAACGCACAATATATTTTTTTAATATTAACTAATTTTTCTGGTCCTTCTTCACATCTGTTTACATTTCCCGGGTACATAATGTGCTAGGACAAGTATACGAGAGAAGACTGATTGCCAGGCAATGAGATAATTTTAGAGAAATAAGTGACCAAACACAGTTTTTTAAAGCGGCCACACAAATTAATTCCGGAGTGTGCCAGAGGCCTCAGAACCAATCACTCATCAAAGAAAAATACACACAAATAAAAAACAAGAGGAAAATATTTCATTCATTCAAACTGCGTAAAATCTTATCCACCGAAGATTTAGATCAAATAGAATATACCCTTTTCAGTTACTTGGCTGTCTGCGTTAAGATCCTAGGTGCAGACGGGACTTCACAAGGGCCCCACTTTCCCCTCATTGTGCCTGCTGCCCCCAGTCTTCAGGAGAGGCTGGCTTTCTCGTACCTCTTTGCCAGTGATTGCATTTCTACAAAAAAAACTCTGCTAACTCAAAAAACAAAAAAACACAACAGTAGGCCTAATCGTACAATGTTCCCCCAAATACATCGAGAAAAAGGAAATCAGGTATAGAGCTATCAGGGTTCTGCTTCTGCTTTCAGAAAGGGTGACATCTGTATTTCCCCTTAGCAGCCCATGGCATCAGCTGTTGGACTGCTTTCCCCTGGACGGTCTTCCCAAGAGATCCAAACCGTCCTTCTTCCGTAAGCGGGGTTCACCGGCTGTAGGCGCAGCCTGTCCCTACCGTCTTTAACCGGATCGCAGCCACCTAAAACGGCATCCTGAGACTGGACAGCGCTGTCCTGAGCTGTGAGCCACGAGGTCCTCACCTCTGGGTGGTGACGTGAGACACACACAATACCCAAACTCAACACCAAACACACACACACACACACACACACACAAAGCCCACCTTGTGCCACGTGTGTGTGCACCACCCTCCTGTTAACAGGAAAGACAAACTTCCGAAATTTTTAAAAAATAAGTGTTTCTGCACTCATTACATTGCAGGGGATGCAATAAAGGAGATGGAGCTCGGCTCCATTCACAGTTATCGGGTGTGCTGAACCTGGCAGGCGGGTCTCACGCCAGGACAGGGCAGGCTTATGATAAAGCTCTTTTCTAACTTTGGTCAAAGGTGTCTGGTTCTGGAGCCCGCAGAGAGATACAAGAACCCCAGAGCGCATGTCACGTATTCAACATTAGTTACTCTTCTAATTTCCCAGCAAAAAGAGGAAGGCTCCCTAGAGCAGCGTGTTTAGAGGCTGGGGACGGCCTGGAAGAGTGCTCACCAGGATGCAAGCCTTAGAGCTGTCGGGCCCCTGGAGGCTACCGAGTGCTCCAGCTCAGAAAACTTACTGAGGGACCCGTGACACTCAGAATCCACATGGGGGCCAACAGCTGGCCCTCCTTGAGAGCAGGGTCTTGGTATAAAAGACAGAGGCCTTACGCTGCACCTCGGCCCTGTCGGACCCCCGCAGCACCTGGCGAGCCTAAGGGAGCCTGGCCTCTGGGCGGATGGCCAGCTGGCAGTAGCCGGGCTCCAAGTGGCGCTGCTGTGACCCTTCTTGCCGGACTCCCTCGAAACTGAGGCTGGCACTTGACTTTGTCCTGATCTCGGCTCCCCACAATGCTCTCTCTACATGTAGATGCTATTGGCATTATTAAAAACACAAAGCCAACACATTTAAAGCCCCCCCCCCCCACCACCGCCTTCATTTTCCTGATGCACTCTGTGGCTGCCCTGCTCTCATACCTCCTCTGTCCCTCCCTCAGCTGTTTTAGATTAAATTATAATCTGGTTCTAGGACATTTTGTAAGACATTCTGCCTGAAATCTAACAAACACTGAGAAAAAAGGAGAATAAATGAGATGCCACATGTCCGAAAGGAATTCAACATTTTAAAGTTGAAACATATTTGAGAGTTGCTTTTCTGACTCCCAAAGTAGCTCCCAGGGTCTATAAAACTGCAGAGGCAAATAGCTAATTTTGTTAGTTTGCTTGTTTGTTTGAGTTCAGGTGAGAAATTCTCAGGGCCCTCACACTGTAAGCGCTCTGGGTTCTCCACGTATCTGACCTCCCTCCACCCTTCCCTCCCCTCAGCTGCTGCAGCTGGGTCCCAACTGCATCCCCGACCCGGGCAGCATCACCTAGGAACCCAAGAGGTAGCCTTCTTTCACTGATACCAGACAGTTCCTGTGTACAGCGGACTACCGAAGAGTCAAGGAAGTGGCGAGCATTATCATAAAGGAACACAGTAAGCAAAACGTCTGTCTCACTGACAAGCAGACCACGTGAATAGAATACATATTTTTAAAAATTATACATACTTTTAAAATGAAGATTATAAACGTGTAGCAGTTTAGAAAAGGCAATATGCTACAGGTCTACTATAACCACAATTGCACGACAATTTACAGATTCAGTAAAAGGCAGGGTGAAATCAACAGGGCCATCACTCAAACAGGACGACCCCGGCGAGGCGGGAGAGACGTGTGACAATACCAAATGGAACTTTCATTATGCTAGGAGCTGTTATCACCACCAATATCACCCCCAGAGGAATTATAAAGCAAAGGTGCACAAGGGGGCCCCTGGCGGCGGGTGGTAGGTGCAGGGGGTCGGGTGGCACGTCTGTGTTGGTGGAAGGGAGTCAGTGCCCACTGCACGGTGCAAGCGTCAGCGAGAACTCATGCAGGGAAGTCTGCTGAAATACTAGCCTGTATTCCTAACGTCCATGCAGAATGTTCCATTTTTGTACTGTACATGGTAAAATTTATTTATACATTTATATACCTAATGCTTTTTATGCAAAGAAAAGAGTCTTCATATATCACTTTGGAGAAGTATGCATACGCTGTGCTAATCAGAGCTTCATTACATGTACCAAAGGTGTTCCCAACTATTCGGTCTACCAAAGAGAGTAACTAACATAATCACACTTTCCGGGTTAAACAGAAAGCACCTATACAGCACCATAACTTCTTGAAAACAAAACAAAATGAAATCCATAGAAGCAGAAAAGTGGGGGAAAACAAGTCAAAACTGCCCTACCTTGTACTTCCATTGTGTCATTTGTACGATTACAATCTAAGCTTTTATATATATATTAGATTGTGTGTGTGTGTATATATATAAAAATCAGTTTGTATGCTATTGCCTCTCACTCACACATGTCTAGTAGATCAGATTATACACAGCAAGGCTGAAAATAATCAAGGGTGTTTTAGGAAAATAGTGACTCTGGTTTGTACTTTTCACACATTGCTCGCTGTAGGCTTAATGCTCACCTGTAAGTTCATTTCTTCTGCAAAGCAAAACAGGACTACCTTTTTTTTTTCTTTTCTCCTTAAAACTAAATCCTTTAGTGGCATTTGGCAACGAGTGGGTAGCTGAGCTGATTTCTTTCTTGAAAAGATCCTAATTTCTAACCACCATACACCTTCACTATTCACTGCATTAGCTGAGGATATTGCCAGGAGACCGGAGGCCCTACTGATCTGGCAACTGCAGACCAGGTGCTGGGGGTCTCACCACCGCCCCCCACCGCCCCCAACCACCTGGCTCAGAACGAAAACACACTGGGTGGCATGCTGCACTCCATTCGTTGTGCCTATGCAGGGGTCAGTCCTGGACTGGTGCGCAAGGCAAACAGTG
This sequence comes from Vulpes lagopus, assembly GCF_018345385.1. NCBI lineage: Eukaryota > Metazoa > Chordata > Mammalia > Carnivora > Canidae > Vulpes > Vulpes lagopus. The sequence continues at coordinate 7,260,319 of NC_054824.1, forward strand.
TGCCATTGTTCAGTTTTTAGAAAAGGATAGTTTTTCTACCAAACAAAAGAAGAAAGAAAATCCCCCTCTGGTTTATGTAATTTGTTAGTTTATGGAGTTCCAAGGGCTCAAATGCTTGTGATGCCCAAAGCCAGAATAGTAACTGGTACAACATTTTCCTTCTGTTTTTAAATTTGCCAGGGGAAGGATGATTAACATTTTAACATAAAAATACTGCAAGTTAATGCATGTGAAAAACTCAGAAAGTCAAAGGAAAACAAACACAAAAACGACACTTAAAACATCCCATAAACCATCGTGATATGAATACACCACAGAATTGCCAACAGGAGCTCACGGTGTGCTCTGAACGAGGGTGGGTGGTGCTGACAGGGTGCTGTCCTTCGCTGGCAGGTGGCTCATCACCCTGTACAAGGAAGATTTTGCATACTTTATATAGAGAGTTCTGTTCCAAGGGTAAGTGCTTCACCCGGGGTAAGGAGCCATTAACAGTCTCTGCTGGGTTAGGAAAATGGTGCAGGATTCACAAAGGTGTTAAGCTGTAAACGGTATCACTGTCCACTTGCTGAGAGCAGATTTGGCAAAGGGTTTCTCTGTAGGTCTTGTGTCAGTTTGAGGGTCTGCAGGAGGAGAAACGAAAACCAGAGATGATTAAGGACATTCAAACAGCAATCGTAGGCACCACTAGGTCATGCTTCACCAGCCTCCTGTCTCCTCTCCTCACCTTCGAACTAAGGGTACTCACAGTAAAGCTGTTCTGCTACACTAGCTTCAAGTCTGAAAACCTAAGGACAAAGCATGGCGACTACTTACCTTATTTCTGGGCTTGATTACAAGATGCCCTCAAGTTGAAAAAGCCTAGAGGAAATGAGGTCAATCATTTTGGGAGGGGGTTAAGGCAAGTTAGGGGTGTTTTAGTAGGCCCTTTTAAAAAATCTTTTTTAAGGATTTATTTATTTACTTGAGAGAAAGAGAGAGAGAGAGAGAAAGAGAATGCAACTGGGGAGAGCGAGAAGGGGAGATGATGATGAGTCTGTGCTGAGCACAGAGTCCAATGCGGGGCTTGATTTCACTACTCTGAGATCATGATCTGAGCCAAAACAGAGTCAGATGCTTAACTGATTGAGCCACCCAGGTACCCCATTAGTAGATTCTTTTAAGTTAGGGAAGTCCAGGGTGCAGATGGGGTTTTGCTCTAGACTTCTGGACTGAGGGGTGTCCTAGGACATGGAACTTTCGTGATAAAACCAGAAAAGTGGAGCACCTGAGTGGCTCAGTTGGTTAAATGTCTGCCTTTGGCACAGGTCATGATCCTGGGGTCCTGGGATCAAGTTGCATCAGGCTCCCTGCTCAGTAGGGAGTCTGCTTCTCCCTCTCCCTTTCTCCCCTTGCTTGTGTTCTCTTTCTTGCTTGCTCTTGCTCTAATAAATAAATAACATATTTTAAAAAAAAGTTTTAGAAGCCCAGAAAAGTTGGTCACCCTAAGCAGACCAGCTAAGCTTTTCTGGCTCTCTTCCACTGGCTATACAGACTAACCGACCTTGTTCGCCAACAATACCAGGGGAGGGTCACTTTCCACAAAGGCTTATTAATCAATCTACATTCCTGGGTGGAGATCATCTTAACTTCCCTCACTACTAAAGGAGTAAGCAATCTCTAAGTGGTCTTAGGAAATTTTTTTTAGATTAAAAGTCTGCAGAGAAAAAAATTCTATAACACACACACGGCCAAAAAACTCTTCCACAAAACATCCCTTTAACAGTTAACAACCTATTATTATTTTGCCTTCAACAGTCTTTGATGGTGAGACACAAAAGAGGTCCTCTCAGGCCATCTGAATTTACATGTCTTAGCAGACTTCACGTGGCCTCTGAGCCCAGAAAAGGTAAAGGATTAAAAAAAAAAGTATACTCAGAGATGTACCTAAAGGAACGGACATAACAGACTTCAAGACATAAGACCTTTTGTTTATGGAGACAGTGTCAGTTGTCATGGTAGGGAAAAAAATGGCTCTAGGCAAAGAAATGGATAGAAAAGTGGACCCTACCTTCTCATCAGAGAGGGAAAGCAAGTCATGAAATGTGCACCAGAAGCTCCCATACATGTTACGCTCATCTGTCCCCTCTTTAGACCAGATATTACCGTGAGTTCATTTGGAATTTTCACAAATGTACTTATGACTTCAAACTCTTCTGTGGCTGGACTGCTTGGCAACCTTACCTTTCACTACCAATATTCACAGGACAGTAGGGCTTAGTATTTGTAATGATACATACCCACGGTCACAAGTACCCCTGTTATAGTTCTAAATAGAAGTACTTAGGTGGTTTTATCAGAGGCAGTGACAAGAAAGAAGGAAAAAAAGGCCCCCCTCCTGCCCATCCCCAGTAGATAGTTTCCCCGGCTGATGGGGATTTTTTGTTTTGTAAAGGTACTAGACAGTATTATCCTGAACTGGTTGATTTCAGATCAAGAAAAAGCTAAAACAGAGGTTCCTGGCTGCCTCAGTCAGCAGGGCATGTGATCCTTGATCTCAGGGTTGTGAGTTCAAGCCCCATGCTGGTGTAGAGGTTAAAAAAAAAAAAGCGGCTGAAACAGATACCAATCTAAGTATCCGTGAGGAGTTGGCCTCTAGAGTCAGCCAGTGCTATTCTAGCTGGGACCCTCTGAGGAGTGAATGGACAGGGGTACAGACAGACACGGTTCTTTGGAAGGGTAGGATTTTTTCCTTCACGATAACACTTCATAAGCCACAATCTAACATCACTATGCAATTAGTCATCAAGGGACTACGGTCCCCAGGTGCCAAGGGAGAAGCTGTAAAGCATTACCTAATTCAGGCCCCATCCCATCCTGGTTCCCTCTGGTATTAATTATTCAGCCATGGAAACCAGTGCACACTGGGAAGGTGACACACTTCATTCCCCAAGTATAGAGGCAGAGCATGCTGAAGCTGGGTCAGCATAGGAGAAAAGAAGGCAGAGGGCACCTATAACCCCCTACATGGCATCATCCTAAGCAGAACAGGGCAGCAGCCCTGAAATCAGGGGCAAGAGGCCCACACTGGGCAGTCTGGAGCAACAGCCAACAACAATCCCGAGGCCAAATACACATTCCCTCATCAAAAGGCCCCAAATCTTCAGGGAATATCATCATTAAAAAGGAGATGCACTGATCAGGACTCCTTCCATTTCTGCAGAATGGGCTCAGGGGCCCCTGTGGCACTGAGTCCTGGTGCTCCCTGGGGGTCTCTCAGGCCATGCCTCCCAGCCTGCTCAGGAAACCTCATGTGCTTAGAGGGGAGCCAGGAAAGGAGATGCTCCGGTTCAGAGGCAGCTCTCCCAAGGACAAATGTAATAAGGAAATCCCACTCCATAGGACAGAAAGGTGACCTGTTTCTCTGCAACAGAAAGCAAACAGACTGTTAAAATATTGTGAAAATATAAAGAAATCAGATAAAGGCTGAACAGAAATACAAGTATTCTTCTAAAAGGAACACAAGAATCATCATTCAGTAGGAAGACCTCATGATTAAAAATAGTCACAAAGAACCCAGCTCCTTATCCGCCTTAGATTTTCAGATTTTCAGCCGTTCTTTGGTGGCTCGCTGTGTGCACATGTTTATCTGACTCCGTCAATGACTGAGAGAACAGAGGGAGACTTTAAATCATGACACCAGCTACTGAGCTGGGAACTTAACAATCCTCAAGATAGGGACAGGTTTCAATGAAGTCCCCCATTCTTAAACGTTATTGAAAGTTAAGATATTTAAGTAAACGGAAGTCTAAGTATGCCGATTCTAAGTTTAAAAACACATCAGATTAAGCAAAATTTCTGGAAGGAAAAGGAAGTGTACAGCTGAAAGGAATTATAGCTATCACTTTGCAGTTATAGGCAATAGGCCAACTAACAATAAATATGAAAATGTCCAAAAAGAAAAGAAAAGAAAAAAGAAAAGAAAGAAAATATTGTCTTGTCCCATCAGTGACTTTCATTACTAGGGAGAAGATCCCTTCTCTTCCCCCTCCATGCCCAATAAATAAATAAGTTTGAAATCAAACTGTTGATGCAAGGAAAATGAAATGGGGAAGCCAAATGATGAGACCCGTTCTAAAAATATCTATGGATGCTGTCATCTGGTCTCTGGTGAGAGTAAGTCCCTCTATAATCTTGGCATCTGTAGGGAAGACAAGTTTCTGCCTAATTATCACCACTAAATCACATGATGTTCTAAGAAAGGGCAACGCCTCCAAAAAACTCTACACAAAACATAACAACCCCAATCAACTTTAATCTGGGAATAAAACATAGAAGTTCCTAATGCTGTCCTCCCACAACTTAACTCCACTGTGACAAATGTGGATTTCTCAGCAGTGTTTTTATCTTTTTGGCACAGAAGAAAGGAACAGGACCCTAATACCAAATATGACATGGAAGGAAAACACGCCAGTAGCACGAAACTCTCACATCCACAAATTCATGAAGGTTATCCGCTGCCTTCCTAGCTAACTAAAGATGTTTGGAGGAAGTCTGCCTGAAAAACAAAATTAAGGTGAAACACCACTTTCCCTACTCTTTAAACATAAAGATAATTTAAGCCAAACTGACAATCCCCAGGACAAGCTGGGGACTAAATATGGAACATCCAGGACAGAAAAGCTAATGAATCAATGTTCACTCAATCTGACAGGGAAACCTCACGTGGAGAGGAGAGAACAGGTGTGAGCTCCAGACTATGAGTGTTTCACCCCTGAAGAGAGAGGAAAAAAAAAAAAAATGCCGGCCTGCCACCATGTCTGCTTTGCCCTCAGAGGGATCTCTGGGACACCCAATCCATCATGAGCCACAGCCATCTGCCACCATCCACCTAGGCTTTTGTAGCTGGTGTCACCCCGGGAAAAATAGCATTTCTGTGGGTCCTGGGTTGGGCAGTCACGTCTAATTTTGGAGCACGACAATGGCAACAGTTCCCTTGGGGTCTATCTTCGCAGCCAAAACACGGAGCAGCTCAAGAAAACACCTAATGGGTGCAACACTTCAGCCTAATTTGGTAATTTTTCAGCATCTTCCAGGTGGAATGGAAGACAAAGATCTAATGGAAGCATCTGAAAGCCCACCTGGTGGTCACTGTTGACAGTAGGAGCCTGAAAGATTAAAATCTAGCCCTCTGCCTGCCATGCTGGCCAAATAGTACCATCCTCCATGACTGCCAGAGAAGTGGAATTAGGTGGTGCAGCTCTATAAAAATACATTTTGACAAATGTCAATTTGCCACTTCGGACACTGAATAATAGTTCATGACTGAAACAGAGTAGGCACGGAGGTTTTGGCCAGGCTGGAGGGCAAATCTGTGTTGAGTTTGAGGAGCTTCCGCAAAGGGAAGTTTCTAGAAAATGCAGTCCATGGGCTTTGATGCCTTTTTTCCCTAAAGATTTATTTTATTTATTCTAGAGAGAGCACGTGTGCAAGTGAACTTGCACACATGAGCAAGGGGTGGGAGGGGCAGAGGGAGAAGGAGAGAAATCTCAAGCAGACCCCACCCCTCCCTGAGTGCAGAGTTGGATCTCACAACCCTGAGATCATGACCTGAGCCAGAATCAAGAGTTGGACGCTCAACCGACTGAGCCACCCAGGTGCTCAACTAATGCAATTTTTAAAAAATTAAAAAATTTAAAACAGTATTTAATATTTACTTTCTCCCATCTTTTCTGTATATCCTACCATATGCATCTCCTTTATTACCCCAAATTTATGGTCTTGCTACTCTCTCAAATTGCTATCATTGCTTTCATGATTCACTACGTACAAACAAGAGGTAACTATAGTACAGGAAGAAATGCATAGAGCCATAAATCATGACCTGAATATCCCATGTTTATGTTTGTCTGTGTGAGTCTTCACTGCATTTACTGGCTGAGGGAGGGGAGATTGGGAGTGTGGGGCTACCTCTTAAGGCTGGGGATGCACTAGATTCCTGGGACTTGGGACTGCGAGTGTAGGTCTGGTGTGCCAGCCCATCTAAGGGTTCCACAATCAGGTACAGAAGAAAAGGGTCTCCAAAGTCTTCTTTTCCTGCTTTAGATACACAGGGTTTTGAAGACAATCTAATTTTTCCAAAAGTGATTCTGAAATTGAAAACACAAAATAGGCTATTTTAGTTCTACCAATAGTCCAAACCGCTCGTCCACCGGTAAGGTACGACGAGGACATGCAGGTGACACAGGTGGTGGCCAAGAAGCAACAATCATACCAGTGCAACAGAAGAAGGAAACCAAGAAGGGAACTGAAAGGAGGGTCTCAGGTGGCTCCAAGATTGACAGAGACAAAGAACTGACCTGAGGTCAGCAGTCTGGCTAGGAGTGTAGACTCCAGGAGTGAGGTAAACCGACACTTTGTATGGCTGTGGGAGGCCCTCATGTCCCTGGCTCAGCCTGGTTAAGGGCCTGGAACTCCCTTCCATGGGGGCCCCTACCCCAGCCAGCCTGAATTGACTAGGACTGAGGCATTCGGGCAGCAGGCAAAGGGACACCTTCTAACAGTACATATGTTGGGCGGTACTGCTTTCTGATTATTTCTGAACGTAGAATGACCAATGGAAGCTCCAATTAATTACAGTGGCATGTATACATGGAGACCCACTGGAAAGTAATTTAAAATTTCAACCTCAGAATCTCTGGCCTTCTCTTCTTGGCCATTGAATTTCTTTAAGGAGTCAAACACTCCACAGACATGAATCTTATGATCCAGACTTCATCAGAGAGAACGAGATGGAGGAAGGAGGGGGGAGGGAGGAAGGAGAGAAGATAGACAGATATGCAAACCTTCAATCAAGCCAAGACTGGCAATTAACGTTTTATCCTTTGGCAACACTGGAATTACCTTCTGGGGCTTCCATGACTAAGTAATTCTCATCATTTAATAAATGAGTATTAGAGATTTTAGCAAAAAAAAAAAAAGAGGTTATTAAAAAAAATAGAAAATCCAGAATTACAGAGTACAGTCCACATCTATCCCTGGGGGAGAGGAACAGAGCACAAGACCCGCACCCAAGTGCACAGCAGTTCTTCAGGGAGTGGTGTGCTTCAGTTCCAAGCCGAGTCCCGCTTCTTTGGCAGGAAAGCTCCTAGAGAAGAACAGCCCATTTTCTCTGAGTTTTCACTGAACTTATAATTAGAAGAGATCTTAAGGGCACAGTGACCACAATTTCTGAATTCCAAACTGTGTCACATTGGCCAGTAAGGGGGTAAACCACCAGCCCCAGGGGTGGGGGTGTCCGTGGCCAGACCACTGCCAGCATCAAGCTATTTATTGTATGGCAACCTTTCGGCTCTCAAGAGAGCCCTAGGAGGCTGGAACAGCTCTTTATTTCTCGGCTTTATTTCTGTGGCTTGGGATGAGCTGGCAGTGGGAAGGGGAAGATCAGATTTCCAGGCTCCCTCCCAGCAGGAAGAGGCCACACTACGGGAGCAGGGAAGGGGCAAGGGGAGGCCCTTCCTCAGCGGCGCGCTACCAGCCTTCTGCATACTGACAGGCGGCCCCAGGAAAGCCGAAGCCAGACAGCTAGGACTTCTCAGGCCATCCTTTAAAGACGCTAAGGGAACGCTTCAGGCACCACATACAAACCTCCTCGTTCCACCGAGGTCAGAAGCTCCCTGTCAGTGAAACAAAGGTTTCTCTGGTGGATACCTCCAAACTGGTAGGCAGGACTTCTAGGGGACATCAAAGGTTTCACAGAGCAGGCAACTGCTATACCTTTTTAATAAAAAGAAACCAGACTAATTCTAGTTTATTGGGGAAAGTACTTGCTCTCTCCGCCAACAGTGTAAGATTGGCTTGGTTGCCTCCTTTATTCTGTATTAACCTCTGGAGCCACTCTAAGTGACAATAAACATTAAATAAATTTTTTAAAACTTGCCAAAGGACAGTAGGAATAGTTCTGTGCGGGGTAGGTTTCCACTTTAACTCCATTTCACAGATAAATAAACGGAGACTGAGGGAGATGAGTGACTTGATTCTGACATATAGCCATGAAAACGGCAGCCTTCTGCTACAAATCCCACCGCTCCTCTGCTATACCACAGGGATGGTACTCAACTTGGAGTGGGTTATAGGGAGAGGCTTTTAAAATCCACGGTTCCCATCAGAGCAGAACCCCAGGGACAGTGAGCTGAAGCGGGTAGCTGGCTCATGTCTTTAGGGGTTTCCTTAGACCACTGGTCCTATGGTTTCTTAGAGAAAAAAGATTTAACTCAAGATATCAAATAAATTTAGGAAACACTTCAATCCTCTCCCAGAAGGTTCATATAACATCTATTTAACTTTTAAGGCTCTGAGAAGCCCAGCTGGCAACAACCCTATTTCCCTTTGTTTACCATGGTATTCACAGAATGCATTTTCTATTTAATACCCAAGAACACCTTGAGGATCTACTGTCCTATGAAACGCTTTGAGACATGCTGACTAACAGGACCTCCAAATATCAGAAGTGTCACACTAATTTTCAAAACAAAATTTTAATTCATTTTAGTTTTTGGAACCTTAAACTTCAAAACAATTTGGAAGATGAGGGAAAGCAATATTTTACATCAAATGAACACATCAACAAAACCTGGGTGAAGTGGATGATGTCTCTTACAAGATGGGGAATCTCCATCTTGGAATGAAAATCCAGTGTTGAAACCTGCATCTCCAAGTCGGGAAGAGAAAGCAGTCCGCAAACATCCTTCTACCTGCCCCAGAAACAAGGCAGGACCCTGGCCAATCTCTCCAACGACAGCACAGAGGTAGATCCTGACAAGTCCCTTTCACCCATCTCTATAAAGAAAGGGAAGCCTAGGAGAAGCATAGGTGGCACCTGGGGGAAGACTATACTTGAAAAAACGTTATTTATAATATGTCAAATGCTGAGCATTATGAACCCTGGAAAAAGAAGCATTTAATGGGAGCTTAAAGTTTACAAGAATTTCCAGCAGTAATTCAGGTGATTTTTACCCCATTTATTCATGCTCCCACTAGCTCTGTGGCCAAAGAGACCTTGGAGAAAGCCAAGTGCAAATGCAACTGCTTGAAGTGAGAGCCACTCAGGCAGAGGTCTCTCCCTGTGTCCCGGAAGAGCAGCCTCAGTACTGCATAGCACTGCTTTCCAGGGAAAAGAATGTAAGTAAGAAGTGTACCAACCTCTACACAGAAAACCCCTTTTCACAGCTGTGTCAATTTTCCTTTACTGTTGTCAACACTGAAAAGATCCAGACAGCCATGCTCTCAATGAGTGACGGTTCAGACTTCAGACTTTTTTAAAAAGTAAGAATGAAGATCCCTGCAGATGCAGAAATTCTTGAGACTGGCATATTGTAACCACAGACTAGACTACAGCCACAAGTGCAAGTAATTGAGTATATTCTCCATGCAATACATACAGATTCATATTTATCATACCTTACATTGCCTAACATATTTCTACATCAAGAAAAAAAATGACACAAATAGCCTACATTGCCTATATTTGGTTAGAATTAGTCCTATTTCCCAACATGAATACGAAATAGAATCACAGCATTCAAATATCAGTTCAACGAGTATCAAAAATTTGCTCCTTTTGGAAAGCAGCCTAAATATGAATTCTAAATGGCCTCCAATACGAGATCCTGCTGTTTCCACACTACTATGCCACTGTTTCTTAATAGTTCTGCATCATCATGTATCTCTAATAGGGCCACTTCCCAGACAGAATGTTAGGTTTCGGGTTTAAAATTATGGATACTATGCACTTTTGAAAGTGCATGATTCTACGATTCTATCCTCATTCGACAGATGAGAAACCTACCATTGTGAGATTCGTTGGTGGTGTAGCAGAAGCAGGAAGACTACTGCCCCTCCGCTCCCTAAGCCTTTTCCGGTTGAGGTTTTCCAATCTTTATCACAGAGTGGTTTAAAACTAAATAATGGGCTGCTCGCTAATGGGGTCTCCCAATGCCAAAAGATGAAGATGAATGAAAGGGCTTGTGAATTTAGGCAACTTTTGATCTCAAAAGAATGAGACTAAGGCTGCTTGTCCTCTGAGGAGACACACATCAGACATGGGAGGGCTCACCGGAAGCTTGGTGTTGCAACTGCCATACCAGCTCACAGACATCTCTGCTGCCAATTTGAAGGTACATGCATCAAGCTTTATGACAGAAGACAGTGCCCTTCACACCCCAGTAGCTGGCACTCATAAAAAGGTACGGTTATTTTTTTTCTTTTCCAGATAGACCCATGGGTCAAAGGATTTTACACATGGTCTAAGATGAATGATGTGTGTGAAACACCCAGCCCTCCAGAGAAGCACCTCTCCACGGCTCTCTGGCAAGACTGTCTGTCAACTGGATAGAGCTGCTCCATTAACTCCACAACTAGAGGGTTCTAATTTAGGATCATATGACCTTCTGTTAAGCCAGGAAGGGAGTCTGGAGAATACCATGACTACTAGTTTAAAAAAAAAAAAAAAAGCCAAACCAAAAAAGTCATTATAGAACAACTCTTGGGAAGCTGGGGTGCTTAATTCGGGAGAAGGGCGGTCTGAGGTTGTGGCCTCAGGTCTCTTTTGTGAGTTTAGGGGAGGCTTCAACATGATAGCCACAAGCTTAAAAGTAAAGAATATACTTCAGGCCATTTGTGCTACTGGCTTTTTAGAGGAGCAATTTATTCCAAAGCAATATGGAAATCTTAACCCCAGAAACCAGACTCCCTCAAAGCCCTCCCATTGTCTTTAGGATGCTTCTTTTCTTGCTTTAATCACACAGAGCTGGTTCGCTGTTAGGAAATTCTGGTTACTTTTCATTTTCAAATGAAGAAGTTATCTTCTCAAAAAAATCTACCCCAAATGTTCTGAGAAAAAGAACACGACCCTATGGTTCCATTAGGGCATAATAATAAAACACATTATCCCAAAAGTAGTTATTTATCATACAAATAATAATTCATTAAATGTGTTTTTAAAATGTAAGTGTTTAAATATCCCTTAAACTATTTTTACACAATCTTTTAGAATCATACATATACAAGAAAGGTATGCTATTCAACTGCACTTGAAAAAGTAGACAAGAATGGGTAGTACATTTTCTTCAGAATTACCTCTTCTCAATGAATCAGAAAGTGGCTTCCTTACAACTACACCAAAATTAAAACTTACTTGTGTCATTAGAAGACACAATCACATTCCACTTTTTAAAGGAAGACAAACTATTTGTTCTTCTAAAAGGCAAATATCTAAATTTCTCAAGACAAGTCTTCCTGAGTCTGAGTTCTGTTATGGTACTGAACTGGCTGGCATGCAAGTGTGTCACCCTATTTAGCTTCCATTACAGTCTTTTTACCATCTCAAGGGCTATTAAATGACTGAAAACAGATGTCTGAGTTCCATTAGGGGCCTGCTTATGCCTGAGAAAGCTGAGAAGCTTTAGCATCACAACACTCTTGACACTCCCCTTTCGACAACTACCCAGTGAGCTGTGCTGAGCTCACCATAGGAGACCCTTGTAATTCCTTCACCGGGGCAGAGGGTTAAACAAGGCTCAGGTCTGAAAGGCTTTGAATCCCATTTCCCTTTTACACCATTTAAAGAAGGGTGTAAACGGCTTGCTGAGATGTTTTTAAAAGAGGAGCTGGGGCACAGAACACAGCCCTTGAACATGGGTAGGGTCTAGGGGTACAAACCTGTCCACAAAATACCCCAGTGCTCATCTTACTTCTTAAGGAGTTTCAGGGCAAGCCGGTGTATTTTCTGCGACACTAGCTCCAGTTCAGAGCACTTCCTATTTTTTTCCACCCTGAGAAAATTAGGAAAAACTACCACCGTTCAAGCCATTCAAGAAATACGGATTCTAGGTCCAGCTGTGTGACGTTTGGCAAACTACTTAACCCTCTTGGGCTCCCTGCTTACTCATCTGTCAGTCAGTATGTTTACCTAATTACACTATACATATTTCAGCCCACTGCAGTTTTACAAAGTACTTTCACATACTTCAGGGCATTTGATTCTTATAATAATCCTGTGAAGGAACAAGGGGGCAATTATTCTCTCCTGATAATTTCTAGCCAGAAAGTAGTAGCAGTGGAACTGAACCCTTGATTTCCGATTCCAATAAAATGTTTCTCTTACCACATCATGTTGTATGATCTTTCTGGTTCCAACAGTATTAAAATGCCACAATTAAAAAAAAAAAAATCTCTGCTCCCAATCCATGTCACTGTTTGGAACCTGCTATCACTTGTACTTCAGGGAATGAGAAGCACATGAGCAAATGCTCTCCTTCTCACATAAAAACTGTTTTCAACTCAAATCTTTTGCTATTTTATTTTATTTTTTTCTTTTGCTATTTTAAATGCTTAAATGCTGAACACTTAATCAATAAAGATGATTAGGACTTTGGTGAAGAATCTAACAATCTTGCCCTTGGTGAAAATACTCATGTATGAAAGAGTCAGAATATATTTTCTACAGTTAAATTAGAAGTACCTATGAATTATTACTTTACTGAAAAAAAGATGAAGAAACCACAACATAGAAGATCAACAATGGCAGTGTTGGACCTGAGGGTCTGAGAATGTTCTCTGGCTGGGTCCTTAACCTTGAAGTTTGTGTGACTTAAGAACTCCCTCCCCTCCCATCCATCCTCATCCATACATCCAGTAGGGAGACCTGTGTCATGGGTAGCAAGGGTGACTGGATACAAAGAAGAATAAAATCTTTGAATGTGTGTATGTTCTTTTTACTGGCAGTAAAATTCCTGAGCTGTCAGCAAATTGTGGGGAGGGGCACTTGATGGCCCCATTGACTTGGAGATGAAATGGTTGGGAGCCACATTTCTGTGTACCACTGCTCCATGGTCCTCTATTTCTCAATGTGGAGGAAAGTTCAAAGTAAATAAAAGTCAACCTCCCCCCATCACCCCCACTTTGTTATTAAATGCCATAGCACTGGGCACTGACCTGCTTTGCCCACTTCCCCTTTCCTCAGTGATCCTTCAGCCTGGCACCCAGCTCTGAGATGAGGCCTGCTTAGCACCAGTGAAGTTCCCCACGTTCAAACCAACAACATTCTGTGTGGAGATGAGGGAATCAAAATTAAAATCCAACCCATCAGCATCCATGAGTTCGCTACGGATAATGGACTCCATGTCACATTCCAAGCTCCCATTGAACATGTCCAGGTCCAAGTCGCTGGGGAACTTCTCATGGCCCATGACGGGAAGGTTTGCACTAGTTGAGTACAAGGAGGAGCCTGAGAGAGAGTCCGAGAGGGTTTGCATAGACTGGCTGACAGGAGACTGTTGCTGGTGTTTAACCGACCCAAGGCTGCTGGAGTCGCTCAAGCCCATGTTGCTGACAGAATTCGACAAGGCACGGCTGCCACCGAGAGCGCCCTGGGTTTGGTGCTGGTGGTGGAGCAAGTTCTGATTGACCAAACTCCCCTGGTTAGGCTGGGCGGCAAAAGACATCATTGGGTCATTTCGAAGCATCACGTTCCGGCGGGAGTTCTGGGCGGACACAGCGGTGCTGGCCTGAGACATCAAGGGGTCCGACTGGGTCATCATGACATCGCTGTGGCTGAGTGAGTCTGAAGTGAGCAGGTCCTGGAGTGTCTGGTTGCCATAGTGTGACATGGAAGAGAAGGTAGCTGGCTTGTTCTCTTGGATGGTCTGCATGGGAGACTGGCGCAGGGAATTCAGAGACGAGGGTCCGAACACCGTGCTGTTAAAGGAGCTAGTTGGAGAACCCAGGCCGGAGCCCTTGGTGGTATATGGGAAGCTAGAGCTCCGCTGCATGAGCCCTCCAGTGGGCGATGGCTGGGACGATGGGAGTGTGATGTTATCCAGCAGGTCATCCATGAGGTTGTCAGAGAGCCCATCATTCAGATTCATGGTGCCTGCCATGTCGGTCAGCCGTGGTAGCTCCACAGTGCATGGCTTACTCACAGAGGGTGAGAGGCTAGCTGAGCTGCTGTAGAGCATGGGGGAGAGTGGTGCGTCATCATCCTGGACGTCATCCAACTCTGTGCTTGCCAAGATGGGTGACAGGCGGCCACTGACGGTGCTGGCATTGGAATTGGTGCGCGAGCGGAAGTCCGTCCACGCATCCAGCTCATCGCTGCTGCGTGACGTGGGGCTGCCGGGCCACTTGGAGAGCTGGGAGGGACTGTCATCTGCTGACTCAGGGGCTGTCTGCAGGGCTGCCTTCTTCTTGGCTGCACGGCCACGGCTCTTGGTATACTTGTTGCTGTTGTCCATGGAGACAGCCCGCCGCCGGGGTGCCTTCCCGCTCTTTCCCCCATCAGGGTTGATGATCCACCAAGAGCTCTTGCCAGTCCCCTCATTCTGGACTCGCATGAACCGACTGTGCAGTGACAAGTTGTGCCGGATAGAGTTCTGTGGAGAGAAAGGAAAATGCAGAATATGAGATAAAATAGCCCCAAGGTAGGCACCCAGAAGAAGTAGTCAATCAGACTCATTTTTTGGGGGGGGCCTCCTTAATTTTGGAGATTAAAAAAAAGATAAACATTTGTATGATATGCCCCCAACCGGTTGGAATTCAAAGACAACACTGTAAATACACACCAAGTTTGACGTTTAGGAGGTGGGAGATGGTTTTGTATCCAGGAGATGCTGGAATGTTTAAGTTCAATGATGTTGTTTTCCCCAAATTCCTAAATTTTGTTGTCCTTTCTGTAATTGCATTTCCTATACCTATACTAAAGTTCACACTTATAATTTATTACCACTGCACTCTCTCCCTGCACTTTGCAACAAACCTCCCTGGCTCTCTAAGGGTACTTGATCACTTGGCGGGGGGTGGGGGTGGGGGGGGCATTTTATTCTCTTATGGTTTTCTCCTCTGCTAGTATAAAGGCAGCATCCACCTTTTCTCAACCACATCTAATAAACTCAGAACCGGTGTGAATTGTTACTAATCCTTTCTTCGACGTCATCTCTTCCTGCCATAGTTTCACACCTGTCCAACAGGCATAAGAAAAAATGGTAGAGTAGGATTCACTGAGTTGACGGAATAGGTTAAGTCTCCCACTCAGAACAATTCTGAATTGTTTATATAGATACCCTCCCTCGAGGCAATGGTCTGAGCATAGTAACTTCCTTCCAAAGAGTATAGTATAGAAAGGAGAGGCAAAAGTAACTTTAGGGGAGAAACAAACACTATCTCCGGTCATCAAGATCAACATCATTAAGGCTAAGTCATGTTGATAACATACATTCTTGACATGATAAAAATGGCACCCTCGTTTGTAGTCTTCGTTCCAAAACCCATCACCCCAGTCTAATTATGAGAAAAAAACATTAGACAAATCCCAATTAAGGGACATTTTAAAAATGCCTATTCAGTAGTCCTCCAAACTGTCAGACCCATGAGGAATAAGGAAAAATGATGACTAAATGTAAGGTGTATCCTGGATGGGATGCTGCAACAGAAAAAGAACATTAGATAAAAATGAAGGAAATGTGAATAAATATGGGTTTTGGTTAATAACAATATATCAATTTGGGAACATTAATTGTGACAAATGTACCAAATAAACCATAGATTAAGATAAGATGTTAACACAGGGGAAACTTGATGCTGAGTATATGAGAACTCTGTTCAGTCTTGTAACTTTTCTGTAAATCTAAAACTATTCTATATTAAAGGGTTAAAAAAAGAAATTGGCAAAATATCATCAAAATCCCAACAAATTGCAGCCACCTTGCAAGATCCTCCTCTTGGCTTGGCAGATAAGCTTGGTTGGCTAGGATGACCCAGATCCAGTCCTATCTCTGCTACTGATCAACCATGTGACCTTGAGCAAATCATTTAAGCCATCTGCAACAACTTTACTTCTCTATCTTCATTATTGCCATAATAACATCCAAACCATCCCTCCCTGACAGGGATGATGTAAGAATGATATACGATAATATACTTCAGGAACCAGTCATGCTACCAAGTCAGGGAGTTCTTATTGCTATAATAAAACAGAGTCCATGGTGGGAAGAGCTCATCACCTGATGTGGGCTCTTCTAATCTATAAAATGCCTCAGGTGCAGTAAAAGAGAGGAGTTGGTGGTATTCTCCACATCTGCAACAGCACCTACAGGCCAGATTAGTTTTTACTTGCAGGTTAAAGACAAAAGGTATTGCCTGATGCTATATATTAAATACAAACAATCCTAAAAATTACCATAGTTTTCAAAAAATTGGCAATCACCAACTGTATTTATGTAGAAGATGCAAATACATGTGTTCTACCAGAATGTTTCTAAAACACAGAAAGAGAGCAGAATTTTACCATAAGTAATAAATCAAAATACTCAGTGTTTGCCATGTGTATGTTCCCATGCAAGAAGGGCCTCCAGTTCAGGCTGGGCAATGAACATTAACAACCATGGGTCATATGTTGGCACTTCTATGATGGCCATAAAGAGACATCTGAGAGAAAAAAAAAAAAAAAAAGCAGGGAACACGGTGAGTATCTGATGAGACAAATGTTGCCCAGGAGACTATATACTCTGATTTCCCTTTACTCTTATGGTTTTTTGAAAGGATAATGGGATCTCTACTAATGGTTCAGAAATCACGTTTCTTTAAAAAAGCAAAATACATTATAAAATAGATATGAGGCATGCTCTTAAAATTCACTCTGCAGGGTTCAAAAAGCAGGCAAGTGCAAGGTGGTTTTACTGAGTACTCAGATGACTAGACCTATTAAATAAAAAACTTAACCTCAAACTTCTTGGTAAAAATCAGGAAGGTTCTGAAGCTATGGGGGAGCAATGTGCAACCCTAGGCAGTCCTCTTTGCTCTAGATTTTGGAAAGAGTTCATACCACCAACATCTAAGATTAACAATGACCAATCTTATGTATCTGGTTATCCCCCTTTTAAAAGCACTTAGGGAATAATACATCTTTTTTAAAGACTGTATTATCTGTTTATTTTAGAGAAAGAGAAAATATGAGCAGGGGGAGGGGCAGAGGGAGCAAGAGAATCTCAAGCAGACTCCCCACGGAGTGCTGAGCCCAACATGGGGCTCAAATGCCTGGAGCCTGAAATCATAACCTGAGCCAAAATCAAGAGTCAGATGCTTAACTGACTGAGCCATCCAGTTGCCCCAACAATATATATTTTTAAATGTATTTTTAGTTTCACTAATTCCAAACCAACTGGAAAAAAAAAAAAAAAGTAATACTTACAGAACTTCAAAATGCCTATGTGGATTTTCTAATGGTCATCTATTACTATAACACTAAACCTCAATGTATATGCATAATTTAATAAAATTACAAGCTGCAATTGGTTAAAATTTGGAGACAGAAATTTAGCTTCTGGAAGGGCACATGGTAAAGGGGCTAAAAAACCCACATCCAGGACAGAACTGCAGGGTGTCAGGGCCCAGGACCCTGATCCCAAGGGTAAAGAAAATGAGAGCCTGCCTGATTAATGCAGTGCCAGTTACTGGGCCATAACTTTTAGATTCATGGTCTCTAATCCTCATAATAAACCTGCAAAATTGGTATCAGTGCCCTCATAAAGGCTCATGCTGAGACATATTAAATAACTTACACTAGGCCACACAGGTAATATATATATTTATAAACCGAAGTAAAATTTGTTTTCCAAACTCCAATGTTTTAACTGTAACTTTTCACAGCTTTGTCACCAATTTAGAAGTCATTGTTTGAGCTATTTGTGCCAACATTTTAAGAAACATTAAAGAAAGAAAGAAAGATATAAAAGCACAACCTTATTCTGCTCAGAGAAAAAGATGCCTTTTGTGGCGCCTAGGTGGCCCAATCAGTTAAGTGACCAATTCTTGATTTCGGCTCAGGCCATGACCTCAGTGTCATGAGATGGAGCCCCATCTCTGGGCTCTGTGCAGGGCATGGAATCTGCTTAGGATTCTCTTTACCCCACTCTCCCCTTGTCCCTGCAGGCTCCCACTCTCTTCCTCTCTTAAAGAAAAAAAGTACAACCTTTTACTATAACTTTATGTTTCTTTATTATTTATTTATTAAGATGGCCATAATAGCATTCATTCTAGGGAGAGGGCATTAGCCACTATACAAACCAATGTTAACTTGCCCTTAGACTCTGAAACAAAACCTGACTTCTTAAACCGGTGGTTCAGTTTCCAATCTTTGCTCTACTCTTATTTTAGAGGTTATGAGTAGTAGAATGCATGCCCTAAAGCATATTACCTACATAACACTCAGGTTTTTCCAGTTACGTTACTAAGACAACACAAAAACTGCCACCACCATTGTGACAATCCCAGATATCAGCAGCTTCTATCCATACAGTCTGGTCGACTTTCCATTTATAAGATCCATAATCTGAAGTTGGGCCATTGACAGAAGGCCAATTAATAAGGCCCTTCTGTCTACTTGCAGTTCAAATGCCCCACACCCTAACAAGGTCAGATGCCAGGAATAATAACCTTCACTGGGAGTTGAAAATTATTTGGTAGATTAGCTAAATCAGTAAATTAGATTCTAATGTAAATGATCAAGGCCACAGAGATAAGTAGGATCCCAAAGCGAGTTTAGGAGAGGAGACCTCAGAGGTCATGATTGTAATCACTAGTTTCTTTACCAAAATTTTGGTGAAGCAGGAAAAGGTAAATAATTATAAATGCCAAATATATATATAATATGTCAGAACTGCAATGTTTCCCCACACCTTACCTAATAACAAAAGTTAATGGTGATATGATTTCTGTAAGGTTTCAAAGTGCCACTACCCTCATGTCAGTCCCAGGAATGAGAAGTGGGATTTATAAAAACAGACAAGCCAACTGTAAAATTTTCTTATGATCGGTAAGTTAAGTTCTCTAAAGACCTCTGCATTAGGGTCTGTAGTTTCCAACGTACTATGTATATTTTAAACTATAAAACCACTATTAAAAATGTTTTATGGTTTTTCCATTAATTCATTTATCATACCTGCCTATATTTCTAAGATTGAACATTAGTTTGGCAATTGAGAGCTGAAGTAAAGGAGGAATGGTTTAACAGGATTCCAATGAATTTTCTAATATACACTTTTAAATACCTTGTGAGGCAGGCCATTGTTAATTGGCTCAAGCACTAGTGATATGTTTTCATCAATGCTAACGTGGTAAGGTAAATATTAACAACCAGACTCAAGGACAGGCCATCCCATCATCACATTTACTTATTACTAAAGGAGCCAAGAAGCTACAACAAGCTCAACCAAAATTATGTGAATAGTTCCAGTTACTTAACTCCACTACTAAAATATCTAGATACTGATGAGTTATAAAGAAGCAAACATCTTCTAAGAAGAAACTTTAGTGTCAGGGACAAATACACCCAGTTTTTCTCCAACCTGGCCCAAAGATTTAGAAAATCCTTGAAGCATCTCTAACACAATGTGTCTGAAGAGAGAGCAGAGATAAGAACACTCTTCATCCCATTTTCTGTCAATGCTTTTTCACAAAATGACTTACACTGAGGCAAGCCCTGTACCAGGCAGAAATGCTTCAGATACAGTCAAATAGTAACAGAACCGGCAACTCTGTGTTCTGTGCGACTGCAGCTGCATTTAGTGGCCTAATCCTTCAAGGAAGTATGTACAGAAGGTGTATGAAGGAGGTAGCATGAGGGAACTCACACTTCACAGTCCTGTTGATGGGGGACCACAGCCTAGAGATTTCTTTGCTTGGGCCTCCTTGAAGAAATTAGCATAAAAATGACTATACTTATCAGAATCTGTTAATTATTTTTCTTGCTATCCTGAAAGACGATTTTCTACTGTAAGATACATTTATTGCTAATATTAAAGTGCACACGGTCACTACAAATATGCCAACGGGTTGGGTTGTGAAGACAGACGGACCCGCAGCAGAGTAGATTTGGCGTCAGAGAGAAGCTGCCTGAAATGAACAAGGATTCTCCACTGACTTTACAACCCGGATAATTCACACATACAATGTAAGGTGGCCGGGTGGGGAGGACAGTGGGATGCTGAAGGGAGATTACAAGCTTTGGTATCAGTCGGGTCCAGGCTGGAAACCTGGCTCTGACATTTGTCCAGTGACCTTGGGCAATTGAGTTAACCTCGCATGCCTCTTTCATGAAACGAGGATAAAATTACCCTCTCTGCCTAACTCTAGGATCTTCGGGAGGGTTAAATGAAATTACGCATGCAAAGTACCCGTTGGAGTGCCAAGCACAAAGAGGCTCTCAACTGTCAGATCCCACATACGGAAGCAGTGACATCACAAACGTTCACTTACTGTTTTCCGAGCATCGTATAATTTAAGCCAAAAGGTGAGAGGGTGGCTCCTTCCAGGAAAAGATTTCAAACTCTTAAAAGTATTTCAAAGGTGCCATGTCAGTCAGGAGTGACTGGTAATTTCCTAACTGTTGCTGCCCTGTGTCCACTCCAGCCCCTTTCCAACCCGTGTTTACCTTGTGGAGACTGTCCACTAACCCAGACACCAGCTGCATGTGCTTCCCCTGGAACACAGAGAGGGTTTTGTCTGGAAGCAACATGTGGTATCAATTTATCTTTCTCAGCAACGGCAACAAGGAATCCACTGACTTTAAAAATAAAAAGGGAGTTGTGTAATTTAACTCTTAAAGGCCCCTGCCCACTCTCCTTTTTTTTTTTTTTTAAAGACAACCCCTCCCTCTCCCTCTTTTTTTTGGTGCTATCTCAAAAGCAGAAAAATGAGGGTCATGGCTGTCAGCTCCTATGCCAGACCCACTGCTTCCCACCAGGCAGATTGCTGGCATCCACCTGGTCCTTCCAAGGGATTTCAATGGGGACAATCTGCAAAGGATTGCCGTTAGACACAGTACTCATCTACCTTGCACACGGGACCAGCATTTCAAGTAGGTCTCACTGCTTTGACTTGTGGGCAATGACACTTCAGGATGAGGCTGCCAAATGCCGGAATTCTAATATATGCATCTCCTGAGCAGTCGATGATAGAGGTCACGTGAAAAGCCCAATGCAAACCACAAATCACGAGGAGACCCAGGGGGCTGTGTGCCACTGCAGAGTAATGCGAAGATATAGCTTCAGGAGAGGGCCTGGGAAGCTGTCTTTGATTTATAATGACAGGCTCTTTTAAAGGCAGTTCTCTGGACAAGGCCCTGACTTCTCTTAAGTATTAATTCCTCCCCCAGACTGCCCATTAGAATCACCTGGGGAGGCTTTACATACTCCTGCCTCACTCCTAGAGATCTTGATTCAATTGGTGTGGGTAAAGCCTGGGTAGAGGCCAGATTATTCTAATGTGCAATTAGAGCTGAGAATCACTGGAATTTCCCCCTTACCCCTTCCACTGACTGAGACTCTAAATCCAATCTAATGGTCCCTAGTCTTCCTGGATCTAGTAGTACAGCACAGTTGATGTTGTCTAAGTCCAAGTTCCTCCTATTTAGAAAATAAGGGCAGGAGCCGGGGCTACAGATTCAGGCCGGGATTATATGTGCAGAGTAAAACAGAGCAAGTACTCAGGCCACTGGGATCCAGATATCTTAAAAAAAAAAAAAAAAAAAAAGGGCAAGGGAAAGGATGAAGGGTCCTGGACCTTGCACTGTCTTGTGGGCAGTCATCTCATTCTGTCCTGTGTCACTTGTCCACCCAGCACCAACAGGTATGGAACAGAAAAGAGGGTTATGTGGACATTCACAAAACTAAGGATTGACGTAGGCTGAAGAAAGGATGACCTGCGACAGTAACTGATGCCTATAATTTTCAGGAGCCTCTCTGAATTAGCATGCAATCCCATACAATCTCTTTCACAGACTATCCTTCAAGCAAAATGCCAAAAAGATAGATTGGGTAAAAATTACTACTGAAAAAGCCATACCCTAATTCTGAGGTACTTATTAGCTCCCACTGTTAAGAATACAGCAAAGTATTACTTAATGAACTTCCCTGAGGACATATTCAGCCTCAAAAATAACAACCACATACTCCTGTTTCTTATTCCTTCTCATTCCTCAACTGTGCAAAAACACTACAGCATTACATTCGGTGCAAAGATCCCTGGGTGCAAAAAGCCAAGCAGTGCCACCATCTGAGGGAGAAATGTGAAGCTGGTCCTTCCTGTTAGATACCAGTAGAGTCTAGGTTTTAGCTGGCTTATCTTCTTCCACTAGATTTTATCTTCTTTGGGGCTAACTTGCTCAAAAGCAAGTACAGAAAGTATGATAGCACAAAACAGACTTGAAATCAGAAACAACTATTATTTCTGACAATATGGAATACCAGTTGTAATAGCCAAGCAAGCCTTTCAGACTGAGAAGAAAACTTAAATAAACATTCACATAAAGGATTGCACAATCAACCCTGATGTGTAAGACAAGTTCCAGGCTAGCTCTACTCTTTCTCTTGTCTAAAACACTAAGTTTAAACCATTAAGGGACTTATTTTAAAAAGATGATCTTCTAAAATAAATATTGTCAGGAACTTGGCTGAAGGATTAAGTTTCCAGCTAGAAACAAGATTTCCGTTAAATTTGCTAACAATAATCCTCTACCCACAGAGATCTCTTTGAAAACTAACATTTGTTTCAAGTTTTCATGCATTAAGTGACAGGTTCTGGTATCTCTTTAGAAGACATAAAATAGGGGCGCCTGGGTGGCTGAGTCCCTTAAGCATCTGCCTTCGGCTCAGGTCATGATCTCAGGGTCCTGGGACGGAGCCCCACATACAGCCCCGCATACAGCCCCACACATCAAGCCCCGCATCGGGCTCCCTGCTGAGCAGGGAGTCTGCTTCTCCTTCTCCCTGTGTGCTCATGCTCACTCTGGCAAATAAAATCTTAAAAAAATAAAATTATAACACTCGTCTAATAAATAGCATAATGAACCCATTCTCTAAGCAAAGTAAGTGAGATTCATGAGGCTCTCTTAGAAGAGGAAGGGCTGGGCAGACTATCTGTCCTGCCCCCCAGTGATAAGAAGAAATTTCTCTTGAAGAGCATGAAAAAGATGGCTACTACTCCACTGCAGTTTTGCTGGGATTTCTATGTGGGTTTTATTTTCATATTAATTTTTTTTTTCACTTAGTAATCTTCTTCTCAAGCTCTTCCACAGCTGTTTCTGTTCTTGGAGGGCAAGAGGGAACATTCCATTCCTTACAGCCAAACCTGCACTTCCGGCACAAAGAACCCTGGCAGCCTTGCAACCTCTGCCCACACCCACTCCCTGCAGCACCCTGCCCCTCCCCACAAACCCTCCTACTTCCAACCCCCTGCCTATCCTCAGACTGAGGGAGAAGGATCTCAAGGCATGCAGTCAACAGAATGATAGTCCCCAGAAAGCAGGTTAAAGTTACAGCATTTGGCAGCCCCTGCTCTCTTCCTCCAAACTTCTTCCCCGATGTTACTGGATCCATTTCCCTTTCCTATGAGGGGCTCAGTAAGCACATGCTATGTAAATTCCCTGGTAAGACCATGCATGACTAGCCACATGGAATGGATGCTTCAGAGGGTTAAAGGCCATGAAGCTGCAGAACAGACTGCCAAGTAGAACAAAGTAGAACAGAAATAGTTTTACTATTAACATGATTTTCATTTAGATTTAAAAAAAAATAAGGTTGTAAATTTTTCCAGTTTGAAAATTTATTGTGGCTGTAAATAAAATAAAAGGGCAATGGAAATACATGACCATAATTCAGGAATACATTAGAGAGTTTAATCACTTTCATGGCATCATATAAGTGATCAGAGCAGAAAGTTCAGTAAAAAGTAAACTAGGGAAAATGGAGAGGACTGTGAAACCCATCTAGGATCAAGCAGCCTTAACTTCATAGTGAAAGAAACAAAGGACCAAAGATGCAGGGGAGTACCTGAACTCAGCTACCAAGTGGACTCCAAGCTGAGATATACTCCAATCCCCCAGCCTTAAGGTATAATACCTTACCACATCAATTGAAGGGATGAAGTGCAGGGAGCACAAACCTGGGGAGTATCTCCCACCAACCCATCCATCCATTCACCCACCCACCCATCCCATCTACACATCTACCAATCCAACCTCAGTCTGCCTTATTTTACAATCTGAGGAATAGAGGTCTGTCTCCCCCAACACGTATCAAACTCTGTACAACCTGTCACCATATTATAGCTTTAGCATCTAGCACGGGGCCTGGTACATAGTAGGTGCTGAAAAAATGTTTGTTTAATTAATGAATTGGTGGGAAGGGAGCAACAGTTACAAAATAAATGTGAATTATACTTTGAAATGTTAGAAAACATAATAAGCTCCATGAACAATCCTCAAATGAGTGAAGATGGAAGTAAGTATCCATTGTGAAATGTGAAGTAGCAAGTCTCTCCCTTGAGTATTAACTTCAATTATACAATCCAATTTCCAAAAACAAGACGATAGTCTAATTAGTAGACTTAAGGTTTTCTATAATAAGAGATGCTAAGAAGAGCAAAATGATAGTACGTGAGCTACCTGGTACAGCAAGAGCTTGGCACAAAAGTCCCATGTCCATCTAGGGAGAAGAGCTGACTCCTTACCTGTCTTGGGATGCTTTGGAGCCTCATTACTTGGTAATGAAGTTGGCCCAGAGCCCTCAGAGGTACACTCAAAATCACAGATAACACACTCCGGTACTAAATCTCCTCCAAGGCACATTCAAAGAAAAACAAGAACAAGAAAAATCCAAAATAAGAGTCTATTTCACCTGCAATCTGAAAGAATTTAATGTACTTGATATCTACCAGGACCAATGCTCTGTGCTTGACAAATCTAATCTCATTTTATTTTCACGACAAGCCTGTCAGGTGGAAACTGAGGTACAGAAAAGTTAAGTAACTTGTCTGGTAGGTGGTGGTGCTGGTAATCAAGCCCGAGGCTAACTCCAAAGTGAAGCTCTCGCCACTGTTCTATGTGTTTCCCTCTGATGTCACTGAAGTGCCTATGGAGAGAGGCATCACTAACTAGTGACCAAGGAACATGTGAGAACAAGAAAAAAAAAATCTATGTTATTGAATTACCTGTACGCATGTCTAAGCCTCTGCACGTGATCCCTAGGATTACAAAAGCAAGAGAAAGAGTGAAAAAATGACTAGCCATGAAGCGAGCCTTGTTGAAATCAGATCATCTTTAGAAGTGACACCTTTTTTCTCAGATACACCCCAAAAGAGACACTACTGGCATGTCCTAACCTGACCTGGGATCACCACTCTTAGAGAACAACCAAACGTGATTACTGCCACGTTTTAATATGCTATTAAATACCCAGGCCTTCCTCAGTGATGTGTCTGGTGGCTTCTGTGCTCAGAGAATATTAACCAGTGAGTCAGGTCAGTACTACCTGGCTATCCTTGGCAGACGTATCCCGGCCTTCAAACAGCTGGCACCATACTATGGGTCCTCAAGCCAGAGACATCGGGCAAAGCCAGGCAAACGTCTGCTTTGTCCTGACCTTGCTATTAGGAGGCTTAATCTGAAACAGGGACTCAGCTCTGTACTATTTTAAACATATAATTAGTTTATTACAGAGCCAGAAAAGATTAGCTTTCTTTAAATCTATGTGAATTTTAAAAAATGCTTTTTGCCTGCCAACGGACAGCATGATCAGAATGCTTCTGTTTAACCTCAATCAAAAACTAGTAGAACATTGCTTTCAGGTTGTATATGCACACTATTTTATTATTTGTCTTCTGGCAACAAAACCTGCAGAAACAGAAATCACTGACAATGCATGCAAGCACATTAAAGGGATGGCTGTGGAGGTGCTAAGTGGGTGAGTTAAACAGCTTGAGAGTTTGTCATCTGAAATCCAGGAAAACGGCTTTTCTGTTCTTAGTTTACAATCCCTTCCTTCACATGAAATTCACTGGCTTTAGCATCACGCATACAAACACAACTGTTTCCAGCTCTTCAGATGTTATGGCTCAGAAAAGCCATTCTTTTTTGTCTCGTTATTTCGAGGGCAACTGATTTCTTCTGGGTGGCTCTGAAATATATGCCAGCGTGTGGGCACAGTCACACAGCTAAGCAGATCCCACACCCTGGAAAGACTGGGAGGGATAGAGGCACATTTTTCAGCTAGGGAAGGAAAAAGTTTGGCCTAGGATTTACAAAACAGACAAGCGTGTATCCATTTGGAAGCAGGCTCTATTCCAGATGTCAGTGTTAATTATTCTAACAGTCATCAAAACTCAAGATGATACTGGTTAAAAGCAGAAGACAAAAACATAAATGCCACATAACAGAATATCTCTGTTGGCTACTGCAAAGAAAACAACTGATGGACTTTCTCTTTATAGGAATAAAAAGCACAGCAGTCAATTCTGAAAAATGACTTAGGCCTACAGTACCCTTCTTTTTGCCTTCTACACCCTAATGCAATTCAGCTAAAAACGAAGCCTCCTGAGGAACAGCTTTCTCTACCCTGTAACCTCACCTGCATGGGCAGCATTTCGTTGTACTGGTTTTGCAAGATTTCTTCTTGTTTAAAACCACAGGGTGCAAAAGTGGCTGATGACCAATGTAATGATACTGCTAAATGCCAAGTGAATCAACTATTCATTCCAGGGCACTTCTGGGTGCCAATTACACATATAGATGAGCACCACACAGCCCAAAAGTCCACATAAAATGATCAAATACAGAGAGAACACTTTCCTCAACTAAGGAATCAGGCACTCATGCCACTGTTCTGGAGGAAAAAACATTTAGATACCCATGCATTTTTAACTTAAAATCTAGGATGTTCTTCCTAAATGTACAAGTGAGTAATAGCACCACTCTCCTAACCATAATGAATTAAAAAGGCTGAATGTACATGGGATAAGTCACAGTTTTTCTAAAGGCCATGATAGGAATGCAGTCCTTTTGTATTAATATGTACTCAGCTCTAATCTACTTTGTGTGTGCAGGTGAGCTCAAAAGCACTTTAGAAACTGGCAACAGGAGCATCAGTAGTATAGTATCTATCACCCAAAGGGCAGCAGGGATAATATTAACTGGCAAGGATAAACACATAAAATATGTCTATCTCAGTATGGTGGAGAGTTAGGGGGTGAGCCCACTCCTCACCCAGCAGGTGTCACAGGGCTCCAGGGTTCACTGGTCCTTGCATACCAGCGGTCTGTGATTCCAAGGCCATTCTTGAGGACACAGGACCCCCTGGCCTTTTACCTGCCTTTCTGGCTGAGTCTGACTTGGTAAGTTTAGTACACAGATTTTCTCCTGAACTTCCAGGAACCCATCACCGGGTTCCCTGAAGTATCCAACTCTTTCCCCTTAGGTTGTTCGTCTGCTAATAGGAAATGTGTGTATGAGCTCACAGAATGATCAGATACTAGATATTCCCCTAAAGCATAACAAATCATCGTACATACAGGGGCCTCTGCGATTAATCCCCTCAAATCAAGACAAAGGAAGAAAAATACACAAGGACAGATGTGTTGCTGAGCTATTTTCAGGTTCAAAGGTACCTTCAAATAGTACACTTCTAACTCTCTGAGGCATTATCTGGAGCAATATCACCCTGTATTAGCTTTCTCCAGAAAGTTCATCAGGTTCTTTCAAACAGCCATGATCTCAGTAGCCTTTCCAAGTAAGAAAGAGAGCCGAGTCCTGATGTTAATTTGTGGACAGAAAGAGAAGTCACACAAGCCTCTTATAGGGTTAATAAATCCAAGTTGAGAGACAATTCTCCAAAGGTCTCTGGTGTTTCTGCATGTCTTGCAAGTGAAGTACTAATGGTCTTCTCTTCTGGATTATATTTCTAGGATAGCATCTCCCTCCAGAGTAATGTACAGATACACTTACTGCCCATTATAAAAGATAAAGGATCCTAAACTCAGGGTTCCCCTCCTGTTAACAGAAACGCACCACACTGCAGAGGCATAAATGTGGGCCCATCTGTGGTCACTCCTATGGGACTTGGGGACAAAGAGGAAACTGATGCAAAATCTGCTGCTGCTTGTGCTGTTTGTTGTGCCGTCTGTAATTGATTCCTTTGCCTTGGACCTAAGAGTCTCACAGCTAGTGGGGTCAAATGCAAAAGATGTAACTTGGCAATTCATCTCTAGCTAACCTTCTCTACCCCTACGTAAATGAGAAGGAACACAAGACAAGGGGATGAAGAAGGAAAATGAAGTCACAGGAAGGGGAGGCAGACATGCGTTAGCTTCAGCATTTTGAATATTCTAATCCGGCTCTGCTGAGGACCCATAAGGCTTTATGAAAACAAGCCATTAATAAAAGGGCAGCTCCCCAGACACAGTCACTTTGCAGTGTTTCATCTGCATCAGGTCACCATCTTTTTCAGCTGTTGCTTGATGCTGCTGTTTGCTTGTGAAGGGCAGAGCTGAGTGGGTAGCAGTTTTTGGTTTCTCTTCTTGCCTTTCTCAGCCAAACACAAGAGCAGATCATGTTATGTCCACTCTCCCCATCTCCCTGACAACAGACTGCCCCATCGCATGGCAGTCCTCTAGGTAACATCTGTTGAGTTTCCACAGGGTCCAGATCTCCATTTTGGAGGCCTGGGCCATTCTTGGGAGGAAGGAGCTTCTTAGTCCCCTATACTTGTCTACGGGCTGCCCCAAATTTAATCCTGATGAAAACGCTTTTCGGCCTTTCTCCTTCCAACAGTGACTTTGTTGTTGTAACAGGTTACACGTGTAGAAACCCAGGATTCCCTCCTCTAGCCATTTTAGCTCTCCCATATCCATTTTCTTCATTTCTCTGAAAGTATTTAGCAGCTTTAGACCTGTAGAAAGGATGATGAACTAGGCAGTGCCCGTGAACCAAAAGCAAACACATGCATATATATATTTATATACTTTCTCCAAGTTTCCAGAAGAGAGTTAATTTTCTAGCTTATTAAATATAAACCAGAAGCCTCTACTACAAAATACAAAAACTTTACAAGATTTCATGCTCTACAGTTTAACTAACTGATTTAAGCCAGGCCTGTTCTGGTACATAGGAAATTGATATTTTCTTTTCCCTACCCTTTTCCTCTTGGATAACCTACTTCCATTCTTGGCAAAAGGAGGCATATATTTACTACAGTGTTCACATGCACCTACACGTCCATTGCCTCTGGAATAATACTGAATTGTTGCCACACGGCCAAATAATGTGCTCTTTGAGAAATAATTATCAATTAGAGTGCTATAACATGGGCCAGCAGTTTTACTCGGCTCGCACTGTGTGGTATTTTGGCCACCAAACACAACAAGCTTTCTTTGGTTACTCTTTACATCCATCAGAAAATTACATTAATTTGCTGTGACGCTATTTGTGGACAGACGTGGAAAAGAATGCAGACATCCAGGAGTAAATTAGAGCCAACTCACTCTACTTGGGCAACAGGTTCCTCACCCCCCCACTCCCCCAGTTACCGCAGATACTGACATTTTACAGGGACCCCAGCTTGGGCTGGGTGACAAGGGCTGCATAAAAAAGGAAACTATTAGCAACAACTTGCAAGTAATCAATTTCTAGTACTTTCAGCCTAGAGTAGCTGCCAAAAGAACTTGGCAAAAGCCATCATTTAAAAAAACAGCAATTTAAGCTTACAGTGTGGTATTCTTACTACAGTAAAATAGGTTTTACTTTGTCTATCTCAATCTATATATGAGGTCTAAAAATAGAAAAAAATAAAAGTTTAAAATTTAGATACCACTCGGACATTAAAAAAGCCTTCTGGCTTTTCTTTCTTCCTGGCAGTTCTCTTTTATGCAGTATTATGTTTAGTGATGATTATTAAAATATTTCTTGGAAAAAAAAATATTTCTTGGAAGGAAAAGGTGCATAAAAACATGAATAACTCATATGCATTTATATAAGAAGGCAACTAGGAAGTGTTAAATTGCAAAAGAATGCACATCTACTTCTTATTACTGCTAAAGATGCCTGATATATGAAAGACTCTCATTTCTTGAAATGAACTCCTCTTTTATTTTCTCTTTTGAATTAAACTGCACTGAATAAAGTTAGCACCTGCAATACAATCCTGGAAGTCCAGCTTTAAAGAAATAGACTCTCTTTTCCCAGGTTCTTCATCTCCAAAGAAATCTACGTTCAGCATTGAAAGTCATAGTAAAGGGATCCCTGGGTGGCGCAGTGGTTTGGCGCCTGCCTTTGGCCCGGGGCGCGATCCTGAAGGCTCGGGATCGAATCCCACGTCAGGCTCCCGGTGCATAGAGCCTGCTTCTCCCTCTGCCTGTGTCTCTGCCTCTCTCTCTCTCACTGTGTGCCTATCATAAATAAATAAAATAAAATAAAAAAAATAAATAAAAAATTAAAAAAAAAAAAAGAAGAAAGTCATAGTAAATAAAGTATCAGATTGTAAAAAACTAAGCTGTTGGCCTTAAACTTCAGAAGCAATTAGAAGTTTATAATGTGGACATTATTTGTTTTATTAGAAATCCTACTCACGCCTCCAATGGACAATATGATTCAAATACAGGAGACGATAACATTTTATTTTTAATCACGATTCAGGATTTTTTTTAACTGTTTCAGGATTTTTTAAAAAAATGTTTATTTAATTCAAATAAACATCTGGATTAACTGGCAAAAGTATTAACCGAATCAAAAAAATATTGATACCTACTGATATTAAAAATGTACATAACCTCAGACTTAGTGGAACAGACCATTCAATTCTTCTTTCTTATTAACAGAGGCTGATTTGTAGCTGGGCACATGACCGTCCAGAAGAAGAGAGACTAAATTCTCCACCCTTCCTTGCAGTAAGGTGTGGCCTCACAACAGTTCTAGCCTATGACATATAAGTGGGAGTCCTACAGAACTTTCAGGAACACTGTTTAAAAGTAGCTGACTCAGATGAGACATAGTCCCTTTTGTTCTGCACTTCTTTTTTCCATCTATATCTAGATGAACCATGAGGGGACCTTGAAAATGAAAACCACCTGCAACAACGGAACGGAATCTCAGAGATGAAACCTCAATCACTTCTTAGAATTACTCTAACAGTCCTAGACTTCTTTTACATGAAAATAATTCACTATTAAATATGAGTTTTCTGTTATACATAGCCCAAACCTAATCCTAATTGATAAACCCAAAAATTCTATTTTTAGGAATCTTACTGATATGCCCTTCTACATGTGTTGTCCATGTGTTTTCTCTTTCTCTCAACTTCTGCACATATTGATAAAAATAGCTGATTACAAAATTCCAAGTATTAATAATGGTAATTAGAGGTTCCTATTCCTAATCACATCAAGTAAATAATGCAATAGACACACACACTTAGCAAGAAAGGCTTTTCTGTGCCAGTCTCCCATCTACCTTGATGTACATGTCATCAGGCACTTTGATAGTGCTTTTCAGTGAATGACTGTGTATGTGCTGGACACTGTCATCCTCGATGTTACAAGGTTACCAGGGTGAGTAGTGATCCTCCTGGCCCCAAAGAAGCTTTGATGTGGAGACCACTGAGGATAGGGACTCAACACATTTGAGTTGAGTGAATGAAGAGGTGTATTATCATGAGGCTCTTAAAACTTGTTTTAAGTCAACCTGGATTTCAAGAGAAAAGCATTTTGGGAGCCATGATACATAAAAATGAGTTGTGGGAAAAATGGCTGAGAGAGACCTATGGCCTTAAAATGCTACTTCTACCAATCGTGGGAATATGCCTGGGCCACTGAGCCAGCAACAATTTTCACAAAACTATCAGAAATAATATCAACAGCCAGTGAGCAAAGAATATATAAA
This sequence comes from Vulpes lagopus, assembly GCF_018345385.1. Lineage (NCBI taxonomy): Eukaryota > Metazoa > Chordata > Mammalia > Carnivora > Canidae > Vulpes > Vulpes lagopus. The sequence goes on from NC_054824.1 coordinate 7,292,048, forward strand.
ATATACCACAATGTCATAACTTGTACAAAGGTTTACATTCTTCTGACTCTGGAGCAACAAGATATGAGCAGAAAGTAAGGCAGGCATAGTGACGTATCAGTTTTCCACTCAAGCCCAGAGCATCAATTCTAAAAAGTAAAAATGCTATCCAATAAGGAAACCAATGGCCTCATATCTGGACAATGTGGGATAGCATCCAGTAAGAGTATTAAAAATAATTCTATATTCCCACTGAACCAAATTGTGGTTAGTTATCCTTCCCTAAAATGAATTTTCAAAAATCAGGAAATGAGCAAATGAAGAAATCTGTCAGAAAGCCATTCCAATATTCTGAATAATGAACACTATACAAGAATAAAAACTATTACATTAAGATACCATTCGACTATCTCAATTTTTCATGCCTAAAATCTAGATACTAAAAACTGTGTCTATGGAGGCCTAGTAAGCAGTGCAGCACTACAAATATTTAACTACGCTGCCCAATTCTGTCAAAATATAAGAAAGAACATGCCAGGGAAACAGTCCTAAATATTCCTAGTTAGGTATGTACCTGCTGGGTTATAGTCACTGACTGTTAGTGACAAGGCCATCCCCAGGAGAAGAAGAGAAGATGGGCCATTTACTCAGAGGAAAGGGGGTTACTTAGTAATGGATATATTAATTTTTTACTGATAAATACAACATAGTTGTTCTCTAAGCCTCTGTGGAACGAAAAGGGTTTATTTCAGAGTTCAGCTGTCCTCTTGACACCTCTTAACCTCTTGTTATGCTATTGACTCCACTTATGGCATGTGATAAATAAACCTGTAAAGTCTTGGTTCTGAAATGGCCCCTATGGCACCAACATCCTTGCCGAAGTGTAAGGCCACTGGGCCAGGAGTACCAACTCCTTTGGTGTCTCCCATGAAACTCCTCACACAGGACTGGGCACAAATGTTCTTTCACTAAAGTTAAAACCACACCAAAGGAAATGTTAAAGGGGGAAAAATCCTACAAGTCACAAATGTTTGATGAACTAACAGCTAATTTTGGAAAGTGATGTTAGTTCATTAATATTTTGTCGTTAGGTATAAATGCCCTACATCAAGTCCTGAATTCCTGTTGCTTAGGGATTTCAGCAAACCACCCAGGATGTTCCATCCTAATTGCTTCCCAAGAACTAGCACCTGGTGCTTCTTTTAGTCTTCTGATCATTAACTTTGAGGCTTCTAAAGGAAATGACACAATTCCATACGACTTCCTCTGACACAGAGGTAGATCTACATTGGCACGGAGTAGAAAGAATAACAACAAAGGCTTAGCCTCTCCCCAGTCTCATCAGAACTGCCAGGGCTGGAGCCATGGGGGAAGAAGCAGAGGGGCTTCCCATACATACACAGTATTCAAACAGGTGTTTACTGAGGTCCTTCCATGTACCAGGTATATAAGAACAAGTGAACAGACAGAGTCCTTGGTCTCATGATAATTTTGTGGGGTGAAGTTGGAAGTGAGGGACAGACATTAATTACAATGAACAAATACATACATAATTACAAACTGTAAAAAGTACTCTGAAGAAAAACAACAGGGTACCATGAGAGAAAATAATGGGTGGTTTGGATGGATCTAAGACTTAAACTGGAAAGTCAAGAAAGACCTAAGACCTGGAGAATGAGCAACCAAGTAACAAAAGTCATCGGGATGGATGAATTCACCTAGAGGGAAAAAGGGAGAAGACAAATCTGAGTTTTCTTTGAAATCATGCAACATAAGGTCATGTCAAGATAAGGACCAAACAAAAGAGAAGAGGAGCCACCACACAGGAGGGGACTGTGGTGATCATGGCCATAAGAACATAGTACTTCTAAAAGGAGAGAGAAGTCACCAGTGAAAAATGCAAAAAGAGGAGGAGATGAGTGTCCCTGAGCTTTGGCAACAAAGAGGTTATTACTGGTGACTGAGTGCTAGTGGCAGAAACTGGGAAGATGCCAGCAAGGAATCACAAATCACAACAAAAAAGCTAACATTTATTGAGTGCTTATTACATACTAAGCATTATTCTAACAATGGGGGTAACATTATCCTTCATTTCACAGATGAGAAAATTGAAGCTTGAGGAAAACTTGCCAAGACCACAGGATATGAGTGAAGGATCCAGGACTGGAACTCAAGAGGTCTAGCTCCAGAGCTTAGCACCATATAATGAAGGCCTCAGGGGGTGAGGGAATAGGATCCAGGGCCTACAGGTAGGGACTGGCATTGTCCTGGCCTTTGAGTGACACACAAGACTTTCCAAGCAGAGATGATGAGATGAGGTAAGAAGATTCTACAGGCAGATTTTACTGGTGCAATAGCCATGGGATTGTCCTTTCATCTGGAGAAAATAATTACTGTTTAAGGGCTGGTACATCCCAGAACACACACCATGGCAACTTCCAACTTGCTTTTCCACCATTAATCAGTGAGGGATTTCTGAAAATAATTTCAACCTAGAGATGACCTACAGGGCACATAATGCTGCACTCCACACTGAAGTCAGCTGTTATGGCTCCTGCCCCATGGACTCAGTTCTCTGCAGTTCAGCTCTGAACAGTATTACTTTTAGTCTGTGGGCTCCACTGCCAAGGCTGGGCAGGAACAAAGCAAAGCAAAACACACGGCATCGTTCTGGCCATGTGTCCTTTCCTTACATGGTTTAGGCAGGAAGGAAAATGGAGCAATGAGAAGAAAGTGATGGATTGCTGTGGAACAGCTTTTCATTCCATAACAAACACAAAACAAAACAGAGCAGCTGTGCATTTCTTCTGAGGTCTGCTCATCTTGTTTTCAAAACCCAGCAATCCCACGGCCTTCACTTCCACCTGGAATAGTTTTTAGGTACTTGAGAGGAGAGTGCTAGTTTCCGAGGCAACCTCAATGGTGCAAACCAGTAATGAAAGTAAGCTATGGTCCCTGCGTGGCTTCTCTAAGCCTTCCCATTCCCCCGCCCTGCCTGTCCTTTCTGCCTTCAGCCAGTTTAATGTACACTAAGTCCATACAGGTCAAGCTTGCCCAGGGTAAATAATTTATTGTTTATACAATAAAATTGTAAGAATAAACAAACAAAAAAATGAAGTCATCTGCTATAGAACAGCACTGCATAAGAACCAGGGTGAAACCCAATTCCTCCTGAAGTAAAGCTTCCCATATATTACCAAATGTTCTACCAATATGTAAAATATATTTAACATTTAATAAGTTGGTCTCTTTGGATTAGGAAGTAGAGAGCACGGAGAAATTCTTTAGCTGGGACACTTAGGCCTGTACTTATTATCATGTGAAATCCACATTATGTTTAGATTCTTAGAAATGAGCTCACTCTGTATGCAAAGGATTAGAAACAAACTACAGCAATAACAAAAACTGAAGTTGCAGTAGCTGGGGATGGATTAGCTTTCTGGGGCCACTAAAGAGGCTGCATGCTACTCAGCGGGAGAGGAGTCAGGCAATCCTATCTGTGACTTTTCTAGCAATTGTCCAAAATGATGCATGTTAAGGGTTAAAATTCTCACCCTTGTGAGAACAGTAATTTAGAGTGCAGTAATTTAGACTGCCATACACAAATTATTCTAATTTTTCAAAATTTTTATTTGCTAGCCTCAAATTGGGTAAAAGTTGCTGAACTTTTGTTTTCAGTCTTTAACTTTCCTTTGATTACCAAAGTAACACATGCTTATTCTAATAATCGAGCAATCAGAAAAATGTGGAGACAAAAAAAAAAAAAAAAAAACTCCACCTAAAACCTGAATTACTAAGGCTTAGTATTTCAGGCTTTCTGTCTTCTTGCATTCTTCTTCCTCAATCCCACACAGAATGCCTTTCCAGCTAGCCCACCTGTGTAGACAGGTCTTAATACAATGAATGGCAACTATATTCAAAGTACAAAGGTTCCCCCCCAACCCCACTAAAAAGTTTATCCTTTACAAGCAAAACACAAGAGGGATATTGATTGTAGGGTAACTTCTGAAAAGGGGGTGGACAGCTCTAAATCCTACTTCACACACCATACTTGAGGTTGTCCCTCGCATACCTGATACCTGGAATTTAAGGGTTGCCTCTATACTCCCCAGTTCCCATGTTCCATCCTGTCTCCTATGGGACAATCAGGCCACTAAAGGGGGAAAAAAGGCCCAAAATGGGTTAAGGGGAATTACACCTCACATCTATATCAAGTAGTCATCATAACTCTGTCAGTTGCTAAGTTAAATGTTATTACCTTATTTAATGCAGAAGAAAAATGGCACAGCGAAGATGAAGCAGAATTCTGGAATGGGAAGAAACATGAGAGATCAACTAACACTGACACTCAAACTACTTAGTGGAGCCATGGAGGTTCTTTAGGGCTTTAGGTGAGGGAAGCAGATCAACTCACTAAAATTCAATGTGCTAAATGTACCAAAATCCATTGCTTTCAAAGCATTTACAGAGATCTTTTAATACCATTAGTAGGAATTTTTGGTTTTTGCTGTTAATGATGAAATATTTTAAAATAAATTAAATCAATACCTTAAATTCAAAGGCATCACAGGGAAACCAAAATGAGCTAAAACAATCCCATCTCACTAAAGCGTTGAATTTTGTTTCTAATCAGTAACAGCATAGAAGGGCCAAATAGATACTTGTTAAATGAACTTATGAATGAATTCCCATTCACTCATCCATCAACTTTGTAGAAAAACCTAGCATGAAATGGTAAAATAATTCAAGGTAGTAGAAAGGAAGTCTGGAAAGTATTAATGAGCTGTGCGATTAATAACTCAAATTCCCTATCTTCTAATTATACATATGAAATTGTGCAAGATCAAAAAACCCAAATTAAAAGAATGCCCTAAACATGTTATATAATGGATGCTAAAAAGTTTACACAACTGAAAATGGATAAAAAAATTTTAGACGTCAGAATAAGTGGAACAATATCACATGAGATACTGACATTTCTGTTACTGATGAAGCATTCCCTGTGAATTTATTTAATATGTGCTTAGTGTTCATAAAAGTCTAGTATGCTGCTGTTAAAGCACTCAGTGTCCTAACACAGAAGCATATGGCTACCTTGAGGGCAGGGGTGAGGAGGAGGGGTAGCTCCATTTCAATTCAGCCTACATGTATTGCTATCCAAATTATGTCACCTGAAATATTCTCCTATCTTAATGCCTACTGCGCGACAGCTAATCTTTTCTGCAGTCTTGCATGTGTTTTCAAAGCCTCAATCCCAATTACCACATGATGACATCATATCTACCTTTCTTCTCCAAGGAAAACCGCTTGCTTCCTTCCATGAGTCTCTCCGGGAGCACTGCCTCTCCTCCTCCTCCTGCCTGTTACTTCCTTCACATTCCAACTTTTAAAACTACTTGCAGTAAGACTGGCTCCATCCCATTCAAATCACGGCTGTGCCCCTCTGCATCTGGAAGCAGGTACCTCATTTTTAAAAGCATAACTGTCTTATACTCAGTGCTTTGCAGTGTTGAAATAGTTTCACAGATGTAGGTTTTTCTGGTTAATGCTGCCTTTCCGAGTTGATTGTAAACGGACACCAACAAGCAAGTTTTCTACCTTTCTGCACCTTGGAGTGAATGACACAGTCTGATGCATGCAGTGTGGTGTTCAATATATATTCAGAAAGTAAAGCCTATGGTTTTATGCCAATGACCAAGACCTCAATATACTGATCATCTAGGTTCTGTTCTCTTAAAATGGGTTGTATTTCTCAGGGAGAGTTAGTCCACACTTATTCAGGTTAAATAGAAAAGGAAGGTGCCTAAGTTGTTGCAGTAGCTGGATTCTGGAGTGGGGGCTGGGGGAGGAGTGTTAAGCTCAACCTGGGAGCAAAGTCAAACCCACCCAAGACAGGTTCCAGCTCCACTTGCTCCTTTCTGAAGGGCCTCTGTTGTTGCTGTCACCTGGGGTCGCTGCACCCATGCTTAAGCAGGGTTTTCTGTCCCCGGAAATGCTTTCTGAAGGCAGAATATAGTAAGAAAACCATCTCATTTGGCTCTCATTTCAGTCCATTGCACTTGTGACCAACTAACTGAGCTTTTTGATTTTGTCTACAAACCACATACTTTATGTACAAGAAGATGAAAGCTTTTCCCCAAATCAAAAAACTAATGAGTGAATTAGTGTAGCAACCAATGGAGTGCTTGTTTCCTTCCCCAGAGGCATTCTGGTGAAGACTTCATGCTTTGCATATGAAAGGGAGCAGGATCCAGGCCTCACCTGCTGTAACTGTGAGAGGCAAGGTCTAAAGGGGGATGCCTTATCCTCAGGTTAGAGGAGCTCTGGATGCCAGGGCTCCAGGCATCTCCAGGGAAAAAGGACAGATCCCTGAGGTCTACTACCCTTCCTCTTGGTCTATTAATGGGAAAGGTCTCCTGTTTTAGACCTGGATATCAGGACAGCCTCCTCACATCCATCTATGGCCATCTAGATAGCACTGACACAGCAGTGGGCAAAGATTCTGGAAATGGACACCCGAGACCTCTTAGCCAGGACAGGGTGCCATTGTTCTGGCTCCTTTCCTACTGTCGATTTGGCATAATTTTAGGATGAGAGAGATCACTGTCCACTTCTAAAGAGCCTGGGCCTCTAATCTAAACCAATAAGTCATCTTTAAAAACAGCAATGCACATTATTGTGCTGGCTCCTATCTCCTCTTGTCCCAACCACATACTCCTATTAGAAAACAAACCACAAGTAAAAACCTCCAGATGGGGGCAGCAGGAGGAGCCTGGGAATCATAGCCCTCTTTTCCTGGAGTCATTTATTTTTTAACATCATCTGAATTTAATCCTAAAATGTCAGAGCTATAGGGGACCTTCAGACATCACTTTACCCTAACCTATCACTTCAAACATGGGAACACCAGAGTCCAGAGACCTGAAGCAACCTGCACAAAGTCACACATTGCTGGTTAAGGGTTGGGCCAGGGCCCACGCCCAGGTTCCCTGGCTCTGATGCCAAGATTCACTCTTTTCTCTATAGCAGCTTAGTCAAACCTTGACATATAGTACAAATCACAGTAGATATGGTCTGGTTAAAGGGGGGGGGGAGAGAAGGCCCAAACTCCCCTTCTAAAGCCCTGCCATCTTCCTTCAGGGTCCTGCAGCCCCCTCTGAGGATTTCCAGGGTCTCTTAAGTCTGCATTTGAAAACAACTCCCCTTACACCACACTCCTTTATACTCCACAGTCCCACACACCTAAAAATGCCATATTGATTGGGGGGGAGTAGGTAAATATAAGCACACATATCATATTACTGAAAATTCAAAAAACAGAGTAAAAGGTTACTCAAATTCCAACTACCCTGCCTTTACCATTGTTGACAGTTTGATATATTCTGTTTTCATTTTTTTCCTTCTAAGCATATTTGTTTTACAAATTTGAAAACATAATTTTCTGTCCTGTTTCCCCAACTTGACATTGGACATATATTTACTGAACAAATTAAATTTTTATTAACATTCATGAGGATTTCAGGATGTTCTTTTTGATAAATGGCTATCTTAGGAAATATGTCAGAAAACTTGGACATTATAATCATGCAACAGAAGTGAGGGGAAAATTTTTAATAAAGATAATATTAGCTATAGCAGAAGATAACCAGAAAGCTGCTGGGGACTGACGAGCCCAGGACAAGAGGGAAGGACACACACTGCTGACTGTCACGTGGGGAGAAAGACAGGGGGAAAAAAAGAGATGCTAAGGAAATTCTTGCTGGAAACACAGTCTAACTAGAATTCTAGAAAAGGAACCATCTCTATCTTTACCAGGAATCTGATAGGTACGGTAAGCCCATACAGATTTAACTTATCTATCTTACTTCCATACATCCATGAAAACATTCACAGGCTAAATACAACATTGTTATTAACCAACTTTGTCCCTGTTATTCTGGAGAAAGAAGCACTAGATTTAGATACTTTTAAATCCATAACAAGGTCAAGCAACGTGAGACTTCAGGACAAAGCCCTCTGCCGAGTTCCTAGGCTAGTTTCTAGCTAACTTTGTGGTCTATATTGTGTCACTGGACCCAAGAGCACCTCAAGAAGCTACTGATTCACATGTTCGTATGGAACTCATTAAGCTTAAATATAATTTTTTCCAAGTGGTGCTAAAGTAGCCAAGCAATTAAGGAAGACAGAAAATAGGTAACAGAAAAATAACCTCTCAGTCATATATGTGTATGTTTTTAATGCCTCAATTAATTTTATTCTTTGCCAGCTTTGGGGAAAACTATGATAAAGGAAGACATAAAGCTGAAAACTACAGTAAAGGCCAAAGGCAATGTAACCGAACCCTGCCCAGCACTCAGAAGCCCACTCACCCTGCAGAAATCTGCGCCTCTCCCCAGTTCCTTCCTGTATATCAAAAGATCTTCCAATTCCTTTACAAGGCTGCTCACTGGGAAGAGCTGGGATTTAAACATGGGCAGTGCAATGGGAGGAAGCTGCAGAGCTGCCTGGGTCTGAGAGCCTCTCAAATTCTTCCAGGAAATGCAAATAAGCCTAGAGAGGTGCAGAACATGGAGTGCCCTCAGAAACAGAGCTTCCTCAGTGGCTGCCAGTGCGCATGGTCTTTACTTCCTATGGCTTCACACTTGCCATACACCAAAGGTCCCTTCCCAACTGGTGAGCTCACTCCAATCCTCATCCTCACAAACTTCCAGAACATATGCCTAGAGGCCCCCATCCCTACTGAAAGGAGGAGGCCACTTCCAGGACACATAACGGTGAAAGGCAGGGCTGGTCTTCAAGTCACTGGCTTCCTCAAATTCTAGGATACTAAGAAGCACTCTCTAGATGCCTGGTCTCCTGCCCCGTGCACCCCTTTTCCCCAGCCCAACACAGGCTCAATATAATAGGGTGTGCTCTATTAGCAGAATGTTTCACCTGTAAGGCATGTGGGGTTTATGCTTTTTCCCTGTTAAATGAGGTCTCTCAAGCCTAGGAAACAATGATCTCCGTGAATAAAAATACCAAAGAAGTATCTTACATCTGCAATTCCCCAAGAGATCAAGTTAACATTTTATGTGTGCATACTCATATGCTCACTTCCTCCAACATCTATAAATATATTAAATCACACAAAATGGGACCTGGGCACAAGGATCACTCCAGCCTTCAAGTCTTCAGGCTGGGAGGCACAGAGGCACTAGCCACGTTTTGGAAGCAAGCCATGAAGCCAGGCCAGAGAACAATTGGTCTTCTTACTCCCCAAGCTGAGGGCTTGCCTCTCTAGCTGAGGGGTGACACAGCTTAATCCCGCTTTGTGTGGGAAGGCTGACGAGATTACACATGGACAACCAATCAGTAGTAGAAGTCGCTTTCTTTTTTTCTGGTAAGCCTTATCAAGGGAACCAATTATTAAATTATACACAAAAGCTATGGTTTAAAAAAAAAAAAAGTCTCCCTTTTTCTTGTTGTCTCTGAACACTGGAGTCATTATAACCAACTCATCCCCCATGACTTAGCCCAAACCTTCTGATGAAGGCAATAGGTCAGCATGTTCCAGAAAACACTAACTCTGCCACGGCTAACTTGTCTTTACTTCTGACTCCCCTACTACCATCTCTCCTGACCCATGAGGGCTCTTCTCCCATTACGCAACTCCCATTAGGGTCAGTATGGAGTAACTGGCCATTTCATTACCCCTGCCAAGTGAAATGCCATGACAGGATGTGACTCTCTCACAGAAGGGGAAGGCACCCCTCCCCTCATACCTCCTACAGCTTGGCTCCTGACATACCCAAAAACACTAGTTGCTATAGAATCATGGCATTTTATTATTCTTTTTATTGTGATAGATTTTAAACACAAAAAACAAATTATACAGAATGTGACACATATCCACATACCCACTACTCAACTTTAACCCAGCTTAGTATTTGCCATATTTGCTTCAAATAACTTGTAAGGAGAAATAAAATATTAGAGAAACACACCATGTGTTCCCTGCTCATTCCACTTCTCTTCCACTCTCCTCATGGGCAATGACTATTCTTAAGTTAGTAGGTATTTTTATAAACTTTAACATTTTTACTACATAAGTATATATGCATAAACAATGTATATTCCTTGCAGGGTTTAAAACTTTACATAAGTGGTATCACACTATAGCTAAGTAACTTGCGTTTTTTACTCAATTTTTACTTTTTCTCATAAAAGTTTCAAACATATGCAAAAGTTAAAAGGTTACAATAAACCCCTATGTATTTATCATCTAGCCTCATGACCAATCTTATTATATCCATATATATAAATTACATCCAACTCCCACTCACTCATCCCCTTCCTGGCCCCCAACCACTCTGTAATAAATCCCATATAAGTAAAACTTTTAAAGGTCTATTTTCTACTGGAGCTTTCTTTTTTTTAAGAGAAGCCAAGGCAGAAAGGGGGAAGGGGGACCTAGGTGGTTTCAACCACCCTAGGAATTATAGCTTAAATCATTAAGCAAATGGATCCAATAAGGCAAAAAGGAATGCCAGCTTTGGTTAAGGCCCAGGAGTCTAAGCATGAGCCTCTCCTTTCCCAGTGGCTTTGAGGCAGGGAGGTCATCTGTGAACCTTTCCACTGCCTACCGTCTTCAGCTCAATCTTCTCTCTGAACACCTTTAACTTCCCAAGATAGTATCTTCTTGACATCTAGAGAAAAACTCCATCCTCCTTCACATACTCAATACCTGAACTGTATCTCCAAATACATTTACACATACATACATGACGGTTAGTTGCTAATGTTTATCATGTGCTTTGTGCCAGGCTCTTTTTTTTCATGCTTCAGGTTGCACTATTAACTCATTTTACAGATGAGGAAACTGCACAGAGGAGCTAAATAATTTCCCCAAGGTAGCTAATAAGTGAAACCCCATATTGAACTCCAGTGGACCAGCTCCAGGGCCCACAGAACAACCCACATTGCATCCTAAGCAAAAAAACAAACAAACAAACAAACAGTTCCCAGTGGAACTCAAAGAAGCCACATACTTGATGAATGTTTAGAAATCAAAACTCCACTAGCAAATATGTGATAAAAATCTGAGTAACTGAGCCAGATTGAAGGTTGGCAATGGATGCTCTGGGCAATTGGTTCTCAGCTCCATGACATTCTTCAACTTAATATTCCTTTTAAGAGGTCACAATCAAATGGACTTCTGTGTAAGAAAAGTAAAAAATTGTACAAAGGTAGACAAAAGCCATTCATTAGCCATTCCCCTCTCCACAGCCACTTACAACACAGAACAGAAAAAGAGATCATGCTCTTAATGCCCCAAAACACGTGACCTTCCTTCATCTTGAGAATGTGGTATCTCCATATCAAAGAACACATTGTACCGCATGTACAAAAAGGGGCAGATTTATAATGACCTAAGTATTTGACCTTTATGCAGTAGTAAATGCATCAAAGTTTAGTGTCTAACAATTTTTGGTCATTTATAATAAAAATTGGTTCCTCAGGAAGAAATGTCACTTTTCTTTCAAGAACAAAATGCAAAATCTTACTCAGCAGTGTTTTAGGCTGTGTATATTAAATACTATTTCTTTTTATCAACATATAATCTCAAGAAAAAAATCACTTAGCAGATAAATCTTATTTGCCACTGTGCTACACACACACACACACACACACACACACACACACACACACACACCTCTAAGCAACCCTGAATGCTTGAGCCAAAGTTCCTTTACCCAAGGTGGGCTATGGATTTTTTTCATGATCATATTGTTTTCTTGCAATATCTAAGCAGAGTAAATACTATTGCCCCAATGCCTCACTTTATTTATCAATCAGTATTTATTGAGCACTGAGTATCCAGCACTGCATTAAGTGTTGAAATATATCAATGAACAAGATACTCCTCAGGGAACCTTTATTTTGAATACAGACAGGAATTTCCTTTTGCTTAAGTTCTTGACTTATGAATCCTTAACTGAGAGGACATCTTAGTTGAAATTTTACTTTCTTATGGGAAATAAAAATTTACAAGGGGGTGAGGATTGGATAGAGAAGACACGGTAAAAAAAAACAACAACTATGCTATGATAACATATTCTATTTCATAGGTTTTTAAAAGTTTTATAAAGTCCACATAAATTATTTTAAAGCTTCAGCTTTGATAGTGTAACCTCTCCATAATATCTCTCCAAAAGAAGGGAAAAAGGGAAAAGAAATACTAAGGTAGGTGTTCACTAGAAAGTTGGAAGTTTCTTACACTGTACTATTTGCATGCTCTAAATTAACATAAGTCAGGCAGGCAGAGATGGAGAAACAGCCAGCTGACACTGATGCATCACCAGTTCAAACACGGTGCCAGTTTTCTCTTTTATGGTGAACTTCGCTTGCCTTTTGTATTCCAATGACGAGATATGGGAAGTTATAGGGATGTCTGCAGGTCTTATCCTGACCTAGGTACACTTTAAAAAGCACCTATAACAATGTTCAAATACTTTGAATATGCCTAACGGGGTTAAGGAAAAGATAAAAAATATTCAAAGAATTATGTAAAACTGTCTATAGAAAGAACATAGCTGCTATTATAGACAGAGAGTTATTCTTTTCTGTATTAACTTTTTTGGAGTGCTAAAATTTCAAAGGTTTCTTAGGCAACCTCTCTTGATAAGAGCTATTTACTTACTAGTTAACTCTTGACTTCCTGGACCCTGGCTACAATTTTCTTATGATCTGTCATGCTGTTGGTCATGGTCAGCTTCCAAAAAGAAATTTGAGGCAACTGGGACTATACTTTCTTCATCTCTGTAGTCCCCAGACTGCCTAGCACCATGTCTAAACCAAACTCTGTGTTCAGTCATAAAATTTTATTTAATTAAGGCAGCTTTCCTTGGTGTGAAGCAATGTGAAGGACATAGCACTATGCAACTAAAACGCCTAAACCTGTATCTAATCAAGCCTCTAGAGCTAATTTCCAGTTTCAGGAAATTCAGGCACTAGAGGAACAAGATAATGGCACTACAAGAAGACAGATATATCCATTCTGTAGGACAACTGACCCAGTTTCTACAACAAGTCAAGGCATGAAAAAAGAAAGGGGGAGCGGAACTGGGGACTACTCTTGATTAAAGGACCTAACATCTACACCCCATGTGTGGACCTTAATCAGATTCTTATTCTAACAAAAAACACTGTAAAAAAACACAAATATTTTTACACAATTGAGAAAAGCTTTTTTATTACAAACTGGATATTAGATAATACCAACAGAATATGGTAGATATAGTTATGATAATGGCACTATGGTTATGTAAGATTATGCTTATGTCTTTTCAAGGGGGGCACTCTGAAGTATGCAGATGTGAAATAACAGGCCTAGCATTTGCTTTAAAATCCTCAAGGAAGGAAAAAAGAAAAAGAAAAAATAGATTAACCAAATGAGGCAAAATCTTAGTAATGTTGGATATATACTCCATATTGCTAAATTTATGTGCTTGAATTTTTTCATAATAATTTTTAAACTTTCAAAAGCAGTAATTCAAAATTATTTTATACAAAAAAGCAAATATTTTCAAACCTAGAAATGAGATATGTTCATTACATGAATAAAATAAGCTTTCTTCTCTGGATTACCTCTACCAAATATTTTTTTACAAGAGCGTGACACTTTACATGCTATCAGATGAATAATAAATAGTAATGCTGTAAGTAGTGTCCATCCTTACACATGGTGTCTTCAGTAGACACTGGCATTTCCTACACCAGGAAAGACAGCAAATATACCCAGGCCTCAGGGGGCAACTCAAAGAGAAATGCTAAGTACAAAGCAGAAGAAACTTAGGCAGGGTGAGAGAGTGTCACAGAAAGTAGTTTTTCCCTCCTTTTAACTGAAGTATAATTGGCATAGAACATTTTATTAATTTCAGCAAAAAGTACCTTATTGTAGGCACAGCACCATACTTTTCATGGGCTTATTATTTAAATTCTTATCAAAGGTGCTTAATGACAAGTGCTACTTTATTCATTAAAAAAACTTTGGAAAACCACATAAAAACTAGTAGATTCCATACTTAACGATTTCTGTAAGAAAATATGTGTGTTTTTTAAAAAATCATTTAGAGTATAAAAATCCTAGACAAATACTATCCTGTTTTTATGCAGATCAACATGTGCCCTCCTCCTTATTCCCTCTTTCTACCCCTAACCCCAAGAAATAAAATCCCAAACTGCATATGGACTGAGGGACTAGATGTTTGACCATATATGTAAGATCCCTAAAAAGAGAAATACTCCTGTTTACCTGGAGGCAGCCTGACAAAACTGGCACTTTCTACCTTATCCATCCACATCATCATTCAGATATAGACTTAAACTCCAACAGTGCAGGGATGGTGTCTGTTTTGTTCACCGCTATATCCCCAGGTGCCCAGCACATAATACACACTCTGATGAAGGTAAGTAAATATATCCACAATCCTAACTACCTCAGTCTCCTCTTTTCTCAAAATCAGAAGACTTAAAAAATACTGATGTCCATGATGATAAGCTAAGTTCCAGAGATTCAGAATAAAAAAGCAGAATAATTTAATACATTTTAGAAAGTTACTATTAAAATAGAAAGTTACTATTTTCATTTTTTAAACTTCTAATTTCTATAAAAGGGCTGGGGCACTTGCATATGTTTAAAAACAAAACAAAACACTAAACCTTTATTGAATGAAATGCATGATCCTCAAGTTCATGATTACCTTATGCATTCTGATCAATTTATTAACACACACAGACTTTTGGTAATGGCTCCCGGAGAGGGAGTACGGTGACCCTTTGAGGCAACAGGAAGACAGCAAGAGAAGAAAGGGTAGCAGAACTTGGGAAAGTCTATTCAAGTTTCTTCTTCTTTAAAGTGAAACAAGTCACAAAGAGTGACAGAGAGAAGTGGCAAGACTTACGCATGAGTTGGTCTAAGTTAGAGAAAGGAGGTGGAAATGTAGAACTAGCTGACCCAACAAAGGCACGCCTGAGTCACAAGATCACAAGAAAACTAACATAAAAGGACAGGCAGAGCTGCCTTCTGCTTCCACCTCACTCCAAAGCACAAAAGTTCAGGTGATCCCATTAGACACAAATGCCTAAGCACTGCCTTGCTCAACCATGTTCTGAAAATCACCCTGAACACCCCCCAACTGTGCAAATTCCCTAGGAAGCCTCTTGACTATGAAGCATCCCTTGGGCATTGTCTCCCGCAAACCTAACATGTTCTCCTTTCCACGTTACCCACCTCTACTCTTTCATTTGAACTTCACCTCTACCATTCATAGCTTCTCTTCCTCTATTTTCGCCATCCTGTCCCTCTTCCTCCCTTTCTCTTGCAACCTGCTCTCCCTCTTCTTGATACCTTTCTTATTCTGACAATGGCTCCCACTTTTACTTGTAGCCCCCAAAACTTTCTGTATCTACCCCCCTTTACAGTCCACACCTAGAAGCCATTTCCTGAAGCTAACTGTGTCTGTGACTAATGCAAACACACATACATACACACACATATGCACATACACAAACACAGAACAAAATAAAAAAAAATTAGAAGGGGCAAACATGGAGTTTAAACCAATAAAATATTTTTAAAAGTTGGTCATATTAAAAACCGGCTTAAGCAATATCAAGGTTGACCTGGAAAGTAGTAAGGAAGCCCACAAAGCTTCGGGAGGGCCTTTCCTTTCTCAGGGCCAGAAGTGCAGAGTTTCTGTAAACATAAGAATGTATCTAAATCAGCCTCTGGTCTGTATTTCTAATCCTTTTATCACAGGTTCATTATCAAGGCCACAGGGACTTACAGATGAAAAAGATCTTTTTTCCCTGGTTTATGATTTAAATTCCTATTCAAAGGTGCCTAAAGACAAGTGTTACTTTATTCATTTTTTAAAAGCCTGAGAAAAGCACATGAATAGCAGATATCTCGATTATTTAATGTCTCCCATCAATTCAAAAAAAAGTTTTTTTTAAGATTATAGAATAAAATTGCTGAAAGCTTTTACTACGAAGCAAAAATATTATCTAAATAAAGTGTCAACCCCCTCCTAATCCCTTCTGAAAAGATTACTGCTTATAATATTACCCTTTGACTCTTCAATGGCATCAGAGTACAACATGCTGCGTAAGACCATAAGAGGAGAGAAGTTACAAAGGACTGCCCTCCAAATGGATACTGCAAACTACTAAACCTCTCCCTGCTGCCAGTTCTCCCCCTACCCCTACTAGGTCCCACTGGGTCTCAGATCTTAAGAGACTCAAAGGAAGAAGGTACCAAAAAATTATACAACCCTCATCTTCAACCTTAATTGCCTTTTCTACAGAACAGAACTGAGAGAGGGTTTTAGAAGGGTCCTTCATAATCTAAAAGGCGATTTTGATCTCTCATCCTTGAGAATGCTGTTTCCTGTTCTATCTGTCCTCCTTGGCGCCTCTGATTATCACTGGTGATTACTACAATTACTACCGACACTAACATAAGTTTTCACTTATTTTGCTAGAAACTATGCTAATAAACCCTTACTATGTATACTTTCAATGTAATCCTCAATTGGGATTTTACCTATGAGAAACAGGGGCACAGGGACGCCTGGGTGGCTCAGTGGTTGAGCATCTGCCTTCGGCTCAGGGCATGATCCCGGGTTTGGGGATTGAGTCCCATATCGGGCTCCCTATGAGGAGCTTGCTTCTCCCTCTGGCTATGTCTCTGCCTCTGTGTGTGTGTGTGTCTCTATGAATAAATAAATAAAATCTTAAAAAGAAAAGAAAAGAAACGGGTACAGAAAGCTTACAGAACTTGCTCAAGCCAGTAAGTCAAGAAGCTCCAACTGAAACCCAAGTCTGGTTCTGAAACCCAAACTTTTAACCATGACATAACCTCACCCAAAAAGGACCCTCTATGCTTCCATCCCAACTCCAGAAATTGAAGGCCCCCAGAGATCAGAAGACCATCCACACTCACTAGTAAAAGCCTTTACACCCACCCGAGGTTCCTCCCATCTTTTGTGTCCCTTCCTCACAGGGCCCATCAGGGGCCTCCTCATCCTGCCCTAGCGTCGAGTGCTATTCCACTCCTTCCCTATTATATCTGGCTGAGAGTGTAGGTTTAAACTCTTTTAGCACCATGGAACCTGCTTAGATTAGAGCCTTGATGAAGCCTGCTTTCCCATCTCCGTCTCTACCTCACATTCTGGGTAAAGCCAGTGGACCTGGAGGAGAGTCACACAGTAAGCCACAAAGCTCTCAGGTGAAACGGGGCTCTTCCTCCCCACCTCCCCAGTCCCTGTGGGTGACATTCCTTTCAAGGACCACCAAAATGTCCTGTCACTGCTAGTTCTTCTCCTGTGTGGGAGAAGAAGATGGAGAAAATAAGTTACTGTGGATTAGCCATTGAAAGCCCCTGCTGAGCTCATGCTTTATCTCAGTTAAGACTTAAATAGGCAAGCCCGAGACTTCAAGCTCATAGAGAGCTTCCAGACAGGGAAGAGTACATGGAGGTAATCTTGTCATTTTTCTTAGCATGGAGCAGCCCGGTAACAAATGCATATTTTGTACTAAAAAGTAGATTCTGAAACCGAAAGCAAAAATAGATGACTAAAATACAGTCTATCTTCCCATAACTCTACAGAGGGAGAACCAAACAAACTTAGAGCATGCAGCAAGTCTTGTCAGACTCTGTGCTAGGTGCTTTAAGAGAATATTTCACCCAACCTTCACAATCCGGTGAAGCCCTAATTATGAGGAGGAAATGGAGGCTTAGGGACTCTACCCCCAAAGCAATTATATAGCACTTACTGTGTGCCAAACTCTGTTCTAAGCATTTTAAATATGCCTATCTTGACTCACTGAATCCTCACAACAGCCCTATGAATTAGGTGACACTTTTAACAGATGAGCAAACTGAGGGAGGGAGTCATTAAGTCACTTGACCAAGGTCACACGGCTGATAAATGAAGGTAAGGATTTAAACCTAGGTACTAGGGGATCCCTGGGTGGCGCAGCGGTTTGGCGCCTGCCTTTGGCCCAGGGCACGATCCTGGAGACCCAGGATCGAATCCCACATCGGGCTCCCGGTGCATGGAGCCTGTTTCTCCCTCTGCCTGTGTCTCTGCCTCTCTCTCTCTCTTTGTGACTATCATAAATAGAAAAAAATAAATAAAAAAAAATAAACCTAGGTACTAAGGAGCCAACATCTGTGCTCTTAGTTGCTGAGCTTTACTACAAATATACACTCCCTGTGTTTCTGTTTTACCATTTTGGGGGGGTGGGTGCTATTTCTCCAACAAGAACGCAAGTTCTGGGAGGACAAGGAGCTCTTTTCACATCCCACTCAGCAGTCAGTACTGTGAACCAGCTAAGGCAGGGTCATCAGTAAATAACCGAGTCTGGTGCAATCTACGGGAGGGAGCTTCTCCCCGGCTCAGACCCCAGTCCCTAGCTCCTCCCACCCCAGCAGTCCCCAAAGCCTCCTGGCCAGCCTAAGTGGGTCCACTCTGGGGATATGTGAAGGCTGGTAGAGATGGAAAACAGTCTGATATCAAGGTTGGATTCCTCTACTCCTCCCACTTCCAAATCACTGGAAAGCAAACACAGCCACAAGACTGCTCCATTCCCCCTGCCCAATGTCCACACAGCTCAAAGCCCCACTTCCTGTAGGCCCAGGAGTGAGTGACCTCAGGAGCCACCACTAACCAGCACATCGGCCTGCAAGAGGGCAACTACCAACCACCCCTGCCTACAGTAGAAAGAACAAAGCCTCTGGTCTGACACTCTGGGCCTCTCACAGGCTCCAGTTTACCTTTGGTTGGTCTGTCCCCTATCTTCCCACCATCCAGCCTTACCTGGGAGTCCCACCACACCATCATTTACTCCTTGGACAGCTCTCAGGGAGTAACCACCGTATGCCAGGGTCTCTCTTAGGGGCTGGAAACACATGTGAGCAAGAGACATGCTTGCCTCATGGACCTTATCCATCCTGTTCCACCTTTAAAAAGATGACATTCAAGGCTCAGCCACCTCCTATGGGAAACCTTTGGAGATACTCCTAGTTTTAAGTATCTGAATGATAGCGAGTTATATCAGAGTTTACAGTAGATTTAAAAATCACCTAAAATCCTAGTAAAAATACTGGCATAGCTAGTTGAGGAACATAAAATTCCAGATTAAAGATTAGTAAGATTATCCTCACAGGACATTTCACTCTGAAATATGCAGAACGGTAAAAGTTAAAAAAAAAAATCCATTAAATCGATGATGCCTGAGGGGGAGGGGGAAGGATCTGAGAAGGCAAAGCATCCCGAACCACTGTAACTTATAAACTGATTTTATCTTTCCCTCTCTGGCTGTATAGTTGTTCTTCATCTCAAAAAAAAAAAAAAAAAAAAAATCAATGACCTGCCTATCTGTTTATCTCTGATATATGTGCTCAAGTCATCAAATAACCCAGGAACATGGATTAAAATATCATGGCTTGCCTTAAGGTAATGGCACATATTCCTGAAAACAGGGACCACTTGTTGGGAGGACAATGTGCCACAAGTATCAGAGTTGAGTTCTGACACCCCAGGAAAGGAAACTAGCCTCTTCGGAGATCACACTGGTAACCATGATTCAAACTCTGCCCAGGCCAACTGACACACCTTACTTATCTTCCACCACAGGAAAATAAGGGAATTACACATTAGTGAAATTTTCAAATAACAAATGCTTACTTTTCAATGCCAAAACATTAAAATACTAGTAATTTTAAGAGTGTGGACAAAATTTAACGTTTTCTGGGTGTCCAGGGTCATACTAAAGTGTGCTTCACACTAAATAGCCCCAGACTACTTCCTCTCTTCGGCACCTGCTGTGAGCAGCTTCCTCTCCTCACCCTCAGCCCCACCTCCCTGTAACCAGCTGTGTACCTAGGAAGAACTGAAAGGAAAAGCAGATAACTAAGCTTATGCAACACACCAGCTGAATTGAGACACAATCCTAAACAAAGACGCTCTGGCTCCCCCCTTTACAAGGGGGTTGAAGGCAGGGAAAGAGCCATAACATACTTAACACCTGCACAGGGGAGGCATCACATCAGTATTCCATTCTCTCCATCCTCCCACTGACACAACCCAGCCCATAGCAACACTATCTCTACTTTAAAGATAAGCTGCTGGCTCACCCAATGTTGCACAGATGGTAGGTGGCAGGGTGGGGCAGGGTCCCAGCCTTCTGACTCCAAGGAGCATCATCCTTCCATTACACAGAAGCTGAATCACAGAGGAGTGAAGGCCTCACCAGGAGACCCTGAAGCAGCTCAGAGTGCTCACCACAGTCTTCCAGAGTAAGGATTTCTTTAGTTTTTGAGAAATCCATTTCACTATTACACAGGCTTCCCCCCTTCTTATCTAAAGTTTATTGGTTAAGTGCAAATAATTGCCATAGTGAAAACTATCTCATACGAGACAAATGCACCTTTAACAACCATGAACAACTTAGATCTTCACTAGTTTTCACCAAGAAACCTAAAGAATGAAGTAAACTGTTATGACAAACCCAAGAGGGGAGACCGTCCACCTAATGATCCAACAAAAATCAGTTTTTCGATCATTACTTCATGATTAAACACTTGAGCAAACTTGCAAAAGAGAACAGAGGGGCTGGGAATGGAACTTTTCACAAGAAACTAACAATTTTAAGAAAACCATAAGTACAAGTTACAGTCACTATGTGTAGTTTTATCAGCACTCCAGCTTAAAGTATAACAAATACCAGATAAAAAGTTTAATCTTGTGCACATGGCATGTGTTCACTGAATAAACTTTTTAATCTGAGTTTTTAAAAATATCAGGTAAAAAATTATATATGTGAGAAACACCAGTACCCATTCCCACTCAGTTGAAGATGCTCTTATGATTACCTCAGCCTCTCCTTTTATACATGGGGGAAAAGTTCATTTTAAGAAATATAAAATACATCTAAAGCTTTACCAAAATGCAATACTAACTTTAATTTTTTACATTTTGATTATTCCCTGCAAAAATCAAGCAGCAATCTAAATTCTTTCCAAGCCCACATACAGGACATGCCCTACAACTACAAATAATCTTTTCGAAAAAGTCTACTCATTCTGCACCCATAGGCTTTATTTTTTGCTACTATTTATTACGCAAGCAACCTATTGATCTGAAAAGCTTGATACTTTTCCCCTCTCATCTTGAAATAGAATTATAAAACCTAATTCTCACTTGTATGTCCTCAGATTTGTGTCCAAGGAGCTGTATCTTCCTAGAGTAAAATCTAGAGGGTTTTTTTTTTCTTTTTTATCATTAGTCTATGTTATAGAAATGTCTCATCAAAACAAAGAAAGGAGATACACCCTAAATTCCATCATCTGTGGGCTTCCAAGTTTTTGGCTCAACACAAGTCCTTGAGAAGCCCCAGGTACAACATGATCTGGATTGAAATTCTTTTGCTTGCTCACCAAGCAAGTAAAAAAATTTCCCTCAGAACATTCCCAAAATATCAAACATGTTCATGGAAAGAATAAAATTCCCTTGTCCTTGTGGCCCCAACACTATCTTACAATGTTTTGTCACCATCTCTATACAATCCAGATGTCCGAATCTTGGTAGCACGATGACTCCTATCCACACCATTTGACACCTATTTTTATTAAGGAATATACATTTCTCTATTACTTTTAAATCCATTTAACAAGGGAGCCAACACAACCATAGGTCTCTATTTTTTAGCCGAAAGGTAAAAACTCTTGTTATCAACTGTTCATAAAGGAAACATTAAGAACAGTTAGCATCATCAAATAGGAAAATTTCTCATGTTAAGTCTAGTTTATGAATCCACAGCCCAAGACCTGAATTTCCTTCCTTCCCACATCATTTTAGTAGCTGCAATTCTTTAGTCTTTAATCAAACAGTATAAACTAAAAAAAAAAAAAAAAAAAAAACAAAAAACAAAAAAAAAAACAGTATAAACTGGTAAATACTTTATTACAACTTTGTTTCCTATAAAGGTTGGAGGCTCCAGAGGGATATATTCCTTTCCCTTCCCCAAAACAGACTGTGATTTTATATTGTAATGATATTAAAAAAAAAATACCCAGGACAAAAAGTCTGAGAAGGCCTGCCCAGGGCAAAAAACGCTTTTCCACAACTGAAGGCCAGGCCCAGCAGTCCACAATAGGGCTGAGCCAGTGTCTATCAGTCCTGAACCTGTGACAGCACTTAATAACCCTTAAGAAGGAACCTAGAGGAGGTGAGACATTAATGAGGAAAGGTTTCACTAAAACCTACCTGCCACGAGTATCTTCTACTCCACAAAATATCCCATATTCACCAAGGACCCAGAAATCATGAAAGAAGGCCAGTGTATATGCTCATTGCAGAAGGCTCCCAAGACATCCAGGACTCCAGATGTCTGCCCTGACCCCTCCTGAGAGATAGCCTTGATAACACTCCAGAATCTTCCCCTAAACCAGATGCTAGAAGCCATGAGCAGATTCTGGTAGGCTTCTGAGGCTGCTTTTGGTCCTATGACATGGCCAAGATAAGGGAAGCGTGCCACAAAAGGGAGTTGGACACAAAAGCATCTGCCCGGGCTCAGACCTTCTTCTGTGTCCTCTTCTGTGTCTCTCCCACTGTCCTGGAAGTGACTGACCCTCCTGCTGCTTCCATTACAGTGCAGGGAGGGGAACATTTCCAACTTTAAAAAAAAGGCCCTCTTACACAGGATTCTCTAACTCCAGAGAAGTAAGTTCCTCAAAAGAATGCCCGAGTGGGAGACACAACACAAAAGAGGCCCTGGCTCTCACACACATCATGCAAAATGAGTCACTTCATCTACGTATGCCACTGCTGGTGCTGCTGCCACCCGTCCCCAGAGTAAATGAGTAAAGCAGATGGATCCACATAGATCTATGGAAACTGGACATGTAAGATTATCACAGCAACAGGGAAGGAGGAGTCCAGTGAGAATGCCTGCTGCTTCAACACATGCTGGCTCCTTCCCTACAGGAGCAGAAAGGCTCTTCTCAATATCTATCTGGTTATAGGGGAGGAAGAGGAAGACAGGGAACATACTAGGAAAGGTAGAAAAGAGAGATGTTGAAAACAAAAAATATCCCAAAGTGTTTGTGTGTGTTTGAAAAAACTCTCAACTCAAACAGCTCCTCGATAATTCCCCAAGGGGCAGGGACTCTGTCCTCTGATTTTTGTCCCAGGGGGAAATTAGTCTGGACAAGATCCGTCTTCCTTCCCTCCACTACCTTCTCCTGGCTGATTCAAGTAGATTGTCAGGTACATAGCAAACCAGGACAGAGTCCGCTCTCCCTGACTCTCTTGCTCCCCAAGAGGAATTTAAAGAGAGATGCCTAATCACTCCTCAAAGTTTCAGATAAACACGACTGCATGAGACCCGAGGTCAAATTCAGGATTCCTTCTAGCATGTCCTGCCATTAGACACTGCCTACCTGGCAAGCACTGAAGTGGCCTGACTTAGGAGAACCATATACATCTTACCTCCCATCTTCTCCCTAACAAATTGTGAGATGACCTGTACCCTTCACATTGAAGGCAAGGTTTCTCAGCCCTGGCACTAGTGACACTTTGAGCTGAATAAATTTCTCTTGCGGGGGGTCCATCTGATATGGTTTAATATGTTTAGAGCATCTCTGGTCTCTACCTACTAGATTCCAGCAGCAGCCACCTCCCCCCCCCCCCAATCTGGTGACAATCAAAAGTGTCTAAACGTCACCTGGGGCAAAGCCATGCACACACACCACACATACCTGCCCTGCCCACGTTGAAAACCAATGGCTTAAGGTATCAGCTCTGCATATTCTCTTTGTAAAGTCTCATATTCTTAGAGGAAGAAGTAAGACATGAACAGCACTCCTAATGACTAAGGCTTCAGTATGAATTAACCTATGCTCTGAGAAGAATACAGCTTCGTAAGGATATGACTGCACTGAGAGGGCTCGGCCTTTTGAGGCAGGGCTGAAGAAGGGCTGAGTAAGGGAGGGGAAGGGAGGATGTTACCAATAGAAAATGGTACAGGAAAGACCTGACCCACCATTCACAGCACAGGACCTGAAGCTGCTTTTCCCCCAATTTATGAGGGAATGGAACTTAATTCAAATCTGTCTTACCGAGGAATATGGACTGGACACTTTAAAAAGTTACAGAACCTCAGAAGACTGAACCTCACCAAACACCCATAACTAAAAGGTCAAACTCAACCTGGCCAATAAAAGGAAGCCAAAAATTCCACCATCTCTGCCAGAGAAATGTCTCTAGGAGCACTTGACAAGTGCCCTGGTGCTCCACATAGAAAAACTAGAATAGCTGAAGACACATGCCTTCGATGTAGAATGATTCAGGGACTCAAGAGCACACTGAAAAAGCAACCAACAATTATTATTCTAGGCAATCTACATGATACACGAAAGAATAAGACATGGTTCCTGCCCTCAAATTGCTGACAAGTGCAGAAAAGATAAATTACACATTCACCAACGTCTACACCATCTAATAGCAACAGCTAAAGTTATAGGAAGCTCATAATGCGCCAAGAGGTACGCACACTTCATATCTACCAAGTGGTATGTGCATTTTATATCCATTATCTCTTTTAATTCTTACATAAACCCTTCAACATAGGGATTATTACTATCCCTATTCTATAGCTGGAAAAAAAATTGAGGTTCAAAGAGACGAGGTGACTTGCCCAAAGTCACAGAGCTGATTCACAGTGGAGCTGGAATTCAAATACAGATTCCTTCCATTCCAGACTCATTTAATTCAATGCTAAAGACCACAACACTGCAGCGAGTACACAAGAGCCAGAGCGCTCGGTGCTTGTAGACCACTGGAATTCTCAAAGGAAAGCCAAGCCCTAGGGTTGGCAAAGGAGAAGAAAAAGTACTTCCAAGGCAAAAAGTTCTTTAAAAATTAGCTCCATGTCTCACGCAGTAGCCTACAGCTATTGCAAACATTATTGCCCACAAAGGAAATCAAAATTCTTCCTTAAAAGGATTCAAGGCTTGGAGTGAGTGGGGTGTTGCAGGCAAGAACAGATGAAGGTCGATAAATGCTCCTTTTTCTACCAAGGAGGAGTACTGCACTTTCTATCAGATTTAAAACTTTAACTTTCTTTTTACAACCATACTCATCACTCTGGGTCAATGGATCTTCAACATGTGGATTCCTCTGAAAGTCCAGTGAATGCTACGCACCCACTTCCCAGAAAAACACCCATGCACACATCCTCAGCATACCATTTTAAGAACACTGAAAAAACTTTTACACATTACAAGGTCAGAAGGATATGAATACCTAATTTGGCTCCAGGTTTGGATTTCATTTTTTCAGGCATTTTCATCCTGATAATCCATCTAGTTTTTCCAAAACAGGTTTATACTGGACTGATGAGGCCAATGTGGTGAGAGATTCATTCCAATGATCTTGCACTGCAGTAGCTGAGGTACATCATGCACTACACATATAATTACATTTTTTCTTCTGGACATTGCCTTATTAAATAATTGTATTTTGAATGTGATTCCTGTTGTGGCCTTAAAAATGGCCAAGGAAGGTCCTGCTGTGGTTTGATGGCATCTGATGCCTTTGCAACTCACATCAGCAGTCAGTGAGCAAGGCAACTGGCTCATTCACGTGAACACAGGCTCAACGCGTCACCCCAATGACTACAGCCCAGATGAATTGCTGCTCTTCATGGGCAACTCCTAGCTTTTCAGGCAGAGCAAGAACATACAAGCCTGGTTTCCAAAATGCTTAATGGCAATTACACTGGGTTGGTGATTCACTAAGCAGTACAGGATGTGCCCAATTATACACTCTATTTTTTTCCAATCTTATTTCATAAACTCTAATTTCACAAGAATATAGATTCTCCATCCAAACAAAATTATCCAACTTAAACAATTGAAATACTAGTTATCCTCAAAATTCTCTTTGGAAGTAGCAGCATATAAGGTATAATTTTAATAAGCATTTGAATATTTTTGGTTGTGTCATCCACTCAAACACTTAAGTACCTACACTTTGGATACTGTGGGAGGTTTTCTGGATGTGTCATTCATTCAAACATATAAGTACTACATTTTGGATATTATGGGAGGCCGCAGGTACAGAGAGGGAATCATTTGCTGAGTGTCAGTAATAAAAGAGTATGTAATAAAGACACCAGCTGTGTCAAATAAAGCAACTTTTATCAAGTAAAAACATTAAAGGTATTAATTTTGTTCTCCCCTAATCCCACCCCAGATTAAAGACTACAACTTGAAATCTTTAGTAATAAACTGCCAACAGCTGCTATTGAAAAATAAAATTCTTACTATAAACAAATTATTAGTTCTCTCCAAGATAAATAACAAGGTGGTACTCTCATCCTTAGACTCAGAAACATGGCTTCATAATACAAATGATCCTAGCTCCTCCAGAAAAGCATCACACCTTCAAACATACACAACCCCTTCCATCTATAAAGTATTATGGGAGAAATGCAGGGGTCCCGTCTGCAAAAAAACACTTAACTTTAGTTTTTAGGGGAAACATCTACATCCCATATGAAATAAACTGAGGCCATTTACCATCATATATTTTCCTCTTAAACAAACTGTCACCCTCCTATTTAAGGAACGGACAAAAAAATATCTACGTGTTAAATGTGTTAAGAAAAAATGCTTCACACATAAAAACAAATCAAAAGGCAGCATGAAACCATGTAAGACCTCTAAGAAAGTAATTAGTCAATGATGCTGTATATTTCTAGGCTCCTGAGTACAAGCATGGTCTGTTTTTCTGACTCCAAAAAAATAATGAAAGGATTTAATTAACTTAAAGATTTAAAAGAGGACACTGTTAGAACTGGGTTTAGGAAATGAACCATGCTCTTAGGCAAAGAATGCTACTTAACTATTCTGTTCCAAGAATGATCTGTGAAGATTTCCTATGAATCCTTGCAAGCTTGGTCCTGTAATTTAACCTGTACGGAACCCAGACAGGCTTAGGAAATGAGGCCCCAAGAAGGCAGTGACTTGTCTTAGTTTGGCATGTACAGAAGACTCATTTGTAAGGCTTTGCAACCAAGCTTAAGTGAGATTTAGGAGTAAGACACGCCAAATTAAAACTCTTAAAGGACCATTAATCACACCCTCATGACTTCAGATACAGCAATACAACATATGCTTATGTAGGTCTGGTCTTTATTCTTAATCAGAGGTATTAGCTTCCTACTGCAACAGCCCTATAGGAGGAACTATTTCAAAAGTGGGGCAAGCATGGTTCAGCCCATTCATTATTTTAAGTAATTAAGTAATACAGATATGGCTATGAAATTTTTGTTATTCTTGGAGACAAACAAACAGATGGCCAGTGAGGAAATGAGATCAACTTTACAGCTGAGAATATACTATATTCCTCTCTCCATTTCTGAATGTCAAAGCCTGAGAGATAAATCCAAGAATCTAACTGGTGACCAGAATAGCAAAATTATTTTTATTTCATTTGTTTGGCATATTCCAACTGCTAAGAAGTAAGAATAAGAAATACTGCCTAGCATAGCACCAAGTACTCTGTGGACATTTAATAAATATTACTTGGACGACTACAGAGGGCAATTTTTAAACAGTGACTACTGTGTTGAAAATTCAGGTAACTCTTCTTTAAATTACAAATGCCCTAAATTAACAAGTAAAGGTACCATTTCTAGTATATAGGCAGAACATTGGCTACCTTGGCCCCACAGTTAACACTATTCCTCCTCTTTTTCTCCCTATAACAGGCTCTACTTTAAATGGTTAATGTAGTGGCAGACTTTGGCACTGACATCACATTTATCATGGATTTCAGCTATGATGGAGTAACAGTTAGAAAACCAGATAATATATGAAACCATTATTTTCAGGCACTGAGCAACAGGCAATATAGGACTTAATTCCTGAGGAAAGTTAAACAAATGAGCATGCCCTATGATTGCCTAACTATTGCCAAGAGACAGTTTCCAAACCACAGAACAGAGAAGGGAAAACTCAGAGCATAGCACGGTGGCCATACTGAGTTGGGGGGCAGAGATCACTATTGAGGGAGGCTGCACTGGCTAGAATTAACAGGGAGCACACTTAGGAAGGGGAGGCAGTGCAAACATCCCTTAGAATCTTGGTTGAGTTCTGATCTATGTTAGAGAAGACCATCTAAAGTCAGGGAGAAACGCACCAAAAGCAATTTGGTCTAAAACTCAGAGCTCAAAAAGAGCTAGGAATAGTTCATGTTTCTACCAGCAAAAGTAGAAATAATTCATAATATCCTCAGAAGAGTATTGTTTCAGTATTGGAGCTAAATCATCCCTAAACTAATGGCTGCTCTGGACCTTCCCTAATAAAGCCTAACAGCTAGCTTCAAAAATGATACAATGTATTTTCAGTAACTTAACTGCATGCCAGAACAAAGTCAAGTACTATTTAAGGGAATACAACAAAATCTAGCATTCAACAACAGCATCCAAGTCAAAATTACCAGGCATGCAAAGGGAAAAGAAATTATGACCCATAATTAGAGAAAAATCTAAAGAAACGGACCCAAAAATGACAAGAGATGATAGAATTAGTAGACAAGGGCATTAAACAGGTTATTGTGAAAGTATAGCTTCTTTGGAAAACAATTAGATAGTTCTTCAAAAGGTTAAACATAGAATAACCATTAGACCCAGAATCCCACTCCTAGGCATATACCCGAGAGAAAGAAAATGCATGTATTATTATGAATAATACAAAAGTATTATTCATAATAGGCCCCAAACTGAAACAATCCAAATGCCCATCAACTTTGAATAAAATGTGGTATATCCATACAAATGGAATATTATTCAACCATAAAAGAATGAAGTACGGATACATGCTACAACATGGATGAACTTAAAACCATTATGCTAAGTGAAAAGAAACAGTTACAAAAGACCACATATTGTATGATTCCATTTATAAGAAATGTGCTGAGTAATCAAACCTATAGAGACAGAAAGTAGATCAGTGGCTTTGTGAGCTCAAGAGGAGTGAGGGGAATTGATGGGTGAAGAGTTTCTTTATAGAGTGATGAAATGTTCTAAAATTAGATTGTGATCATGATGATTGCACAACTCTGTTAATATACTAAAAGCACTGATATATATACTTTAAATGGATAAATTACATACCAATGTGAATTATGTCCCAATACAGCTGTTAAAAGTCATTCTGAATATATTCCAGGTAGAAAAAGGAAAGAGAAAGGATAGATAAAATAAGCAAATCCAGTGGCACCTCCAGTGAAGAAAAATATAATATCTGAAATAAAAAATATACTAGATAGGATTAACAGATTAGACATTGCAGAAGATCAGTAAACTTTAAGACACAACAGTTAAACTATCCAAAATGAAGCATAAAGAGGAAGAGGCAGAAAAACAAATTAACAAAGTATCAGTGACCTGTAGGACAAATTCAGTTGTTTAACATATGTGTAATTAAGGAAGGGGAAAGGAAAAATAACTGAAATATAAGGGCTAAATTTAAAACATTTTTGCTAAAAACTATAATCTCACAGATCCAAGAAAACTTAAACCCCAAATAGAATAAATATAAACAAAACCACACAAAAGCACATCATATCAAAACTAGTGATAAGGAAAAAAAATTAAAAGCATTCAGAGAAAAAGACACCCTAGGAATAAAGAATACAAAAATACTACTTTAAAGAGATCCATGCACCCCTATGTTTACAGCAGCATTATCTACAGTAGCATTACCTAGGAATTATGGAAACAGCCCAAGTGTTCATAGATTGATGGATGGATAGAGAAGATACAGTGTACACATACACATACATACACATACACACACATTCACACACGCACAATGGAATAATTACTCAGCCACAAAAAAGGAACACAATCTTGCCATTTGCAACAATACTGATGGAACTAGAGAGTATTATGTTAAGTGAAGTCAGATAAAAACTGTATGATTCCACTCTTACGTGAAATTTAAGAGAAAAAATAAATGAGCAAAGGGGGAGAGAAGAGAAAGGCAAACCAAGAAACGGATTTTTAACTATAGAGAATAAACTGATGGTTACCAGAGGAGAGGTGGGTGGGGGAGGAGTGAAATAGGTGATGGGGATTAAGGAGTGCACCTGTGATGAGCACCGGATGACGTATGGATGTGCTGAATCACTATATTGTACACCTGAATCTAATATTATACTGTATGTTAACTATACTTGAATTTAAACAAAAAAAAATTTTTTTAAGGAGTAAAGAGAATGACAGCAAAGTACTTTTCATAAACTACCAAGATAGAAGACAATGGAGGAATACCTTTAATAAAAGAACTAAGGAAACAGAAGCAGCAGCATCCTAGAATTCTATATCCAGTAAAACTATCTTTCAAAAATGAAAAAGTAAAGACTTTCAGAAAAACAAAAGCTGAGAGAATTCACTGCTAGCAGAGTTGCACTGTAAGAAATGTTAAAAGAAAGTTCAGCAAGCAGAAACAGAATGATACCAGATGGACATCTGAATTTAAATAAAGGAATGAAGAGCCAGAAATTATCAGCATATAGGTAAATGCTTTGTTTTTCATTGTTAATCTTTTAAAAAGATAATGACTATTTAAAGCAACCTAATAATATATTGTTTATAACATGTTTATAATATATAGAAGTAAAACAGAACTAAGAATGGTATAGGAGAAATGGCAGCTTATTGTTTCAAGGATGTTACACTATAGGTAAGGTCTTACTTGAAGATTGACTACAATTGGTTAAAGATATACAAACACTAGAACAATGGTTATAAGATAACAAAAGAGTGTGGCTAATAAGCTAAGAGTGGAGGTAAATAGGATTCATTGAAACAACAGTAACAAAAGAAAGCAGGAAAAGAGGTGAACAAACACAAAAAACACATAGGACAAATAGAAAACTAATAATAAAATAGTAGATATAAAAAATAATTATATGAAATGGTCTTTTTAAAAGCCTCCTAATAAAAGACAGAGAGTGTCAGACTGGATCAAACAACAACCAACAAAAATAAGACCCAACTATATGCTGTCTACACACATATAAGACAAAGACAAGTTAAATCTAAAGACCCAGATAGATTGATTACATGTATAATACATGTATAAGAGGTACCATACAAATACTACTAAGAGAAAGAGTAGTTTACTAATTAAAAGTAACTGGAGGGGATCCCTGGGTGGCGCAGCGGTTTGGCGCCTGCCTTTGGCCCAGGGCGCGATCCTGGAGGCCCGGGATCGAATCCCACATCAGGCTCCCGGTGCATGGAGCCTGCTTCTCCCTCTGCCTGTGTCTCTGCCTCTCTCTCTCTCTCTCTCTGTGACTATCATAAATAAATAAAAATTAAAAATATATATAAAAAAAAAATAAAAGTAACTGGAGTAGCAGTAGTTTATGAGTTTTATTATACAGATTTAAAAAAAGAAGATTGCCAGTATAAACGGGGACATTCCATAAGAAAAGAGCCAATGTATCAAGAGGATATAGAACAACCTTAAATGTTTATCTGCCAATAACAGAATTTTAAAATACATGAAGCAAAAACAGAACTGAAAAGTAGAAAAATCCACAATTACAGCTTGAATTTCAAAATTCATTTCACAGTAATTAATAAAACAAGTACTCACCAAATAAAGTTGACCACCTTGACCTAACTGGCATTTACAGAACAAATCACCCAAAACGGCATATCAATATTCTTTTCAAATACACAAAACTATTCACAAGAAATACCATATTCTAGGCCACAGAACAAGTCTCAATAAATTTTTAAAACACCAAAATCATACAAAGTAGATTCTCTAACCACAAAATGATTAAGTTAGAAAACAGTAAGAGATGGGCACCTCGCTGGCTCAGTCTGTAGGGCATGCGAATCTTGATCTTAGGGACTGTGAGTTCAAGCCCTTGATTGGTGAAGTTTACTTAAACAATAATAATAATAAAAAGATATCTTGAAAATTCTCCAAATACTTGGAAATTAATTCATTTCTAAATAAATTATAGGTCAAAGAAGAAATCACAAGGTAAATTGGAAAGTATTCTGAACTGAATGTAAAAACAAATACTGTCAGATGTAGCTACTAGAGCAGTTGTTTGCAGGAAATTTACCTTTCAATATCTGTATTAGGAAGGCCTCAAATAAATGACCTCAGCTCCCACCTTAAGTTACCAGAAAAAGTGCAAATTAAACCCACAACCAGCAGAAGAAATAATAAAGAACATAAATTAATGAAACTAAAAACATAAAAATAATAGAGAAAAAATCAATGATACCAAATGTTGATTCTTTGAAAAGATCAGTAATATCCTATGGCTCTTGCCAGACTAATAAGGAAAAACAGAAGACAAATTATCAATATTGGGAATGAAAAGAAAATCACTACAGGTCATACATGTGTTAAAAGAAAAATAAGGGAATAATATAAACACCTTTATGTTAAAAAATTTGACAACCTAGATGAAACGGACAAATTTCTATAAAGACACAAACTGTTAAAAGTCACTCAACCAAAAAATTTAAAAGCCAAGAACACTTTTTTAAATAAATTGAATTAGTAATTCAAACCTCACAAAGAAAACCCCAGGTTCTTCAGGATTAACTATTGAATTCCACCAAACATTTAAAAGAGAGAGAATACAAATTCTACCAGAAAGCAGAAGACGATTTCTAGCTTATTTTGAGACTATCATTACCTTGACATCAAAACCAAACAAAAATACTATAAGAAATTTATAGATCAATACCCATCATGAAGACAGATACAAAAGTCCTTAACAAAATTTTAGCAACTTGAGTCTAGCAACACAAAAGGTAACACACATATCATGACAAAGTGGGATATACTCCAGCAATGCAAGGTTGGTTTAACACTGAAAATCAATGTTTCTTCATATTAAAAGACTAAAACAAAGCAAAAAATCTCAATAATGTGGAAATCAATCTCAATAAATGTGGAAAAAGCATGTAATAAAAATCAATACCTGCTCATGATTTTTAAAAAAAGAAAAAAAAAACACTTGACAAATTAGGAATAAAAGAAACTTCTTCAATCTGAAAAACTCACACCTAACATCATACTACAGTAAAAGACTGAATGTTTTCCCTTAAGACTAGGAACACACAAGTATCTCTGCTGTCACCACTCCTATTCAACAATGTGTAGGACATCTTGGCCAGTGAAATAAGGCAAGAAAACAGAAATAAGCTCTCTTTCTCTCTCTCTCTCTCTCTCTCTCTCTCTCTCTCTCTCTCTCACACACACACACACACACACACACACACACACAAGAAAACAGAAATAAGATATCTCTCTCTCTCTTTCTCTCTCTCTCACACACACAGAGTATAAAATAGATACAATAAATGTTAAATATATAATAATATATATAAGGAAAGGAATATGTATGTGTATGTAGGTAGGAAAGGAAAAGGAAAACTTCTATTCACAAATATGATCATCCGGGACGCCTGGATGAAGAAGCAGTTGGGCGTCTGCCTTTGGCTCAGGGTGTGATCATCCTGGAGATCTGGGATCAAGTCCCCCATCGGGCTCCTGCATGGAGCCTGCTTCTCCCTCTGCCTGTGTCTCTACCTGTGTGTGTGTGTGTGTGTGTGTGTGTGTGTGTGTGTGTCTCATGAATAAATAAAATCTTAAAAAAAAACAAATATGATCATCAAAGTAGAAAATTCTAAGGTATCTATAAAAACGATATTAGAACTAATTGGTGAATTTGGCAAAGGTGTAAGAGGTAAGGTCAATAAAGAAAAACCAAATGTATTTCTACATATCAAACAATTAGAAGCCATAATTTTAAAATACTATTTACAAAAGGGATCAACTTTACAAATGATGTGCAAGACCTGTGCTCTGAAATATATAACACACTGCTAGAGAAATTAAAGACTGAATCTAGAATAGTCCAAATGATCTTTAAGGAAAACTAATTTGTAAGACTTATACTATCTGATTTCAAGACTTACTATAAATTCAGAATAACGGCACAGTATAAGGAAAGATATACAGATCAATAGAACCCAGAACCAGAAATATACTAAGGTATCAAGGTAGTTCAATAGATAAATGAACAATATACTAAAACTAACTCCAAATGGATCATACTTAAAAATAAGAGCTATGCAGCTTGTTGAAGAAAAAACAGGGAAGAGATAGTTGTTGTAAACTTGAATTAGACAAAAATTTCTTAGAAAATGCACAAACTGGACTTGACCAAAATTAAAAACTTGCTCTTCAAAAGACACTTAACTTAATAAGGAATCCACAAACAGGAAAAAGAATATTTATAAATTTATTTCTGAAAAAAGATTTGTATTAAAAATGTATAAACAGGGATCCCTGTGTGGCGCAGCGGTTTGGCGCCTGCCTTTGGCCCAGGGCGCGATCCTGGAGAACCGGGATCGAATCCCACATCGGGCTCCCGGTGCATGGAGCCTGCTTCTCCCTCTGCCTATGTCTCTGCCTCTCTCTCTCTCTGTGACTATCATAAATAAATGAAAATTTAAAAAAAAAAATGTATAAACAACTCTTATAATTGAATAGTTACGAACACAAATATTCCAATTTTTTTAATTTTTTTTTTTTTATTCATGATAGTCAGAGAGAGAGAGAGAGAGAGAGAGAGAGAGAGAGAGAGGCAGAGACACAGGCAGAGGGAGAAGCAGGCTCCATGCACCGGGAGCCCGACATGGGACTCGATCCCGGGTCTCTAGGATCGCGCCCTGGGCCAAAGGCAGGCGCCAAACCGCTGCACCACCCAGGGATCCCTATTCCAATTTTTTATTTTTTATTTTTTTTTAAAATTTTTATTTATTTATGATAGTCACAGAGAGAGAGAGAGGCAGAGACATAGGCAGAGGGAGAGGGAGAAGCAGGCTCCATGCACCGGAAGCCTGATGTGGGATTCGATCCCAGGTCTCCAGGATCGCACCCCGGGCCAAAGGCAGGCGCCAAACCACTGCGCCACCCAGGGATCCCCCCTATTCCAATTTTTTAAAAGGCAAAAGATTTCAACACTTGACCAAAGATACACAAATCAGAAATAATTACATAAAAAGATACTTAACATTGCTAGTTAAACAAATGCAAATTAAAAGTACAAGATAGCTATCATTACATAATCCGTATATTTTATAGCAGATTAAAGTAAAATGACTGATAGATCATTCAAATGTTGGAGAGGATGGGGAACAACTAGAACTCTCTTACACTCTTATGTTCTGGCAATTTGGCAGTTTCTTATAAAATTAACATACACTGTACATACAACCCAGCAATCCTATTCCTAGGGATTTATCCCAAAGAAATGAAAAAATATATCTCAAAAAGATCTGAATGTGAATATTCCTGGCAACTTTATTTATAATAGTCAAAAAAAAAAAAAAAACCCTGGGAACAACCCAAAGGCCCATCTACTGGTAAATGGATAAAATACTGTACTATATTTATATCATCAAATATTCACAAAATGGAATACTTCATAGTAATTCCTGATAAAAGACAGAAATGAATCACACATGCACTATGCTAAGTGAAAAGAACACAAAAAGCTACACACAATATGACTCCATTTATATAAAATTCTAGAAAAGGCCAAAGCAGCTCAGATGTTGCCAGGGGCCAGGAGCAGGAGGAGAATGACTGAAAAGAGGTTACAAGGGCACTATCTGTGGTGACGTAAATGTCTGAAATGTTTTATATGATTATGGTGTTATACAACTGTGTATCTTTATCAAAACTCAAATTCTGGGGATCCCTGGGTGGCGCAGCGGTTTGGCGCCTGCCTTTGGCCCAGGGCGCGATACTGGAGATCCGGGATCGAATCCCACATCGGGCTCCCGGTGCATGGAGCCTGCTTCTCCCTCTGCCTGTGTCTATGCCTCTCTCTCTCTCTCTGTGACTATCATAAATAAATAAAAATTAAAAAAAAAACTCAAATTCTGCACACAAAATAGCAAATTCTATCATATTCAAATTATACCATTCGATAAATTTAATTACTTTTCCCCCACAGATGAATTTCAAAAGAAATCACCATATATTTTTTTAAAGAGACAATTTTAGTTCAGTGTAAAATTATCCAAATGCTTTAAACAGCAGGGCTGTAGGAAAAAAGTCTTTATCCTCCCTGGGTCTACAAATCAGAGGTGAGATGGGGAGGGAGGAGCAGGAACAAAACCATAAGAAAATGTAAAAAAAAAAAAAAAAAAAAAAAAAAAAAAAAAAAAAAAAAAAAGCACAAGCACAAGAAAAATGTGGGGGATGCCCTCTGGACTGTTTAAACTGCGCTTACAGGCTTCAGATTTTGCCAACCCCTACCCCTATAACTCACATTTACTTGTAAATTATAGGCCATAGAATGGAAATGTGTTCTATGGCTCTCACAAAAAACAGACACAGACACACACACACACCTCCGTCCTTTATTCTTTCCTCCTCTTTGATGCAGAGCACAGAGGTGCTCCTTAGAGGCTCAGCCTACTGCGCTGGGCGGTCCAATCTCATGACTCATTTGTACACACTTATGAACACTGAATTCTCTGCTTAATTCTATTTTCTTGTGGCCAAATTTCCCTATAGTCAGTTTACTATGAGTTCCTGACCAGGAGGTTCACATTTAGAACCTTAGCAATTTACATGACTTTTAGATGCAGTCCTTTTTATTCTAAAAGTATAAAAAAAAAAACAGTAACTATATTAAAAAATATTAAAATAAAGAAAAAAAAGTGCTCTCCAGCAAAGAAATCGTTAAATAAATTATAAATCCATCCAATCCTTATTCTTTTATAGTAATAAATTATAAAACCTATGCATGGATAAAAACAAAACACAGAAAATAAAGAACAGAAAATTTCTTAATGAACCTAAATAAACAGCTCATGTGCAAATGACCAAAACTACAAGGAATGCATAAATTAAGGAGGATTATAACAGGTCTTCTCCAACTTTTTCCTTTTCAAAACTGTGTGTATGTATGTATATATCTTTTTAATCCAATATGCACGTCTCCTGAGTTTAATGAAAGGACTCTAGCCTAGGGAACAAGCAGCCCTGTTGTCAAGTTCAATCCTCTAGGCACATTACCAGCATGTACGTATGTGTGTTTCAGGTTCTAAGCTACAAAAGAAGGACCAGTGATGATGTGTACCACTAAAGTAGTGTGACATAAAGAAACAGGCAAGAACAACACTGCTTTCCAATTTAATAGATCACTTTGTGGTCCCATGTGGCCAACCCAGAAACACAAATACATTCACCCTTAAAGGTGATCCACAGGGGGACACCTGGGTGGCTCGGTCAGTTAGTGTCTGACCCTTGATTTCAGCTCCAGTCATGATCTCAGGGTCATAAGATAGAGCCCCACATTGGGCTCTGCGCTCAGCAAGGAGTCTGCTTGTCCTTTTCCCTCTGCTCCTCCCCCTACTCAGGCATGCACTCTCTCTGTCTCTCAAATACATAAATAAATAAAATCTTAAAAAAAAAAAAAAGGATGATCCATAGTATTATATAGAGAGAGATAGGGAAACAAATTCACTTGCCTGTTATATTTAGCCTTCTGTCCTCTCCCCTCCTCTTAATAATACCACCTTCAATCTCAATACTACATCATCACCACCACCTTAAAAGTAGTAGACAGGACATATAGTATTTTGGTTAATTTTTAAACTAAAGAGATCAAGACCCAGAGTTTACAACTCTGCCCAAGGTCACCCAGCTACTGAGTAGCTAAACCTGGTACAGACAGAAGTAGGACCATGGCACCTAACTCCCAGCGCCTCTCTGCTGGACGTTACCCCGAGTCAGCACAACCGTTCCTACCCACTGCCTTCTTCTAGGAGTAACGCTGGGGCTCCATCTTGTCTCTACGCACTCACTGAAACAAAAGCTTCTGAGAGAGACGTGACAATTCACCATTCATTTTTGGGGAAAGGCTAAAAATAGTAAGGCTTAGAGATAATCCATTTACTCAGCTTACCAGTTATAAACCACTGCTTTACTGAATGTGAATTACAGTAGGCTGATCTTAAAGACATTTAAGAACTAACCTCCAATAACCTCTTCTGCACCATGTCCTCTGGTAACTGTCCACTTGGATTAAGGCAAAAATCTTGAGGTCCAGCTAACAAACCTCTGCAGCTGGTGGAAGCACTCTGGCTACCTCAGTGTTAACAAAAGGAAGCATGCTCTACACAGTTGAGCGTTAACTGCTTAAGCAGCTCTCTTCAGAGTGAGACAAATCTGTCCAGGAAACTTAGGGCCAGGTTTCTATCGCGGGGTAGGAGTAAAGAAAAAAAAAGTTAAGATTTTTTTCTCTGTAACCACGTATTCCTCTTCAAACTCTAAAGAACTATTAGAAATGCTAAATGTCATGAAAAGCACCAAGGCCAAAAAGACGAGCTTTTAAATTGTTTTCCACTTATGATCACACTGGAGTTGTTTTCAAATAAACCCAAAGACAGCTAAAAGGGATCTTAAATGGTACACTCTGTTCAGAACCCATTGATTTGGCTAGCAGGTAGGATATTTGGTTTCCTGATTTCTGTCAGAGTATTTTTGTTTCTGGGTTTTGTTTTTGACAGAGAAATTACAGCAGCATCAGAAAAGGATTAGGGTTTGGGTTTTTTTTTTTAATCCAATAAGTTCTGAAAAGTTCTCTGATCATTCTTCTACTTTGGACTGTGTCTCTAATCTAGTCCATTGTGTATATACCTCTAGAAGAAAAAAGATAATTCCCAGTTAGAATAAGCCTCTTTGGCAGGACTACTTGTAATACCAGAAAACAGATCTGTGATAGCCAATTCTCAATTGTCTTTAAATAGGATTGTTAATTTAGTCACCCATCAGTTTTTCAAGGGGTTGAACCAGAGATTTCACCCAATTCAAGCATTCTAAAATGATTCTCAGTATTAAACAGGCACTTAACATTTAAACCAGAGAAACTCCATGTGTTCTTGAGACCAACTAGAGTATACATATGAAGTTCTACATTACTCCTAATCAATCAAATGAGGGAACCGGACTAGAATGCCTACCTATGTATCTTTCAACTCTGGCATTCTTTAATCCCAAGGTCCTTGGAAAACAGCACCAAATAGGACAGGAATGAAGGTCAGACCTGCCATCGATGTTCAGAATGCTGCTGTGTTAAATTAAGAAATGATAACGGTCAAGATTAGTTCTTCTAGGGTAATCCACTGTTAAGGAATACACATTTCAGTGCCTCGCACACAGTAGGCCTCAATAAACATTCATTGAGCCAATGAATAAATTTATTCCTCAGCATTTGTGGTAAGGCATCCAAGGAATTTAATCTGTGAACCTTCCCAAGGATGTTTATGTCTTACTAAGTATCAGGATTTTCAGAAAAATAAGAATGTGGGGACTCCTTTGGGTTTTGGAGACTGAGCAGAATTTATCCATAAGCATCTAAGGATCTGAATAAAGCAAGAACAGGGTTAAAAATACATTCCATTTTCAAGACATGTCATCTTATCAGAATTAGAAAACTCAGTATTAGTGAAGCAGGTATCTGAAGAGAAAGAATGTAGGAAACATTATTCTTCTGTAGTATTTCAATTTGTGATTAAAAAAAAAAAAAACACCCTTTTCTTTCATGTCCTAAGTATGCCCTTCAGGGTATGCAAGACAAAACACACAAATTAATAATTCAAAGTCTAGTTAAAAATTCTGTGAGTCTAAGAACCAATGACAACACCTTGCTCCTAAATATTCAAATATCCCAGGGGTCTGTTTTTTAAACATAACAAAACAAAAAACATGG
Organism: Vulpes lagopus; assembly: GCF_018345385.1. NCBI lineage: Eukaryota > Metazoa > Chordata > Mammalia > Carnivora > Canidae > Vulpes > Vulpes lagopus. The sequence goes on from NC_054824.1 coordinate 7,331,926, forward strand.
ACACCTGCTGGTTGAGCTTGCACTGCCTCCTTCAACATACTCTTGTTGAGCTATCTTTATTTGAGAGAGAGAGAGAGAGCCAGAGAGAGCATGGGGGTAGGGGAGATAGAGAATCCCAAAGCAGGCTCCGTGCTGAGCGCAGAGTCCAACATGAGTGCTCAATCCCAGGACCCTGAGATTATGACCTGATCTGAAACCAAGAGTCAGTCAGTTAACTGACTGTGCCACCCAGGGCGGCCCCTCTTTATGGGGCTTTTATCCCTGCCCCTTTTATCACACAGGCAACAAAAATGAAAACTGCACACAAAAGTGGCCAAAGGGTCAATTTTAAAAACAATCAGGCAGGGGCGCCTGGGTGGCTCAGTCAACTAAGCATCTGATTTGGGCTCAAGTCATGATTTCGGGGTCCTGGGATTGAAATCCATGTCAGGTTCCCCTCTCAGTAGGGAGTCTGCTTGTCCCTCTCCCTCTGCCCTTCCCCTACTAGTGTTCTCTAATAAATAAAGAGAATCTTTGGGGAAAAAGAACATTTAAAAAAATAAAAGTTATACAAATTAGCACGCACTAAAGGTGGTCAAAATACAAATTCTAATAATTTAAAATGCACGCACTGATCACTAAACCCTTGGTAAAAGTAGGACAGGCTGGTAAATGCAATAGAGGCTGGTACATGCAATAGAAGTAGTTTGTTGGCTCCCTGGCTTTCTGAACCTGCTTATTCACAAGGCTGCTTCATGGGAAGAAGAAGAAAGTTTTTAGTGGCGTTTCCTTAACCACAGGATGATGGAACTATGCAGACAGATCAAATTCTAGATTTTTTTTTCCCTTTTCTCTCTTTGATTTTTGTTCTACCAGTGGCATTGCCACCGTGCATCAAGAACCCAAAGAGTTTAGGGTGAGGGGGAGGAATGTCACAATTGCAGAGGCCTGATTACTATGCAGAAAACACCGCCCTACCAGACAGACGTGCCAATGAACCGCCCTTGGGAAGAGGAGCCAGGGTACAGTCTGTGGTGGTGAACAAAAGGGGTGATGTACTGTGGAATTAGTTTCAAAAAGAATTCCTCATCTCCAGAGTTTCTGGATTTCTGGGCAAGAGCAGCAATTAGTCATTAACTGAGAACATTATTGACAACTAAGGAAGACACTCTGATCAGCTTCCTGTCAAACTACCAGAACTCTAGTCTTCAAACTGCAATCCCAAATTAGTTGTTTTTTGACCCTGTCTGACCTCTTTTAAATGTATAATTGTTCTGTGTCAGACCAAAGTGGTTTTGTGGCACCAACTGTCTTATTTTACTTGTAAGAATTACATTTAAAATAATCCAAAACTTTTATCAATGACAATTTGCTAAGCAAGTAATTATTGCTCACATTACAAGATAGATTTTGTTTCTTTTCTGTGGGGTTTTTTGAGTGATGTGAAAGCACCATATTTTACAAAATAAATGTATCTTGTGACTTCTCCCTTTAATCAAATTTTCTTCTAATTTGCTGTCTTACTTCAATCTCATGCTACATTCCCATGTTCACTGCCCTGCCCTCACCCATCCCAGCTTGGCCCCTCGTTTTACCTAAGCAGGTTATCAAAACAGGAATCATCCCAATATTCCCTGTGCTAAAACAAAACAAAAACAAATCTTTTTCTAGAGTCATTCCAATCATTCCCAAACCATCTGTGACATTAAGATAATTTGATCTAAACTCCCCCCCCCTTTTTTTTTACTAGGAGGTTAATTTTCTTATTGATCCAAGCTTCTGTTTCCTATTTTGAGAAATGAGTCTATACCTTTTAGGGTATAGATTAGAAATATGTATCTGATACATACAGTGTGCACAAAAAATCAGTAGTAAGCAAAAGGACCCCCATAATACAAATGCAACTATGAATTTCACTTATCTCAATTAAAAAGCTTATTATGCCCCAAGGAACATTTCATGCTTAAAAATGAAAATTAGTAAAGCTGAGAAGCCATGCTCACATGGAGCAGCGTGAAGAAAATCCGCAAAACAGAAGCATTTGGCTTTACATATATACCCTTTTCTCTCTTCTCCTTGAGCTGTCATCTTTCACAGGTGAGCAGGCAACAAGAAAACAGGAGAAGTCTCAACCAAGATAGCTGTTTTCTTTGGCTGAATTCATAGGCTGTTCAGTTCTAACACAGACCCTACAACTATAACATTTATTTGTGGTTCAAATACAGTAATGAACAATGAATGTAAACTAAATATACTTTGTTCACAAATAGGTCAATGTCAAACATAATATTATGTATTAATAAATCATATGAAGCCTCCACACTTCAATACAATTTTAGGTCTCTTCATGCAATTTAGGCAAAAGCAGGTCTCTGTTGAGTGTTACCTAATCCAGAAAGGACACAAAATATGTTGGGAAGTTCTTCCACACAGTCACACAAAGGCATAATGATTCACGAAAACTTAAGCTGCCACCAAAAATGGCAAATGAACCCAATGCTTTTTACCTCATTCATCCTCCAAGAAATATAATGCTATCTTTCACTTCTCTTTACTACTTTTTTTTCTCTTTACTACTTATTACATCCACTGTAATTCTAGATTTTCATGAGCAAATCTTTCCTGAATAAATCTTGTTTGCTTAAAATGTGTTTTACTTTTTAGCACCTTCTGACTTCCTGAGTAAACTAATTCTGCATGATGCTGACTGGTCTGACAACCACTCAGATCAGAATCGAACACCATTTTCATCAAAGAAGTCTGAAGGTTCGATGCTGTATGCATTTGATCATTCTCAACACCACGTTCTTTCAGAGTTGCTTAAGTCATCATTCTTGGGTCAAATTCATAACCAAAACTTCTTCCAGGAGTTCTCAGACCTGCAGATATTTCCATGATTATTATAAAAATACTTCTTCTGAAATTAAAAAAAAGTCTAAATATACCATATAGAAAATTTTTTATTTCAAAAACAAAACTAAACTCTGAGCTTCAATCAAGCTGACAGATTCCAGGACCCTTCTACACCCCAGAAGGAAAATTCTGATAGTCAGTTAGGGAAAAGCTATACAGGCTGAGCTCAAAGAAAATGCTGCATCTAAAACTCCCCCAGTGATCTCTCCTCCATTAAATGGAATTCCCTTCCTGCATGCTCTTTAAACCTAAAGAGTGACATTTTGGAAATATGCTACACCTGGATATAGAATGACCAGCTTGATGTCTGATAAAATACTCTCCTTCCTAGGCCTAAATGTGTGTGAATGTTCTAGATACTCAATGTTAAGACCACTAGTGCTATAAGAATCATGATAAATTGGGAACAATAAAGAGAAGGTTTTCTTTATCATACCTGGGAAAGTGACTAGTTCTCATGGGAAAGTGACTAGTTTTCATGGATGATGCTTTACTCCATCTGCTCATTTCATTATATTCATTCTTAGTCTCCAGCTACAAACTTGCAGAAGGTATTTAAATGGCCGAATAAGAATTCTTCTAACTTTACAGAGAGAAATACCAAATTCTGCTAGCCTCTTTAATTTGTCTATTTGTAAGAATGGGGTCTTTGTCCCAGGATGCTGACTGAGCACCAAACAAGTTAGTGAGCACAATCTCTTCTGAAATCATCCAATCTTCTATAAGAGTGATTTGCCATTCTAACAATAAAGCAACTGAAATCAGCCTGATTCATCTCAAATATGGTACCCACATATAAGGAAAACAAATTACATATCTGAAAACACAAAGAGAAAAAATTACATTTGGAAGGAATGTCAGTTTGCCATATGCTACCAGAAAGTAATTTTCAAACCAAAGATTCCATTTATCTCAGAAGACAAATACAGTTTTCAGGTTTTGGTAAATATTCTTCACCCTATATTATTCCTTCAGAATCTCTGCCTAGTCACTCTGAGAAAAACACCAAAACACTTTAGTGTAAGAAGGGAGAAGAAAAGCATCTACCACTCCACTTACTCTTAACAGTTCCATTAAAGGACCATACGCTTCACTCTCATCTCTAAGAGCTACGAATGGGCTACTACCCTGCATAAGACACACACTCTGTCTCACCCTTACTGTGTATATTCATCATTTTTATAAAAAGTGATTCACATCTCAAAGTTTGTCTTTTTTTAAGGCTGTCAGTGTTGGCAGCACACCCTTAACTAATTCTTCTGGATGAATAGGAGGTACAAAAGAGACAACATACAACAGGCAGACTCAGGGTGATTTCTTATAATTCTTTGTACCCATCTTCTTTTGGTTGAAGATTTTATTTTTTAAGTGATCTCAACACCCAATGTGGGGCTCAAACTTACAACCCTGAGATCAAGAGCCAGATGCTCAACCGACTGAGCCAGCCAAGAGCCAAATATACCAAATCCTCTGAGGCTCTAAAAGCCATTTCAGCAGACAGCAGAGTCTCAAACTTCATTTAAACAGGATCTTAGTGGTACCTCTACTATTCTGAAAGATTTTCTCAGGCTAAGTGAGAATGGAAAACTAATAGTCAAGGTATAAGTACATGTGGCTAGAGGAGGGTATGATAGAGATTTACAAAAAATTTTTTGAAAGTAATAATGCTCTTTATTGGCAAGGGTATGAGAAATGGGTAAGTGGAAACTTTCATACATTGCTGGTAGGGTTTTAACAGGTTTTTGCATAAGAAAAAGATCTAGAGAAAAAAAGCAAAGTTTTAAACATCTGCATCCTGAGGCATCAATTCCACTTCTAGAAATAAATGCAGATGTGCATTATGGTTTACCTATAAGATTCTCACCAGTGTATTTATAACAGCAGAAAAACTGGATGGATGGGGTGCCTGGGTGGCTCAGCTGGTTGAGCATCCGACTCTTGGTTTTGGCTCAGGTCAGTACTTCATAGGTGGTGAGATCGAGCCCCGCTTTGGCCTCTGTACTCAGTGGGGAGTCTGCTTGAAGATTCTCTCCATCTGCCTCTCCCCTTACTTGCAATCATGCAAGCTCTCTAAGATAAATAAATCAATCTTTAAAAAGAAAGAAACACACACTGGAGGGAAAAGAGCCCTAATCCATCTAGAAATGACCAGGTAAATAAATGACATATTTATTTTTATACAATGAAAAGTAATGTCACACAAATGAAATACTATGCCATCATTAAAATGAAGACATTGGGCATTTATCCCAGAGAAAAACTTATGTTCACACAAAAACATATATACAAATGTTCAGAGAAGTTTTATTCAAAATAGCCAAAAGCTGGAAAAACCCAAATATTCAATCAACTGATAAATGGATAAACAAAATGTGATTTATCCATACAGTGGAATACTAGGCAGCAATAATCAGAACCCACTGATATGTGTAGGAACTTGGACAAATCTCTAGAGAATTAGGCTGAATGGAAAAAGCCAATGCCAAAGGTCATATACTATATGATTGCACTTCTGTAACATTCTTGAAATGACATTATGAAAATGGAGAACATATTAGCGGTTGCCAGGGGCCAGGATGGAGGTGAAGGAAAGGAGGTGGGTGTGGCTATAAAAGGCTATAAAAAGGAAGAATCCTCAGAAATTTTCTGATGTTCTGTATCTCAACTATATTAATGACCGTAAACTGAGTATACTATAGTTTTGCAAGATACTATCACTGGGGGAAACCGGGCAATGGTAGACAGGACCACTCTATTTTTTCTTACAATTGTATGTAAACTTACAATTATCTCAAAATAAAACATTTAAGTTTTAAAAATGAAATCATTAGTAATTATCTGATGACATGAAAAAGTATCTATAATCCCTCCTCCTTTATGAAAATCAGCCAAGATATGGAATTACCAAATTCCTGGGGCTTAAAGGAGAAACCAGGTATTAAAACTATAGGTAAATACATAATCCCAGTCAACTAAACAACCAAAATACAAACACAAAGAAATGTTAACAATAAGCAGCAGAATTACAGGTGATTTTTATTTTCTGCATTTTTGCAAATCTACAGGTTTCAATTTTTTTCAGCGAACACAGGCATTTTAATAATAAAAGGAAATAAACTTTTAAAGGCTTTTATCTATAGAACACCAACTTGTGGTAAGCTCGTCTTCCCAGATAACACAACTAGGTTTTGTCAGTACTCTTTGAAAGTGAATCGTTTAAAGGGGAAAAAAATGTAACTGTGTGGTGATGGATATTAAACTTAATGTAGTAATCATTTTTTCAATCTACAAATATACCAAGTCATTACATTGCATCTAAAACTAATACAACATTGTTAATTATATCTCAATAAAAAATAAAATAAGGGAATGGCTTACCCCCCAGAAGTCTTGAGAGACAGGAATAACTAGGGGCAAGTTGTGCTGGCTAGCAACTCAATCTTGCCCAAACAGAAGGCTGATACAGATTCAGGTGGGTCTTTAAGAAAGAACTTGCCACCCAGTGCTTTCTTACTGGGACATGGCTACAAGGTATTCTATTCTATAGAAGCCCTATAATATTTGCATTCTATTCTGAAAGGAAAAGTGAAATAGGTCAATCCACATTGATAGGAGTAAATGGGATGAAAAGAGGCTGGAATTTGAAGAAATGGGACAGCCCTTAACAGAAACAGCTGTACATGATGAGTGTAGATGGGTAGCTTGCTTCTCAGATACTTATTTTAAAACATTTCTAAGTTTGTGAGTCAGATTTTAATGGGTTAAGTTAGGGTTGTTTTGTTTTGTTTTAAAGGAAAGTGAGAGGAGAGTTTTAGAAAGCCTATAATCTTAAACTATTTATAGTGCTTGACGATTAAACTGACTACTGAACACCATTCAAATAAAAGATACCTGTGTTCAAAGTATAAATCCACCAACTATGGTTCTGATATGCACGCACACACACACAGAATTCTAGGCATAGCTGAGAGCATACAGAAGTACAGAAATTAATATATTTTGGTCCTAGAATAAGCAACAAAGTTAGCATACCCAGCAGGATGATATATTTCTTTTTTAAATAATATTACCCTGTCTTAAAAGAAAATCCAAAATAAAATTAAATTAAATTAAAATTTTAAAAATCCCATTATGTTTTTTGATGGGTTGAGTACTAGGTGTTATACTATATGTTGGCAAATTGAATTTAAATAAAAAATATAATAAAAAAAGGTTATGTTTTTAAAGAACATTCCCAAATCTGTTTAAGTTCAGAAGGGTCATTTATTTATTATCTGGAATAATAACGGGGGAAAGGAAGATGGAAGACGGAATAAAAACAACTTGCTTTTGCAGTTATTCTGATCTAGGAATGAGCAAACGACACTCATCCAAGTTTTAATGAACTCAATTTCCACCTCAAGTTTCTTTTTTTAAAATATTTTATTTATTTATTCATGAGAGACACAGAGAGATTGGCAGAGACACAGGCAGAGGGAAAAGCAGGCTGCCTGTATGGAGCCTGGTGCAAGACTCGAGCCCAGGACCCTGGGATCTCAACTGGAGGTGAAGACAGACAATCACTGAGCCACCCAGGTGTCCCCAAGACTTCAAGTTTCTTATATAACTGTTAATAATCTTTTTATGAATTCCATCTAAAAAAGAAAAGGAAGAGAAAAAGAACATGCACACATGAGAATTTGAGAAATTCCTTCAGTTATCAGGAAAAGCTAAAAGTGAAGGAAGTGGAGGGTCATATGTGAAGAGAGAGGGCCCCAGCTCTGGGTTGGAAGTCTCCAACCACCACCAGGTTACATTAACAGGAAAAGAGTCTATCAACCATCCACATCTTGCTATATAATTCTGGTTGGCATTCCTAGAAGTCATTTATCTGCCAAACCAACTCCATGAATGGGAGCCTTCCCAGAACATATTTAGAATTCCTTCCCTAAATTTCTGTTTCCATGATGGTAAATTTCCAATAAGTCAATCACCATAGAATGTATAACACTTCTTCTGCCCCACCCCCACCACCAAATCTGGACAGCCCCAAAACCTTTTGGAATTATGCTTCTGACTCATGTCGGATTTAACGTTCAAGAGAAAGTTCTCGATTTTTTTCCGTTTCCCAGTAGGCTCCAGCACAGGCAGCTGGTTCAGAGCAATGGGTCAGTGTGTCCCAGTGGCTCTTTTGTGCGTATCCTGCGTGTGGTTGCTTCAGTTCAGTTTATCACTCAGCAACTGCTTGGTAATCCCCTGTCATCCCCACCCTACGAATGTCCCTATCAGCAGAGCTGGGTAGCAACAAGTCAGCAGAATTCGGCCAGTCAATCCATTTCTCCTCTGAAACTGAGGTGACTCAAGTAAAGATGAAGAAAGTACTGAAGAACACTATTCTGAGGCAAAAAGACTGCTTCAGACTGAGAGAAGCACAGCGTTTTTTCCCTCCCTACACTGGGAGGACAGAAGAAGGGAGGGTCAGGAGCAAGAAGGCAAGGATTAAAGTAGAAAAAAAAAAATCTACAAAATGATATATTATGAAGTGCATGTGAACTGGATCCTTAAATGAAAAGTATATGCCCCACCAAGTATGGGGAACCTCAAAACTCCATGAGAGGAATTATATTTTTAAGTTTTTTTTCTTCCTTGCTTTATTAGAAGGTTCAAAAATTCCAGCTTAGAATTTATGGATTTAGAAGAGGTTATTTAACAAATATGGCTGATTGTAAGTAGTTTTAGCAAAGGAAGAAAATCACTAATTTTAACAAACCAAAGCATAAATTCTAATTTTAGGACCTCTTTAGTACTCTAGTAGGTGGCATGTGATGGACTCTGTGATACATCTCAAGAGTCAGGCAGACCTAAGTGCTTATTAAAAATTAGAGGAAACATGAGGTTTGTTCCTGAAATAGCTCTCTGGCTACCGCACATGCTGCGGCGGAACTCAGCCACATAAAGGTCTACAGTATGAGCCACCAAAGCCTATTAATACTGCAGGATATCATGTAAAAAAAACTCCTTGAAACATATTAAAACATGGGAGTACCTAACCAAGAGAATGCTGGGCTCAGGGGACTGATAGCAATGCAGAGTGGTATCAAAGCATCCCTCTGCCCTGCACTTCTAGCTTAAATTTAGCCCAAGGAGTCCCTAATTTCACATGATCATTATCCAGAATGGGTATGAATACCACAAGGCAGCGCAGAGATGTCCTGATCCAATTAAATATAGCACAATCATTTTGTTTAATAAGAAAGCAATTTTTTTAAAAAATGAGCATCTTTACAGCTAACAAGGAAAATGCCTTCCACATTCAGAATCACAACCAATTTTTTTACGCCAAAGCCCATTAACTATTCTCAGGCTGGTGGGCTTCTGGACTTAATGGGGACAAAGAAGTTCAAAGAACACATTTCGAGGGCGTCATAATTTCTAATGGCTCAACGAGCAGTCTCAGTCGGCCTCTCTGTCTCATGTAGCCACAGTAAGAACTTACACAACCTCTGAGCTGTCATAGCCCAACAGCTCTTCCCCCTTTGGGACAACTGAAGGCACAACTGCATGGCCTAGTTATGTTCTCACTTAGCTGCTGCTCCCTCCAGAGTGAAATCTTCTCTCCAGTCCTTTGGGATGCTCTCTGCTTATTGTGGTTCAAGCTATCATCGACCCCTCAGACTCTAAAAAGTAAGAAAGGACTAATATATCTAGTCCAAACACTTCCAATTCCTAAAGTGTGTTCTGCTAATAACTGTTTTCTGAAAGAAAGAAGAAAAAAAAAAGCATCTTTGGACCTAAAGCTGTTTTGGATATGCTAGGTTAAATCATGTGAAACAGGTTTTTGTTTTTTTAATTACAGGACTTCTCAGGAACTTCAACCTGCAGAAGCCTCTCAAGGGCAATAGCACATTAAGTATTTTTCAAACTCATTGAAACATAAATTTCTTTTAAAAGAAAATGTGGAAATACTAATACTAAGGATTCTAGATTCTCCCAAACTTCCTCTAATTCTGCCTATGAACAGATGCACACTTACCTCTGCCTTTCGCCTAAACATCCCTTCTCAGTGCTCTTATCTTTGATATCCATTTCCTGGCAAACTTGCCCACCCTTTCTCCAACATTTTCCCTTCCTGCTTACAAAATATATTTGAGAAGTTCATACTTTATCAACCCATAATTTTTCAAGTCTTCTAGACATTTCCCCCCAATACCTCTGAGTCTACATTACTACTTTTATTTGAACATTTTTTAAAATTAGAGAATTAACCAAGAGGCCATGGATGGGATTTAGAGGGTGCTAAACCCCCCAAATCACAGGCAAATCAGATGCAAAATGTCTTATGTAACTACATTTCTCTGGGGATAGGCAGTACAAGTTTTTTGAAGGGGTCAATTATTTCTCAAGATCTCAAATAGCAAACATGGTATTATAAAGATGTTTTTCATGCTAAAGGGATAATGGAATGGAGAGTAGAATTATTAAAAAGTCATGCATTTGGCCTTTATGGTAAAATAATAAATACTGACAGATTATAAGTTTGGGGGGCAATCTTCAAAGTAAGGAACATTTTAGGAAGAAAAAATAAGGATAGGTTTATAAAAAAAAGGACAAGAGGAAGGAAGCAAAGTCTAGGCACGGTGTGACAGAATGATGGGGAACAGGGCTGCCACCATCAAAATATTTATTTTACTAGAATATCAAAATATTCAACACTTGGCTCATTAATGCAAAATCAATTTCTAGCAAAAATATGAAGCTCATCAAGAACAAGGTAAAATGATGACTTGGCATATTAACACCAGCAGGTGCTTCATAATATGCGGTCTTACAGAGGTCACTATGATTTCATGTGCCTGCAAGAACTTCCCCTTAGACAGCAATTACGATCAACAGAAAAGCAGGCTTTGCCCTCAAGGCTTTGGAATAAAAGACATAAGAAGGTAGAGTCTATAAAGTTTCTGCTTTCGTTACTTCTTTCTTTTCTAAAGTAAATAACCAACCTTTGGGAACTGTATTTACAAACTTGCCTTTCCTCCAAAAAAGCATATTTCTACGACAAAAGAAAAAAGATCAAATAATAAAAGGGAGAAAGGGTCCCCTGCAACCAATAGCTTGTGTTGAGTTTTTTAATAACCAAAACTTCCGTTGTAATTCATAAAATGACTATATACTTGGAAAGTTAATTCAATATAATAAGCACCAAAGTTCTTCTTTATTGCTAGTTAAATTCAGTTTAAGTTGAAGAGTTGGAGAGGTGAGTTATAATGAAAAGTATTTTCAGGGTGCCTGGCAGGCTCAGTCTGTAAAACGTGTGACTCTTGATCTCAGGGGCCCATGGTGAGGGATCTCTTGAGCCCCATGTTGTGGAAATTACTTAAAAATAAAATCTTAAAAAAAAAAGCAAGCATTTTCACTCTACCTCCTTCTCCAGAAATATTTCCAGTATTCCTGAAAACTCTATTTGCATTCCACATCACTACCTAGAAACACTGTATGTTCACACCTCTCATAAATTCAACAAAAATAAGCAGGAGGCTTTTGGCCTCAACAACTTGTGGCTTGACGAGGATTTGCAAAACCCAGCTGCCTGGGGGAGGCATGTGTGGGAAGGATGGAAGAGATGCCTCCTTCCCACCCCCCTCATCTCTCCTTGAGTAGAACATTAAAATACCGGGAGGATAAACCGAACTCTTGGTTCTTGCTAGTGCTGTTTGAGGAACTACTGTGAAAATACAGATCACTCTCACACATGTTCTAAAGTGGCTTCTAGAAGCACACAAAGGAAGAGAGAGCCACTCACAAAACCGCTCAGGTGAAGTCCATTCTTATTTCATTGCATAGGGCTGCTAGGAGTCAGTTTGGAAAGAACTGGACCTCTGCCAGATTCAACAAAGCCAGATCTGGGGATGGGCCAGGCTGTCCTGAACTCCTACAATGGTTTAGTCACTGCGACATCCCACACCATGCCAGACCCAAAGGCCCAAGGGACTCAAGGGGGTAGGGCACCGAAGCCAGGGGCCACCACCAAGGAGGCTGAGTTTATACTTGCCATCTATATTCTTGGAGTTTAGAAAGTAGTAATATGAAAACCATATGGCCCAAATGGAAAGAAGAAGGGGGCCAGAGAAGGAGGCAAGAGCAAAGAGGGAAATGGGAGAGGTAAGGAAGGAGGGAAGGAAGTACTAGATGCCTCTTATCTCAGAAAATTTGGGGAAAATGGATGGTGCTGCCATGGTCCATGAGGCCATTTCATACCTTTGTTCTATTAATAAGAAACGAAATCTCCAGTAACTTGACAGCTTTGTTTTCTTTATTTGGCATCTAAATCTTAGGAGCATGAGACATGCTTTTGATATCCTACAACTCTCCTGAGAAGGAAAAGCAGGGACTCTCCTTTTTTTCTTCTCTAAAGCTCTGCAAACTTCACCTGTTTTCATTTTGTAAAAAAACAAATGAACAAACAACAAAAAAACAAAAAACCAACATAGCTTAAATCAATCTAAGTATCTCAAGTTCTCCTCTCCCTCTCATTTGAAATTAATTTGCCAACAACTGTTTGGGGATGGAGAAAATAAGAAAGAAGGAAGAGTATCAGCATATAGGTTTGTGGTCTCTCTCCTCTCTCTGTGTTAGCAGTTTTAAGAAAAGACAAAGTTAAAAAAAAAAAAAAAAACCACAACACAAACACAAAGCCAAAAGATATCCAAAAGAAATACATAGCAAAGGAAAAAAATATTTACTTTTCCCTCCCTGCCCCCCAATTATTTAGCTTTCCTTAGGCACAGTTAACCTTCTGGCACAACCTTCACTCAGTCTTTCAAGCTCATCTATTTAAAAACAGTAAGATCTAAAATATCTGCACACCCTATTTCACAATCAACATCTTTTGATAAACTAGGAAATAAAAGAACATCTTGTTACTATAATGTGTAATCCTCCCTTCTAAGAAAAAACACTTGTACCAAATCCAGCTAACATGATCCATTAAGAACAAGCTAGTTCTTTCTCAGATGCTAACTTTGTACATGGAGGACATGAACTTTGAAAACAAACACTCAACACTATTCCCAATACCTGCATGTTCAAATAACCCACTAAATTATACATTCCTAAGCATGCATCCATTTCTCTGAGGATACACTAGAGAAATGCCCTCTCTAGTTTTGTTTTTTTTTTTTAAGATTTTATTTATTTATGAGAGACACGGAGAGAGAGGCAGAGACACAGGCAGAGGGAGGAGCAGGCTCCCTGCGAGGAGCAGTGTAGGACTCAATCCCAGGGCCCTGGGATCACACCCTGAGCCAAAGGCAGACGCTCAACCACTGAGCCACCCAGGTGTTCCCGTCTCTAGTCTTTAATGGTGTTGAGACAGAGATTAAAGACTAGAGAACGGTGAAAGCACTGAGACCCTCCCTCCTCCCCTCACCCACTGAACTACTACTCTCAGTGCCTTCTCAACAAATGGCTTCTCAGACTCCAAAACCACAACAAATGTGCAACCTGAGGCCCCAGCTGTGGCAGACAAATGCCAGAAGCAAAGTTCACGATACTTTTAGCATTCATACAGGAGCTTACACAGGTGTGAGGAACCACAGCACAATTATCTGAGAAACATACACCCTCTTTCTACACACATGCATTCATGCTTCCGCCACACTTCCATTCCAAAAGGCCACCAATGCTCACAGAACCTCCTACTTGAAAAATAATTTCAGGTGAATTTAAAATTCATTCCTGCTTGCTACTAACAAGGACTACTAGTTCCTGAAAGAATTTCTATTGCTCAAATCATGAAAAGTAGGAGGGAGGCAAAAGTAGGGAAGACTCTTGAGTAAGCATGAATAAAGGAATAGCTGAAGGGGCTTTATTTTTTTTTTAAAGATTTTATTTATTTATTCATGAGATACACAGAGAGAGGGAGAAAGAGGCAGAGACACAGGCAGAGGGAGAAGCAGGCTCCAGGCAGGGATCTTGACGTGGGACTTGATCCTGGGTCTCCAGGATCACACTCTGGGCTGGAGGCAGGTGCTAAACCTCTAAGCCACCCAGGAATCCCCTGAAGGCACTTTAAAGCAAAGGAAGGGCCTAGCTTACAATGCTAAAAATCTGGCCAAAATGAACTGTTCTTCAAGAAATTCCAGCCATAGCCTTTCTTAAACTTCCTTTTCTTTTTAAATCAATTTTATTAAAGTAAAATTTATCTACCAAAAAAAATGCACCCATTTTAAGTATACAGTTAGATGAATTTGGGCAAATGTATACACCAGTGTAACCACCACAATAATGATACAGAACATCTTCATATCCCTACAAAGTCAAAGTTCCCTTACGCCCTTTCCGCAGCCGCTCCCCTCCTACACCACCCATGGGCCCTGGCAATCACTGATTTGCCTTACATCACTATGGGTTAGTTTGACCTTTTCTAGAACTTCATATGAAGGAGAATGAATAGTATGTACTCTTCTATATGTTTCTGAGACTCACCCATATCTTGTATCAATGGTTTGTTCCTCTTTATTGTTGAAGTATTTCCCTTGTATCAATATACCATACTTTTCCCAACTTTTTTTTTTTCCCCAACGTTTTAAAACAAAAAAAGACAGCAATAGTTAACTTTAAAACACATACAAAAACCAGGGTACCTGGCTAGCTCAGTAAAAGGAGCGTGTGACCCTTGATCTTGGGGTTGTGAGTTCAAGCCCCATATTAGTTGTAGAGATTACTATAAATAAATAAATAAATAAAAATATAAATATAAATAACTGATGAAGGGCACCTGGGTGGCTCAGTTGGTTACGCATCTGCCTTCAGCTCAGGTCATGATCCCAAGGTCCTGCATTCCAGCCCTGCATTGGGTTCCCTGCTCAGTGGGGAGCCTGCTTCTCCCTTTCTCTCTGCCTGCTGCTCCCTTCTGCTGTGCTCTCTCTCTCTGCCAATTAAATAAATAAAAATCTTAAAAATCAATCAATCAATCACACACTTAAAACTTTTTAATACCATCATTTCTTTTTCTCAAGGTAACTAGAACCCATAAGTAACCATATGAAGTACAGACCACAAAACCTCTGGCTTCAGAAACATGAAATTTGGTTTTATTTCACCCCCCCTATATCTCATTCAATCAGATGGAAAGAAAAATTATAACCTGAGATTTTTGTTTACTGCCAGCTCAAGATGTCATTCCAAGCTGCTGAAGAACTACGAGGAAACTACCTCCAAGTAAATTTTCATGTGCTGCTTCCTGATTGCCTGACCGGAAAGTGAACTTCAGGGCTACAGTTTAATATGGTTCTGATCCTTCCGTTTTTGCCTCACTAGTGAGAATTTTGGACTTCATTCTGGCTCCTGAGTTACCCTACCACCAAAATGATGTCATGGGATTGCCCCCCAAGAAGTCCTATTTAAAAAAGGAAACATACTGTTTAAATTTTGCATAACCTAACCTAAAATCATGAAGACTAGTACCATTTCCAAGGGAATACAATTTGGGAAACACTGTTCTAACAGTTATAATATACATCCCCCACATGAAAC
This sequence comes from Vulpes lagopus, assembly GCF_018345385.1. NCBI lineage: Eukaryota > Metazoa > Chordata > Mammalia > Carnivora > Canidae > Vulpes > Vulpes lagopus. The sequence goes on from NC_054824.1 coordinate 7,347,331, forward strand.
TATAATCCCCAGAAGCGAAAGGAAATCTCTGTACCCTCAGCCCCCACTGTCCTACCCATGCCCAAGCAGGTCTTTGTAACACTTACAAAGGCAGGCAGCAGCATCTTCTAAGGGAGAGGTCCTAGACTGAGAAGACTATTTCCCATCCCTCTGCCTGATCAACCAGCGGGTGCTCTGAGCTCACCACAAAGTTCTGGGCCTCAGTTTCTTTTTTCTATCGAATGAGACAGCTGACCTAGAATGAGCTCTAATGTACCCTCCAGTCTGAAAGCTAGAATAGGAGTCTCATAAAAGAGCAATAATCCCAAGACTAAAAGGACAAAAGTTGCATATTTTTTTAACCATAACAGAATTTGTGAGCATGACATCCAAAATTCTGACAGAAACATCAGCCTCAGACACCTGGGTGGCTCAGTTGGTTAAGTGTCTGCCTGCACTCAGGTCATGATTCCAGGGTCCTGGACAGAGCCCCACAACAGGTTCCCTGCTCAGCAGGGAGTCTGCTTCTCCCTCACCCTCTCCCTCTGCCCCTTCCCGCTGGCTCCTGCTCTCTCTTGCTTACATTCTTTCTCTAATAAATAAATAAAATCTTAGGGTGCTGGGTGGCTCAGTGGTTGAGCAGCTACCTTTGGCTCAGGGTGATCACAGGGTCCTGGGATTGAGTACCATATCAGGCTCCCCACAGGGAGTCTGCTTCTCCCTCTGCCTATGTCTCTGCCTCTCTCTGTGTCTCTCTCATGAATAAGAGAAAACCTTTAAAAAATAAATAGTCTTAAAAAAAAAAAAAAAAAGAAACTTCAGTCTCAATTCTCCATTCATAATTCTTGGCTGTTATAGTCTTTAAATAAATCCTTTCATGTCTATCCATTATCTCTTTGCTTTCCTCTAATTTGAGTATTATCCCCCCTCTAAAACAAACAAAAAAACCCCACTGAAATTAAATCTTATTGGGGGATGTGGGTGGCTCAGTGGTTGAGTGTCTGTCTGCCTTTGGCTCGGGTCATGAATAAATAAACATTTTTTAAAAAAAGAAATTAAATCTTATTAATGAGTTATAGTCTTCATATTTAACATATCTGTATGTCTTTTGTCTGAATACTGATGCTTATAAGTTTTTATTATGATACCATATAGAACAGAACATCCTTTGATTAAGAATAAATCTCTAGAGGGTAAAAAGTTTCCTTGGGGAAAAAAGAAAAATACCACTTTATTTTGCAACAGTCTCTTCCTGGGCAACAAGCTTTTGATTTTTCATGAAATTGCAAAGGATCACTTAAAGCTTGACTAACATTCAGTATGAAACAGGTTGTTTTTTTTTTATACACTCACAATTAGAAGGCTGGATCTTAGAATCCACATTAGGCAACCCTGTATAATCCAAAAGCCCCTTAAATTTCCCATAAGTGTCTAAAGAAAGCACTGCTTTCCCAAATATTAGTCACAGACTCTGGTTCCGTACAGCCAGCGACCCTGCTTCAGCAAGATCCACCCCCTGCCGGATTCCTCCTCCTGCTCTTAAAGTTCACAGCAACTGAAGCTGAGTCCCTCCGCTGGACTGGCGTGCAGGGGAGTGGGCCTGCAGGTCCACGCTGCAATCTGTCGGGAAAGGATGGATGGCTGCACTCGAAGAACAAAAGCCTGCCTCATGGATGAAGCACTTTCCAAGACAGGAATGGCAGGGCTGAGAGAACTGGCAGGAGCGCTTGTGTAGGCGCACGGTCCCTTCTTAGTACTCAATGTCCCCAGCACTTGGAGAGGAAGTAAACAAGGATCCGGGTTATGCAGGCGTCTGTGTGGCCCGGGGCAGCCAAGGCCTGGTCGGTCAAGACTCCCGACTCCCAGTCAGGGGACGCTTACGTCACGAAGCTCCAAATGTGGGCTGCGTGTGACCAGGAAAAATTACCAAGGCCAGTTTAAATACAGCCTGTATTTCTCTCTACCAGTTAGATTTTTTTTTTTTATTTTCAAAAACAGTAATTTTCTGAAAAAGTTAAGTAAAGCTGGAACATGGAAAACAGCTAGCTACATGCGGGATGGCCCACAGGGTAGCACACAGGCACCCTGATGCCATCCATTTTTCTCCTCAAGACACATCTGCATCAAACTATTCCAACTCCACTAGACCGAAAACGGGTTTGGCTATTTGGTCTTAGAAAAGAGCCTCGGGAATGTCAATTTTTAAATGTCCTACTGCAGAACCTTCAACATTATGTTTACTTAATAAATGCTAAGCAACTAAGATGCTATCATTACTTTCCATCAAAAACTGTTTAAATATTCCTTCAAGCTTTTCCATTTGCCAGTTGCACCCGAACAAACTGTGTTCTTTTTTTTTTTTTTTTTTTTTTGCCTAGTTGCAGAAAATAATCCCAGCGGAGCCCAAAGCATCCTGCTGAGATTTTGAGTGTGAGGGCAAGATCCAGTCAAGCTGTATTTCTCTGTTTTTCCGACCTACTACACTCTGGGAGGACCAGGCCAGGATTTCCCGGTCGGCAGGACACTGCATCTTCACTGACCACAAAGACAGTCTCAGTGTGTCTTGATATTCTAAGTTTCTTCCTAGCCTGTGCCTTTGGGGTGGGGGGTAAGGGACTAGGGAATATAAAGATGTAAAACAGAAGCAGTGCTGACCAGAAGGAAGAAGGGAGAGAGCTTTTTCTGTGCCCTACACATAGAGATCTCATTTTGTATAGCAAATGTATTCTTGTAAAGTTGACTATAACTGAATTTCTGAAATCTGGTTCTTTAAAATGTAACAGCTCATTAATTAAAGAAATGTGATTGTACAACCTCAGTTCGTATCTTTTTGTAAATCTTAATTTTTCATACAGTTTAGTTTAAAAAGTAATACTATTATGTCCAGGTAATGGTCCGTGCAAATTAATCAGCACACTAGCAAAAGTGTAAGTCCAACTGCAGAAAGAAACATGAATTGAATTTTTAAATATATTAAAGAATAGTTCAAAAGTAATTTAAGTACTCAAAAAACAACTCACACCTATCATCTCTACCTTTGCTGTATTTATCAACTTAAAGATGATGAAATAAAACACATTCATAAATAAGGTCACAAGCAAAGCAACTGGTTAGCAGATTACCACAACAACTAGAGCTTTAAGCTATGTTAAAGTTGCCTTAAAAACTGTCTTTCTTCATTTTTAGATGGAACATGTAGGAAGCAGGTCCCTTTTGCTTTACTGTACATGGAGGTCTTAGGAATAATGGCACCAGCAAAAGGCTGCAGGGGTCAGAGGGGAAGCCCTTCTCCAGAGTGTCCTAGTTAATGTTACTAGTTTGGAAACGCTGGTCTGAGTCATGTCAAAATCAAAATGCAGGGATCCTTAATTTCTCTATAAAAATATTTGTGTTCTATGACACACTTAATGCAACACAGGTGGGCAAAAGGAAAGTTCCAGGTTTCAGAACCAAATGTATCATCAGGCAAATCAACCAAGCTCAGATAACCTCAAAGAGAAATTAGACATTTTGTCAAGGGTTTCTGATGACAATGCAAAAGCAGGAGAGTACATTGTACTTTAAACAATGCCTTGTCTGTTTGCAGGAACGTGGACTGGCCTAAAATGGATGGGAGAAAAACAAGGGTAGCACTGAGCCACAGCTTTCACTTCAAAGGCAAACTAAGGAGTGTTTGTGTGTGTGTGTGTGTGTGTGTGGTGTATACATTCATGTACATACACATATGTACATTTTTCTATGAATTGGCAAAATATATGTACCACAGGTGGGCACACAAAACTCCTAGTGCTGCCTGACACCCCATTCCTGTCAATCCCTACATGCAATGCCCCTAAATGGAAACACTTCACTCCCTTGGCAGTTTGGGAACCAATTAATTCTGCCCAAGGAGAAGCAGTCTCAGGAACCCTCTGTCGAGCAGAGGTGTATTCAGCCCTGAGGAGCTATTCTAAGTGATAGAGACCTCTAACAGAGGATGGGGACATAGGAGGTGGAGCAGGGCAGGCTGGGTCTGTATTCACTCTGCCCCTGGTAACCTGGGTGTGGAGCTTGACCCACTGGGTACATACAGCAAATACCTGCTGAACCAATAATCAGGGCCAGGCCCAGCTCAGAGTCTCGGCTTTCTTAGCACTTAAATTTTTTTTTTTTTTTTGGTGTGCGTGTGTGTGAGGATAATGTCCAGTAAATGTTATCACAGTTTCCTTAATGATCCTTAAGGCCCTTCCCTGGAAACCAGTCTTAGCTCACACCTCAAGCCCTCCTGGAAGCTAGACTGTGCCAGTGCACTTGTGCTGAGCACCAACTACAAGCGGCTCCTTGGCATTCTCCTTGACCACAGCCCCTTCTACTGAGTCCCTACTACTCTTGGTACGGTCAATCCCTTACATCAAGACTTCTGCCTTCCGTCCACCTTTTCCGACTCCTCAGTTTCCCAGCTGCCTTGGTTTTCTCCATGGGCAGCTCTAAGAACGTTCCCAAATAACTTCATCCATACTGCCTTGTATGAACGTCCCAATCACTCCCTAGGTTTGGAGCCACGTGCACTCAACCAAACTCCTGCTATGTCAAAAAAGGATTTACAAGGCTAGACAGATGAATAAATAAACCACTGAGAAAGAACACTCAAACAGACTGGCTCATTACCCTAGAGAACCAAATTTCAAATATGAGAATGTCATCTATTAGATCAGTGTTCTGTTTATGATGTCCTAAGAGAAAAAGTTTCTTAGTAACAGAAAAAGCCATGCTTCTTCTGTGAAACTGATCTGTTTTTATTAAAGGCAGTTATGAAGTTGAAAGCCGAAATATACTTTTTTGCTTCAGCTGCTATGAAACTCAAGAGCACAATCTGTGGTCTGACTCTAATACCTGTCAAGCACTACACTGTCCTTTACCCTCAGATTCATCCTTTTATATAGCATATAGTTTTGTAAGTTGCCACTTGTTATTATCAGAGAAGCATAAACACACATCAATTTGCAATTAATACCTTTAGGGAAAGATGGTCTTTGCTTCTCTATCAGTTTGGGTCTATTCAGGAACAGCAGATCCGCGTTGACTTTTAAAAGCAATAACAAATCAAGGAATCTAGCTTCCCTAGGACGAAACCTAAGCAGAACTTAGGCTTGTGCCCTACACCTCTCCCCCTTGCACCTTGAAGGATGGGTACAACCAGAATGGAGGGTGCAGAGGCCCAGCACAGCATACTCCATCACTTGGTAGCAGCCAATTTTGGATGATACTGAGTCCAATATGTATTTAAAGCGGTTTAGATTCTCCATTGGCTAAAACCTTCGAGACTGTAGACTAATAGAATAATAGTTATGATTGCTTTTCCTAAGGTGCCCTGAATAGCTTTAGAAGCACTCTGATGGGGAGATAAAAGGCATCTCTAAATTGTAGGAAAGCAAGAGACACACCTTACAGAGGCTCTCAGTTGTCTTGGGAAGAAGAGGCCAGCCTCATTCTGCTGAAGCGCAGAGAAGTGCTGACAGCCCCCCTAGATCGGTGAAGGAGCCTTGGAAGCATTGACAACTAGGCTCCAAACTCAACAGTCAGCGGCTGTTTCCCAGGCCAAGGGGCCTGTGAACCCCAACCAGCTTTGCGATCTTATCAGACTTGGGTTTAGATATCTTCAGCAGATTTTAAATTCCAGGTGGGAAACCTCTGTTCGCCAGCTGGAAAAATAAGATGACACAGATTCTTCATGGCTTGGAGACTTTGCAGTCAGCAGTGCTTACAGAAAAGCAAGAGCCAAAGCCATAGATTGTGAATTCAACTTTTCATTTCAAAAGAGACAGCTTTATGACCCTGTGCAGGCTACCATGTTTCAAGTTCATCACTAGGAAATAGAGTAAGATTCCTGCCTTTTATCTCCCATTAGAGTGCTTTTGAGGCTATTCAGGGCTCCTTAGGAAAAGCGATCATTATTATTATTCTATTAGTCTATAACCTCCTAAGTTTTAGCCAAATGAAAATCTAAACCACTTTAAATACACATTGGACTGAGTCTCATCCAAAATTGGCTCTGCATCCTAGTAAATGCAAGTTTCCAGATGGCAAGATTTTAGGTGAAATCATCAAAAGACTACATAAGTGCCACATATTATTACGTGCCTTCCACTCATTAATTCACCCAACACTCTGCATGTTAGGGATGAGCCAAGTTATCGCCTTTACAAAGAGCAGACTCAGTATTCTTTCACGGTTACACAAACAAATGGCCAAGCCAAAGTGAAAGGAAGGACTACTCCCTCCCTTCCCTGTACCCTGCAATTTCTCAAGCAGGGTCTGTGTTTTATCACTTTTCCTTGAGGATTGCAAAAGTTCTGCAAGGAATTCTTTGATTACTGTAATACTTTTATCAACAAAAGAAAATGAACTCCAACAACATACTATACTGTCAGAAATTTTACTATCAGAAGTGAAAACAATGAAGGAGCAGCAGAAATACATGCCAGGATATACAGCTGAGCAAGACTTCCCTTCTTTCCAGGCAAGGTAGGTTCTGCGCCCACAGAGGCCTTCCTTAATGCAGTCTCCCAAGAAATAATGCACACACTTTCTGTGCACTTCCCTATTGTTCACCACACTATAAACTCATCAAAGGCAACTTCTACATCCATCTAGATCTTCAACACATCTATACATTTGCTGAATGGAAGCAGATGAATAAATCAGATGAGCAAATAATCATGGCTGTGGTCCAGGCAGCACACTCCCATGCCCTGTCCCCAAATAGTTACTTCACGTGGGCCCTGGAGTTAAGCCTAGACCATAGCCCAGGCTATAGAAGCCAGGAACACTGCCACTGATCCACTGCCGAGGGCCCAGGACACTCAACCACTTGTGTTACCAAAAGAACTCAGTTTACAGGAGTGTGACTCAGATAATTTGCAGTATTTTTATTCCACCTTTAAAAGACAGATTAATTCACCACAGTATTAGAAATCCTGCCATAAGCCTTTCAATAATCGGTGTCAAGACTGAAATATCCTGGTAACATCAAAAGTGACGAGAAGTGGTACTTTTGCGCTCAGTGCCAAACACACTGCCGGCTCCAAAGACTACCAAATTTCTTCAATGTCTATAAAAAGAGCTCAGCATATCAAGAAGACTCTAAGAGTTACTGAAAGCTGCTTTGGGAACTTAATTCCCTCAAAAAAGATATCCAAGTCTACCAAACACCATTTAATGTATGGCCTGTACAGGATCAAGACTGGTGGAACTGCAAATCTCGCTTGCAGCAAACTGCACTGACCCAGCCAACTGTGTCCACTCCTCTGGCACAAAGTCACCTATTCTTGGAAACACATGCAATGGAATTCTTACCCCAAGTTACAACCCTTATACAACTACATAGGAAATTCAGGCCCCATCACTCTGGATTATATCTTAAAGGCCGGGAGCATTTGACCATCTGAGAAAGTCTCTCACAGGTACTCCAGTCTCTCTGGTACTTCCAGAGAATGCCTCCACACTGGCCATAGTGCAGTAAAAAGCCCTGGAGAATAACGTAGTGGCGTCTGAAGTAAGGAACACGTCCAGGCAGGTACAGGCAATGTTCACAGACCCTCATGAGGCACTGGGGCAGGTTGTCCTCCGTAAGACTATGGTGACTACTAGGCAGTTCCAAACTAAGAGTGGCCAAACTATGCATTTTCAGATAAGCTCCTTTACATCTCTCATCCATAATTTCCTCATCCAGAAAATAAAAGGATAAACCAGATGACATCCAAGGCCTTTAGTTCTGGAATTCAGAGGTTCCATTGTCAATTTAGGGTTAACTGGCTTCTCACGTCTGTCCTTCCTCTGGAAAATTCCTGAGGAAACAGCCCAGGTAAGATGGACAGAGGAATGTTGGGTACATAAGAAGGGTGCTGAGAAGGGTGCTCTAGGTACTAAGAGTCAGGAGTGAGGCTACTTACACCTAACACAGGTAGTGAGTAACAAGAGATTGACCTACTGCACAGTTTTTTCTGGGTCAGACTTGGCTTTCCCATCTTGATACACAGGAGGCAAGAGAAACCAAATGTCAGGTCTGCCCTGAAAACTGTCTCCTCTAAAAAAAAGAATCTCACTCCTTAACATCTTCTAGAAGGGTCACTCACATCTACATGACAAAAACCTAACTGAAAACTATTAAATTTTTTTTAAAGATTTTATTTATTTATTTATGACAGACACAGACAGAGAGAGAGGCAGAGACACAGGCAGAGGAGAAGCAGGCTCCACGCAGGGAGCCTGACGTGGGACTCGATCCCGGGACTCCAGGATCAGGCCCTGGGCCAAAGGCAGTGCTAAACCACTGGGCCACGAGGGCTGCCCGAAAACTATTAAATTAAACAGGGTATACGCACTACCTTACAAACAGCTCCTTTCTTTTAGGTCTTTCAGGGCATTTCTGTTTATGTGCAGAATGCAAAACTTTCATTTAAAAAAGTCCAACTTCTTAAAAATATTAGTCAATGACTGAGAAAGAAATGTCTCTGAATTCTTATAACAAGAGAAAAAGATTCTGACACAACTTCTTAGATAAAAAGCTGTCTCCCACTAAAACACAGGACTGGACTCTTGGGCCTCTTAGCACATGCTTCCCCTTCACTTCCACTCACAAGTTCCAGGTCAGGTCATAAGCCTGCTGGGCCTGCTTCCCACATCTGGAAAACAAGATGCTTAGGATGGTCCCTGTATTTAATCTAAAAAGCAGCTGGTAGGTACTTGATTAAGGAGCTAGTAAATAAATGGTCTATGCCAACCAAAAAAGGCTGATTTCTCCTTTTCTCTCTCTCTAAGATCTTATTTATTTATTCATGAAAGACACAGAGAGAGAGGCAGAGACATAGGCAGAAAGAAAAGCAGGCCCCCTGTGGGGAGCCTGATGCAGGACTCGATCCCATGACCCCAGGATCATGCCCTGAGCCAAAGGCAGATACTCAACCACTGAACCACTCAGGTGCCCCTGACCTTTTTCCATGGGGGTTAAAAGTGCAAGGAAAATATTTTGTCTCTATATGATAGTGAAAACTGTTCATACGATATTCAAAAAATAGCCTCAACTGCTTTTAGGGCTTTTTCTTAGAGAGTGTGCAGCCTATGTTTTAAAGTGTTGAGAAACTTTATCATTAATAAAAAAAAAAAATAGAGACATTTTATTTTTCATGCAGATGAGAAAGACCAGACAACCAAGTTCTTTTAACAAAGTCTTGGCAGCAAGTCACAGATCATATTTCATTGACAGGGTGATAATGGGAAAAAGATGGCACATACAGTTTCCTACTCCTCTCCTCTCATTCCTTTGCCCCTTAAACACCAGAGACTTTGGGAGAACTGGTTTCCAGACAGAATGCCTCTCCCACTTTGACAAAGAAAAAATTATTCAGAATTCTAAACTCCCTGAAAGACACTGCCAAGACAGAACATTATTACTTTTTTTTACTATCCCAGAACCACAAATAACTTTGCTTTCCTCTTTTTCCTTCCAGAATAAGAACTACTACGGCTCTCCTTTCTCCCCAAAGGAGTCTCCATGGTTCCATGACTGACACTGAAAGCAAATTATTTACAATTTAATCATAAAATACGTTCATTGATATTACTTCACTAAGAGTATACATAGCGTTGTTTGATAATGTTCTTCGTAGAAATTACGTAACGGCTTAACTGTCCCCAACCCAGCCATTGTCCCTAATATCTCCTCACCATCAACACAACTGCAACCCTTCCTCCAGCTTCTGCCAAGGTATGTTTACTGGGCCATCACCCATGCTCCTAGATCCCTCTTTGCCAATCAAGTCATCACCCACACCCACTACAATTTAGCCTCCTTCTCCTGATGCTTCCATCATTCAACACCTGCTTACTTCAGGTTACCTTCTTAAAACATCACACACAGTATCCTGGGGCTCAAAGTGTGGAAAAGAAGGAAAGCTAGACCTAAATGATCCACTGGCTTCCTCCAAAGCCAGGCCACGCAGATATAGCTGTTCACCAGGTGGTGGAACACAATTAGGCTGCTTCCACTTACACAGGGAGAGGCGGAGAAAAAGCAGTCATTGCAGGGAAGTTTAGATGCAGTTCAGAGTCAATGCATCTCTGTGTCTCATTTCTGAATCTGCAAAATAGGACCTGGGTTCACCCTTCTTAGACTATCACTTGCATCTGCTTTGCAGCTTGGAGAAAATAAGCAGTTTGCAGAATCCTATCCCTAAGAATAATTACACTTCAATATGAATGCTTGTCTACAACCTAACACTCAAGGCTGTTCTTCGTGGGCTCCAAAAGAGTGACCGGCCACGTGGAACACATCTGCCTGAATTTTAACAGACGATCATGCAAACTCCCCTCCTTTCTCTAATCTTAAACCCTAGGAGAGAGGTGATAAGGATGAATAGCCCAATGAGGTCTCAGGCAGTATTATAAAATCAAAAATCCCTAAAGTGTAGATAAATCATTGATTTTAGAGTAAAGACATACTAATGAAGGTATCTCACCTCTACCACTTGCCAAACATATGGCTTTAGCCAAGTCACTTAACCATCCTGTACCTCAGTTTCCTCATCTGTAAAGAAGAGCTGGGCAGCCCGGGTGGCTCAGCGGTTTAGCGCCACCTTTAGCCCAGGTCCTGATCCTGGAGACCTAGGATCAAGTCCCACGTCGGGCTCCCTGCATGGAGTCTGCTTCTCCCTCTGCCTGTGTCTCTGCCTCTTCCTGTCTCTCATGAATAAATCAATATTAAAAAAAAAAAAAAAGAAGAGCTAATATGCATAAAGCTCTTGACAGTATCTGGCGCATAATAAATGTTCAACTAATAGCAATTTTAAGTTATAGCCATGAAAATGATGGCTAAACCAAAGGCTGAGACTGGACATATCACTCCAATGCAGACTGAAGATGTAACAGTTTTTGCCCTTTCTGTGGGGAGGGGATGAAAGCTTTCCAGCGTCAATGACAACTCTCCCCGTTCAGCAGCATATAGAAGTCAGGGCACAGGGACCTTCTTTTCAAAACCAAAGGCCTCCTCTACAGCCTCCTAGAGGGGATTTTAAAAGAGGGGTCAACCAGACAGATGTCCCTTATTACCATCTTCAGATCTGGGCCACAGGAGCCAAGGACTCAGATCCCTCTGATCCTTGGGCTGGAAGCCAAGACTTCTAGACTGCTGCCAGGCAGGCTTTTTCTTATGAGCCTGACCACTCCTTAAGACACTTTACTCCTCTGTAAATGCATCCTTGATGCCACCAGATTTTTTTCAAGATACCCCCCTTTCCCTGTCCCCAAAACACGGAAGCAATGACCTATCCTTTTGGAAAACCAAAATGGAAGTGAATTAACACGTTTACACATTTCATCTGTGAGCAGTGACAGCTTTGGGAAACATCCCACCAAGCTGCATCCAACTGACTTCTGATTTTAGAAGTCCCTAGTAATCTCCTGGAGTCCAACTTTGAATGCTACTTACAGTGTTCATGGCACATTTAGGACACTTCTCCAAACGCTGGCCCCAAACAGAAGTCTCTCAGTGCAGCTTTCTCCACCGCTGCGTGAAGTTTCTGACTTCTGAAACACCTGAACCTGTCTTCTTGATCCTTCTCAAAAATCTTGGTAAATCTGAAAAAAGTAACTTGTCTGGCCTCCCCATTCCCATGAAGAAACCTCAGATCATTGGTCCCTCTGAAGCTTAAGCACCCAAGCCCCGTTGTCTCAGACAGAGCTTCATGAAGGAAAAGGTATGCTACTAACTGTAGAAGAATTTGTAATCCAAACTATTCCTGTGTTGTTGTTCTCTTTTAATGTGTCAGATATAAGAGTATTTATGAATCTCAGGCAACATTCTGAAGCAGCTGCTAAGAGGTCCTGAAATGAACTTCCAAGTCTGGCCAACCTACTGTTCTTTGCACTATTTATATTCCTAAAGCCATCAGCTATGTTTGATACGGCTGATCATGAGGCCCAACTTAATGGACTACAGAATCCAATGATACTGACAGCAGGAACAACTTGTTTTGATCTTTACCTGGCTTCACCTTGTGGGAGAGGCCATGCACCTTTCAGAACTCTGAGCCACGATGGACGCCATCTCCTCACCACAGCGTCGCCTCTGACCTCATCACGAGAGCTGCATCACTTTCCCCTTCGCTTCCCTCACCCTCCACACTGATTACACCCAGCACATTTTAATCTTATCTTTCTCCCACATGTCCCACGTCTGTCGGTGGATGAGTCACTGCGACTACTCTGTCTGATGCTAGTCTTAAAACCAAGAACATCCCCAAAAGACCAAAACAAACAAGGGGAAAAGATCACAAAACAACAAGACTCCAACCTCAATACAAATCCTCCGAACACAATTTACGTGCCAGGATGAACACTGGCATCCTCTGTGTACCTGAGCAGATCCTTCATTATGGTTATCCAGAAGGGAGGTTGGTGCCCTTGCCCTGTACAGAGAGCTACACAGCACCCAGGATCTGTGGCAGGTCTAGAACACCCAAGGGGCTAGGACCTTTGTTACATTTCAACAGATACCACAATGAGATGGCTGCTCATCTTTTCCCATTCTTGTTGGGATTCTGAAGCCAAGGTGGCATGAGAATTTTGATTTCTGACTCCCTAATCTATCACCAGAGGAATTCCAGTCTTAGCAAATGACTTAAGCAATGGTTCTCAAACTTCGGCTTGCAGAATTACCTGGAGGTCCTGTTACAATACAGACTGTTGGGGGCACCTAAGGGGCTCAGTGGCTGAGCCGCTGCCTTCTGCTCAGGGCATGATCCTGGGGTCCTGGGATTAAGTCCTGCATCGGGCTCCCCACAGCAAGCGTGCTTCTCCCTCTGCCTATGACTCTGTGTCTCTCATGAATAAATAAAAATCTTTAAAAAAAAATAGAGATTGTTGGGTCCAGAGTTTCTGATCCAGTATGTCTGAGGTGGGCCCAGGAATATGCATTTCCAAGTTCCTACATGATGCTGATACTGCTGATCTGGAGACTACACTTGAAGAACCACTAGCATCAGAATATAGTAGATACCTCCCATCCCAGGTATATCAGGTTAGGTTACACAAAAGGATGGTAAATTTGTGTGTCTCAGCCTCATGCAATGACTTGAACCATGACTCATGCACCATCTATTTTTACAAATTCCTGAAAACTTTAAAATAAATTAACTAGGGTCCGGTGGAAACCTGAAAAATAGGTGGGAGTTGCAAATGTTAAAGAAACCACAATCATCTATATAAAAGAAAGCAGAGGAGGAAACACAGTTAAACACAGTTAAATAACGATGCCCTTGTCTTAGAAACCAACTGTTCTCTTACAGCCCAACTAGACAGCACTCCTTTTTATTTATTTTTTTTTAATTTTCTAAATTTTTATTTATTTGTGATAGTCACACAGAGAGAGAGAGAGAGAGGCAGAGACACAGGCAGAGGGAGAAGCAGGCTCCATGCACCGGGAGCCCGACGCGGGATTCGATCCCGGGTCTCCAGAATCGCGCCCTGGGCCAAAGGCAGGCGCCAAACCGCTGCGCCACCCAGGGATCCCAGACAGCACTCCTTTTTACATGGAGCTTACAGGGAGCAAATTCTACTTGGTGATCATCCCACAGAGAAGGGGGTAGAAATAGGTCTAAAAGTCAATTCTAAAATAGTTGGTAACTTCCACAGTCAAAATCTCATTTCTCTAAGACAATGGTTCTCAGCCCTAATTATACACTATGACCTCCTGGGAGCTTCAAAAAATACAGATGCCCAGGCCCCATACCTAGAGATTCTAACCTGTTTTAGGATGGGACCTAAACACAGATGTTTTTCAAAGCTCCCTAGGGTGATTCTCAAATGCAACTGAGGATGAAAACCATTGATAGAAGAGGAAGATCACAGAGAGACAGCAGGCGGATAGGAAAAAGAGAAGGGCAGTGAGCCCCCTTTACATAATGCCTAATGACAAAAAAGGAAAAAGAATGGGAGAGCAGGTGGGGATGACTACGACAGGTAAAACTGAGGTTCTTAAGATTCTGAAACTGATCTAAAAACCAACAGCGTTGTTGGCTGTTTCAGGTTCAAAAATCAGAAACGGCTATATGATCAAGGAACTGCTCTCATTTGTCAAAGTCTTAGCAAGAGTCCAAAGGACATATCAGTGAAACCTTTTAACAAAATGTACTTTTTTTTTTTTCCAGAAGGGTTTAGTAACTGGGGACTTGAGGCAAATAGCTTTCACTTCTCACAAATCATCTAAAGGTTCAATTTTGAAATCATGTGCCAGATAATTTACTCTCCTGAACAAAAAAAAAATTTTTTAATTTTTAAAGGGGAGGCAAGAGGAAGGAAACTGAAGCAACTCAGAGCATTTGATAATTAAAAATTATCTTCCCAGTAACCACACTGACAAATGAGTTTTCAAAGTTGTAAAATCATGTGATTCAGATGATAAAACAATGTTATTTTCTTCTCTTCCCTCTTGACTAGCATATATGCATGAGGTAACAAGTGGGGGAAAAATGTTTGAAAGCTTTATGATCCTGTGTAAGGCAGAATTATGAACCCAAAACAGAACACGGTATTGATAGTCAATGGATAGAGCAGGGAATCTCAGAGCCGGTAACGCAGACAGGTATCAGATGAAAATTATCTCTGCTCACACCAGCAGGTCACTGGGAGGAACCCAGAGAGAAAAACTCAGATGTAGTTCCACTGCATTATGAGTTAAAACCAATTCATCAATTTAAAGTTTTTTATTTGATTAGAAAACTAAGTAGGGGTGCCTGGGTGACTTAGTCGGTTAAGCATCTGGTCTGCCTTGGGTTCAGGTCATGATCTCAGGGTCCTGACCCTGCTCAGTAGGGAGCCTGCTTCTCCCCCTGCGTCTTTGCTTATGCTCTCTCCTTCTCACTCTCAAATAAATAAAAATTTAAAAATCTTAAAAAAGGGCAGCCCAGGTGGCTCAGCAGTTTAGTGCCGCCTTCAGCTCAGGGCGTGATCCTGGGGTCCTGGGATCGAATCCCACATCAGGCTCCCTGCAGGGAGCCTGCTTCTCCCTCTGCTTGTGTCTCTGCCTCTCTATTAATAAATAAATAAAATCTATAAATAAATAAATAAATAAATAAATAAATAAATAAATAAATAAATAAATAAATAAATAAATATCTTTAAAAAAAAAAAAAGGAAGGGGGCACCTGGGTTGCTCAGTGGTTGAGCGTCTGGCTTTGGCTCAGGTCGGGATCCCAGAGTCCTGAAATAGAGCCCCCACCCCCATCAGCCCCCCCGCAGGGGGCCCACCTCTCCCTCTGCCTATGTCTCTGCCTCTGTGTCATGAATAAATAAATAAAATCTTAAAAAAAAAAAAGAGGTGGGTTAAGTCTGCATCTTAAAAATGAGAACTAGAATTTTTGTTTAAAAACATCCATTTGTTAATTATTTTAAAATCATTTGGAACCCATAGTTTTCACTAACATAAGTTAACTTTCCTAATTTTATACTTCACTTATTCAGTCTGATTACCCACAAATTAGCTCAAAGCATTCCCTGATTTTATGAGACTATCAGAATAAAACTCTCCCTCCTCCCAAAGAACACCCTAGGAAATGATACTTATGGTCAAAGTGCCAAACTTCACCTTAGAAACTAACATGAAGGTTGGATGTGGCAAAGCCAAAAGTATGGCCCAGAACACGTAAGACTTTCAGCCTAAAATAAGGCTCTTTCTTGGAAAGGGAAAAAACTAACAGGGCTGCTTTAGAAAATTCAGTTCAGCAGAGGACATGCATCTATTCAAACAGAAGGCTGTAAGCTTATCTTTATTGGACAGGGTTGGAGATAGAAGGCCTGATCTAGGCCACTAATTTCAAGAAACAGTATACTAAGCTCACCTAGGAAGTTACCTATCAGGAGCTTAAGAACATAAGTGTGCCAAAGCAAGCACACTCACCCTGGAATCAGCTCGAAGATAACCTTAAAATAACAAGGCCCACAATTTTAATAAGCCCATTCCAGGCTTCTCAGGGTTACACAAATGGTACACCTAATCTAACTGCTCATTATTCTTTTAAACAGATTCAGAATGTTTGGGCTCAAAGTTTCAATGTTTACTTTCTAAAAAGTTAACTTACTGAAAATTTAGTCTGTGGTCTGCTGTGTATTTGCAAGATGAGTATATGCATACATGGCAAATTAATGCTCGTAATTGAGACTGAACTGAAAACTAGTGAACAAAGAAAGATACACCCCTTCTCATTCTACCAACTGGGGGGTAAAAAAAAAAAAAGGTACCCAATATAGACAAAGATGCAAATGTATGAGGGCACCTGGGTGCCTCAGTCCACTGAGCATCAGACTCGATTTCAGCTCAGGTCAGAAACTCAGAATCATGAGATCAAGACCCTGGTTGCCTGGGCTCCAAGTTCAGCAGGGAATCACTTGGGATTCTCTCTCTTCCTCTCCCCTCCCCTCTCTTCCATACACAGGCACACTTGCACGCTCTCTAAAAAAAAAGTAGATTTTTTTAAAGATGCAAATGGGGTGCCTGGGTGGCTCAGACAGTTAAGTGGGTGCATTAGGCTGAGGTCATAATCCCGAGGTCCTGGGATGGAGCCCGCATGGAGTTCCCTGTTCAGCAGTGACTCTGCTTCTTCATCTGCCCCTCCCCCTGCTCCTGCATGTGTGTGCACGCTCTCTCTCTTGCTCACATACACACAAATCTTTAAAAAAAAAAAAAAAAGAGAAAAAGAAAATCCAAATGTATGGAGGGTAAGATTAACAACAAACCCTTGAGTTGGAAATAAATGCTGGCAGGAAGTCCCAAGACAGCTACCCTCCTGTAAGGTAAAAATTCTAGACGACTTATAGCAACATTGAGTTTTAAATTAGAGGGAAAAATTTTTTTTTAAGATTTTATTTATTTATTCATGAGAGACACAGAGAGAGAAGCAGAGACATAGGAAGAGGGAGAAGCAGGCTCCCTGAGGGGAGCCCCATGCGGGACTCAATCCCAGGACCCCGGGCTCACAACCTGAGCCAAAGGCAGACGCTTAACTGTTGAGCCATCCAAGTGCCCAGGGAAAAAAATTTTTAAAGAATTTATGAGAAGGACAAGCTCTAATGGAGAAATCTAGAGAAAGAGTTTTACTTTATAAAACCATTATAGTATTAGAAAAAATTGGAAAGTATCAAGCTTTTAAAAATATTAAAACTTAAAATTTTAGAGGAGAGAAATTGAGCAGGAAGCGTTAATCACTCAGCTGAGCTGAATATGAAATATGGAACTGAGGCAATTATCTAGATAATTTATGATGAAAGAAATATCATTTTAAAAATCAATTATTAGGACATTGCAGCCTAAAAGCAATTTGAGATTTGAATTATGTGAATTAATGACTCAACTATCCACTGGATCTTTCCAAAGTAGGACCAATTTTGAAAGAGACATCTAACAAGTTCTACAGGATATAATTTTATGCCCACCATAAACTTCAGGTTTACATCCAGAGTTATATCTTTAAAAGTGCACTGTGGCCACTGCCACCTTCTACTGCAACTGCCTCCAGCCCCATCAACCTCCCCAGCACCCCGCTATAGTCAGTTATCAGCCAGAAGCATTTTGCATGCTCCACATTTATCTAGAGTGTTTCAGTCTATCTTCTGGACACTACCCAGACACTGCTCACCTATCTTTACTATGAAACTGAGAGTTCTGAAGTTTTTTCCAATACACATAGGACTAGTATTCCACTAGCCATGTTTTATCTTAGGGCACATGAGTACTGCATTTCCCTGACCAATTAAAACCATCATTTTAGGTCCTCCCCGTACACAGTTTCACCTTGAAGATAAAAGCAGTAAACCTCTTCAGGAGAGAGAAACACTTTAACCTGGGACTTGCATTATGCCACATTTTCTGTCTCTGTCTTGGCAACCTGCCTTTAAACTCGATGGCAACTGCTTTGCAAAGAGTCAACTACCTCACAAGATATTTTAATACTTTTAGTTATGAGATCTGATTTGGCAGCCAGACTCCTGCCAGAAACTTCTTAAAGATTTTTTTCACCAAATCCGTTTTCCTTGGTGGTTTTGTCTCCATTCATCTACCCACCTGAAGTCTACAATATAATAGAAGCACAGATACCCTGTTCTCCCAAAGCAGAAGTTTGTCAGAGATAACCGCCCCACCAAAAGATTTCTACACACCGTGTATCACGCTACTAGTACTACACAGCACGCTTTGTATCTGACCCAGAGCAAACCGTAGCCACGCCAAGGAAGTGACCCATCAGAAATGAGAATCCCCAAGCCAGCAGGTTTTTAACAGAATTCTCAAGCCACTTCTTCTACTCTTCCACTAAAAGCCAGGCACAGACTCCAGTCTTACGTGACTAGCTAATAAAAGGAGCCCAATCATGGATCCAAGTCCACTCCCTCAGTGGCACACACACAGCTGTTAACCTCAGTCAGTCACAACTCCAAAGACAAACCCTCAAGACAGTATTCTGGAGGATTACTAGGAGGATCAGTGGTTCTATACGTAAAAACGTGGCACATAGAAGCAACTCTTAAAACGGCAGCTGTTTTCTAAAACTACAAACTTTCCGTTATCATAAGTCACAGGAGTGGAAAGTACAACACGGTGACTGGTCAATAATGTTGTAGTGCAGGTTTGAAAGTTGCCAGGAGAGTAAATCTTAAAAGTTCTCACCACAAGAAAAAAAAAATTCTGTAACTATGTGGGTGATAGAGGTCAACTACACTTTTTGTGGTGATCATTTTGCAATATATACAAATACTGAATTATCATGTTATACACCTTAAGTTAATGTTATGTGTCAGATTTACCTGAATTGAAAAAAACACATGAAAACTCAACCCTTCCTGCCAAATGAATAATATAAATAAATGAAATGGCAGCTACTTAATTTTATTGATGTATACCCGCCTCACCCAACCCAAAGTCCCAACCGCAACCCCAGGAGGAGGAAGAGCATAGCTGAAGAGGCAAAAGTCAAAGAAGCTGAGGTCACATCCCAAAAAAGTTCCTTGAATCATTTCCTTGTCTTTAAATTGGGATTTACATTTAAAGGCCTACCTTGCAAGATCAACATTAAATGTAAAAACCTAGCTGAGCATTTGGTACTGAGCTCAATAAATCATAGCTACTACTATTATAATTATTATAATACCTAGGCACGAAAAGGTGGTTGTGTAGACTCCTTTTTCTTGGAAAAATCAAACTGTCTTTCCTGAACCCTTCCCAAAAATATCATTTTGAAATAAAAGATTAAACAGCGCAATTCTGATTCCTAAATACTTCAGAACTTACGACTTACACACCTACTAGGCACCTAGAAAATATCTGCTACTTTTTTTTAGATATTTTTTTTCTTTTCGCAGTTATGTCTATGAACTAAGTGGTGTCAATTACTAAGTGGTAAATTGTACAAGATAGGTATCAAGGTCATTTTTTTTTCCCATTACGGACATCAAATTACTTGATTTAATGTCTTTGATCAATTTCTTCAACATCATTTCCTCTGTTTGATATAAATCAAGCAACCCAATATATGGATCTATTTTGGTACTACCCACACTGTTCATCTCTTCTTATGCCAATACTATAGGTCTGCGGCTATTTCTAGGAGGACAACCACTTTGTGTTCTATGCTTCAACAGGATGGCTGGTTTTTTGGACATAGAAGTGCACGGAGGAGACATGAGCCTGATGCCTCAGGTGTGAGGGACTTTGAAACCAAGCACAAGAGGAGCTGAAGAGACTCCAGAGAGATTCTGGATTAGCCTTACTACCTAATCAATGACCATGAACCTGATAGGGTTCTATCCTCTCAAACCACGACAGGGAAGAAAGGATTCTTCTTCAACACTATCCTTCTGCTGAGGACCCCAGGCTCCTCTCTCCCCTCAAATTTGGACTAACTGCTCCAGACCAAAGCACTCAGCCAGAACTCACAGGTTTCAGTGTAAACCTCAAGCCCACAGTCCACAGCAGCTCCAAAAAACAGGCCAAGTAATAAATTCAGTAAGAAAGGAGGGGAAGAGGCATGGCAGGGCAGGGGGAGCAGGAGAGAGGGGCAAGATGTATTAGAAATGGGAGGGGGGAACAAGTTCTAATAGTTCCAACTGGGAAATCAGGTGAATTCATGTCTCCCTTCTGTCCCACACAACAAGATGAAGTAGAAATTTAAACTATCATAAGGCAGCCTGTGAATGATTAACATTTTAATCTGGATTAAAAATTGGAGGGGGAGGGCCGAATGGTGAAAGTCATCGAAAGGTACAAGCTTCCAGCTATCAAATAAGAGACAAGTTCTTAAAAGCTCTAATTAAAAGAGAAATTTGTAACCGTGTGTGCTGAGCAGGCTTGCTGTGCTGAACATTTGCTGCATACACAAAAACTGAATCAGTATGTTGTACCCCTGAAACCAATGTTATATGTCAATTATATCTTAATAATAAAAATAAAACAAAACTTTGTATTCTTCTCCTCTATCTGCAGCCCTCTCTTGTATCTTTATGTTCTTCTCTTGTATTTGTTTCCTCAGGCTACCATAACAAATTACAAATTCAGGGTCTTCAAACAACAAAAATGTATTCTCTCACAGTGCTAGAGGCTAGAAGTCCAAAACCAAGGCGTCAGCAGGGCCACACTCCCTCTAAAGGCCCGGGAGTGAGGAGGGGGGGGGGGGGGAAGGATCCCTTCCCCACCTCTTCTTAGCTCCAGGTGGCTCCCAGCAAGGCCCAGTGCTCTCGGCTAACTGCATCACTCCAACCTTTGCCTCAGTCTTCATGCAGGCCTCTCTGCATCTAGTGCATTTAGCTGTCCTGTCCTTAGAAGGACGTTAGACATTGGGTTTAGGGCCCACCCTAATCCAACATAACTTAATTTTAACTAATTATCCCTTTTACCCTATTTTCAAATAAGGTCACATTTTGAGGTTCCAGATGGACATGAATTTGAGAGGATACTATCCAATCCACCACAACTCACAAATTAAAATAAAGCACCAAAATGTGTCTCCTGAGTGGCTGAGTTGATTAAGCTTCTGACTCTTGGTATTAGCCCAGATTGTGATCTGGGTTTGAGATGGGGCTCACAAGCAGCACGCAATATGCTGGGATTTCTCTCTCCCTCTCCTTTTGCTCCTCCCCACTACCACGTGCACTCAGGGTCACCTTCTCTATTTATTGGTCACCAATAAATATATAAATCTTTTAAAAAATAAATAAACCACGAACACCAAAATATGAGGCAAAGTGGAAGGAGATGACAAATCGTAACATTACAGAAATATTAAAAAAAAATTCGAAGTTATAATCCTTACTGGACTAATTCCCATCTGAATTAGAAATAATGAGCCCTTTGCCTTTCTCTCACCTGTGGGAAACTGTGAAATCTTGGAAAAGATCAGAAATCCCATTTAAGGGGTGCTTGAGTGGCTCAGTCAGTTGGGCATCTAACTCTTGGTTTCAGCTCAGATCTCATGGGTCTTGGAATTGAGTCCTGAGATTGGCTCCAAGCTCTGCGGAAAGTCTGCTTGAAAGATTCTCTCCTCTGCCCCCTCACTCGCACACTCTCTCTCTCACTAACATAAATAAAATCTTCACACATACAAAAAAAAGTCCCATTCAAAACAGCACTAAAAAGCAACATTCCACTGGCCCAGACACTTGACATACTCTGAAAATTTTGGTATTAAGTATAAATACATATATTATCAGGAACGGAACAGCAAAAAAGATGAAAGACAGGGAAGGATATTTTTCAGTTAAAAGTGCTTTTATTTAAGTATTTGGGAATGGAAAAGTAGACCATGGGTCTCAGAAGACCAAGGTTTCCTCTAAAAACAAAACAAAAAAAAAAAAAAAACAAAAAAAACCAACTTAGGTTTTTAACAGCCACCTCCCCCAAATTATCCTTTTCTAATGAGAATATAAACCTACATGAAAGCACTATATAACACAATTCCTTTTATTTTATTAAAGGTATTATTTTAGCTTTCTGGGGGGAAAAATACGTGAGATGAGCTTAAAGACTTGTGTACTCCCTCTGCTGGCTCTAAATTTAAAGTAAATTATCAATGGCTTCAGGAGCCAAGTTATTAATTTCACTAGACATCTAAAACATGATGAAAGATGTGATGTGGACTCTCCTCCAACACACACACACATGCAGAGGTCTTCAAAAAAATAAAAAATTCCAAAACAACTACTAAAAACTGCCAAAGGCATCTCTGTTGGAATTATTAGAAGTTTACTCCAAAGGAAAGCTAATGCATTCCATTTGTTTGGAGCAGGAGTCATTTCTGGCATCAGCCTCGCCCCCTACAAGCGTGCTACAACCTTTCTTTGTTCTGTGCGCACCTCTCCACTGCAGAACTAGGCTACATCTGGACACCCAGACATGTTGAGCCCCTAGAAGATAACCTGGCTTCTTCATCAGAGGCAATTATTAGAGTACCAAATTACTAGAAGGACCACAGCCCATAAGGGAAGTTATTAGTCCATTTGCTTTATAATGTTATCCTGTGATAGTAACTGAAAAACTACGAAGAAAAATTCCCAAGATTAAAATCTCAAAAGAAAAAGCCTGAGTAGGAAGGAAAGACACACTCTAGAAAAGCTCAGCTGGAAACATGCACCAATCATACACCTGTGTTTTATCAAGGAATGATCCATCACAGTATTCTGCTACTGGACTTCTTCCAATTGGGGAATTTGTGATACTAAGAAATAAAGGTTTTCTGGTTAAGAATAAAATGGTTAAAGATACTGAGTCTGTCAGTGTAATGATGCCATCAGAATTGGGGTCTTCTCTTTTTTTTAAGATTTTATTTATTTATTCATGAGAGAGAGAGAGAGAGGGGGGCAGAGACACAGGCAGAGGGAGAAGCAGGCTCCATGCAGGGAGCCAGATGCAGGACTCGATCCCGGGACTCCAGGATCACGCCCTGGGCTGCAGGCAAGCGCTAAACCACTGAGCCACCCAGGGATCCCCAGAATTGGGGTCTTCTATC
The DNA here is from genome assembly GCF_018345385.1 of Vulpes lagopus. Taxonomy (NCBI): domain Eukaryota; kingdom Metazoa; phylum Chordata; class Mammalia; order Carnivora; family Canidae; genus Vulpes; species Vulpes lagopus. The sequence continues at coordinate 7,370,331 of NC_054824.1, forward strand.
ACAATCACAGCCTACCTACCTATTTCAAAAACTCTAAACTCAGAAGAGCTAGACTGACCCTGAAAAGATCCACCTCAGAGTGCTTGCTGTCTCTTCCTCCTTCATATGTGACTTTCTTTTTCCAATCCATGGATATAAAACTTCAAGTACCTCTGGGACTTCTGCCTCCAAATGCAGAACATTATGGATAACTTAGTTTTACATAACAGCTCCTGTAAGAGGTAGGTAAGTGAATTTTAGGCTGAACAATCCTATGGTGACTTTCCAGACAGTGCATATTGATGCAGCATCTGTAGGGTACACACACAGAAAACAGACATGATTTCAACTTTCTCTAAGTCATTCCTAGATCAAGGTTTCCCTCAGTTTCTGTGATGGGTAGTGACTGGCACTAATGAAGTTCGCAGGGACTTCTCACACTCGGAAACAAGACACTGCAAGAAATACCTTGAATAGCAGAGTATCCTTTCATAATTATACTGTATCCTATCAACATTAATGTGAGGAGGTCCAAGATTTCATAGCTCTAAGTAGCCAAAAGGCTCTACACATGTCATCACCTCAGTCCTGATCACATCATCTCCTTTCAGTGTCAGAGTCACAGAACAAGGACATAATGATTCAACGAGCAGCTCCAAGTATCAGACAGGTTTTTGTCTGGTAGACATGTCTGTACTTTGAAGGCTCTTACCCTGTCCTGGGGAATATACAGGAGTCATAGAAAAATGACAAAAGAAATAGGTGGGAGGCAGGAGTGGGCACGGTATGGTGGGGTGGGCTTAAAGCAGATGGCTATTTCAGCAAGGTTAGCTGAGAACAATGATGGAGCACGCTAAAAGAGCAATGCAGCTCCTCTAGCATGAGCCAGCCCAAAGGAGGGAGGAGGGGAGGCAGAGGCGAGCAAATGAAGTAAGAGTTTGCAGAAACGGAGGCACTGACACGAACAGCTGTGAAACCACAATGGTTAACAGCAGGCACTACGGAACGGTGGTGCCTAGGGCTCCTGTGGACACATTCTTAGCTCCATCTCTGCTAGCTGTAGGTTCCTGAGCCAGTAGGTTCCTGCTCTTGTCCTGCTTCCCAACCTGTAAAATGAAGTATTTGGATGATCTTTAAAACCTCTTTTAGTTCTAAATTTGAGGAAAGAAGCAATGTGGATGAGTCAGCTGTATCAAGGCTCCACCTCCACTCCAGAGGGAGGCCAGTCCTATACCAGGCCCCACAAGACAGAACTGGAGACTCCAGATCAGGCTAGGACCACAGGTGTGCTCTATTCCAGGTGGCCCTGGAAATGCCCCAGCTTCTCCCAAACAGACCCAAACTACAAGAGCCACGCTATAGCTATCTTGCATCTCTAAAGCAAGCTGAAAATGATCTGCAGAGAATTAAAAAGCAGCTCCAAGCCAGAGTTCACCAACTTTGCCTTTTGTCAGTAACTTCTGCAGAGACCTGAAGTGTCGAGGAAAGCAGAAGTACAGATATGAAAAAAGGCAAAGAGAACGAACAACAACGACAAATTCACAGAACACAGATTTGCATATTTATTTTCTGTCTTCCTCCAATAGAACCTGAATCCTGTGGACTGGAACCTTATCTGCCTTGTGCTACTACTATATCCCTGAGGCCAAGCTGAATGCCCGGTGAATGGTAAACCTTTAATAAATATTTGCTGAATGAATAAAATGGCATGTGATGAAAATATGTAAAAAGTTTTTTTCTCTTCCTAATCCAATAGTCACTTACTGTATCCAGCTAAATAATTTATACACATATACGTATATATACATATACACACACACACACACACACATAAAATTCACCTATATATGTCATTCCAGGCTCCTCCTATAGCAGCAAAAAGCCAAAGTGCTACTTCAGGACCCTTTAATTTGTGATACAGAGAAAGATCAGGAGAAAAATGAGGAATCAAGAATAGGATCAAGGCTGTTCCCTACAGGCAAGATGGGTAAGATACAAAAACAAATTCCATATTCTCTTTAGCCCTGGGAATCTAACCTGGTAAGCAGTCTTACCTTTGCATTTTTATGAAGATCTTTGGACGGACAGTGTTTGCTAAACTTTTTCCAGACCAAATAAATGACTTTTCAGTGGGACAAGGACTCTTCATTAATTTCCCAAATAAAAATATCTTGCAGGTTTTAAGTAAGAATCACACGTATTAAAAGTTTAACTACAAGATGTTCTTCTATGGTGTCATTCTCTTAAAATAGAACCCTCCTAAAATCTCCTAAAAATAAGTCTGCATAGTTTCATTTCATTTTCTAAGACGGAGATAAACATATCAAAACAAACACTTAGCTTCTTTTCTAAAGAGTCTCTGCTACATAGGGCTCACAGATCAAAGTTTAAAAGGGCTAATTTCTTCACTTCGTAGGTCGATGACACAGCTTTGAAAAAGAGGAAAAACAGTCCCCCTAGTGTACTGCTGCTGTAGGAAGAGGAAGTATATTCGTCGAGAATCACTGACGAAGACAGTACTGCCAAAGGAAATTACAAAACAGCATTTTGGCAACACGGGCCAAGCAGAAGACAGATTCCTGACACACGGCCGTAACTGGCCCTTTGGGGACTTACTCCAAAAGGTGACTGGGGCCAAAATTACAAGCCAACGTGGAATTATCACAACTTAGTAGCAGTTAAAACATCATTTTCTTAATACAGTATGTTGGGAAGGAGCTGGATGCATGAATCTAAAGAACTAGAACAGGGAGGACATCAACAGGCATTATGTGGCAGGTGGGCCCTCATCTTTTTACCCTGGGAAGAAGCTGTAAGAGCCCACATTGTCACATGAAACACAACACACTCTCTTACACACTTACCTCCACAGCAGCAGCAGCAGCAGCAGAGGTCGTCACACACACACACACACACACACACACACACCAGATCCTACATTTGTGAAACTGTGAGAACGAGCACAGAAACTCATGACTGCCTAATATAACCATGTTCTAACCCCCCTGGGAGATGCAGGTGTGTGGGGTGTGAGTGGGTGAAGAGGGATAAATAGACCGAAAACCCTGGAGTCCTAGAGGTCTGTCCCACGACAGAAGGACCCGAGACAACATACCAGTTTAATTATGGGTGGTGCAGCGCCAAGCAAGCTGAGTCCGAATTAAAGGAAATGTAACCTTTTCCCCTCTTAACCACATCTGACTGTTCGTTTCTTACTTTAATGCCTGAGGTAAGGGAACCTGTGAGATAGCCATCACCTTTCTCTCTGGCACAATATGCATCTGACAAACCTAAGTTAACCAAGAACTTCCTCCTTTTGTTCAAACTCTTTCTGCCACCTTTATCACTTCATAGTTCCTCAGTACCCATACTGATAGACGCGGGGTAGCTGTACAAACGTGATCAACCCACTCAGCCTGCATCAGTATTCATGTCTTTCTGATGCTAAACTAATAACCAAGACATTTTTAGATTGAGAGGCAAATACGCTTTTCAGGAAAACATCATCTACTTATGTAAGACTACTTATTACTTAGTAAAAAGAAAAAAAAAAAAACCTTTAGAATAGGTCGATTTAAAGAAATAGTGTGCAGAACTGCAGCAACTAACTACCTCTCCACTAACTAGCTGTGTGATCTTAGAGAAGTCCTTACCTTGAAGAATCATGTTCTTCACCTATAAAATAAGGAAGCTGAACTATCTCAGCAAACCTCATCCTGGCTATTAGAGGTTATTAGAATAACCCGAGAAACTTAAAAAACAATAACAAAACAGAACACAAAAGTAACACCAATGCTAAGCCGGAGACCAAACCAATTAAAACCGATTCTCTGGGTACTGGTAGTTTTTAAAAGCTCCCAGGCGATTCTAATATGCAACCAGGGCTGCAGACTGCTAGTCCTGATTCTGATCTCCAAGGCCTCTTTCGTAATTCGTTTATTCTCTAATCTTAGGGTGATAATTCTGGTGACAGGATCTCATAATGCAATAGCCGAAAAACCCACAAAAGAAGTAAGGTGTAAGCCTGCATTCTGTGCCTATGTGCACACAGGACTAAGAGAAGTCAACCTGACTTCTAGACATTTTAAGAAGTTTAAAACCCTAATGCCTAACTCAGAATGAAAGCAGTGTGGTTTAAATGTACATGCGTGTTCTCAAAATGACTAATCATGATAGGAATCGACTCCTGAAACTTGGACGCCTGGAAATGGGTCACAATTAGCTCCTGACCTCTCCCTTTTCCCTCTTCTTCCACCCCCACTAAACCACAAGCGCACACACACACACACACACACACAAAAAGGTTGGCTATTAGTCATAATCGGAATATGAAACCAGCCCCAGTTTCAAAGAGCTTTCTCCATCATCAAAGATTTGGAAGTCCCTGCATGGGTGCATCTTTTGATGAAGGTCATCTTACAAAAACTCTTTAACTAAATTATATCTCCATACTCTTCAAGGATTAGTTGCCATGTGATACTCAGAAATAGAACTAACGTAAAATCTTATTACATAAAATATAGGAATATTTTACTTTATGTCCTGTATTAAACACATTAAAACTTGAGTTTAAATTTACAATATTTCACAAGTCTTAAAGAGAGATGAAATGGAAACTAATTTAACATCCTATGTTGACTATATTTCAACAAAAAAAGAGAGAGAGAGAGAGAGAGAGAGAGAGAGAGAAATGAGATAGCAGAGAAGGAAAAAGAAACCATGAGACAGAAAAAGGTTAAGGTCATAAAACCACGAAGTTTATGATGAGGCCTAAAATCTCTACTGGAAGTCCTGCAAGCTACATGAAAATATAATTAACCGAGTTACGTTTCAAGGCTACTTTTGATAATACTACTTTCTCACCTAGATCTTAAAAAAAAAATGTTATTTAACTCTAAATACAATAACAGATGTTATTTGCAAGATTATGAACTACTTGCATACACTTAAAAATCAGAGAAGAGTGAAAACCCCTCCAACATTAACTTTATAACTAGCAGTTCTCTGCAGCAAACTCAAAATATACAGGACTAATTTCAAGTTGAGAAATTTGAAAAATAGTCCAAACCCCTATATCCATTTTCTTAGATCCTGCAACTCCCCCCTTTCTGATGCTGTACCCTGAGATTAACCCTTGCTATTCACTTTGAAACTCTGTTTTAAAAGATATCACAGTAGCACTTCCTCGAAATGCTATTCACTCTCAAGCTTTCTGTAAATGGCCCTCATATCACACAACTGGCATTCCTTTGCAAAGCTGTAAAATTAGAGCAAATGTAAGATTCATAATGTCAGCATTTGTTAAAGGAAAGGGGACAGATATGTGGAATAATTTTAAAGCACAGTTTTGCTTTTAACGTATCTCGGCAAGTCCTCTCCAATACTAGCCAATACGAAATTTTATAAAACCAAAACAGATACTTTGTAAGGGTTTTGTTTTGGGGTTTTTTTTTTTTTTTTTAAGGAAATGAAGACAATACACAAAATTCTTCAGTTTTTTCACATATAGGTTTCTCTCCAGTGCTCCACCAAGATTAAATTATTCTTACTGAACACACCTACTGGAACCCAAGAAGATACAGGGCTCCCCAAAGACAGTAAGGAAAGGACAAAATGAGGAAGGAACTACCTCATTAATTAAAAAAAAAAAAAAAAAAAAAAAAGCTAACTTGCAAAGAGAAGCAACTGATAAGCCATATGTATCTCCAACTGCAAGCACCCTTCTGCCTGGTACTGACACATTCACGTCTTGGGGAAAGAGGCCAGGAGGATGAGGTGCCAGGGAGAGCAAAGCAGCCGGGTATCAGCAGCCCAGCAGGGGCACAGGAGTTAATCTGTTTGGATGCCCAACTGCAGGAAGTCATTACATCATAGGCCTTTCCACACCTCTCTCCCTACCACGTGTCCAGTGCCCCGAGAGGCTGAAAAGGAACAGTAGAGAGCCTCTCTTCTGGCTCATTTATAGGCAGAAGCCATTATGACCCAGCCCCGCCACCACACCTCCCTCCCAAAGGCCTAGGTGAAGCTCCAGGCCTCAGCCCTCCACACCTGGACCGGGCCTCAAACCGCGCGGGGAGTCCAGGCCTCGGCGGGAGCAGCAGGTGTGGCCAGTCCTCCTTCAGGTGGCCGGGCTGGCCCGCTCCGGGACTCGAAACATCCCAAGTTGGGGGGCGGGGGGGGGGGCAGGTTTACTGCAGAAACATCTCTAAGGAGTAAAGGTGTCCACACAGGCAACCGAAAGAAAGAAAGAAAGAAAGAAAGAAAGGCAGCCAGGGGGGGGGGAAAAAAAAAAAAAAAAAAAGGTTTGCAACCACTGCTTTTTTTAATGGGATCGCTGCGCCTGCGGGAACCAACACCCACAAGCCAGAAACTTCGACGCAAGGGCTTTTTTTTCTCATGCAGCTCTACCCACGACGACCATGCCCTGCAAAGCACAAATCCATCCCCTTCCCCGGAGGAGCCCCAAGCACTCCCCCACGTCCTCTCGCTGCACCCGCGGGGCCTTCCCCGCATCCCCACGACGGTGATTCCTGCTTCGAAGTTGGCCGCAGACCTACCTCCTCCGTGCCGTCCCGGGGATCCAGCCAAGGCTCTGCCGTCCGCCGGTCCTTCCCTCGCCGGCATCCCTCGCCCCCTCTCCTCCTCCTCCTCCTCCTCCTCACCTGGCCAAGCCCGAGGCCTCCCCGGGGTGGGGGGGCGCCTCCTCTCCCCGCCCCACCCCCCGCGGCCGACCCCAGGTTCCCCTCCTCCGGGGAGGGGAGGGGAGGGGAGGGGGGGGGTCACACGGGTTCCCCCGAAGCCTCACGGCGGAGGCTCGCGCTCCAACCCCTCCCCGGCGCCCGCGGGCGCGCTCCGCGGGATGCAGGCGCGCGCCGCCCTGCGCAGAGGCCCGGCGGGTGCGGCCGCCCGCCCGAGGTGGGTACGCACCTTCCACCCCGCCGAGCTGTTGCTGTCGCCCTTATCCTTGAAGTAGGGCACGCAGCGCACCATCCACTCGTAGATCTGGGACAGAGTGAGCCGTTTGTCGGGCGAGCTCTCGATGGCGCGAGTGATGAGGTCGGCGTAGGACAGGTTGCCCCAGGCGTTCCGCCGCGACGAGCACTTCCTCGGCTGCCCCGAGCCCCCGGCCGCCCCCGGCTGCGGCGGGGCCAGCGCCTGCGGAGGCTGCGGCGGCGCCTGGGTGCCCCCGCTCGGCGCGCCCGCCGCGGGGCCCGGCCCGGCCCCGGGGTCCTGCCCCCCGGGCGCCCGCAGCCGGGCCGCGTCCTCGAGGAGCAGCCCCGAGCCCAGCGCGCCGGCCCCGCCGCCGCCGAGCGCCATGGCCGAGCCGGCCCTCCCGCCGCCGTCCTCGTCGTCGTCGTCGTCGTCCTCCTCGGGGATCATCGAGTCGGCGGCCGCCTCCCCCGAGGGCTTGGCCGGGCTCCCCTGCAGCTCTGGCCTCTGCAGGGGCCACGTACAGGAGCGCGGCCGGCTCTGGGGCTCGAACTCGGGGTCCAGCTCCACTTCGAGCGGGGACAGCGGGCCCGGGGAGGCCGGCGCCTCTGCCATCTTCCCCGCCCGCCCGCCCGCGGCTCGGGCTCTCGGGCGCTCGGGCTCTCGGGCTCTCGGGCTCTCGCGCTCCGCTCTCGCGCCGGGGCGGGGTGCGGCGGGGGAGGCCCGGGGGCGCCGCGCAGGCTCGGGCTCCCGGGAGCCGCTGCCGCTCCTGCCGCCGCCTGGGGAAGCACGGAGGAGAGAGTTGGTTACCCGGCGGCAGCCCAGCCCAGCCCAGCCCTCGGCCCCTCGGCCCCTCGGCCCCTCGGCCCTCCGCGCCCGCCGCCGCCGCCGCCGCCTCCCGGGCACGGGCAGACCTGGAGACGTGCGTCCCGCGAACCTGGCGCAGCAGACACCGCCCCCTGCCAGGCCGCGGGGAGCCGGGAGCGAATGGACGCGCTCGCGCGGGGCAGCCCCCTCCCCCCGCCGCCGCCGGGGCCGCCGGCTCGGCAGGTCTCTCCCGGGCGAGGTGGCGGGGCGGGGAGGGGGGAGGGGCGGGGCGGGGGAGGGGCGCGGGCCGCGCCTTTAAAGCGGGCAGCGGCCGGGGCCGGCGCAGCGGAGCCGCGGTCCGAGCCGGGGCGGGCGTGCGTTTGTTTATGTTTCGCTCGGGCCCCGCGCGGGCGCTTCCCGCGGCGCCTTCCGCTCCGCCCCGCGCCCCGCGCCCCGCGCCCCGCGCCCGCCGCCCCCGCGCCCCCCGCGGACTCCGCTCTCCGCGCCCGGGGGCCGGGGGCCCGGGCCCCGGGGGGCGGCGCGGGGCCAGGAGGACGAACGTGGGTCCGGGCGCGGACGGGCTCTTGTCACTTCCAGAAAAAAAAAAAAAAAAAAAAAAAAAGACCAGACGGGAAGCGAGGAGGGGAGGACCGGGGGTGGGGGTAGGGGCGGGGCGGGGCGGGGGCGCAGCGGCTCGGCGGGTGTTTGCAAAGGGTCGAGCCCAGCGGGAACGACCACTTTGGGGTTTTGTGTGCTTCGGTTTGCGGGCGGGCGTTGGACCCTCCACCCCCCCCCCCACCCCCCTTCCCGGGCAGGGTCGGGACGTAAATCTTCCAACAGGTCAGGAAGCGCCAAGTCTCCCGGGCTGGGCTGCCAGAAAACCCGGACCCGCACGTTCATCACCTCCTCGCTCCCGCTGCTGCCATCTTGACAGTTTTCCCCCCTTCACTCAAGTCCTTTAAAAACACTAGCGGGAGGGAAGGGGGCGCGCACAGCGAGTCACGGGGAGGGAAAGGGAAGCGCCTGGCCCGGCTCGGAAGCAGATCCGGAGTCACCGGGAAGGCGACCGCCCCGCTGCACAGCTCCGGCGCCTACCTCGGTTGCTTCCCTTCAGGGACGAGGGGGCAGGACGCACGGCTCCGCGCGGGCCCGGGGCGCGGCGAGGAGGGGGCGCGCAGCCCCGGCCACCGAGAGGCGCTCCGGCCGCCGCCGCCGCCGCCGCAGCCCGCCCGAGGACCCGCCTGTCAGCCTGCGCGCCGCCGCCTGGCACATTCCTCCTCCTCCTCCTCCCCTGCACGAGCTGGGCGGCCGCGGCAGCAGCACAAAGTTATAGACACACGCAGGGCGCCTCAACCTAGGCTGACGGCGGGCGGGTCCCCGCCCAGGGGGAGGGCTGGGCGCCGGGCCGGGTGTGCTGGGTGCGCGCGGGTGTGCGTGTGTGTGTGGCCGGGAGCTCGCGCGCGCGCCTGCGCGGCCGGGCTCCGCGGGGCTGCGGGCGTGGGTGTCGGGGAGCGCGCGGCGGGCCGGGACCAGGCGGGCTCCCGCAGCCCCCGCCGCCGGGCTCCTGCTCCTGCTGCTCCTCCTCCTCCTCCTCCTCCTCCCTCCCGGGAGCCTCGACGACAACAAAGCGCGGCGCTGGGCCCCGCGAGAGGGAGGGGGCGGCGGAGCCCCGGACGCCCGCCCGGCGCCGGCGCGTGGCCACGGAGCCTCGGGGCAGGGCGCCTGGCACCGGGGGGTCCCCGGCGGGCGCGTCCGTGCGCGCGGCTCTGCGGCCGCCCTGCTGCCGGGGTCCCCGCTAGAATCGGACACCGCGCAACCGCCGAGGGAAGGGCTGCCCGCAGATGGCGGGGAGCGGGACACGGCGAGCACAGTGCCGAGCGGGGGCGGCGGGGCCCCCGGGGCTCCATCGGGCAGCCGAGCCCCTGCCCTCGCAGCGCCCTCCCAGACGCGGCGGGGTCTCACTTTTCGTGGATTTCATCGCAGATGCGGGGGGCGGGGGTGGGGGGGAGAAGTGTAACTAACTCAGGAGAAACGCACGTTATTCCCCGCTCCTCAACCGAAGAGCCGATTTCGTGCAATTGTGAATGGGAAACAATTGGATCCTAACTTTGCAAATGACTCCAGAACGGCTCATTGGGCTTTTTTTTTTTTTTTTTTTTGAGTTTTTGGAGAAGATACTTCTTTAGGTTTAGAAAAGCATCTCCACAAGTCCTAACCCTACTACCTTCGCTGCCTATAAATTGTTCGTTTGTGCACCAAGAATGCGCTACGTGCGACACGCGCACCGAAAGTCTGTTCGCTCTGCTCCATAAATATCTTCCTCCCCTCGCCCCTCCCTCTTTATTTCTTTCTCCCCCCCTCACCCCTCCATCCCCACCCCCCTTAAATCCTTCTAAGTCCCTGGCGACACCTCGGAGTCTGGAGCTCGCTCCACAACAACCCAATACACAAAAAGGTCCAGCCCCGGGCGCTCAGGAGTCCGCCCACCCCGCGCACTCCAGGCTCCGGGCTTTGCGCAGGGCCCGCCACTCCAGTGACGCGCCGCCCCGCCCCTGCACCAAGCTAGTTCGACGCGTACAAACAGATGATGTCATTGTGGCCCCACGCGCGTGACCGCGGAGCCCTGCGCCGCGTCCCCATTCGCTGCGCCGCCTACTCGTCAAGCCACGCCGCGCGCTGACTGGCCGCGGCCACCAGTCTCCAGGCCCAGACGCCCCTCTCCGCCCCCCGCCCCCGCCCCCCCAGCAAATAATAAACAATCGAGTAAAATTCTAAGGAAGAAAGGAGGGGAGGGAGGAGAGAGGGGGAGGGCGGGCCGGGAGCCAGTCCTCGGCGCGCCGCGGGAGAGTGGGGGGCGGGGGACTCAGGAGGGCCGGGCCGGGCCGCGGGGAGGGGAGCCGACCTGGGGCGACGGGCGCTGCCGCGACGTGGCGGTGCGGGTGCCGGTGCCGGTGCCGGGGGAGGAAAGTTGGAGAGCGCCGTGCGGGGCGCGCGGGCGGAGGGGCGGGCGCTAGGGCCCCGCGGCGGCAGGGCCGCGCAGGGGGGAGGCGGGGAGCCACGCGGGAGCGGCGCGGGCGGAGCCGCCAGACACGTGCGGGAGGAGCGCGGGCGCGCGCGGGCTGGCTCGCCCGGGGCGCGCGGTGCGGTGGCCGCGCGCGCTTGTTTACCAGCGCACGTGGGTGTTATTTTTAAATGGCTTGTTGCGCGGCGGGGCGGCGCGCGCTGGCGGGGGGACGCGGCGGGGCGGGCGGGCCCGGGCCTCGGCCTCTCCGGGCGCTGCGCGCTTCCCGCCGAGCGGCCGCCGCGGCCCCGGAGCCCGAGGGCGGGTTTGCGCGCGCTGCCCGAGCCTCTGCCGGGACACGAGCTCCCGCCGCCGAGCGCCGGGCTCGGCTCCCCCGTGCCCATTCCGGGAACAAAGCCGCCTCCTCCTCTCCCCCCCACCCCCGCCCCCACCCCGGAGGCCGCACCAGGCCGGGCCCCGCGGCCGCGTACTCCCTCCCTGGCACACGCCCCCCTGGCCGCGAGGTGGACTGCTGGCACCTTGCGTGGTTTGTGACCTCGCTACCTGGCTCCGAAGTCCCCCAGCCCTTACGCGCCCGGCACTTGGGTGGGCCTGCAGCTCTCCCAGGTGCAAAGCTTTTGCTGCCCTGGCATGTCTTTGGAAGGGAACTCTGGGAAAGGGGGGCTCTGACTGCTTCCTGGGGTGGCTCCTGTGCTTGCTCGCTCGGCTCCTCTCGTGGTGGGCCTGCCCTTCCGCGAAGCCCTGACTTTGCATTTGGTTTATAGCGTGGCAATGTGGACGGTGACACAGGACCACAGTACTCAACTGCAGGTGCTCATGGGGCGTGGGAAGGGTGGATCGGAGCTTCAAAGTGCACATGGGAGGGGGGGTGCCTTCGGGCATATTAGTGGGAGTCGTGTTCAGCTTGGCGGGGGGAACCCGGAGGCCAGATCACCCGGTGCTTTGCACCGTGATACAGCATAAAATCCAGAGAACTTTCAGGTGCCCCTTCTTAATACTTCCAACACCCTGTAATAGCAACGCGCACGCATTGTCCTCTCTGAATCTAAGCAATCCTTTATCATTAAAATGCAGACATGCAGATTTAGAAAGGCTGCCTCTACACTAGCTGGGCTCTGGGACATTCGATTTTCACTATAAACCTGTTGAGTGTCCCTTTACAGAATGCATATCCCCCCTCCAAGGGCATTCCAAAAAAATGGAAGAGTTAAAGATTCAGTAGATTGTGACCCTCTTGGTGAGGAATGGGGGTTGGGGACGTGAGACAGCTATATCCCTCAAAGAGCTTACAGCCTTGGAGGGGAAAAGCCATTTAAAAAGTTCAGGATTTCAAGAGCTGAAAAGCAGTACAAGACAAAAACACAAGAGGTCATGCGTAGTGAATTGAGGACCAAAACTTCAAATGGAAATACAAGAACAACAAAAACTTCAAATGGCAGTGACTATAAACATTCAGCTTGGTAAATGTGCATCATACCCAGTAGGATTTATCCTTGTAATTTGTCCCTATGGGCAAACCTTTGAAAACTAAGAGGTTGAACCTCAGTAACTTGTATTTTTAGCCTGCAATTGCTGTGACCTTTGCTTTCCCCTCCAAGGCCTCCATGGTCCTTCATTCCCGCTGTCCACCTTTTTTTCCCTAAACTTTTTAGTACCTATAATCCCCAATTTACGATTGTACGATTTAGGATTTTAGGACTTTTTGACTTTATGATGGTGCAAAAGCAATTCACGTTCAATAGAAATCCTACTTTAAATTTCAAATGTTAATCTATGCCCCCTCAGCCCCCTCTCCCCACAGCAATAGTGATGCCGGGATGCAGCAGTGAGCCACAGCTCCCAGCCAGTCACCTGATTACAGGTGTTAGCAACCGATATACTTAGAACCATTCTGTACCCATAGGGTCATTCTGTGGTTACTTTCAGTACAGTATTCAATAAATTACATGAGATAGTCAACATTTTATTATAAAACAGGTTTGTGTTAAATGATTTTGCCCAACTGTAGGCTAGTACAAGTGTTCTGAGCATGTTTAAGTTCGGCTAGGCTAAGCTGTGACATTTGACAGGTCAGGTGTATTAAAGACGTTTTCACCTTAATATTTTCAACATATGCTGGGTTTTTTCAGGACGTAATCCTATCATCAGTCAAGGAAGGTGTGTATAGGAAAGCTGAGTAAGTTATGGTTGTTGATTAAAAAGGAATGCCAACATTACCTTTGTGGTAGAATTTTTGGTCAAAGCATTTCTCACTTCTTAATTTACTTGTTTATTTTTACAAATGACTTACGGTGGTGATTACTTCATTTTGTAAATTCAGTCACTGGAGAAACAAAACTTTTTTTTTTTTTTTTTTTTTTTTTTTTTACCTGGGAGTGCCTGGGTGGCTTAGTCGGTTAAGTGTCTGCCTTCAGCTCAGGTCATGATCCCCGGGTCCTGAGATCCAGCTCCGCGTTGGATCCCTGCTCAGCGGAAGGCATCTGCTTCTCCCTCTGTGCCCACCCCCAGCTCGGGCTCTCTCTTGCTCTGCGCTGTCTCTCTCTCTCAAATAAATAAAATCTTTTTTTATTTTTTTTATTTTTTAAAGATTTTATTTATTTATTCATGAGAGACACAGAGAGAGAGAGAGAGGCAGAGACACAGGCAGAGGGAGAAGCAGGCCCCATGCAGGAAGCCCGAAGTGGGACTCGATCCTGGGCCGAAGGCAGGCGCTAAACCACTGAGCCACCCAGGGATCCAATAAAATCTTTTTTTAAAAGGAAAAAAAAAATTACCTGAATAAGCTAAATAAATTCACCATTTCCAACATCAAATTGTGAGGCAATTTGTGGTCGATACCAGACCTGCTTCTAAGAGGGCCACCACTAAGCACCTGTGTCCTTGCCCTATTCTCCTCACACCTAGGTTGGCTACAGACCCCAGAGCTCTGACCCCAGAGCCTAGATACTAGGGACTGAGCATGCTACCTGTCAACAAAGTCTCATTTCCCTCTACGATTGGCTTCTCCAGCCATCTAACAATGCAGACAAAAACAAATGCAGTAGATGCCTCCAAACAAATATGTGAGCCAGCTGGAAAGAAAGAAGGACCCCCCCCCAATATTCAGGTCTCTAGCTGCTCCCCACCCTTTATTTGACACCCCCGGTAGTCCCTTCCTGTCTCCCCATTCTTCAGCAAACTACTCACGGGAAAAACATATTGAACACTATGTACTAAAGAGCTTGAACTTTGGCTTTTCTCTTAGGCTGTTAAGGAGACAGCAGGCCCAAAATGGAGTTACTTATGCTAAATCCCACATCACAAACCAAGACCTCATACCTAACCTAATTGTAGTTTCAACCCGGCCTGTGTCCCACCCCCAGGAGTGTAACCTTTAATCAAACAACATGGAATTACCTGGTCAGCCACTAATGAGATAACTTTCTAGTCCCCTTAGGAAGACAACCTTGTTTGAAACAATGCATTCTTTCCTAGTAATTTCCTTTGTCCAACCCCTTCCACATTTTTTTAAAGATTTTATTTATTTATTCATTTAAGAGAGAGAGAGAGGTAGAGCATGAGCGGGGGGGAGGGGCAGAGGGAGAAGCAGACTCCCCACTGATCAGGGAGCCTGATGCGGAACTCCATCCCAGGACCACGGGGCTCCATCGCAGGACCCCAGGATTGTGACCCCAGATGAAGGCAGATGCTTAACTGACTGAGCCACCCAGGTGCCCTCTCTTCCACCCTTAAACACCTTTCCTTCTCTACAGCTTGGTGGAGCTCCTGCCTATTGCCAGGTGGGATGCTGTTCAATGAATCGTTTAACGAAGCCAATTTGATCTTCAAATTTACTCAACTGCATTTTTGTTATTTACAGGGCATCACTTGAGGCAGGTGTCATCACCACCCTCTCGGAGAACCTCTGGAGCTCCTGTCTTCTCTCCCCCTCCTCCTCTCTGCCCTCTTCAGGCATGACATACCCTGACAGACCTCCTCCCCAGGCACTATAGTGACTGCCCTAGGAGTCATTGGGAGGACAACTATGTGTGTTTACAGCAGGGAAGAAGTAGGGGAGCCACAAAACAGTGAAGATTTACCTGAAAGGGCATTGCGTAGAGAAGAGGAAATGGAAAGGAGTCTCTGTTTTGGTATTTTAAGGTAATGATGATAGCTAACCTTTGTCGCTTCCAGGCCCAGAACTAAGCACTTTATTTGCAGCACCTAAGCCCTCCCAAAGACCAGCCGAGGTAGATACAGTAATGCTAAATGACATGGGGTTTAAGAATTCAGGCTCTGAGGTTAAGTCTGATCCCCTCATTTACCAGCTATGTGACTCTGGGCTGTTATTTAATCCTGGGCCTCAGTTCCTCATTCATGAAATGAGAGTAATACTTTCTGGGGTTGTTGGAAAGATTGGGTTAAATGAGATGAATCTACAGCATTTAGGCTTAGAATACTGGGAGGGAGGTGCTTGTAATATAGTGATGTCCAGGCTCCATCTTGGAGCAACTGAATCAGAATCTTTAAGAGTGTGGTCTGGTGTTAATATTTTTTTCTTAATGTTTGCCAAGTGAATCTGAGGCAGTGAAAATTGAGAACACTGAATTAGAGGTCTCTCTTCTTTACACTCCAGGGTTTGTCCTCAGCTATGACTATTGGCTTCTGCTCAAGAATGATGACACAGTTGTTAAGTATGTACAAGGGGGCACGTCCCATACCCATAATATCTCAGTTTGTCTCTAGAATAATCTAGCCCAGCAGGACTGTCCCTCTCATTTCACAGCATTTTTGCCCTGGGTCATACAATGAGTGGCAGGCCCAGAATTTTAACCAAAAGCTATATGAATCCATGGCCTGTGCTCCTTCCCCAACCCTGCAATGCTTCTCCAGCAGTATTTCTCTATGTGGGCCATTTAGCCTAGAGAAACAAAGCTGGAACCAGACAAACAAACATAACCCCAAGCAGTAACTCCACCAGCCCAAAGCTGGTGTTCAGACAAATCTGCATCCATCAGATTTTTGATCAATTGGCAACATTTGAAAAGGAGGATATTTCACCTGAAAGTCAGATTTCTCTTCTTGAAAAATAAGATCTGGTAACATGTGGCAATAGTTAGCTGATATGTGCTCCCCACTTTACTCCATCATCATCAGGCTCTCTTCATTTGTCTTCTGATGGACTCTAGAGATTGGACTTAGCCACCCTAACTTGTATCTCTTGTACAGGAACATGGCAGGGTTGGCTCATTCCAGCTCATGAAAAACAACTGTGCACATCCCTTCCCAACTCTTTGTTCAGTGAATCAAATTGGTCCCTTGAAATGGACTGTTATGGAAGTTGTTACTCCACAGAAATTGGTCAACACTAACAATCAAGTCTTTTGTGGGTTTTGTTGTTTTCTTTTTCCTGAGAGTCAGTTTGCCAGCACACCATTGCACCCACTCCACTCGGCCACTGTCTGGTGTTCTGAAGACAAAGATTTGTTCTGAACAGAGAGGGAAGGAAACAAAAGCATTTGAGAAACTACTTCAATCCTGCTAAGCAATTGATGATACATGTCTAACCTCTTCCTTAAAGAAAAAAAAAAAGAGATTTGTTTATTTTAGAGAGAGAGAGCACTCAAGCATGGGGATGAATGGAGGGTGAAGGAGAGAATCTCAAGAGACTCCCCACTGAGCGAGGAGCCTAACATAGTGCTTGACCCTGAGATCATGACCAGAGCCTAAAATCAGCAGTCAGATGCCTAACTGACTGAGCCACCCAGGCATCCAGCTGACATTATTTTTAAAGTACTTCAATTTAATATGTGGAGTAGATGCCCAGAACAAACCTTTTGATGAAAACCAAAGTTGGATGAGTTTTTACTATTTTTTAAATGAGTCATTGAGCTGGCAAGAAAGTGAAGAAAGAACAAAGTCCAAGTAAGACCCCCTAGTACGTGAGCAAGCTCCTAGAACTGTCAAACTGCAGTGTTCTTGAGCTTCCGCACTGACAGGTGCAGTGATGGAGACACAGAAGATAAACCCAAGATCATGAGCATAGTAAGAACCAATCCCAATTTAAACTGGCATGACCACTATGGAAAACAGTAAAGAGGTTCCTCAGAACATTAAAAAGAGAACAACTGTGTGATCCAGCAATCTCACTTCTGGAGGTCCAAAGGAAATGAAATCACTATCTCAAAAAGATATCTGCACCTCCCCCATATTCATTGCAGCATAATTCACAATACCCAAGGCATATTTCCCAAGGCACATAAACAACCTAAGTGTCCACTGAAGGATAAAGGAATAAAGGAGACATGGTATATATACAATGGAATATTACGCAGCCATTAAAAAGAAGGGAGTCCTGCCATTTGTGACAACATGGATGAAACTTGAGGGCACTATGCTAAGCAACAGAAGTCAGACAGAGAAAGGCTGTATTATATATATATATATATATATATATATATATATATATATATATAATCTAAAAAAAAACAAATCAATAGAAACAGAGTCGATTGGTGACAGCCAGGGGCTTTTTGTGAGGGAAATGGAGAGATGTTGATCAAGGGATACAAACTTTCAGTTACAAGATCAGTAAGTTCTGGGGATCTAATGTATAGCATGGTGACTATAGTTAACAGCACTGTATTTTTTACTTGAAAGTTGCTGAAAGAGTAAATCTTAAATGTTCTCACCACACACACACACACACACACGGATAACTATTTGAGGTGATGGATGGGTTAACTAACACAATGGTGAAAATCATTGCACAATAGATACACATATCAAATAATCACATTATACCCCCCTTTTAAAAAAAAATATGGAACACTTCACAAACTTGCATGTCACCTTTGCACGGGAGCCATGCTAATTTTCTCTTGATCATTCCAATGTTAGTATATGTGCTGCCAAAGCGAGTACCATTATAATCTTAAACTTACACAATAGTACATGTCAATTATACCTCAATAAAGTTGGAAGAAAATAATTTCATATAAAATAAAACACAGGGATCCCTGGGTGGCGCAGCGGTTTAGCGCCTGCCTTTGGCCCAGGGCGCGATCCTGGAGACCCGGGATCAAATCCCACGTCGGGCTCCCGGTGCATGGAGCCTGCTTTTCCCTCTACCTATGTCTCTGCCTCTCTCTCTCTCTCTCTCTCTCTCTCTCTCTCTCTCTCTCTGTGACTATCATAAATAAATAAAAAATTAAAAAAACACACACATTTAAAAAAAATCTCATAAAACTGGAATTCCAAAGAGCCAAAGTAAAGATGAATGTAAAGTTGATTTGCTGTGCAGACCAGAACCCCTGAAAAGTTTGCCTGTATTGATCCTGATGCTGGTTGGAGAAAAACAAAAAAGGGATATAATTTCTTCCTTGAGAGTTCATAGCTATAGTGTGGTCTGCATGGAAGATTGTGATCTAAATTCAAGATACTATGGAATTTTTAAAACTAAATAAGTCCAAGTTTGAGGTGCTCCAAACAACTGGCAAAACAAACACAAATCCTCTCAGAAGATTATCTCGAACTTAGGCCCCAAAGAATACCCACAGATAAAGCTTCAAGAACAGAAGTTTACAATCAGAAAACAAAACAAATAAGGAAGCATGCCTGTATAAGTAAGAGGAAATAGAAACAAACAACAACAAAAATAATAATAAGATCAAATACACAAAGATTTGGAGTATTACAATAAGCAGACACAGAAAATAAGTGTGTTTAATATATTTCAAGAAATAAAAGAGAACAAGAATCCAAAATTTAAAAAGCTAAATAGATTTGCAATCAAAATCCTTCTTATTTATTTTTAATTTCTTCTTCCCAAGTAGATTTTAGGTCCTTGAAGACATAGGGGCCCGGCTGAACACTTTACAGGCTGTGTGTGCCAGGTGAAGGAAGGAAGTCCTCCCCTCTTCTTTCAAAAGTCAGCAGTAAGAATTGAGTTTGTGACCACAGTTTTTAAAATCCTATTGTAAGAGCCAACAAATCACTTCTAAAGGAAAATAAGGCATGAAGGCAGAGTTAATGCAATGCTCCCAGCTGACCAGACTGGGGAGATGGCATTGGGCTAGTGGTCCATCCACTCCATTTCTCATCTTGGGAAAACTAGTCAAGTAAGCGTGGGCCCATGTCCACTTGTTAGAAAAATCTATTTTAAATGCCTAGTAATTGGGGATGCCTGGGTGGCTCGGTGGTCGAGCATCTACTTGGGGCTCTGGTCGTGATCCTGGGGTCCTGGGATCGAGTCCCACATCGGGTTCCCTGCATGGAGCCTGCTTCTCCCTCTGTCTGTGTCTCTGCCTCTCTCTCTCCATGTCTCTCATTAGTAGATAAATAAAATATTTGTTAAAAAAAATAAATGCCTAGTAATTGGAATCTTAAATACAAATTACTTTAAAATACTGATGTGGTACTTTAAAGACACCAAGGCCTTATGGAACCATTCATCACTGTATTACATCTACCTGCTGCAATTTGGCATGTCCACTAGAAAGTCAAGTTTTCTAGAAGAGTCTAATACTAAACCCCCCACAGAGTGTGTTTTAGGGTTCACGAGACATTAAATCTGATTATAGCCTCTCCTACATCTACAGTAGGAAGTGGAGCAAACATGGGGTACAGGAAGATGACAGGAAACATATGAAAGTTTGACAGATTTGGCAAGTCTGAGGTAGACAGCTTAAGGTTCTCAGACTAGCAAGGCGTGAGGCCTGCAGGTACGTTGCAGCGAACCCTGGCAGAGAAAAGTACCAAGTAAGCTGCCGTCGCGGCCACATAAGGATGGTGTATTTGAGTTTGAATGTCATCCATCTGTCAAGTTCAGATGTCTTAGAAGAAAGTTTATCCTTTGTTGAAGGAACTTTCAAGTTCAGGTCCTGGTAGACCTTTGATGGCGGCCTGAGTAGGTGTCCCAGCGGCGTTAGTGGGACCTGCTCTCTGAGTCTGCTCCCAGGCGCTCTGCCCACTCCAGGAAGCATTTGAGGGGGGTCTGGCCCAAGCACCTGGCTTCTCACCAGACAGGAAATTCTGGTTGAGGTTCCATCCACTCCCCTCCCCGTGGTGGAAAGCTCTCACCTTCACTCCTCTGCCCCTCTGGAGAGTTCTCCTCTAAGATCACGTTTCTGTGCCCTCTGAGGGGCTATTTGGGCTCATTTCTGGAGAGACTCCTGATGGGTCAACAAAATGGGTGACAGAATCAGTACTGAGACGCATGTGAAGAAGAAGCGCCCAGGCCTCCAAACACGAGTCGCTTTATGAAAGCACAACACCTGAACCACCTCACACATTTGCACAGCAGCGAGGCCCTTTTGCAACTTCAATTCTCAAATGTATAATGGGAGGGCTTTTGTTTTTTCTTTTTTTTTTTTTCACTCTTATAATGACTTTTATAAAATCTGTATTTTGGAAACAAATAAAGAAGCCAAGTGAATAATTCCATAAAAACCCCACAATCCCTAGGGTACATGTCCTGGTTGGAGAACTAACCAATCCCTGTCACTTTGGGTCAGGCTTTCCTATTCACTATGGAAAGCGATGGAAAGCGAAACTCCCTATGGAGTTTGTAGTTTTGCCCACCAAAAAGATGAGGACTGAGCCAACCACCCCCCCCCCTGTTTTTTTCACTTGTTGTGCTATGAAACTATGTTGTCGAAGAGTGGACCGGTTGTCACGACAACCAGCCTGAAGGGCGAGACCCACTCGGAGCCTAGAAATGGGGGAGACTGTGGCCTGTGCCTCCGGCCTTTCCCCAGCGCGCAGGCCACGGAGGGGGGAGTCCGACGGCCAAGGAAAGGACAGGGGTCTCGGGAACCAGTCTCAGCTGTCCCCCAGATCTGATGACTCTGCGGGAAGTGCTGAAATCAAGTTTATTCGCTGATGAGAGAGTCACGGCTGGTCTGGGGAAAGCACAGATGGAAGAGCTCCATGAGGCTCAGTCTGAAAGAGGTCATGACCCTTCTTCCCTCCCCCTAAAAACTCAATATTATCAAGAAGTCGTTCTTTTTAGACTAATTGATCCCCAGGTGAACAATTAGACCTGCATTCCTTTCTCAAAAGTGTAAGAACTAGTGTATCTGTGTGTGTTGTGAGTGACTACTCCCCTGCTTTCTCATAGTTGTAGTATATTAATCCCAAAATCAGGCCAGTCAGAATTCTGACGTCGGTATTGCTTAACTTCTGGATTCAAGAAATACTCAGAAGATGAGAACGCCTGGAAAATCCCTTCTAGAAGTCCTTAATGTGGCCACGCCTAATGCTTTCATTCTCTCAGATTTAAAAAAAAAAAAGTTTATTAACCTTGACTTTTCGATTTATCCAGTATGAAATCAAGGCACTTAAAAGATTTTATTTTATTTATTTAATTTTTAAACACCAATTCTATTTTTTTTTTTTTTTTTAGATTTTATTCATGAGAGAGAAAGAGAGGCAGAGACACAGGCAGAGGGAGAAGCAGGCTCCATGCAGGGAGCCTGACGTGGGACTCGATCCTGGGTCTCCAGGATCAGGCCCTGGGCTGAAGGCAGTGCTAAACCGCTGAGCCACTTAAAATATTTTAAAAGACACCTATATTTTGTACTTGTCCTGTTTCTAGGAGGATGATACGCCTATCTTGTTTTTCAACATATACTTTTTCTTTTCCACTTTTTTGTTGAGAAGTAGAACTTGCTTACAGAAACTCCCAGGAGAGTTTAGTTTATGTGTCAGTACAGTTTGATGAATGCTTGTTGAGAGAACATCATATAACACTCAGGTCAAGAAATAGAACATTACTAGCACCTACAAATCCCTGGGGTGCCCTTCCCCATCAAAGCCCTCCTCTCTTTCCCTAAAAGTAATCATTTCTACTTTTTGGTAGTAATTTCTTTGCTTCTATTTATAGCTTTCTGCCTATGTTTCCATCCCTAAACATAATCCTTTAGTTTTGCCTGTTTTTAATCTTCGTATGAATAGGATCGCACCTCTTACGTGATTTTTTCTTTCTTTCTTTTTGTTTTGTTTCGTTTTTTTTAAGTAGGCTCCATGCCCAATGTGGGGCTCAGACTCACTACCCTGAGATTAGGTGTCGCTCGCTCTAGCGACTGAGCCAGCCAGGTGCCCCATATGTGGTCTTTTCTATGTGTTCTTTTGGATCTTTCTTCTCTCTCTCTCTTGATATTATGTTTGTAAGGTTCACCTGTGTTGCTGTGTGCTGCCGAACTTTGTTCATCTTCATTGCCATATCGTCCGTTGTATGAATAGCTCTCTGTCGAGCTCTAATCTATATATAGTCCGTTTACCTATTCTAATGTTGATGACTCCCTGGGTTGTTTCCAGTCTAATGCAATAGCAAACGTCGTTGTTCTGACGTCCCTAGGCCTGTGTGCATGAGTTCAGTGTATACCTCAGAGAGGCATTTCTGGGGCATAGGCATGTACATCTTCCACTTCGCGAATGCCGGGCTGTTCTCTGAAGGGGTTGTACCGTTTACACTCTTCCCAGCACTGATAAGTATGCTCCTTGTCCACATTCTCACTAGCGCTTGAAATTCTTGAACTGTTTAATTTTTTAATTTTCTTTTAGTGATGATGGATTTAAACAATTTAGATTTAATTGAGATTTACTGAGCATCTGCTAAGAAGCAGTGCCTGTACTAGGAGCTTCTCTGTGTATTTAATCATCATTAAGTCACAACAGCCCTAGAAAGGAGATGATGTTCTCTCCATTTCATAAATGTGGAAAATGAAAGCCACAAGCTGGAAGTTTCCCAGCAAGGCTAGGACAGAGCTGGGACTAGAACCCAGGTCTGGCTGGCTTACAAAGACCATATTCTCTCTTCACGTTCCTATGCAGTCTCCATCCTTACCCTCTGCTTTCACTCATTGGAATCTGGAAGACAGATGCTTGGGTTGGAAGTACGTTGCCTAGAGCCCACCTATGGCCCTCGCTGGGCGCCAGGGGCTGGCTCTGACCTCATACATACCTGCTTCAGCTCACAGAGTCCACCACCTGAAGGGAACATTACAGGATCTCATGTTGCACTGACCCAGCTGAACCACATTCCTCTTGTTATAAAGAATTCCTCTTAAACACTCTTTTAACTAGTTTATTCTGTTTTGTTTAATGCCCAGAAACCCACTTCCTTCTCCTTCAGCTCAGCCTTCGTCCTTTTGCAGTGGCATCTTCCATCCCAGACTCTCGAGATACTTGGAGACACAGACTAAGTTTCAATCCCTTTACAAAAGAGCATATGTTGTGGGAGGTGTCAGTCAGTCAAAGGGTATACAGTGTTAGTTATGCAAAATGACTAAATTCTGTACAACCATAGGACCTAGAGTTAACAATTCTGTATCATATACGTAAAATTTTGCTAAGAGGGTAGATCTTATGTTAAGTACTCTTACCACAAAAGAGAAAAAAATTAATAGAAAAGAGGGCAGGAATAAACTTTTAGAAGTGATGATGAATAAGTTTATGGCCTTGATGATCTCATGGGCATATACTTACCTCTAAACTCATCAAGTTGTATACCTTAAATATGTATAGCTTTTTGTACATCAATCATCATTCCTCAGTAAAACAGTTAAAGTAAAATAAAATACGATGAAATTATCAAACAAAAGAAAAAATTATATGTCGAATACCCAGACCAGGAGCATCACGGGAGAAAAAGCACAAGGACCTTGAGACGTGGCTGCGGTTCCCTGCTCCATCCTCAGCTCACCCAGGCCTCCTGACCTTCCTATGTCTCAAAGTCCTCTTCCATAAAATGAAAAGGCTAGCCTAGAGAATCTCGGAGGCACCGGTGGTGCTAGCATCTGTGACTGTGTTAATTAATGTCTTCAAAAAGCACTTGTCTAACACCTTCTGTCTGCACCCTTTAACAAACAAAGCCTCTGGTCCCTATCACTGACACTCAGATAAAATGCTCCAGAGCTGTTGTGTTTTTCCTTCTTTACATGTTTAGGGGGATTTGTTATTTCCTCATGGTTTTTGGAGCAGAGTCATCTTTGCTAGTTCCCAGCTAGACTGAAAACTCAGTGAGGCCAGGGATTGTGTCGAATTTGTCTTTGTATCTCCAGCACAGAGCAGACATTCAATAAATGTAGGAGGAAGAAAGGAAGGGTGGGCCAGAGGAGGGGAAAAAAGGACTGGTACTTGGAATCTTCCCCTCCTTGTGATGATCACTGAGCACAGAGAGAGTCGGTATTTAAACCACAGCCCCTGTCCACGGAGGGTGCCACTGGTAGCAAGCTCCGACCTTCTACTGAACCAGCAGGTCATCAGAGCTGTACAAAATTACTTTTTTTTTTTTTTTACTGAAGCCTTTTGCAGGTACCTAATGTTATCATGGCCTTGATAAAGGATGCCAAGTGTTCCTGAGTGCAAAGAAAAGTATTATAATAAAATTACCAGACTCATTTGGCTTTTAGCCACAGAAAGTTGACTGCTTTGAGAGATCCTTTATTTCTACTGAATTGGCATTAATGTAAGGCAACCTGCTTTCTGTTTTTGATAGTGTGGTGCAGAGTTACTCCTTAGGGAGGTCTGATTTTCTTTCCCTGGGTCCAGCTCTGGGCTCGGCCAAGCTTCCTGGTGACCTGTGACTTCTTATGAATTAAGCCCCAGTTACATTTCCTGCCCATAGTTGCCACCGTGTCCCTAACTCAAGTGTGAAATACAAAATTTTAGTTTGCTCAACCAAGTTCTCCTGTTCTCTACCCTTGCCAGGGTGCTCTCCTGCACTCACATGGCAACCCCCTGCCCTCTGAGAAAGAGGTCTTTGGACTTCCACTTCTGGACCTCTCCCTGGGAGGCCGGCAGGAAGGTACAAAACAGACTTGCCACCTCCCACCCTTCCCTACTCCCCTCCCCACACACAAAAAAGTCCAACCCCTGGCTGGTCTTGCAGGATCAGGCTGCTGATTTATTTTTTCTTGACCACTTGCCTCTAAGGTACCCAGGGAAAGAGGACTAATCTCTAGGTAGAAAGGTGAACTCTATTTCTCAAAGCACCAAAGTGAGCCTGTAATAGAGACAGGCTGACTTCAGGCTGTTCCTGTCAACCAGGCTTCACATTTCTCAAGCCAGCTGAGACAAGGTTGTTCAGAAGGAAGGCCCCAGGTGTCAAGCTGCCAACAGCCACTTGCTTCTCTCCCGTGTGGAGCTCAGTCCTGGGGCAGCTTCTGACCACAGGTGATCCCTCTCTTCTGCGTCCCCAGGTATTCAGCAGCACGTCCAGAGGAACTCTGTGGCTGAAAGGTACTGTGTCAAGTGCCAGGAAAATCCCTGACCCGTCCCATAGCTCTGTCTCCCAGGGCTATGCTACTCCCGTCGCTGCGAGGCCACTCATAAAACAAATGATAGAGGTCTTAAGGGTAAGGATGTCTTAGCTTTTTCCCCTCCTCGGTTTCCGGGAGCTGTCACCACGGCTCTGCCAATATCTTCCAGCCATTGCCCGAGACTGAAAAGCACTATCTTATGCATCCCTGTGTTACTGTTTTTGAACGGTATTTGGGCACTGTCATAAACACTTGTCATTCTTAATTTTTCTCAATTAATGGGCAATAAAGTAGAGCCAAAATCATGGGCGAGGCCTTAGTTCCTTTTGACACTGAAAGGAAGGCCTCATATACAGAAAGATTGGACAAAAGACGTCAATAGATTTTTTTTTATCTGACTGACAGGCCTTTAGCCCCATTCCGAGATCCCCGGCTTCCCATGCTTTGGGGATTAGGCTAAGGAAAGATGCCAACACTTTCTCATCAGCAAGGGGTTCTGCATTAGCGGGTGAGGGATGGGCTTGGTGTCTTTACACTTCCGCCTTAGAGCGCCTGTAACTGTTGTCGGAGGAAAGATTCAGCTGGGGGGGGGCCGGGGATAAATCCCTTTTTAAAAAAAAAGAGATGAGTTGGGTCACCTGGGTGGCTCAGTGTTTGAGCGGAGGCCTTCAGCCCAGGGCATGGCCCCGGGGTTCCAGGATCGAGTCCTGCATCGGGTCCCCGCATGGAGCCTGCCTCTCCCTCTGCCTGTGTCTCTGCCTCTCTCTCTCTGGGTATCTCTCATGAATGGATAAATAAAATCTTTTTTTAAAAAATAAATTAAAAAGGACAGCCCAGATGGCTCAGCGGTTTGGCGCTGCCTTTGGCCCAGGGCGTGATCCTGGAGACCCGGGGATCGAGTCCCATGTTGGCCTTCCTGCGTGGGAGCCTGCTTCTCCCTCTGCCTGTGTCTCTGCCTGTGTGTGTGTGTGTGTGTGTCTCATGAATAAATAAATAAACAAACAAACAAACAAATAAAATAAACCAAAAATAAATAAATAAAAAGAGATGAGCTACCTAAGAAAGCCCCTGACGTTTATTCTGGGTTTTTTTTTTTTTTTTTTTATGATAGTCACACAGAGAGAGAGAGAGGCAGAAACACAGGCAGAGGGAGAAGCAGGCTCCATGCACCGGGAGCCCGACATGGGATTCAATCCGATCCGGGGTCTCCAGGATCACGCCCTGGGCCAAAGGCAGGCGCCAAACCGCTGCGCCACCCAGGGATCCCTTTATTCTGGGTTTTGCAACCACCAGCACCACCACCCTCATTCTAATCTTGCCTATCTTTAAAAAATGCAACAGTTGCTGAAAAGTGATTCAATCCCTTGAGGGATGAGACCCAAGCCTGGAGCATTTTTCTCCTGAAAGGGCCATTCCGCAGAATAACCTTGAAAGCTAAAACTGAGCACCCCCCCTCCCCCCGCCGTGCCTGCTCCAACACCGCGTGAACCTGGGGCCCGCTGCACCCCGAGCCAAGTGCCCTCCCAGCACCCGGGTACCTAGCCCTTGGCGCGGCCTCCCTGGCCGCCAGCACCCGGGCAGAGCCATGGGGCATAGTCATTCCGCGGGGTGGTCCCCCAGATCCAGCCCCAGGCCGCCCTGCTAGCCCCCGAGGCCCTGCGGGGAGCCAGCGCCGAGCCACTTTAATTCTCGGTCTCAGGTGCCTCTCCTTGCAGCCACCAGGCTGTCTCCTGGTTCCCATTCCAGAAACGCTCCGATGGAAGAAGAGGGGCCTGTGCTTAGGCCTGGCTTTTCACACTCCCCAAGAGCCAGTAGGGTGGCTCCAGCTGCACTTGGCCAGAACCTTCCACCAGGGCCCGTGCACACTCCCTCCTCCTCCAGGCCTCCCGTCCCTCACCGGCCACCTCCGGCCACCAGGCCTCCCGTCCCTCACCGGCCACCTCCGGCCACCAGGCCTAAGGCGCCGAGAGGGCAGGAGGGGCACAGAAGGGCCTTTAGTGGAGCAGCACTTTTCCTGACCAAAGTGGAAACACACAGCGATCGGGTTATGCTGCTCATCTCTCAGCTTCAACGCCGAGAAATAACGATATTTCCGAAGTGGGAGGCGGTTAGTCAGGAGGAGAGGAAAGAGGAGACGGGCTGGCCCTGGCCCCCAGCGCAGAGGGTGCAGGGGGGCTCCCTGCTGAGGACAATCGGTGAAGCTCGCACGGAGGACCAGGAAGACGGCCTCTCACTGACTATGTACGCGTCACTACGTAGAGTTTGTTCGGACCAGAATAGATGCCTCTTGTCATCTCGGCGGAGCCCTGCGGGGGGCTTCGGGGTCGGCCTCCCTTCATTCCCGGCGCAGAACCAGGCTCAGGGGCAACCAGGCTGGGACCTCACACAGCACCCGCCTCCGAACCGGCCTGCCCGAGCCCTCCCCTCGGAAGGAAACCTCTTCCCTCTGCCCCGGCCTCTTTTGCAAGAGGCAGCGCCTTCTGGCAGTGACTGTAACTCAGCTGGTGTCCCTTAAGCAGACAGCGGTGTCAAAGTGGGAGGCCCATCGAGAGGCCATCCGTGGTCCACGCCCCGGAATACCAGGGCACACTACACGTGCCCAGAAGGTTCCAGGAGCAACAGAACACGTGGGCCACCGACGCCAGTCTTTCTAGAAAAACATCTCTCCTCCGTGGCTTTCAGGGCATTTTGTGCATCTTACACCAGCTTTTCCCACAATGAGGTGTTCACAGCCAGAGCCCCTGTGTCACGCGTGGAGAAGAGGGGGGGGGAGAGCAGAAACACGCGCCCCCCCACCGGTTACCGTCACCCCCAAACTTCACAGCCTCTACCCGTTGGCCTCAGCGCCCCTCACAGCTCCACCGGGAACTCCAGGTCATCCAGTCTTCCTGCACTAACCTACCTGCTGGGCGGGCTGGCAGGCTGTGCTCTCCTCGGGGTGGAGCCAGAGGCCCAGGCCCGGCCTGCAGAGCCTGAAGACACGGTGTTCCCTGGTCCCCTCCTGCCATCTTGTGGCTGTGCGCCAAGGTACATGCGAATCCCAGCCTCCGGCTCCGAGCTCTCTGGATAATGGGAGTTTCTATCCCTTGCAGTCCACACCGGGAGAGGAAGAACCCACCAGACCCATAATCCATTTACCCCTTGGTCTGAAACAGGGGGAAAGAAACTGATCGTTTGGGACCATGTACAGTTATCAAAAAGGCAGGCGGACAACGGCAGATGCCAACTCCTACCAACTTGAAGTTTTGCTGAAAGTGGGTAGATGAGGTGCCCTGAGAATTGGGGCCTTCCCAACAATCCAACTTTGTTCTAAAGTGCAGAGCTAACTATGCTTGAGCACGGGCTTTATGAACGAGTCTTCATTTAACCAGCATTGCACCCTTCCCTTAGTGATATTCCAGAACATTTGATGATGTCTCTGTTCCAGAGTTCAGCTAAATTCACTGCTCTCTAAAATGTTTTGATGGGGACTTTCCATGTTTCGAGTAATATAGAATACCAACAAAATAAAAGGAATTTCTTGGCTTATATAACTGAAAAAAAACAAAGGAACGGAAAACTTCAGGCATGGATTGATCCAGAGGTTCGTGTTGCCTTCAGAGTTCTGGGTCCCTGTCTGTGTGATTCTTTCTACCCTGACCCTTCTGTATGTGGGCATCATCCACAGGCTACAGAACTCACTGTAGCAGTGCCAGGCTAGGCCTCATATCTGCTGCTACACTGTCCAGAGGAAGATAAGCTATCTCTACTGATAGTGCCTGGAAGATCGAGGAAGCTTCCTGGTCAGAGGCCCCTGGTTAGTATTTCCCTCTGTCTCTATGAGGACCAGACTGGGTCCTGCTCTTATGTCTAGGCCAATCACAATGCCCAAAGGCGGGCGGGATCCTCTAACTAACTTAAGCCAAACGGAGTCCACTCTGGAGTCAGGGTGGAATCATTCTCACACAGTACATATGGCTGCCACAAAGTAGGTGGGAGCATTCTCCAAAGAAAACTGGACTCTGAATTTGGAAAAAGAAAAGGAATAGATGCTAGGGAGGTGGCCAGTAAAAATGTACTACACTCTTACACTGCTGCTGGGGATGCAAACTGGGTGCAGCCACCGTGGAAAACAGTATGGAAGTTCCCCGAAAAGCTAAAAAATAGAATTACCTTACGATCCAGCAATTGCACTACTGGGTATTTACCCAAAGAATACAGAAATCCTAATTCAAAGGGATACATGCACCCCAAAGTTTATAGCAGCATTATTTACAATAGCCAAGATATGGAAGCAGCCCAAGGGTCCATTATTGATGAATGGATGGAAGATGTGGTGTATATATACAATGGAATATTACTCAGCCATAATAAACAATGAAATCTTGCCATTTGCAACCACATGGATGGAGCTAGCGAGTATTATGCCAAGTGAAATAAGTCAGAGCAAGATGAAGACCATATGGTTTCACTCATGTGGAATTTAAGAAACAAATGAGCAAAGGGAGGGAAAAGAGGGAGGCAAAACAAGAAACAGACTCTTAACTGTAGAGAACAAGCTAATGGTTCCCGGAGGGGAGGGGAGTGAGGAGCGCGGGTTAAATAGGTGATGGGGATTAAGGAGCCCCAGGTGATGCACGGAAGTGCTGAGTCACGATATTGTACACCAGAAACTAATATTCCACTGTATGTTAACTAACTGAAATTAAAATAAAAACTTAAAAAAAATGTACCACACTAGTAATCTCCAAATTTTTTCATCCTATATCCCAATTAAAAAACGTGATATATATTTAATACATAAATTATAGACTTGTACTAATGTTGCAATGTATTTGTAGGCTATAATACAGAAATACATTTTATTTTTTAATGTATTTTTTTAAAGATTTTATTTATTTATTCATGAAAGACACAGAGAGAGAGAGAGGCAGAGACACAGGAAGAGGGAGAAGCAGGCTCCACACAGGGAGCCTGATGTGGGACTCGATCCCAGGTCTCCAGGATCATGCCCTGGGTCGAAGGCAGACACCAAACTGCTAAGCCACCCAGGGATTCCCTTTTTTAAAAAAATTTTTTTTTATTTATTTATTCATGAGAAGCACAGAGAGAGAGAGGCAGAGACACAGGCAGAGGGAGAAGCAGGCTTCATGCAGGGAGCCCGACGTAGGATTCGATCCCGGGACTCCAGGATCATAGCCGGGGCCAAAGGCAGGCGCCGAACCGCTGAGCCACCCAGGGATCCCCACAGAAATACATTTTAGAAGCCAAAATTAAATTTTTTTTTCCTCTCAAAACTGTGATCGAAATAGCAAAAAAATCGAGTTAAAACCTGGGCAGATCTGAATAGACATTTTTCCAAAGAACACATACAGTTACATGAAAAAGTACATGCAAA
Organism: Vulpes lagopus; assembly: GCF_018345385.1. Classification (NCBI taxonomy): domain Eukaryota; kingdom Metazoa; phylum Chordata; class Mammalia; order Carnivora; family Canidae; genus Vulpes; species Vulpes lagopus. The sequence continues at coordinate 7,400,689 of NC_054824.1, forward strand.
GATACTCACTGTCTTTAATCATGAGGGAAATGCAAATCAAAACCACAGTGAGACATCACCTCACACCTGTCAGAATGGCGAGTATCAAAAACATAGGCAATAACAAATGCAGACGAAGACGTGGAGAAAAGGAAACCCTCATGCACTGTTGGCAGGAATGCAAACTGGCCACCACAGAAAACAGTGTGGAAGTTCCCCCCAAAATTAAAAATGTAATTACCACATGATCTAGCGATCCCATTTCTAGGTATACAGCCAAAGGAAAAAAAAAATGATCGTGTCAAAGAGACGCCTGCAGCCCCAGGTTCACTGCCACCTTATTCACAACAGCCAAGACATGAAAACAATAGAAGTGTCCACTGGCAGATAAATGAATAAAGAAAATGCGGTATATGTGTACAATGCAATAATGCAATATCATTCAGTCATAAAAAGAATGAAATTTTGCCATTTGCAACAGCATGGATGGATCTCAAGGCATTTTGCCGTGTGAAGTAAGTCAGACGGAGGAAGACAAATACCGTGTGATGTGATTTATATGTGGAATTTTAAAAAAATGAACAAACAAAAAACCGAGTTCATACATACAGAAAGCAGACTGGTGGTTGCCAGAGGCAAGAGTTCGGAGGATGGAAGAAATGGGTGCAGGTGGTCAAAAGCTACAACCTTCTAGTTCTGAGGTAAATAAGCCCTGGGGAGGTAGCGTACAGCACAGTGACTGTGGTCGGTGACCCTGTGCTGTGTATTTGAAAGTTGCTAAGAGGTAGTAGATCTTAATGTTCTCATCACAAGAAAAAAGTTTTTGTGACTGTATACGGTGGTGGATATGAACTAGATTCGTTAGGGTGGTCACTTCCCAACACAGTGCATACAAATCCCATTGTGTCGTACCCCTAAAACTAACATAATGTTGGATGTCGGTCATACCTCAATTTAAAAAAAAGACTGTACTTGGAAATGCTTTATTCTCTTTTAAAAATCATCGTTTAGGGCAGCCCCGGTGGTGCAGCGGTTTAGCGCCGCCTGCAGCCCAGGGTGTGATCCTGGAGACCCGGGATCGAGTCCCATGTCAGGCTCCCTGCATGGAGCCTGCTTCTCCCTCTGCCTGTGTCTCTGCCTCTCTCTCTGTCTCTATGAATAAAGAAATAAAAAATCTTTTTAAAAAAATCATTGTTTAATACGTTATGATTCAAAAGCCCAGTCTCAGGTTTATTTCCATACTTGGTTTTAAAAGCTGTGGTCGCAGAAAAACATATTATTTAGATTCAAATTAGGAAAATTGTACTAATACCTGCACTTACTAACTCATGATACCAGTATTTCAGTCCTATCCACCGCTGATGACAGTTTTTCCCCCACCTTCTTGACACCAAGGAGTCTTTTATTTTGTGCATTGTTTTTGTGGGTGTTTTTTTTTTTTTTTTTAACAAATGAAACCTTAAGTTGGAAGACTTTGTGTTTTTAAGTGTGCAGATGTGAGAGTTCTTACTGATGAAACTTAACATCATTTTTGGCCGCAAATCCCATCATGATGCAATATTCCCAGACACGTTCAGAACGGTCTCTGCGCGGCAGCGGCGGCTGTGGGAAGGCTGCTTCTTTCTCACATTTGTTTATTTATCTATTTATTTATTTATTTATTTATTTATTTATTTATTTACTTATTAAGATTTTATTTATTCGTGAGACACCACCAGAGAGAGGGGCAGAGACACAGGCAGAGGGAGAAGCAGGCTCCCCACGGGGAGCCCGATGCGGGACTCGATCCCGGGACCCCGGGGTCACGCCCTGGGCCGAAGGCTGATGCTCGACCGCTGAGCCCCCCCAGGTACACCCAAAAAAGTCTTTAGATGCAGACGCACAGAGGCTCCTTCTGTCCCTCCCACACCCCCAGTACAGTCCTGCCTGGGGTCCTTGCAGTGGCTTCCCTCTGCCGGGGACAGCCTTCCCAGAGGGTCACACTGTGGCCCCCTGTGTCCTTGGGGCTGTGCTCAGATGGTACCTCCTCAAGGGCCTCTCTGACCCGACGGAGGGAAGGGCTCGTCCCCACCAGCCTCTCTGCCCCCTCCAAGCACGCCCTGCGGCTCCCTTGCTCGGTTCACGGTGGGTAGTCAGCTGTGCACCCCCTCACCCCAACACGCGCGCGTGCACACACACACACACACACACACACACTGATATGAGGGCCAGGGCTGCCGAGCATGAATATTGAGCAAGAGACTGCCCCCAGGTCCTCTTAAGGTACTGGCTGTCGGGTGGTCACCCCACCTCCACCCCCAGGGGTGCAGAGAGAGGTGGGGAGAGGGAGGAACACAAGAAGTAGAAACTGCTCCGGCGCAACCCGACGCATGAGGTCACCAGGCAGCTTTACTTTAACTTCTTTTTAAATCTAATTTGTTTCATTTGCTTCAGTTAAAAACAAACAAAAAGTCTCGCCCTGTCTCTCTGTGGCCCACAAACGACCCTGACTTTGGTCGGAGGCAAAAGCTGGCAGAACGGATAAATACAGTAAAGTACCTCGGGGCTGTAAGTTCGAGCGTTTGATCTGCCCCCAGATTTCTCCAGAAACATGAACGGGCCTACGCCCCTGTTCCGGGCGCCCTGCGGGCCCAGGGCCAGACCGCAGGGAAGCTGACGCCCGGCGGGGCCCTGCCTCCCGCGGCCTCGGGGTGCGGGCTCCCTGGGGTTGGGGACACTAGGGTGACTTACCCGCCCCAGGGGACAGTATCGCCTCCTTGTACCACTGGAGAGCTCACGCCGTGAGGCAGGGAATGTTCCACAGAGTGAAAGATTGTGGCCGGGGCGGCCCACCCTCCTGCCAGGCTCCTCCAGAGCAGCACCTGGGCCGGGCCGCGCTGGGTTTGGAAGCTTCCAGAAGGCAGGCGGGCACTTGAGGCCCTTCCCTTCCTGGAGAGGCCACTGCACACACCCATGGAGTGACTCCCACCCAGGCCTCCCATCCTGGGGTCCCCGGGGCCCCCGAGAAGCCACGCAGAGGCCTGAGAGGACGCGTGTGCAGAATGGGCCTTGCTTCCCTTACTCTGGGAAGAGGTTTCTGGGCGCTCACGCCCCCTCTCGAGGAGGCTAACAGGGAAGAGGCCTGGGGCTGGGCCTCTCTGGGCGCTGGTCACCCCGGCTCGGGCAGGAGGAAGGGGCTGCCCTCGGCTGGCACCACAGGGCCGCCCCGGGAGCCTCTGCCTTGTGCTACGGCGGCTCCGGGCGTCAGAGCCTGTCCCCCAACCCCCAGGCCCCCCGAAGGCGGCCTCACGTGGCAGTGTCCTCGCCCATGTGTCTCCTTGCCCCTCGTTACCGTCTGGCGGTTACAGGACTGTTTTTGTGCCATCAAACCTGATCATGTCAGTAGCACAGAGGAATAAGCGATTATTCTTAATTCGACAGACTATGTTACTCTAATCGGCAGAAATCAACAGATGCCCTTTTAGCCATTGAGTTAATTAATAGATTTTATTTATTTACCCATGAGAGACACAGAGAGAGAGAGGCAGAGACACAGGCGGAGGGAGAGGCAGGCTCCCTCCAGGGACTCGATCCTGGGACCCCGGGGTCACGGCCTGGGCCGAAGGCAGACGCTCAACCGCTGAGCCACCCAGGCGTCCCTAGCCATTGAATTTAATATCCTACATGTCACAAAATTTGATTAAAAATATGAGAGGTTATTAGTGCAAAATATGGGCACGTTTTAATGATGGCAGCAGTTTTTACACCACGCACCCTGAATTTGGGGTTCTGCAAGGGAGCTAAGTGTGGGCGAACCACATCATAGCCCGCTTCCCCAGCATTCAGAGGAGTAACAGTCGAGCCGGCGTGTCTCCTTCTCCCGAATTTCCAAAGCACCCGAGTGATCGCTCCTGCCCCCACCACCCTGCGCTCTGCGTCCCCAGACCCCCAGACCGGGCTCATCTCCCCGAGGCCAGGGTCCCCCACCCCATACCTCCGGCTCAGCGCCCCATGTCCGCCACCCTGTCCTTTCTCGGCCTTCTACTAAACCTCCGGGCTGACCTGCCCGCCCTCGGGGTTCCCGGGACCCCCGGAGCAGCCGCCCTCTTGGCACTTACATTGCGTCCCTGAGTTGTCCCCGAAAGGCCCTGGGCACAGCATGGCCAGAGGCTTCGCGCCCCGCGTGCCTAGCTCCCGGCGCAGAGGAGACAGCCAGTAAACGATGAAAGAATGAGTAAGTGGGGCGCCCCTGGGGGGCTCAGGGGTGAGCGTCTGCCTTTGGCTCCGGGCGTGATCCGGGGTCCCGGGTTCGAGTCCCGCATCGGGATCCTCATGGGCAGCCTGCTTCTCCCTCTGCCTGTGTCTCTGCCTCTCTCTGTGTGTCCCTCATGGAAAAAATAAAATCTTTTTAAAAATGAACAAGTGCCTAGTGAACACCTGCACACTATCGTAGCAGCTTTGGGGAGCTCCGGTTCCCGACCCCAGAGCCGCCCCCCGAGCGCACAGTTCAGGATGTTGAAGGACTGAGCGGCGGCCCCACAGCTGCGCCCCGACGCCTGGCAATTCAGCCTCGGGATTGTCCCTCATCAGTCCTCATTCCTGCGCCTCCCCCTCGGCCCTACTTCCCTTCTCTGCGCACCTGCCTCTTCTGAGCCCTCCACACACATGGGGTCATGCCACATGTGGCCGTTGTGACCGGCTTCTTTCGTTTGGGGTCAAGTGTCCAAGGTTCCCGCCGCTGCAGCCCGTTACCGATGCTCCGTTTCTGGAAGGCTGGAAAGCCGGCCCTTGTCTGCACGCACCTCCCACGGCGCCCCGTTCCTCCCGGGGTGGATAGAGCTGTGTTCCCACTTTCTGACGAACACGGGTAAGGCTGCCCATAAACACTCACGACACATTGTGGGGGGGACACATATCTCCATCTCTCTCGGGTAGATGCAAAGGGGTGTAGACGCGCTGGGGCCCGTGGTGACTTCTGTCCAACATCTGGTGGAGCTGCCAGACTTACGTTCAAAAATTGCACCATTTTACATTCTCACCAGTGATGTAGGAGGTTCCACTTTCTCCACATCCTGGTCCACACTTGCTATTGTCATGGGATCCCTGGGTGGCTCAGCGGTTGAGCGCCTGCCTTCGGCCCAGGGCGTGATCCTGGAGACCCGGGATCGAGTCCCACATCGGGCTCCCTGCAAGGAGCCTGCTTATCCTTCTGCCTGGGTCTCTGCCTCTCTCTGGGTCTCTCATAAGTAAATAAACAAAATCTTAAAAAAAAAAAAAAACCACTTGCTATTGTCTTTCTCTTTGATCCTAGCCACCCCACTGGTGTGGCATGGCGTGGCGTGTCACTGTGATTTTGATTGGCCTTTCCTTAGCGAGTGAGGGAGCATTTTCCTGTGTGCTTATGGGCCACTTCTATCTGAAGACTATGGAACCGAATGATAACATGTCAGAGCTTCACAGGAAAACCCCACAGATGAGTCCCAAGGAGTAATGCTAAGTGACCTGCCCACGGTTACGCACGGCCGGTAGCAGCACAGGGTCTCTGATGTCCCCCTGACTCCTGTTCTTGCCCACCTGACCCTTCTCTCAGGTTGCCTCTGGATTCCTACCCTGTTGGATGAATGAAGTGACTGTGTTCCTTTATGAGTCCCCATAAGCATGCGCTCTGGTGCTTTTGGACTTTATACCCTGTCTTTCCTTCTTTGGTTGGGTTGGTTTCGTCCCTGAAAACGGTTTTCCCTGGGTACAGACTTTGTACATGAGCAGATGGGTTGTTGTTGTTGTTGTGTTGTTGGTTTTTTTAATAACTCGCAGCACTTAAAGTTTTAAGCAACTGCCGACTGAACTCCAAGCGTTAACTAACTTGAAGAGGCTTTCTTAGCCACGGGAGTGCGAGCGAGGATGGGTTTTAAGTCATAGGATAAATTTAAACCTGTCCACCTGATATTTTCACTGTGACCATGGACACACACACACACACAAAGTATTAAAAAGATAGCAAGTATTTTTAAAAGTATTTAAAGGTAAGGAATGAGGCGGCAGGGCTGGTGAGGACAGATGGAGCACACGGACGGATGTCGGGGTTTGGGAGATTACAGAGATAAGCTGACAGTGCCCCGGCCTCCCAGGGACACAGCACATGGATCTGGAGATTGAGCTGAAGAGAGAAGCCATTCTTAGCATGAATTCTCAGGGAAGGATGAGGTCCTCAGACAATTAATAAAAATGAAAAGAGCTGACTTGGGGGATGGCTGGTACCGGTCAAAATAGGCTAGTTTACGCTGCAGTAGACCAGCAGCCCCAAAAATCTCCAGGGCTTACCAGAAGGTAGTTTTATTCTTTGCTCACCCAGCATTCACCATGGGTTTCCAGGTTGTGGCTTGGCATTCCAGGCCTCTTCCTTCCTTCCTTCTTTCTTTCTTGCTTTCTTCTTTCTTTCAGATTTCTTTATTTGAGAGAGAGCAGGGGAAGGGGCAGAGGAAGAAGGAGAAGGAGAGAATCCCAAGCAAACTCCATGCTGAGCGCAGAGCCCAACACTGGGCTCGATCTCACTGGGCTCGATCTCACCACCCTGAGATCATGAACTGAGTGGATATTAAGAGTCTGATGCTTAACCTACTGAGCCACCCAGGTGCCCCCAGGCTACTTTCATCTTGGCTGTATCTGTCAATATATTTCCATGTTTTCTGCAGCAAGAGAAGAGAAATCTAGAAGATGTCAAACTGACTAATTAGTGGTTCACCTTGGATGTGCCATGGCACATCATTTCTGCTCACAGCCAGTGGCTTAGAGCTTAGCCACATGGCCTTACCTAACTGCTGAGGGGCTGGGAGGTGTGATCCTCCCATAAGCTTGGAAGGAAAGGTGAACTGGACAATGGGTAAGTTCTAGTAACATCTGCGACAGCTGGAGAAGGGGTCCTTTCTGGTCTTCCCCAGGGGAGTTCCTGGAGGGATCTTTGTGATTAGAGTGGCCCTTTCTGGTAGGGGTTGGGGAAGGGGTGTGGACTGCGGGGGTGGAGCTGAAGCAAAGGAGAGATGCATGCGGAAGATAATCACAGCAGGTGTGATAAGCCAGGCAATCTAGATTCCAAGCATTTTCTGAGTTTATTATCTGAATCCCCAAACATGAATGGAGTCTTCCTCCTAGCTAAGATTTGGGGCAACTCAACAAGTATGGCTCATCCTTGCCTGGTTCTAGTTTTTATTTTGATTTAAATTGGAGATACCTCCTTAAGGAACAGTTGAGACAATGCACAGAGTCCCTTATCAAAGTAGCCATGATTCTGTAAGCATTTACATCGTCGTGTTCCCATAATGCACTCTTCCCCTGCTCTCTCAAATAAATAAATCTGAAAGAAAGAAGAAAGCAAGAAAGCAAGCAAGAAAGAAAGAAAGAAAGAAGAAAGGAAGAGGCCTGGAATGCCGAGCCACTACCTGGAAACCCATGGTGAATACTGGATGAGCAAAGAATAAAATTACCTTCTGGTAAGCCATGGAGATTTTTTGGGGCTGCTGGTCTACTGCAGCGTAATCAAGACTCTCTCCCAGTGGGTCTGTGGGGTCAAAACTATTCTTTCATAATGCACCTGGCCTCACCGCAAGAAGCTCTTAATTCTTTAAGTTAGAGACTGAACAAGAGGAATGAGAACTAACAACTACCTATCGTACTCCTGAAGGCCAGCCTCATTCTCTAAGACTCCAAACTCTACTCACCCCCGGGGGAATGGGGAAGGGGGGTTGGGGAGCAGTGTGGACATCAGACCTAACTCAGTTACTGTGGAAACTCAGGACAAGCCAGAGGCCTTGGGACCATGTTCGCTCAAACGGCTCCTATCTTCAGATTGTTGGATTAGCTACTCATTCCCATAATTAACCATCTACCAGGTGGCATCCTGTGCAAATACTTGCTTGAACCAGTTTCAAGCCCGTATCGACATGCTCCTGGTGTCTGTCACTTCCCTTCTGCTGCCAGCATCACTGGCCCTTGCCGATTCGTGGAGTATCGGAGTAGTGTGAATGCCTGGGATAGAATCACGGCAAGAAGATACTGCAGACCTGGAAGACTGGGAGAGAGGGAGTAGCCTTTCAGACACACCGAATCCAAAGAGCATTCAGGAGGACAGGTCCAGTGGCAACACAGAGTGTGGGGGGGGGAGTCAGGGAGGGGGCCACACACCTGGGAATCCTCAGCATCGGTATTTGCAGGCGTGGGAATCAAGAAGAGAATATGCAGATGAGAGGTGTGAAAGTATTTCATCTAATATCGGGTCTTTTATAATTATCATCTTTAATGAAGAAAGAACTTGGGCAGCCCGGGTGGCTCAGTGGTTTAGCGCTCCCTTTGGCCCAGGGCATGATCCTGGAGACCCGGGATTGAGTCCCACGTCGGGCTCCCTGCATGGAGCCTGCTTCTCCCTCTGCCTGTGTCTCTGCCTCTCTCTCTCTCTCTCTCTCTCTCTCTCATGAATAAATAAATAAAATCTTAAAAAAAAAAAAAGAACTTAGGAGGTGAGAAAAAGGAAAAGGAGCCAGGAACCTTCGGAGGAGGAGGATGTAAGAGGCAGGAGAAGGGCCCCACGGGGTTCACAGGAGTCCTTTATCCCTTTAGCAATAAACTCAACCTTCTCAAAGTACAGTCTCAAGACTCTCTCGGTGAGTCTGTGAGGTCAAAACTATTGTTTCATAAGACCGCTAAGGCATTCTGGACCCTTCTCATGCTCCCTCAAGTATACAGTTGAATCTTCCAGGAGCTACACCATGTGTCATATCACAGCCGGAGGAGTGCGTCAGCTGGTAGGAGACTAACTACATCCTATTAAGGCAGGCACCTGCCAAAAAATTTAAACAATGCCATTTACTAAATTTTTTGTTTTGGAAAATATAGCTATTTCTCATAAAGCTGCTTATGGAGATGTCACGGGGTTATTACTTTTAAGATGAATTAATACTTAATAATTTCTCGACTTTAATTTCTAATATAATTAAATAAACACCACACACACACACACACACACACACATACACGTTTTTTGGAGTCTGCAGTAATTTTAAGAGTGAGCAGCGTTCCTGAAACATTTGTTTACTGCCATCGAGTTCCCTAGTTCTTGGAATCCTCAAGCCTTCTAGGAACCCACTGGGGAGACCGTCATTCCCCCTCCCCGCCCTCCCCACCCCCTGCCCACCTGTTCTGCTGAGCCCACACCCCAGCCCGCCCTGCCTCACCAGTTTCCCAGGGTCCCAGACTTTCCACACAGTCATTGCATCCCCCTAACTGCCTGCTGCCTCCGCACCTCCCTGGAGGCCCTGCCCGCCCCCCTGCCCCCCCTCCCTGCACCCCCTGCCCTCTGCTGCCAGCATCCCCAGCGGGATGCTCACACCCCTCACTCTCCCTCAAACACTCCTCCCAAATATCTCCCACCCTCCTTTCGGGGGACCTCGGGTGTATGGAATCGTGTTGCTCCTACTCCGTGTTGCTCCTACTCCCCAGTTTTCGACACATCCATGTCATTTGCACGTGCAGAGCCCTCCTTTTGCGTATTTTCCCTACGCTCACCTGTCCCCCCATCTCACTTGCTCCCCCCAGGTGGCCATGCTAGTCTATGTCCTTTCCCTCCAACCCATCTGCCATAGATTTAGATCTTGTGTGCCCTAAAAAAATATTGGGTGTTATTTTGTGTGTGTTTCCCAACTCATTTAGGGGCGCTGCGTGTAATTTTCCGTGGGGCCGGTGTTCGGGCTTGTCCGTGGCGCCACCAGAAACCCGGTCGTTGCCTCTCGCCACCGGGGGTCGCTGTGGGCCGCGCCCCCCCCCCCCCCCCCCTGCGGTGGGCTCCCCGGGCCTCGGGGTAACAACCCACCTCCTACCTACACAAGGAGACTGGTGGTGACCCACCTCCTTAGCGGAGTCCCTGCGCCAGCCAGTCGTGCTTCTGCATGTTGCCAGCCCGGGGACCCGGCCCTCTGCCCTCACCCACCTCCTTCCCACCCCGACTCGGAGCCCGCAGTGACCCGGGAGACGGGGCTCCCCAGGCCCCAGGGCAGCAGGGAAGGCCGCGGGGGGGGGGGCAGGTGCGTCCAGAAGCCGCGCTCCCCGGTGCTCCCCGGTGCTGACCCGGGGCCTCCGTTTCCCCCTCCTGGGAAGTAGGAGCAACCAGGTCGGTGGGTGGCCGCGGGCGGGACCACAGGGTGGGAGCGAGGGCCTGGGGGTCGGAAAGGGGGGCGGGGCCCGGACGCCCTGGGACGCCGACCTGGGTCCTGGGGTCGAGCAGCCCGAGCAGTGGGGTCAGCGGGGAGGCCCCGGGCCCCCTGGGACCCCGACCTGGGTCCTGGGGTCGAGCAGCGCGAGCAGTGGGGTCAGCGGGAACAGCGGGGAGGCCCCGGGACGCCCTGGGACGCCGACCTGGGTCCTGGGGTCGAGCAGCCCGAGCAGTGGGGTCAGCGGGGACAGCGGGGAGGCCCCGGGACGCCCTGGGACCCCGACCTGGGTCCTGGGGTCGAGCAGCGCGAGCAGTGGGGTCAGCGGGGACAGCGGGGAGGCCCTGGGACGCCCTGGGACGCCGACCTGGGTCCTGGGTCGAGCAGCCCGAGCAGTGGGGTCAGCGGGGACAGCGGGGAGGCTCCGGGACCCCTGGGACGCCGACCTGGGTCCTGGGGTCGAGCAGCCCGAGCAGTGGGGTCAGCGGGGAGGCCCCGGGACCCCTGGGACCCCGACCTGGGCCCCGGCCCGAGCAGCGAGGGGCTCGGCGGGACCCGCTCCGGGGCGGGCGCTCCCGCGCATCGGGCCCTCGGGCCGCCCGGGCCCTGGGGATCAGCCCCTCGCGCCCGCGCCGCGCGCCTCTCGGGCTTATCATTCGGTCGGTTCACCCCACGGACCACGAGATGGTGCTGTCTTTCTGGGGAATCTTTGGTTCGGTCAAACAGGCAACCATCTCTTCCCTCTGGGCCTGAAAGAATACATTTGAATTTAACAATCCTCGCAGCATCTCAGTAGCCAGAATCCGCGTCTCTTTTCCCTTGTGCTTAGAACCGTATTGGGTTGGGGGGGGGGTGCGCCTGGGGGGCTCCGTTGATCAAGCATCCGCCTTGGGCGCAGGTCATCATCCCGAGGTCCCGCGGCCGGTTTCCTGCTCATTGGGGAGTCTGCTTCTCTCTCTTCCCCTGCCCCTTCCCCACTGCTTGTTCTCTTTCAAATAAATAAAATCTTAAAAAACATAAAACAAAAAACAAAACCGTTTTGGGTTCAGATGTGTCATCTTCTGGTTGGCATTCGTCCAAGGCGTAATGCAAGGCAGAGCTGGCGTTCATTACTGCTTTGTGATCCTAATCATTCGCATCAACTTCTCTTCATTGAACCCTTTACCATTTGCAAAGCACTTTTCACCAATTACTCTCAGAATAACTCTATGAAATGGGTATTACTGGTCTCATTTATAGATGAGAAAACCGAGGCTCAGAGCACTACTGATTCAAGGTCACAAAGCCAAAGCTGCCAGAACCAGATCCTGAACCCTTCCCATTGCACTCGGATGAGCCGAACAGGCGCATCCTAGAGACCAGCAGCCAACCACTGGGGACCCAAAAAAGTACAGCCCTGAGGCCAGAAACTTCTGGGGACAACCTCCGGGAGACTTGCCGCGCAAGCAGGGAAGACAGACAGGTACCAGGAAAGACAGACAGGCACCCTCCGGAGACTCAGGCTATCACAGACCACAGGGCCTTAGACGTGTTGCTCAGGTGCGCAGCTGGACAGAGTCCGCAGACGCTCCACGAGAGGACAGATTCTATTAGGTTTATGTTCCGGGAAAATGAACCTGCTTATGCCAGTGGGAAAAACAGATCTTCATTCTGCCTCGAGCCAAAGGTGTAAACTCCATCTCCAAAAACCAACTTTTTCTACCGGCAAGGGCTGTCTTACCGGTTAGGAGATGCGCAGACGATCGTGTACAAGACCATGGGATCCCTTGTTCCAGACCTGCTGCCGGGGTCTGGCCAGGAGCCGGGAAGCCCAATGTCAGGGCGCCGGCCCCACCTCCAGGGGCGCTTCTACCCCAGATGAGGGGCTACAGGTGTAGGTTCAGGTACTTGGACTGTTTTCAGCACCGAAGCAGTTACTCGGAAAGTTGAATAAATTAGTATCGGGCCATTTTAGGGCCCCGGTGTCCGTCTTAGCAATTCAGGAAGTCGTTTTACCGTTTCCCGCGCCCGGGCTTCCCCGCGTGTAAAATGGGAAGAGCAGCACCGACCTCACAGGGTTGTTACCAGGATCGAGGAGTTTATAAAGCAGCAGAACCACGCCCAGCACGCAGCGAGCACCACGTGTTTCTTAAATAACATTAATACATGGATTTGGGCACATCAAAATTTAGAGATTTTAACAAGTGAAATCTTAATTTTTTTCAGGATTCCAAGTAATTCAGAATATTATTTGTATACTCGCAGGTAGAAGAAATATACTCCGGGAAAGACTGCGGTATTTCCTTATGATTAAAATTTGATATCCCACTGAAAATGCATAAATGTGATTAGAATGGTACTATCATCTTCTGCATTTTATAAACATCAGAAATAGGTTAAAAATTCTTCAGGTCCACTATGTCTTTCTAAATTTTATTATTACTGGTGTTGGCAAATAAGCCTACCTGGCAAGAATAATGCAGTGATCGGAATTTTTCCTTCTCCTTTTTTAAAGAAATATTTTCCTTTTTCTCCACTTGGTTTCTTCTGAGTTGGGATACTAGGGATCATTTCTGAGGGTGCCCTGGGGCATTTTCCAGACTCTAAAGATAGCCTCGTCTGAGTTTCTAGGTGACTGGGAATATTCCACAGCAACACTCACCCTGTCTTCAAATTATCAATTTAAAGTTTTTTTTTCTTTGTTAAAGAGAGAGTGAGCATTTTCCCTCAGAGAGTTCATGCAACCCCAGGAGATAGACTGGAATGTTGAGAATGTAATAGGGACAGGATTTGGAAGAAAAACACATGAATTGAAACATTGCTTTCCAATCTAAAAGTTGTTTTTCATGTCTCATTTTGGCATTAATTTTCTTTTAGCACCATATTGTTTCCTGGTAACAGCTTATTTCATTTTTTTGTTGTTGTTATAGCTATTCTTTAAGATTTTTCTTTTTCTTGCAGGCTGTTTTATAAAACAGACTTTGTGGAGAAGAGATGGGGATAAAGATGTGCCATTTCTAGCCACCACGGAACTCCCTCCTCCCACCCACTCCCAGCTCAGAGAGCCCTCTCACTACAGCCAGGCCCCAGAGGGCGTGGGGGGCACAGGGGAGGGACAGAAGTGGGGACATGATCCAGGTACTCAGGTAAAACCAGAACTACGGCATTGCCCTACAGAGACAATACTTAAAAGTTGAAGTTCTTCGGTACCAATATTATGGGACAGTTACACTGAGAATCCGGTGGGCTTCTGTGCATCGAGCCAGGGCCCCAACTAACATCACATTGTTTCCAGGGAAAAATAAAATTCTAATTCCAAATACCTGACCTCAACTGAAGTTTTACAACAGAACTTGAGTGGGGACTATTTCACATCGACCCAACACACTCAGAGACAGTTCCTTTCTATCATTCAGGCTGTCCATCTGTCTGTCCATCGATTCATACTATCTTTTCATTAAGATTTGGCATAATTGCCCAAGAAATGTGAAAAGCAAAAATCTGATAGAAATGAGTTATGCATTTTATATTTATAGAGTTCAAAGCAATGGTTCTGTTGTAAGTTCATCTTCACTGTTTTTTTAAATCAATATTTAAAATAATCTCTTTTTTATAGAGGTGGTGAGGTATAGTGAGTTTTGTAGTTGTGAATCTTAGGTCCAGCTGCTTTCTTTTCTTTTCTTTTCTTTTTTTTTTTTCAGCTGCTTTCTTTTCTAAGCCTTGGTTCCTTATCTATAAACAGGGACAATTCTAGAACTCTCCAGGATCAATTCTTTACCTGAGCTCATGTAAATGTCTAGCAATAAATCTCTTTTGAACTCTTCTTTGTTTCACTTCAATAAAGATACTTTTATACTCAGCCATTAAAGGGGATGAGGTCTTGTCATTTGCAGCAACATGGATGAACCTGGAGGGTACTATGCTAGTGAAATAAGTCAGACAGAGGGAAAAAAAATAAAACCATGTGATTTCACTTACATGTGGAATCTAAAAAAACAGACTAAAAACTCCAAAAAGCAGAAACAAATCCATAAATATAGAGAACAAACTGATGGCTGCCAGGGGAGAGGGGATGGGTGGGATGGGTGAAGGGGAGTGGGAGATACAAGCTTCCAGTTATGGAAACGTACAAGTCACAGGAATAAGAGACACAGCACAGGGGATACAGTCAGTGATACTGCAACACTGCGTGTGGGGACAGGTGGCAGCTACACCTGTGGTGAACACGGCATAACGTACAGACTGTTGAGTGACGCTGTACACTTGAAACTAAAGTAATATTGTGTCAACTGTATTTCAATTTTAGAAAAATTTAAGGCTTTTAAACCCACATTTAATTTTCAGATGCCATGATTTAAACTTTTCTCTATCCTCAGGTACCCTATCCATCTATCTGCTTGACTTGGGTTAGTGTCTAAAACAGACTAATGTGGGTAATTATTAATTTATAAACTAAACAGATTCAAAGAACTTACCTGTGTTGACAACTGTAACCATTTTATTTGGGCTGTGCCTACCCATCCCCCCAAATATCTGATTTTTGCGATATTCGATAGATTTCACATTTTTCCTTTTCTCTTTTTCTTCTTGAAGAGGACTTCAGACTCACATAACAGCCTCAACTAAGATCCCTTCTGTGATAAAAGCCAAGTCAGGGTGTACTTGAACGAATCAAGGAATGACCTCAATGAAGGACGAGTCAGATTTTATTTAAGTAGGTTCACCAAGTGTTCTTCCCTATTTACTATTAAGTCCATCTCATCACAGAAGCAGAGGCAAGGATGTGGAGTGGCATTCTGGAGCCAGAGCAAATGCAGGAGCGGTGGGAAGGAGCCGCCTGTCTACTGGGGTCCTGCTGGCCTCAGGTGAAGCAGAGTTCACTCCGCTGCTCGGTGTCCAGGACTCTGTCCCCTCCTGACACTCTCTCACTGGCCCATCTTCCTGGTATCTGTCCTCCTACTGGCACTCAGAATTGCAGGATCTGCCTGTCGATTAGAATTCGACACCCTTGCTCCTTATTCTATGCTGTCATAAGGCCTACGAGATTTAGTAGGATTTATGGCCCCCCCAAATCACATGTATAAGCCCATGTCTTAAAATGTTGTTCTCTTTAGTATATACTAAGATCGGAAAGTTGCTTTGCTTTGTATTGAAATGTAAGATTTTTTTTCTCCCTCTCATAAAAGATGTGTTTGTATCAACATGTAGCCAAAGCTCCAGAGATGTTCAGAACGACACTGCATTTAACTGTGTGTGTGTGTGTGTGTGTGTGTGTGTGTGTGTGTTTCAGGTGGCTTATATGAAGCCAGAATGTCTGGTCCTACATTAATCTTCAGGAGTGATGACTTTAATTTTGTGGTGCAGAAATAAAATCAAATAAATAGGCAAAAAGTAAACCTATAAAAATGGTTTTAACTTACTAATCCACTCCATCTTTGACAGCAATTTTAGATAAAATGGTCCAGAGCACAAAGTGCATAATTAATTATGAGAAAAATGATTCCTTCAAGTCCCATAATAAAGAGTTCTCCCTGCCGTAATCATTTGTCCAGAGTTTTAATCAAGCAAAAGCGATGGTTACTTCTTGCTTCTGTCCCCCTCATTCCAGTACTGCTCAGTCTGCATTTCTGTGAGTCGGGAAAGCGTGCGCTGAAATGCGAAGATTTCCTCTTCTCCAGTAAACATAGAGAGTCCTTCTGCTGAGTCCTAGTTACCGAAACACAACACAAAACAAAAAAAACAACTCAGCACCAATTAAAACTACCACAAATCACCATTTATAGAACTAAGGACAGGTTTAAAACGACTTTTTAGGTTTCGCTTTTTAGGTTTAGATTATAAAATGTTCTATACATTTTTTTCATATATGGGCTCCTAAATTAGACTGCAGAATCAACTTAATTTAAACCAATATTCCATAGACGGAACAAATTACCAGGGAGAAAACAACAGGGACAACATGAGAAGAATGATGAAAGCTGAAACAATACCCCAAAATCCAAATATGAAAATGTTTGCAGGAAGAAAGCTGCTGCGTGATGAAAATTTTCTGCAAAACCTGAGGTAAAGACACGTCAGACCGAAAAAGAATTCTTTCTCCAAAAAAGGCCCAGCAGAAATAAGTGAACACGGAAACACAGTAGCTCTGGCAAGTGAGGAAGCCGGAGGCAGGCCCGCATTCCCAACAGGAGGCCCGGAGGTTTGGCCAACGAGCCTTGGGCAGGCAGGGCTGCCTTTTTGGTCTTGAGCTGCTGGACACTTGATCCTGCCAACCAGAGTTAGGTTTGGGGGGCAGCAAACAGCCTGGCACTGGTGATACCAACGTGGGCTTGTGGCCAGTAAGGGAGAAAGAGAAATTCTGTCT
Organism: Vulpes lagopus; assembly: GCF_018345385.1. Taxonomy (NCBI): domain Eukaryota; kingdom Metazoa; phylum Chordata; class Mammalia; order Carnivora; family Canidae; genus Vulpes; species Vulpes lagopus. The sequence continues at coordinate 7,417,186 of NC_054824.1, forward strand.
CTTTCCTTAGGGATCCGTACCACACCTCAGAGAAAACTTCTGGACTCCTTAGTCCGTGCATCACTGGCTGACCCACTGCAAGACCGCATGGCCCTGCGGCCACAGCTCTCATTTCTTCTTACATCACTAGTCCCACATGCTGAGCTGGCTTGGCCCTATATCTGAACCCTGATCCTAGGGAGAAAACTGGAAGAGCCAGTGATTTAAGGAACTTTAGAAACTGGCCTGATAGAGCCCCTCAAGTACATTCAAACGGCAGAAGACATTACTTGGATATACGTATTGCTCCTGGAGAAACCACCATTTTGAAGGGTCCCAGCATATGGGTTTATAAGCAACTCTTTATTTCTACACACACAGTTAGGTAGTCATGTTTTGAACGGTCACCCTTTTTAAAAAATATTTTATTTATTTACTCATGAGAGAAAGAGAGAGAGAGACACAGGCAGAGGGAGAAGCAGGCTCCGTGCAGGGAGCCCGACGTGGGGAGTCTCGGGATCACACCCTGGACTGAAGGTGGCGCTAAACCGCGGGGCCACCGGGGCTGCCCTGCATGTTCACCTTTTAATGACTTATAAGCCTCATTTCCTCCAAACTCCTAAGGATGCAGAATTTCTCTTCCGGTCAGTAAGGAACTGTTTCCTCATTTCAAATGGCCTTTCGCTTTTGGGGTTGGAAGAATGGGGCTCTGCTCACTCTGGAGGTGTTTACGGATAGCTGTAAAATTTTATTTTTTTTTTAAGATTTTATTTATTTATTCATAGACACACAGAGAGAGGCAGAGACACAGGCAGAGGGAGAAGCAGGCTCCACGCAGGGAGCCCGATGTGGGACCCGATCCCGGGCCTCCAGGATCACAGGCCAGGCTGCAGGCGGCACCAAACCGCTGCGCCACCGGGGCTGCCCAGCTGTAAAATTTTAACTAATATTTCAACTCCTGAGAAATATGCCCTGTAATGTTTCTAACTTAAGAAGGAAAAGTAAAATCATTTCTGTTTGGCCTGTGGCAAATCACCAGACCCCAAGCTCCAGGAGAACTGGGCCAGTGTGGGCTGGTTCTCTGTAGCGTGTCCCCAGAGCCCCCACCATGGGTGCTCCTTAAATGTTCATGGAATGTAGGTTGGCGGATGAATAATGGATTTCTTTTTAAGCCAAGGGCTATGCCAAGCATTCCATGGTCCTGGAAGAGCCAACCCACATACTTGGATACTGTATTTTACACTCCGCAGATCCAGTAGACGTGAAGAACCAGCATGGTGTCGCAGAATGGGCCCAGACACAGGTGCCCAGGTGTCCAGCTCTGGCCCCCCATTAGTCAGCGGTGTGACCACGGGCCCACTGGTCCACCTCTCTGGTTTTCCTGATATGTAAAAAATGATCACGAAGATTGCTTGCACTCTAAGACTATATTCTCTACATTTCGTGATGCTGAGCAAAAGTCCGCTATATTGACTTTAGAAGAAAACAGCAAATCAATGGTTAAGCATACACCGTGTTTTTCCTCAAAAGGCAGCCACGTTTAAAATCAAAAACAATTAGGCTGTTTTATAATAAAAAGAGATTATGTTAATATTGCCTACCTGGCTCAGCCCCAAATCATCCATCAGTATTCTGCTATGCTCCAACTCACTGTCATGATGTTGATGTAAAAACAAGCTCGCTATAGGAGTCGATGCAGAGCAAATGACGCGCACCTGAAAGACAGGAAAATGAGTAAAGAGCATTACTCCGCACATTTTGCAAGTTGAAGGCCAGAACAAATCTCTCACAAAATAAATATTCTGTTTGTCATCACAGGGAGCTTAGATTTTTGCGCTTTTAAGATGTTCATATTTTTTTTGAATACTTTGTGTCCCTTTAAAGTGATATTTTTAAACTGCAGGGCCCTTTTCAGAATATTTCCACACAGCTTGTAACATCTTATAAAGGAGGGAGCTGGAGGGGAGAGCTAAGGTTTTATCGGTGCCATTAGGCCTGGATACCAGCTCTGGTCCCCCACTTCGAAGCCCAGTGGTCTTCCCATCACACCCGGGGGTTGATAGGTACACCTGTCTCAGTGCACCCCGATAATGGTCCCCGGATACACTACACAGGTGACTGGTAAGCTCAGGGCATCGCTACACTAAGTAGACCCTGAATTTCTACAACCTACCTTTTTATCAGCATCCTACCAATACAGTCTTCAAAAAGACTGAGCTTGACCTTAATATTGCTTGATTACGCAAATGTCTGAGTGAGTGCACATATGTGATCATACATTGGAAACAGCTTTTATGTCATTATGAATTTTATGCCCACCAGTTTAAATACAAAACATACTCTTCTTGATGTTTTAATAAGTCCTGAATTTGTTTTCAGGATTCATGGCTACCCGTTAAAAATCGTTAAACAACTATGCCAATGCTTTAAAATAATGTATCGACATTTGGGACTAGTTTTTCCATACCCGGATCACTTCCTACCTCCTCTTGTATTTTCTTTTTAATCACAAATGACACTTTTTTTCATTATTGAGATAAGAATACCCTGATCTCACAAATTTCCATGAATACATTCTAGAATAATGTCTGTTTTAATGCTCCCAATTTCTGAAATAAGATAATTTCAACTGTTCTTTAAAAAAAAAGAACATAAATGCAAAATGTTAGGAAAGAGGTTCTGGTATTCCATCGTATGGCCACAAAACTCTTCCTTCCCATTAACTAAGAAGTGGGACAGTGGGGGTGAAATAGGACCAGGGAGGGGGAGATGGGGGCCATCAGTCTCTTTAAGGTATTCCATGTAATCGAGTCAGAGTTTATCAAACCTCCTACTCTTAAGAACCACCTACTGATGCCCCTCTACCATTTTTCTTGAAGCATGAGCCATTTTTAGAGGTAAAAATGGAGGGCCACCTCCAGGCTTCATTCAGGACCCCACACGGTTATTTCAGAGCAGCGTCTGGGAAGTGACAGGACTTGATCCCTGAGCTCTGGTGTTCCCCAACTTCCTGCCTCTCCGCCGCCCTGGGAGTGTGTGGCACATTTAGATGCCACTCACTATGGCAGGCTCCTCTCAGCACTGCTCCTGAGCCAAACTAGCTGCCCTTTGTGCTCAGGCCTGCCACAGGGCCTTTGCTGCAAATGGCCCCCTAGCATTGGAATTTAGGCATCACTTCTCAGCGCTTCTAAGAAGCAGTTGGGGGGGCTTTGTGAATATGCAGGTTTTCATACCCACCCCCTTAGGATTAGGGTTCATTTACTGGGCTGGGGGTAGGGTGGGCTCTGGAACATGGATCTTAAGTAGCCCAGAGGATTCTGATGTAGGCGGTCCTCAGCAGGACTTCCCCAGATCCACCCCCACCCCCCACAAAGATCGGTCTACTCTCCCCCAGACACGCACAGCGCCATTCTCCTCTCTCAATCCTTCCAAGAGATCAGCCCTCCGGGGTGACTTACGTTTAGTTCTGTGGATATTTGATTAATGCTTCTCTGACGCTAGACTATACAGTCTATGAAGGCAGGCACCAGATCTGGCTTTGCCTGTCGTTGAATTTCTAGCATTTAACACTGCACTTGGCATGAGAAAGGCTGCTGAATGCATGAACGAATGAAATGTTAAAATCTCACCTCTTCTCAGTGGATTCTGGTACCTTCCCCCTCCCCGCAAAATCCCTTAAATTTTAGAATCACTGCTCTCTCTATTTCTGTTACAATAGGGGGGAAAATTATATCTAACAGTAAAATAATATTTAACTCTATTTTGAGGTTGTACTTATATTTTTACTATATATATTATAGTAAAAATTTATTTAGATTTTAAAAGATTTATTTATTTATTTATTTAATTTAAGAGGGAGAGAGAGAGAGCACGTGTGGGCACACATGGGTGGAGCGGGGGAGAGACAGAATCTCAAGCAGACTCTCTGTTGACCGTGGAGCCTGACACGGGGCCTGATCCCAGGACCTGAGATCATGACTTTAGCTAAAACCAAGAGTCTGATGCTCAACTGAGCCGCCCAGGAGCCCTACAGATACATACTATTAATTGCGGCTCACCTTCATGGAAAGCTGGCTCTATGCCACACGACGTTCTGAGGGCCTTACGTGCTCATTTAGTCCAATAACAGCCACATGGAATAACTACCATTATTACCCCCTCTTTTTTCTACAGAAGGTAACTACAGCTCGAAGATATTAAGCTGGTCCTCAAGGCGGACAGCCTGACCCCAAGGCACATTCTTTATTCAGTGGCTGTACGGTCTCTGAGGAATGGACACAGGCTCTGCAACTCATGCGAAAACACATGGCTAAAAGAAACAAGATGATGCAATGCTAGTCACGAGGGTTTCTGGGTCACGGGGAGAGAGAGCTCCAATACTGAGGATGGTCTCTAGTCACTCATTTGTTCGACCATTATTTTCTTCAGTCCAATCATTTATTCATGCAACACATGAATTTCCTGAGCACTCAGTCTAGATAAGCACCTGTTGTACATCACCATGGGGTGAGCACATGCTATGTCGAGGTGAATGATGGCATCATTAACCTCACAGTGTCTTCTGACGGAAGCCCTAAACTACTACTACTTTTCCTGCTACTACCGATACTATTTATACAGCACTTGGCCTGTGCCAGGCGTCTCTTTTTTAAGTGCTTTCCATGGATTAGCATAGTTTGCCCTCGATAATTCTCTGAAATAAATATTATTTTCCTCAATTTGTAGATGAGGACACTGAGGCACAGAGAATAAACCAGGACTCCAGGGAACCTAGCTCCACAGTTCAAAGTGTTTAGTCTTGGGAAAATGTACTACAGACTTACCTTGAAATCATAGAAGTTGTCAATGAGAGTTATGAATCTCCGAGCTTGTGTCCTCTTTGCTAGCGTAAATTGTGGAATGTTTCGTAAAAATACTGTATCAAAATTCTTTGACAGTTCCAGATAGTCACTGGCTCCAAGTGGCTGTAAGTAGAATGAAAATAAAGACTAGAATACTAAAGCCAATTCTGGTTGCCCTGAATTTGAAAATCCCTCTTTTTCTCGTCACAGTCTGATCTAGGTGGTAGGTTGGGGGCGGGGGGCGGGGGGCACCTTGACCCAATGGAGCAGTGTTGTCACTGTAGGCTAAGGACGGTGTCTGCTGTAATTGTAAGTTATGTAGAAAAGGGGCAAGAGACTGTTGGGGATTTACCCCAAAGACACAGATGCAATGAAATGCCGGGACACCTGCACCCCGATGTTTCTAGCAGCAATGTCCACAATAGCCAAACTTGGAAGGAGCCTCGGTGTCCATCGAAAGATGAATGGATAGAGAAGCTGTGGTCTATGTGTACAATGGAATATTCCTCAGCCATTAGAAACGACAAATACCCACCATTTGCTTCGACGTGGATGGAACTGGAGGGTATTATGCTGAGTGAAATAAGTCAATCGGAGAAGGACAAACATTATATGTTCTCATTCATTTGGGGAATATAAATAATAGTGAAAGGGAATAGAAGGGAAGGGAGAAGAAATGGGTAGGAAATATCAGGAAGGGAGACAGAACATAAAGACTCCTAACTCTGGGAAACGAACTAGGGGTGATGGAAGGGGAGGAGGGCGGGGGGTGGGGGTGAATGGGTGATGGGCACTGAGGGGGGCACTTGACGGGATGAGCACTGGGTGTTATTCTGTATGTTGGCAAATTGAACACCAATAAAAAATAAATTTATTATAAAAAAAAGAAAAAAAAGAAAAGGGGCAAGAGAGAAGACAAGAGTGTGGTGGGGAGTGAAAGAATATCTCAAGCCACGTCACCTGGTGCCTTGTAGGTCCCTGTCCTAAACCCAGTCTTCCATTTTATTTATATGACATAAATGAAAACATGTCCCAAGAAATCCTATGGAGCGACAAACTGTCGCTACTGTTCGGTGGAGCGATCTTTAACAGCGTGCCAACTCCTCTGCCATCATTTTGAAACAAAGACTATGTTTCAGTATGAAACAATCAGAAAATATTTTTCACTTAATTGGAAGTACAGCTGTTCAGGTGCAATGCAGTGAACGCTGCTAACTTCTGCAGGAAATACTGCTGTAGGAGGGGTTCGTGAGCAGAAGCAGACAGAGCCTGGAGCCTAACGGGGTGCAGCATGCTCCCTCTTGACGTGAGGAGGGTACAGCGCTCAAGGTTCACAAGATTATCCACACAGGCCCCACCTACGATGCAAAGGCACTTGTTCCTGCAACGTGAGCTTAAACTCATGAAAATTATGAAAACCGCCTGTAAACACAGTCTCTGGGGTTAGGAACAGTCCCAGGAAGCGTTAAGCTCTCTTCATCTGAAGTTGCGTGTGGATGAGTGTTTCTGGCCCCGCTGGAGTGTGGACGAGACCAGGGCCTGGGTGGGCCAGGAGCTACCCTGACGTGCCTCTGGAAGCTCCTGGGCACCAGGACCCATCCCTGGGACACAGGCAGCTGAGCCACCTCAATTTCTAGCAGAACCCATCACACTGTCCAGAAAGGTCGACACGTGGGGAGCCACTTGCATCGCAACAACTTCCTCCCGAAATGCAGCTATGGCTATGCTCCTGGGGGACCTGGGGACCTGGGAGGAGGGGAGACGGCCACCCCCACGGCAGGGCCCGGCTATTTCCGCCTACGCCCTCCCAACCACCACCTCACAGCAGCCACACACCAGGCACACTTCTCCCGGAGCTGTGGGGAGGGGAGGTAAGGCAGAGAGTGACGCTCTGGGCAAGCGGCTCCCTCGAGGGAGCGGGAGCGCAGCCCTGCGGAGGATGCAGCAGCCGCAGAGCCCGGGCCAAGGGGTGGCACCGAGAGCACAAAGAATGACCGGCTCCTCGGGAAGTCCGCTCCAAGATGTCCCTTCCCCCCTGTCCTCTCACCAACCAGGTAACAAATGGGGAGGGGGACCCTTGCCTTTCCCATTTCCCTTCCCTGGCGGGGCAGCCTCTCCCTCCAGGCCCAGGGCCCGGCCTTAGCTGGGCCACACGGGCCTGGGCATGGGGCGGGCGGACCAGCCCGTTCAACGCTGGCGCTCAGGAGGGAGCCCGCTGCCAGGCCTCCTACACCCCGAGTCGCTCCTGGGCCTGTGGCCATTCACGGTGCGCCTTCGGGAAGTCCCATCACCTCCTCTTCCTTTGGGTTTCCCTCTATACAATGGGAGTCTGGTTCCCAGCTCACAGGACTGCGAAGCAATACGCGAAACGACTTGTGCAAAGCACCCAGCACAGTGCCGGGGCACCCACGGGCGCTCGGGTCACTCTGGCCGCTTTTCACATCAATTATTTCGAGCTCCAATGATTAGGCTCAGCTCGGACGAGCTGGGGACGCGAAGTGTCACTCTCAGTCACACGGGTTAGTGGGTTAGTTTTGCTCCACCCGGGGCTATATCCGGAACCCTCGATGGGATGGGTCGTGGCGCATCTGCGAGTCCTCAGGGTCACAGCAGGGACCGCAGGGACCACAGGAGGCAGGACAGGCCTCTGGGATTGAGAATGCGAAGCTCCTCCCACGAGACACACTGGGGCTCTGAGGGGGACACACGCTGCTTTTTTGAGATCAGTTAGAATGTAGTGTCTCATCTTTGCAAATCGGAAAGTATATGTGAAAAAAAATGTACGAGCTCATCTTAGGTATGTAGTTATGTATAATTAAACTCGTTCTTTATGCACGGCTGTGATTTCTATCAGTATAACTACATGCCCGGGGAAAATCATCATCAGGAGAGCCCTGAAGTGCCTAGGGCAACTGAAAATCAGGATTCTGCTCACTCAGCTATTTTTACAAATTATATACCTTTGTCAGTAGGTTCTGCATTTGCCGTTATATTAGCAAGTATCCCCTTCCCTCGCATCCCTAAAACAATTATGTGCTCATTCACGTAAAGAAAATTAAGCTTCATATAGTTGTCTATCTCCTTTAAAAACAATGGTGATGGGGGGCAATGAGGGGTTGCTGTTTTTTAATAGATACTGAGTTTCCGTCGGGGACGAGGAGAGTTCTGGAAATGGGCAGTGGTGATGGCTGCACAACGATGTGAACGTACTTAATGCCACTGAACTGTGCGCTTAAAAATGGCTAAAAGGGCAAATTTTACACTATGTATTATTTTACCACCACAAACACACACACACACACACACACACACACAAAAGATCATTAATACTAGGAAGTGATAGTCATGGGCAGCCGGGGTGGCCCAGCGGTTTAGTGCCGCCTTCGGCCCAGAGCATGATGCTGGAGTCCTGGGATCGAGTCCCACGTCGGGCTCCCTGCATGGAGCCTGCTTCTCCCTCTTGCCTGTGTCTCTGCCTCTCTCTCGCTCTCTCTCTCTGTGTCTCTCATGAATAAATAAAATCTTTAAAAAAATTTTTTTTAAAAAGGAAGTGTTATTCTTTGCTAAAGAAATCTCAGTGCAGGCCACAAAAGAGGTAACCACATTACTGTTTTCTTTAAAAATGTAAGAATGGAGGTGCCTGGGTGGCACAGTCAGTTAAGCATTTGACTCTGGGTGTCAGCTCAGTAGTGATCTCAAGGTGGTGAGATCGAGGCCCTCCTTGGGCTCCATGCTCAGGAAGGAGTCGGCTTAAGACTATTCCTTTCCCTCTTTCCCCCCAGAATAAATAAATCTTTAAAAAAAATAGACAGAATGAAATGCATTAATTGAAGAAGGATGTCTTTTCTCCAAGGAAACCAGCTCCAATAAGATTAATATTAAATACAAAGTTTTTAGTAGGTATCTAACGAGTGTTTTCTTATACTGACTTTGATGTTGAAGTATCCAGGAAGTGACAAACTTTCAGGATTGGTTTGGGTGAGAGATTGGGGGTTTTCTTATTACTCAAAAACGCGATTTTTAAAAATTACATAAATAAGTTAAACCACTGTGGGCAGAGACATGCTAGACACTTTGGAATCATCGGTCTGTCACTTCAAGTCATGTGACCTTGAGCAATCTCTCTGAACCTCCATTTCCACATCTGTGAATGGGGGATCACAGCAGGACAGGTCTCAGGTTTGTCCTGAGGCTTCGCTATATTGACCGCATGTAAAATCTTACGAGAGTGGCTGTCACATTAAGTGCTCAAGAAATGTTATTTACAGAGTTTGTGTGAAAAGCAGATGAAATGATATATGCATCGTACCCCTCTGGCATACAACGGTCAGATACTTAATGCACAGTAGCTATTCTTTTATTAACCTTCCAATAACCACTTTCTGGGCTCACGAGCCGAGGCCACCTAAACAAGCAAATAGTTTAACCGACTCCAGTCTGCTTCTGCCTTTGTACTCGAGGTAGAAGCCACTTCCTTTGGTCCTTCCTGCTGTCTCTGGGCCACTGAAATATCTGCCAGCCAGACACCTTGGCCCTCCATGAAGTCATATTTATAGATGACAAAATTAGTGTCTCGGGCCTGCCCCTCTCACTTTTTTGGTTACTTAGCACCCGGAGTGGTAGAAGACCCCGGGCCCACAGAATGAACGGCCCCTACCCCAGCACATCGAAAGTGCTTGATATTTAATGAATGAATTAGTGAATGAATAATGAATAAAACACAATATAGCCTGAGAAGCCGGCTTGCTCCTTCTTTTATACCCATTGTCTCCAAAACCACTAAACTACCTACAAGATAAAAAAAATCCCACTTTTTCTTAGTTGGCAGAAGCCTCTGTTGTATATCCTAGCATGTATGTAGAACAGGTCTAGGAATATATAGACCAAAATGTTAACAGCAGTCCTCTTTGGGTGGTAGTATAAAAGATGATTTTTTTTTGTTATACTTTTTGATTCTCTTCCCCACCCCCTTCCCCCTGCTCTGTGAACTTGTATTACTTTTAAACAGCAAAAACAATAATGCTTCTTTTTTTGTGGGGGGGGGGTTCATTTTTATAATGGGCATCTTATCACTTATCTCAGATGTGAGATCATAACATGAGTTTTGTCACGGACAGTTTCTTCCCCCAAGGTGTTCTTAATCTGTAGAATTTTCTCAGGGACATTTAAGAAGAAAAATAAAACACAAGGCTGAACATATATTTTCTCCTTTGCAGTCTGACAAAAGCATAAAGGATTTCATATTTGGGGTAAGACTTGACTTTAATTAGTTACTTTCAACTAACGCTTCTTCACCCTAGGGTAGCTAGAGAGACTGGGGGTGAGGTAAATGGTAGCATCTCCCGATAGTTCAAAGTTAGCTCTTGCAGACAAGCACCAGAGGTCCCCAGAGTGAAGGCCTAGTGATGTCAAAACCCACGTCACAGCCCAGGTTGAAATACTCCCATTTAGATGATGTCTTAACTTGAGCAAATTTCCTCCACGCAAGCTTGATGATTAGTGTGCTGTCAGTATCCCTCTTCGCCACGAATAAATGCCAGACAGTAGTACCCAGTCCATCTGTGCGGGCACACTGCCGTCTGCTCCATGCTGGGTCTCTCTTCTTCTGGTCCTTGAAGGGAACCTATAGTAAACTTCATATTCTCTCTCACTTTTATCTTTTATTTTTGTATTTTCCTTTTTTCACTTCTTCATGATTCATTGTGGACAGTTTCCTCTGACCTACCTTCTAGTCCACTGTATTTCTCCTTGGCTGTAATTGATCTACTCTTAAACCCATCCAGTGAGTTATTTTGGTTATTGTGCTTTGCAGGTCTAGAATTTTTTAATGTTTTATTTATTTATTCATAAGAGACATACAGAGAGAGAGAGAGAGGCAGAGACACAGGCAGAGGGAGAAGCAGGCTCCATGCAGGGAGCCCGACGTGGGACTCGATCCCGGGACTCCAGGATCACGCCCTGGGCTGAAGCCGGCGCTAAAACACTGGGCCACCTGGGCTGCCCACAGGTCTAGAATTTTTTATCGATTCTTTCCCAAAGCCGGTATGTGTCTTTTTATAGTCTCTGGATCCCTACACTTATATTTCCAAGCCTTGCTTAAAAAACAAACAAACAAAAAACCTCTTTGAATATGTAAGCTTGTTTAAAATACGAACTTATAATTCCAAATATCTGGAGTTCCTGATTTTATCATTTATTCTTTTTGTTTGTTCACCACCATGGTGTCTCGTGTCCTCATATGTTTGGTTATCTTTGTGTATTAGATTTTATCTCTGAAAAGAAATACTTATAGAATAAAAAATCCAAGTTCAAGGCTTGAAGTACTCTAAGTTATTCAGCTCACTGAATCTGAGCGAAGTCCATGGGAGGGCTGGTTGACTTCTGGTTCATGCTTACTCCTAGCATGCAGTCCTTTGAGGTTCTGTCCAAGCTGGGGATAGTCTACTGGGTCCCCATCCTGGGCTAGCCCTCAACTAGACCATGTTCCCCAGACTCTCTTGCATTTAGGTGTGGCCATGTGATCAGGTTCAGGCCAGTGGAATGTGAAAAAAAGTGATCATGGCTTCTCGATTTGGCCCACAGAATCCTCACATCTTCACATCTTCAGGGTGAACAGAAGGGTTCGGAGGACTTGGAGGGTGGAAGCACAAGGGGGACAGAGCCTGCTTCTGTGAAGGAGCGCATGGGCAGTGACCTGGTCAGCCTACACCAGATGGTGATGTGAGCAAGAAACACACGTTTATTTGGTAAGCCTCTGAGATTTGGGGTTGTTTCGGCAGTTCGCCTAATTCTTATTTCATCCATCTTCCTTCATTGTCCTAATGACAAGGCTGGCACAAATTACTAACAGAGTCCCTCATGAATGCAAGGGAAAAATTTTCTAACATTTCCTACGTGAATAAGGATTCTTGTTCACACAAGATGGTAGCTATCAAAAATTTCAAGTTTTCTTCAGATTATCATTAAAAATTAAATTTTTAATCAGGAACTAAGTCATTTCAAATCAAAGCTGATTTTTTAAGTTATGTTCACGGAGCCAACTTTTCTCATTACAAATTTGAAAAGATTTTATTTAAAAGTTTTGTTCAGGGATCCCTGGGTGGCGCAGCGGTTTGGCGCCTGCCTTTGGCCCAGGGCGCGATCCTGGAGACCTGGGATCGAATCCCACGTCGGGCTCCCAGTGCATGGAGCCTGCTTCTCCCTCTGCCTGTGTCTCTGCCTCTCTCTCTATCGCTCTGTGACTATCATAAATAAATAAAAATTAAAAAAAAAAAAGTTTTGTTCAAATTTAGTATTTGATATATTTAAAATATCTTTGTAAATTTTTCTCTGATTATATTATAAAAATTTAGAAAATGTTTTCATCAAAACATGTAGATGCTGACAAATTGTCTTATCTAGTCTTGTGTGCCACCCAAATGATATGTTGCCACAGGACTACTGATGCCCTTTCCTTAGTATTCAGTATGTATGTATGTATGTATTAGTATTCAGTATTTAAATGTGCTTGGGGCATCCAAGTGCATTAAGTTAAAATTTTTCTTAAACAAAATGGTAATTTTAAACCCATTTAAAATATTTTTGGAGAAATGAAGAATGCCTATGTGAGGTTGCCTGATTACAGTAATGGCTCCAATTATTCTTGCCTCCTCAGCCACACTCTTTGGATTGTGACTTTCCGTATGTCCCATTAAGACTCCCATGGAGTCTCCCTAACTCTTCAAACTGGGCTGGACTTCACTCTACTGTAGGAGACGGGGAGTTCCAGAAAGGTCAGTATTCTCTTGTCCACCTTAGTGTCTGTAGCACCCAACAGACCAGGGAACAAGATCTTGTGCAATACAAGACTAGTGAACCAGCGAACGCATTATCGCCAAGTCTTCTTCAGAATCAGTGATAACTCCTGAATGCTTAATAAATCCAAGTTTTGTAACTAAATCTTACAAGAACTTGGCAAAACACAAAGATATGTTTCTCCACTCTCAGGACCTATCATACCACTAAATTGCATGCACAAGATAGCTACAGCAGTTGCCAAGTATTTATACTTTTGTTTGCATTAGTTGATCTTCTTCCGTAAGTAAACCATAGCATAAGACACCTTCTAAAACCGTAATTAGTATTGTAAATTCATGCATTGTGTCCTATGAATAATTAACGCATATGATTATTTTCGAGTACTGAATGCCACTTCAGTTGGTAGCATCCTTGAGTACGTTATTCTAGCTCAGAATTCAAGTAGCATTATCTAATGCAGATTCTTCTTATGACAGATAATGATGACATTCTCCATCTCTCTACCTGAGCAATTAAAAAGTTTAATAGTCTTTGATGTGGCTGGTTATCTGAATAATTTTCTAAACAGAAACAATTAAAATCCACTTATGGGATGGTTTGTGCATTCTCGACTATTGTTTCAAACTCTTTGTTTCTGTGGAAACCTGATGAAAACTTAAAGAACTTTAAATCTATAATGAGTTTGCAAAGAGCATTTGTTTTCCTTAATTACCGGGAGTATACAGCTGGATTATATGTAGTTCTCTAACAAACTTTGAGGAATAAAGAGCTTGTCTGCTGGCTTCTTTCTCCTGTATGAGAACCGGCACAGCTGTCCGCTTTGGTTTGACCCTGGTGCTGAGAGTGGGGATTTTCTCAAAGCCACACCAGTGTGAAATGCACGAGCCTTACCACCGGGCTGCCTTCTGCCCTGCGAGGAGCGGTTGATCCACTTCAGCACACACGAATGAGCTGTCAGCTTGAGTTTCTTTTTTCTCTGCCTGGCTAATGCTTGTTCTGCCACCATTATTTTAGCTCAAGTAGGATGATTATTATTTCAAGCGCTGTCTAGATTATATTGTCCTAAGGGTTACTCTTTATCTCTATAGACGCCTCTTTATAAATTCCTTGTAGTGCTACCCTGATAGCTCCTCGTTAAACAAGTATGTGTGGCATCTTGCTTTGTGTATACAGAGATGACAATACCTCATATCTTAAAGAAAAGTACTTTTTAATAGGAAAAAAAAAACAAGTTAACGGAATTAGGATAAATGCGTCCTTTGCAAAACAAACTAAAAATACCCCATGAATTTCTTAAAACAACTATGTGCACCAAATCATTAAAGATAATAATTAGAAAAACAAAGCACTGAAATGTGTGTATTTGTAGAGTACATAATTTCTCAAGATGGCAATATGGCCCCTTGCTATGAGAAATCTCAGTAATATGAAGTCCATAACATCCAACTGGGAAATATCTCACCATTCCAGAAAATACTACCATCTCTTATACATTCTGCTTCAGAAGGTGTTCTCTGGTGTGCTGAAGAAAAGTTTTACTGCCTGACTTACAGAGTCTCAAGGGCAGGAGGCTAGTTCTATCCAAAACTACCAGATCTTTATTAAACTCTGTCGCTCAATGGCCAAATAATAATGGTTAATACAGTACTCTTTTGATGGGGGTGTGTGTGTCATATTTTTTAAGAGTTTGTAGAAACAATGACTCAACAAAAAAATTAAAGTGGCAAACCAAAGGCAATTGCACTCTTTTCTCACCCTGACTTGACTAGCTTTGTGTATGTGAGAATTCAAATCTCTGAATTGTGGAGATATCAAATTCTGGAGATTCTAGAACTGACAACTTTCATAAAACACAGACCACATAAAATCGGACTAGGTGCCTGCTATATGGAAAGCACTGTGCTGGGTTTATTCCTAAGGAGTACTTCCAGTTCATTTGGGAAAGAGAAACCAGAGCAACTGGCACAAAGACATTTAATGTAGAGCCTATAGCACAGGAAACCAAAATGAAAAATGTGGAGATTAGTTAAAAACACAAGATTAGAAGAATATGAAGAAGGAGGAGGTCATTAGCATCATCATGACTACTAACAAGCACCCCTGAATGTAAGCACCAACACAGCTCCAGGGAAATAGCATAAACACTACAAAAAAAAAATCTCCATGAGATGGTAAGAATTACCATCCATGAGATGGATTACACTAACCACCTGGGATTACGTAAACCAGACTATCATTTGTTAACTGATGAGCTGGTAGCTGACTAGGATGGACTGTTCAATTGTTTAATAGACCCCTAAAATGTCAGGGGACTCAAGAGTTGCTCCTCTTGGAAGTGGGATAAACTGGGCTCAACTGTGCCAAAGGAATTGACAACAATGAATGAATTAGTGTAGCACAGATCCTTCCACTCAGAAAGGCCCTAAATACTTCCAGAATTAGAAAGTCCTGCCTAAGTATTGTATTCAGCTTAAGTTTTCAAGTTAACTATGGTGTGAGGGATAGTGAGAAAGCAGCCTAGAGTCCAATGGTTTCTAAGGCTGAGGGAAATGAACCTTCACAGCCTCCCTCACAGACCTTGGCTAACTTCATCCTAGAATCTGGCTTTACCATGAGATTATTCAACCTGGTGAGACTCTCTTACTAGCCTTCATGGTATCTAAAACCTCTGAGTTAAGGTAACAAGGGATTTGAGTTTTAGATTTTTTTGAAAAAGTTTATTTATTTTTAGTAATCTCTACACCCAACATGGGACTCAAACTCACACCCCAAGATCAAGAGTCACATCCTCCACCAACTGAGCCAGCCAGGTGACCTTAAGCTTTAGATTTTATAAGAAGCCATGGGCATACTTTGGATTACAAGGTTTTAGTTCACGTGACTTCTAAAATTTGTTTAGCTTGGAGCCAACCCTAAGCAAACCAGGTTCTAGAAAAACAGGAACTAAACAAGTTAGTTGAAACAATGCATTATATCAAGCATTTAGCGTAACAAAAGAACCCATTTTCTTCATATCTAGGAACACAGATTGCACAACACTTTCAAAAACATACCATATACTAACGTGAGTGTGTGTATAACTATTTTCATTGGTTAGTTTTTAAAGAGTTTTTGTTTAGAAGGTACTTAATGTGATCCTCTACTGATAATTGACCATACATAACTAACTCATTAAAACCATAAATAACGAAAGAAAACTTATTTCAGTTGCACAAACAACTAGTTCTTTGAAATGACTCATCCAGATATTAGCAATCCAGCAGACACTGAAAAAAATATTGGTGAGGGCAGAAAAATTGCCCAATTATTACTAGAATTATTTTACAAACTCATTTCTTAAAACAATGTTATAACAACCTGCTTCTAATTTCCCCCTGGCAAAAAAGATTTTACTTAGCTAGTTTAAAACAAATGGAAATTTAAACATCATTATTAATGCGTCAGACATTACAATACCTGATTGTACAGACTACAGAAGGTAATAAATTATGTAGCCAAAGCTGAAATATGTTCCTATCCTGTCTGTTTTCTATTTTTGAATATAATGACTTTAATAAGAATGTATACAGCAATGATGAAGTAATTAATAACATGATTCTACCAAATTCATTGAAACCAGTAGCTGAGGACTAGCACTGGATCATTAACATAATCAAGCCATCCTGAGCATCTCCTCAGTAGAGGGCAGTATTTGCTACATCTCAGTTGGAGGAAACTTCTAAATTCGCCTGGCTGTGAAGATCTAACCAGAAGAAATTTGAAAGATTACTCCCAAATTAGGTTCTATACCTACATGTGCATCTGAAAAGAAAGGTCCATCAATGCAAACTCTTCCTTTGGAAATCAATGTGAAGAGGCATAAAAAGTGATACTTAACACACTACAAAGTAAGAAGAGGCTTTAGAATAACAATTATCTTAAATTTGAGGATGATGACTTCTGGACATGTTAAAATCTTACAAATGCAGAGATTTTGTTATTTTTGTTTTGCTTCTCCTTGTGAGAGTTCCTTGGGTCTCCCCAATCCTCTTAGATGTGGATATTTAAAAAGCCTAATCAGAGTTAGAAGAGAAGTGGATATCAAAGAATTATTCTTCCTCCCACTCTTTTGCTTTCCAAATCATGGAAATACTTGGTGAAAAATGCTAAATCATCTTCTAAAGATATTAAAAAGTTAATGAGAGCAAGGCTGAATGCTTCCCTGTGCTGCTGGATACACAAAGGGCCGAACCCTTCAAACTGAGTAATAGAATAGAAATTTTTACTCCACCTTCTTACCAAAAAGACCACCTTGAATTATCTGCTGCCCAAGTTTTATTAAAATATATACAACATCTGTGAAAGGCTTGAACATGAGTCTACCCAATCTCTAAGCATTTATCCAATCTCTAAATGATTTCTCTGGATCAAGCCTGATAATACACAGAAAAACTTACTCATAAAGTGCTTTTTTAACCTCTATAGCACTTGCAGGGTCATTTTTCATTCTGCCCCTAGCTTGTATATAAGAATCTGTGCAAACAAACTGGTCTTGGCAGCAGGAATAGAGCTGAGAAAGAGGTCTGCTGGCATCTTTTGGAAGTCCCTGTATGAAAGGTCCAAGTGCGACAAAGACTTTTACTTCTGATTTTTTTTTGTCTTCTAACTTACTGAACATCTTTCCCCCATTTGACTGAGAGAAAGCTGACAGCTGATATACTTGTCCAAGAGCCTTGTAGAAGTTTATGACATAGATTTATATATACTAACTTTTCCATTCTAACTTATTCTCTATTTCCTCTTTGCCCTGCTTTTAAAAAAAAAAAACATAATTCTATTTCATATACTTTTCGGAACCAAGTAAGGTATAAACAAATACATGCCTGAATTATTCTTTTTCTATTTATTATTTTTAGAGATGGGGGGGGGGAGCAGAGGGACAGGGAGAGAGAGAATCTTAAGCAGGCTCCACGCCCAGTGTGGATCTCAATGCCAGACTTGATCTCACCACCCTGAGATCGTGACCTGAGTCAAAATCAAGTCAGATGCTGAACTGAATGAGCCACCCAGGTGCCCCCTTTTTTCTTACTTCTTTTTAAAACTTTTGTTATTTAGTTTGCTTTTCAAAGGGCATCCAGTGAAATAAATGTAAGAACTTCTGATACTAACCAGCAATACCCTCTTTTGTTAGTTAACTAACTTAAATGCATTTGTATGTGAAATCTAAAGCACAAAAAACACCAAACTCATCGAATAAAAACAGATTTGCGGTTACCAGAGATGGGGAACTGGGAGGAGGGGAAATGGAGGAAGGTGGTCAAAAGGTACAAACTTTCAGTTATGAGACAATAACTTCCTTTTCTTTTTATCTATATGAGAAAGTAGATGTTAACTAAATCTACTATGTTAATCATTTCACAATATCTGTAACTCAAACCATCATGCTGTACACCTTAAACCCTTTAATGGGGAACATATGTCAATTATTTCTCAATAACACTGGGCAGTATAATTTTTTACCTTCATGTAAATGTGAATAATAATTTACATTTTACAGAATTTCTCCATATATATTAAGGCTGGAAAACAATAACCTAATAAAACAGATGAGGTTATTAAGAGCAGAGGCTTGTATATATGTCTACTAAGACCTTCTACAAAGTAACCTCCAAATCCCAAGATGTTATCAATCTAGCAAATTACTTCCATTTTAAAAAAATCTTCAAGGGGGCACCTGGGTGGCTCAGTTAAATGTCTGCCTTTGGCTCAGGTCATGATCCTGGAGCCCCTTATCAGGCTCCCTGCTGGGCATGGTGCTTGCTTCTTCCTCTCTCTCCTCCCTGCTTGTGCTCTCTCTCTCTCTCTCTCTCAAGTAGATAAATAAAATCTAACCAAAAATAACCTTCATGACAATGGTGGGAAATTTTAGTTGTTTCTAACGTAACTTTGATTTAGCTCTATTTCCTTCCACTAAATCTCATGATAGGATTTTCCAATCCCATCTACACCCCTCATCTCTTCCATTTCAAAGTCAGTTCAGGTGATTTCATTGACTCCTTGCAACTTCAAACTAACACATCTCTACTTTGGCTTCCAGATTTGGATCTTCTGTCTTAGATTTCCAGTTGTTTGTAAGTCCCCTTCTCCTACCTCAGGTATCAGTTAAGGGTCCTGCCATTCCACTTGTCATCCAAACTAAAAACATCAGAGCCCCAGGTGGCTTGTTGTTGGCCCTGAGACCTCTCTCCATCCAATCTTACAGATTTCCCTCATATTCATCTTGTTCTTTCTATCTATCATGTATACTTGTTTTAGGGCACAATTGGGAACAGAGATTCAGTTCAATCTCTGTTTGCCACAAGCCATGGACCCGGATGAGGGACAACATCAATCTTAGAGGAAGGGCCACATAAAGGCATGATTTGCTCACTTAGCCCCATGCCCCTCTTGGGGAGCTTTATCTAGTGTACACAAAGGCTCCACGTATGGTAGCACCAGTGCCAATCTTATGCAACTTTACCAGATTATCCAATATAGATCTGTTAAAAAAAAATAATGACTAGTTTGTTTTATGCTGATGAAGGTTCTAGTTCAAACTCTACCATCTGGTATGCAAACTCCTTTATATTGACTTCAACCCATCTATCCTGCCTCAGTACATTCTACTCTTCTACATACAATCTAAATTCCAGCCATGACCCTTAAATTCTCTGGAAAAAGAATTCTGGAATATTGGGTGTTTCTTCCTTTCAGTAGTTTAAAGATGATATTGCACTGTTTTCAGGTGTTCATTGCTTCTGATGAGAGGTCTTTAATCATACCGTTGTTACCCTGGCTGCATCTTTAGTTTTTATCAGTTTGACTATGATGGGCCTAGGAGTTATTTTCCTTGTATCCACTAAGGGTTTGTTGAGCTCCTGGGATCTATGAATTTATAGCTTTTCTTAAATTTGGAAAAACTTCAGCCATTATTTCTCCAAAAATTTTTTTCCACCCTTTCTCTCTTTTCCTTTTAGGACTCCAATGATATAGTTTGATGTCTGAAATGATTTCTTCTGCCATAAGGCTCTGCCTTTTTTTCCCCTCTGTTGTTCAGATTGTTGCATAATTTCTATCGGTCTATATTCAAATTCACTGACTCTTGTGTTTTCTGCAATTTGGTATTAAGTACATAAAATAAACTTCAAAATTTTTAAATCTAGAATTCTCAACGTTTACTTTTATAGTTTTCACCGGGTTCTTTTTTATAGTTTTCTCTGCTAAGATTTCCTATTTGCTTATTCATTGTCAGTATATTTGTCTTTACATCCTTGAGTATAGATATAAAAGTTACTTTAAAATTCTTGTCTCTAATTCCAACAGCTGTATCTTCTCAGGATCAGTTTCTGTCATCATTTATCCTTTAAAGTGGATCAGATTTTCCTGTGTCTGTATACAACTAGCGATTTTGGATTGTATTTTACATAATGAATGATATATTGTTGGAGACTTGGAATTCTTTTATATTCCACCAAATATGTTGATTTTCTGCTGTTGCCATTTTAGCAGATAATTAACTTGGCTAGTCTCAAACTCCAAACTGTCTCCTTTGTGACAGGCAGCAACTGAAATCTCTGCTGAATATTTTCAGTCTTAGCTGTGCCTATGTAGTTCACAGGTTAGCTCAAGATTTGGGCAGTCTCTGTGAAGAATTTTGGGCTCTTCCTCTGTGGTTCTCTCTCTTTCCACAATTTTCTTATTTTCCAGATGCTATCATCACTCACTCTTTTCTCATTCCTTAAGCCAGGAATATTGCAGGTTTCTATGAAGTTTTAGATGTTCCATATGAGAACAACTATGATCTGTCCTCTGGCAAAAAACTATAAAAATAAGAAATTTATCAGTGTCAATCCCTTCTTTCAGTGTTGCCAGTGCTCCACTTTCTCCCTGCTTTTGGTTGCTCAACAGTGCCTTCCAGACAGTTATTTCTTAGATTTTGCCCAGAGTTAAAGCAATGATATAAAGGTGGGTTGGGAACACCTCAGTGGCTCAGTTAGTTAAGCGTCTGACTCGATCTCAGCTCAGGTCTTGATCTCAGGGTCATGAGTTCAAGCTCCACGTTGGGCTCCACGTTGGGCATGGAGCCTACTTACAAAATAATAGTAAATAAAGGTAGGTTGGTCAAATCGATGCTACTCTATCATTAATGGAAGTAGAACCCTCCTGAGTCTTCAATTTCCTGAACATACTTTGTAATTTCTTACTTCTGTGTTTTTCATAAAAACACAAAACCTCAGGGGAAGAAAAGATCAAAGATTGCCCTCATGATCCCAATTGCTACCCTCACACTCCCTCCCTCTTTTCCCATACCAGCAGAATCTTCAACCCTCCAGCCCTTAAGGCCTACTTCCTCTTTACCTACTTCATGTTGGTACCCTCTATAGCACCTAGAACTACGCCAACCTTCCATTATGTATTCAGTAAATATCTGTTGAATGACTAGAATGAAGTACTATATAATATATAAAGGGTTAAGCTCTGTTACCTTACATAAAAGGTCACAAACAATTATGTAGCATGTTAGTATATTTAATCAAGTTTTCCCTCTTGACAGGAGGGCATTCTGAGGAGGAGATACTATTTGCTGATTCAATGGAACATGGTGGTGAAAGTCACAAACTTTCCTAGAGTACACTGCCCTACTGATCATTCTATTACCTTATGTACCATGATCCTGCTCAATCTAAAGTGACTTTATGGATCATGATAAGAAATCTTATTTTCAGGCAGCTCGGGTGGCTCAGCGGTTTACCGCTGCCTTCAGCCCAGGGTGTGGTCCTGGAGACGGGGGATCGAGTCCCACATCAGGCTCCCTGAATGGAATGGAGCCTGCTTCTCTCTCTGCCTGTGTCTGTGCCTCTCTCTCTTTCTCTCTCTCCGTGTGTGTGTGTGTGTCTCATGAATAAATAAATTAAATCTTTAAAAAAATCTTATTTTCTCTGCCTGATTTTTATGGCAAATCTAAGATTTTCATTCTTATTTCCCTTTTCTAACATGTATTCTGTTGTCATTAGGCAAGTATCTTCTGTTCCTCCTGAAACATTCAGGGTTTAGCTTCAGATCATGGTTGAAATACTTTCACTATGCTCATCCAAGTTCTATTCACCTATCAAAGTCAAGATCAATTTCCTTCTTAAATCTCATGTCTCCTCACAGTCTTCCCAATCCTCACTATCCTTAATTTTAACTCCTGATGTATTCATTGTATGTATTAATGAGCACAACTCCTCAAAGTAGACTGTTACAGCTCAAGCAAATGAAAGAAGTTAGTTGAACACATATCACATTTTATGGATAAAATAACCCAGAGAGGTTAAGTGATCTGCCCAAGGCCACTCAGCTACAGAGTATCTGGATAAGATACTCTCTTGATTCAGCTGGACCTCTTTCTATCTTACATACTGTCTGACATTTGTTCATGCTATTTCTTTTACTAAATTACAAAATCTTTGAAAGAAACTTCTTATACTTCTTATATTTCTTTTATATTCCCCATACCATAGTAGTATCACAATGTGGATGTGCACTTAAGAAACAGTTGCTGGCCACTGAATCATTGTAACAATCTTGGAAAAGGTGGAATATTACACAACATATATTTCTTGATTAACAATAAAAGATAAAAGAGCTAAGTAACATTTGACCCTAAAATACACAGAAATCTTACAATTTTTGATACTATAGTTCTAGTTTTTCTCAAAATTTTTGCCTGATTTAATATCTTCACCAAGTTATTTTAAGAAACAAAAATAGTATAGTCTAACAATTCTCAAACTT
This sequence comes from Vulpes lagopus, assembly GCF_018345385.1. NCBI lineage: Eukaryota > Metazoa > Chordata > Mammalia > Carnivora > Canidae > Vulpes > Vulpes lagopus. The sequence goes on from NC_054824.1 coordinate 7,439,598, forward strand.
TTTTCCATAAAGTACATTTCAAAGTCACAATATATCTAATAGGATATATCTTACTAATATTCCAATTAGCATGTTCTAAGTAATCACCAATTGAGTCAACTGATCTAATCCAGGGGAAAGGTACTACGGACTATATCAAATCACAGATTTTATGGTGAGAAATAGAAAAACTTGAAAATTAAAAATCAAAGAATTCCTTGATATATAAAGCTTTTTGTTAAAGAAGCGAAAGAGAGAGAGCACCAGTTGGTAGGTAAGCATTAGAAAAGTCATCAGTGGGCAGCCCCGGGTGACAGCAGTTTAGCACCACCTTCAGCCCAGGGCATGATCCTGGGGACCTGGAATTGAGTCCCACGTCAGGCTCCCTGCATGAAGCCTGCTTCTTCCTCTGCCTCTGTGTGTGTGTGTCTCATGAATAAATAAATAAAATCTAAAAAAAAAAACAAAAAACAAAAAACAAAAAACAAAAAACCTCAGTGTTAAAACTTAAAGAAAAAATCAAACAAGGACCTTTAAGGTACCTATAAAGTCTTATTAATTGATTGATCTATATTTCCTCAACACTTTATAAGTCTTTTCATTGTATAGATCTTCTGTTTTGAGAACTATTCCTTTTATTGTCCTCACTTCGTAGGTGGAGAAATTGAAGCACTGAGATGTTGAGTTATTGTCCCAAGATCACACAGCTAGTAGGTGGCAGAGTCAAGGACTTGAACTTCTTGGTACTCCAGGAATCAAAAGGTGTAGTTTAGGGTTATGATAAATTTATTTTTAAATCCAAGTCAGACCACTTACTTTAAAATTAAAAACAAGTTCTAATTTTAAAAAGCTAATGATCACTTTAATTTTTAAAAAATTAATTCATGCTTCTTAATCATTTAGCAGGTAAATGGCACATTACCCTCAAAGACCAAAGTAAATATTAAATATTGGTTTGTCATACTTTCTTACAGAAGTGATCTTATAAGGGGGGATCTCTGGGTGGCTCAGTCATTTAGCGCCTGCCTTCAGCTCAGGGAGTGATCCTGGAGACCCGGGATTGAGTCCCACGCCGGATTCCCTGCATGGAACCTGCTTCTCCCTCTGCCTGTCTCCCTCTCTCTCTTTTTCATGAATAAATAAATAAATAATCTTAAAAAAAAAAAAAAAAGAAGTGATCTTAAAGGAACACAAAGAGGTGTCTACAACTACATTTAATCTTCAAAATAATTCTACTCCTAAGACAGGGAACATATTGAAGGTGTACGGTTCTCAGCACATTCATTCTTCCCTTGAGATACTCTGGGAATCCCTAGGGGCTTTCTCTCCATTACAGAGACCAGACACATATTCACAGAAATGAAAACAAGCTTTCTCCCTTGGAGAAGCTTCAGGCAGCTGAGTCTAAGTCATCAAAGGCTTGCAGAGTTTAAAATCCATAGCCATGTACTGCATCTCCTAGGGAGCTGATCTTGCCCTAGTTTGGGAATAGAAGGTGAGCAAGACTGCTCAGCCTCACAATGTGCACTGTAACAGAAAACTTGTCATGTGAAGGAAGTAGGAAGGCGTTTTCTCAACTCAGCTTTTCTTCATTCCTTCTGATTATTCTTCCCCCATTCCCTACCTTTACATCATGGAAATAGCCACATTCCAAGTGGCTACAGTTCTTAAATTTCTAATCCAGCCTTGTTTTATGGGCATTTCTGTAAAGTTCTTTTTTCTTTTTCCTTTTAAACCAACAAAATACAAAGAAAAACATAACAACTTATAACCCAATATATAGTTATTTCCTTGGAAGATACAAATCACCATCTACAATTAGTAAAAATTGATCCTTCAATTCAACTTTCAATCTTGCTTTATCTTGAAAAATGTAAATAACACATAAAAATGTTGTTTTAGCTTATTTAACAAAAATATGGGTAATAGTAACTATGAACTAAATTCCTAGAACAAACAATGAACAAATTACTATTTATTTTCAGCATAACTTTCTTGACAAAATTGTAGGATGACAAAATAGTACATCTTGCACTTCACAATTTGGTTGTTCAACTACATAGAAAAATATTTTTATAAAAATATTTAAGGATTTCATCAGGCTTTTCAAAATCCTCTTAATTCATAAATATTTCAATTATTTTCTATTAAAGCTTTTATGGTGCCATTATCCTTTTTTTTCTTCATCATGTTGGCCAATTTTTATTTGTCAGTGGCTTTGCATGGATAGGTTTACTTTTATCTATCTTGTTATGGTGAGATATTTACTACATCAGACAAGCACTGAATGACTGGCAAAAGACTTTGAAAGATAGGTGGGGCTAGGTACTAGTATTAAGCTGTGAGAGATGTTTGAGGAAGGGCTACATTTTTAAGTGGTCAGTTCATTTGTGACTTTTTTCTTGTTATGATAATTTTGCATTTCTTTTTTTTTTAGAGAGAGTACATGTGTATGCAGTGGGAGGAGGGCAGAGGAAGACGGAGAGAAAGAACTTTAAGCAGGCTTCATGCCCCATGTGGAGTCCAACGCGGGGCTTGATCTTAGGACCCTGAGATCATGACCTGAGCTGAAATCAAGAGTTGCACACTTAACCGACTGAGCCAACCAGGCGCCCCAATAATTTTGTGTTTCTTTGCAACATTATAACTGTGGCAATTCAGATACTGAATACTTGAATGAAGAGGACTCTTGAAATCATTCAGTTTCAGATGTAACCTAAAATTCTTAATTAATTATAATGATCTTCTGAGCCGACTAAATAGTGTAGTAAACAAAAACCACTTAGTAAAGAAAAAAACACATCCAACCCCAAGTGAAAAAGCAGGCATCTGGTATGTCTGGGACAGTCCCAGTTTTAGATGGCACAGATTTCTAGGAGGCTCTTAAAGCTTAAGGCTTATTCAACCACACCTGATACCACCATGAAACAAAACCTCTGGCAAGAAGTGAATGGGTTGATGGTCTGTAAAGATTATTTTTGAGCCATGGCTCCTTCCAAGAAAAAACAACATATTTACAGATTTATATATTAGGTAGATATTGGTATTAGTGCCATCATAGATAAAAGAAGGTTTCATAACTGTACGCCATTGATGTATGCCATAAGTAAAACTAAAAAAGCCCAGATTATTCCCCTCTTCTCACACCTCTCTCCCTCCCTGCTCCAAGAACATTTCCTCAAATCTGCAAAATTAGAATTTTGAAAAACCTGAGAGCTTCCTAATTCATAAACATTTTTTTCTGATGAGACTCAGGATGATATTAAAGAATCTAATGCTTTTATATTATATAATTAAGTGTGTCAACACTTGGAAGAGCTATATAAACTCAGTCAACCAATATTTTCCAATAACCACTGCATTCATTCACTCTCTTACAAAATCATGCATGACAAAAGATTTAAAGTTCAAGAAGGAGGGGTACCTGGGTGGCTTAGTCAGTTAAATGTCTGCCTTCAGCTAAGGTCATGACCTTGGGTCCTGGATAGAGCTTACATTGAGCTCCCAGTTCAGTGGTGAGTCTACTTCTCCCTCTCCCTCTATCCCTCCCTTTGCCCATATTTTCTCTCAAAGAAATAAATAATCTTTAAAATAAAAATAAAGGTCCAGAAAAATTCATGGATTTTAATATAATAATATATCAAAAATACACTGAAACTGTCTCAGATTCTACACTGTAACCAACATTTTAAATCTACTTCTTGCCAAGTTTTTTTTTTTATTTAAATAGACTCCTTTAGAATAGTTTTAGGTTTACAGAAAAATTGAAAAGATAGTACAGAGTTTTCATATACTCCCCAATCCAGCTTTCCCTATTATTAACATCTTACGTTAGTATGGTACATTTGTTACAATTAATGAACTGATATTAATATACTATTAACTAAAGTCCATATATTGTTCAGATTTTCTTACTTTTTACCTAAGGTCCTTTTTCTGTTCCAGGATCCCATCGAGGATACCGTATTACCTTTTAGTCATCATTAGAGGCTCTTAGGCTCCCCTCTGCTGTGACAGTTTCTCAGACTTTCCTTATTTTTGATAATCTTGACAGTTTTGAAGAATACTGGCCAGTTATTTTGTAGAATGTCCCTCAACTGGAATTTGCCTGATGTTTTTCTCATGATTAGACTGCAATTATGAATAATGGAAGAAAGACCACAGAGGTCAAGTGCTATTTTCATCAAATCGTATCAAGGGCATAAACTATCAATATGAGTTATTGCTGTTGATGTTAACATTGATCACACCTGTCTGAGGTAGTGTTTGTCAGGTTTCTCCACTATAAAGTTACTCTTTCCATACTGTGCTCTTTGGAAGAAGTTATTTTTTTTTTAAGATTTTATTTATTTATTCATGAGGGCACAGAGAGAGAGAGAGGCAGAGACACAGGCAGAGGGAGAAGCAGGCTTCATGAAGGAAGCCCGATGTGGGACTCGGCCCCCTAAATCAAACGCAGACGCTCAATTCACCCAGGTCTGCATTTGGGCCACCCAGGCGTCCCTGGAAGGAAGTTTTTATTGAATTTTCATGTAGCATCAAAAAAAGAACATCCACAATTATCTGATAAGGCTATTAAAATATTTTTCCCATTTATAACTACATATCTGAGACCAGATTTTCTTATATACTTCAACATATCATAGTAAACTGAATGCAGAAGCAGAAAGGAGAATGTCCCTATCTTCTATTAAGTCAGATATTAAAGAGCTTTGCAAAAAATATAATGTCACTCTTCCTACTAAATTATTTTCACCTTGGAAAATATTATTTTTTATAAAAATATTTATACTAATTTGATGGGTTGAATATAATGGGTTTTATCATTGTTATTTTAAATCAATTATAAATACTTGAAAATTTTCTGTTTTAACTTCTAATACACAGAGTATATACTGAGAGAGAGAACCCATTAAACAAAAGCTCTTTGGGTTCCTCAATAATTCTTAAGAGTGTAAAGAGGTCCTAAACCAAATAGTTTGAGAACCACTGGCTTTAGGGTTAAGCTTTTGTAGACCAAAATGAAAGAACCTTGCTCAAAGAAAGTGAGCCAAAACTGAATTCTAAAGGCTTAATGAGTAAACTGACTATACCTAAATTTTCCTTATTGAAAAATGTAATTTTTACACCTGCAGAAAATTGTTTCCTCAACTGATAACTGTGCTCACAAGTAACTATTTGCAAGAGTAGTTTGTTATTTGCGTCTTAAAAATAATGATAGGTAGCCAGGTGTGTTTGTAAAAAGTCTAAGCAGAGAAATATATCAGTTGATGCATATGCATGGGTATATACACGTTCACTGTCAACTTCTTTCTTGTTTATTAGCTTTCTTCTTTGGTTTTTAGTATTCAAGGAATGGAGATCCATCAGATATATGTTTTGGCCTTCATCTATTAATCTTGATTGTATCATATTAGTTTATATGTTGTTAGACTTATAACTGTACTTAACAGTATCTCTTGGGGAATTTTTAAAAAACATTTTGCTTCTCTATTTCTATTTTATGTTTCATTTCATTTCATGTATTCCAACTGAAACCACTGGTTGGGAACTACTTCTGGTTTGTGTCCCGTGCCTGGTACACTCTCACTCAGTAAATACTAAAGGATGAATAGCTTTTATCTCTACTATTTGGCCAAGAGTCAAGGCTGATGGTGTTTGGATGCCAACAGTGGTGATTAGCATCAGGGAATAAGGGCATTAATCACCAGAACTGAGGCAGCCCAGGAATCTCCCTGGCCCTTTACCTTCCCAGCAGCAAAACCATTCCTGCAGCATTGCAGCATTGCTAATTTATGTGTGCCATTTCCCAAATATGCTGACCTGTGGCAATTCCATGTCCAAATAAGGCAGCAGCCAGCCTGGCTGAAGCATAGGAGACAGGTACAGCAGAAGTAAGATTATAAAGAGCTTAGTAGAGAATGGATCAGATCCTTATAGGAAGCATGTGAATCCAATGTCAAAAATTATCCCTAAGTCTTTTTGTCCTCTTTCCCTCCTCGAATTCCTCATCAACCCTTAAGTTAAACAGTCATAATCTTGGTGTTGAAAGGCATTTTGAACACCATCTTATCCATCTGTTCAAGCAATCTTGAATCCTCCCTACAAACTCTAGTCCTTTAGCTGCCTTGCAATTTATAGCATGCAGTTAAATGTGTGAGAAGGAATTTAGGAGACATGCAGTTAAACATAACATTTCAACACACATACCTGGACCTAGCCTGTTTCACACGGGTCCCACGAATTATATAAAAAGGTGGAATAAAATCTTGTGATTGATCTATACAATAATTTGATTTAAAAAGGTAAGATGTACACTAGTAATCTTTTACCTGAATTTATTTAATCATTATTAAAACTTTGTAAATAAAGGAAAAAGAATTCTCTGCAACAGTCTTCTTCCCCACCACCTCCTCAGAGTAGACTATAAAGATTTGGGCCCTGAGGAGTGGCCTTTTCCCAGCACTAGGTATCTCCTGAAATAATGAACACATAAAAAATAAAAGTACTCAGTGTCTGCTCCAAGAGACCATCTATGCCCAACAGGTCTGTCCCTCCTCTTTCCTCACCGGGTCCGCTTCTGTGGAAGAAAGAGGAGCCTCATCTTTTCAATATACTAGATTTTTCTCAAGTTTATTTCTCTAGCCAAGTTAGTATAACTTAAATGGAAGCCTTAATAGGTTATTAGGACCTTGATGAAACCCCACAGAAGTGTGACGGGTACATATTACCCAGGATGACTTTCACTACTACCAAGGATAATGTTTTTTGCCCTGTAAGAGGATCTTATTTGATCTTAAACCTTACTGATTTAAAGTGCTTTATTTCTCTAATAACAATTGTAGATTAGATTCATCTCTCTGGTTTAAAAACTACAAATTTATACTGGTTAAAAGTAATCAAGTCATTTGCTTTTGAGAGAAGTACTCACAAAATGGCTGGCAGCTATAAATAAAGACTTACTCTTCCCCCTCACTGAAAAACAATTTTTTTAGTTATTTTAAACTTAAAAAAATAATAAAAAAAATAAAACTTAAGATAAGTCAGAGACCACTTACAGGACAGTTGAGAAATTATGCTTAAAGTTATGTATAATTTGGATTTCTCTCAAGATTTATAGTCAATAAATATATTGAACATCCACTGAGTAATGGGAATTCCAGAGCTTTTAAAAAACAGAATTCATATCTATAATGAATTTGCAATCAAGGACTTTCTCATATATATGAATGTACGTGTCATATACATTTTTTCTGTTGAATATATTATTATATAATAAAGATGACACAGTTATAGAAATTCACTTTCTTCGTTGCCCAAATAGATCAGAAATGACAATCACAGGTGGGCTAGAAATTCTTTCATGTCATGCTTCCTTAGATCATAGTAGTATTACTTCATCTTCTTTGCCCCACACACTAACCTCACCTCAATTTAGGAAAACATAATTTCTCCTATGTTTGACTTTCACAAAACATCCCTAAAGCTGATTTTTGTTTTGCTTCCAGCAACAGTTGATAGTTCTCTCTGTATTTCCAATTTTGCTTTAGCATCCTTCTAAGTGCGAATTTTGAGCCAATGTCTATAAAAGGCACATGACATATACAGATGAGTATTTCCCTTCGTGAGTCTTTTAAATCAGTTCTGACTCTTGTGAACAGTATTTTAAAATCTGAAATACGCAGAAAGGAAAATATGAAGTATTTTAACATGTGAAAAGGCCAATGAGTCTGGACGTGTCTGGATACTTACTCTCTCACACAGCTCTTCAAATGTGCAGTCGGCAACAGTTCCACAGGCTTTATTCAGCCGCAGCTCTCTGCCTTGCACTTTTAGAATCCTTGGTCTAGTTACTATGGGAACATGAACAAAGACTCAATCTTGTCTGGATAATTACTATAAAATTCATCTCTTACAGATAGGAAATGCATAGCTTGATGAATAATAGCACATGATTCAACACATAAATTAGACAAAATGCTGATACAATGACTGCCACTTGAGCGTGGCATCAACCCATATACAGCAATGGAACTTATTAATTGGTCAGTGGAGATTGGGCATTGTGTTCTAAATGTATTCTCTTTCAAGAGAAATTAACTTACGTACAATCATTTTGTTTCTGAGCCAGCTCATCAAACAACTTATCCATGACAGCCTCCACATCAGCTTCACTTGTGCTACAGTGAAAAGAATAATAGAATATGAAATTAATAACACTTGAAGCCAACATCAAACAGCTGCCTGAGCCTGCTTAGCTTTTTGCCCATAAAAAAAGAGAACAGGATGTTATGCTCTAAATACAAACATTAGATTTGGAATACACTTAAAAGCAGAGAATATTAACTCTCAGGTAGATGATCCTGCCTTATTTGCATACACTGAAAGACTTCTGTGCTTCTGGCTGTTTCCAGTAATGAGACGATACAGGCAGAGTAAATCCATTAATACTATGTGTACACAATGAGAAGAAAGGCTTCTGGCTCTCTCTTGCATGCAAAACAAGAGCAAATAGACAAGGCAGTCAAGCATCCAGCAAAGTATCCTTTGAAATCTCCACTGAGAGGGTACATGTGAAATTAAATATTGAAGCTGCTTTAAAAAAAAAAAAATCCAGTCAAGCCACTGACTGAGAGGATCAAACATCCAGAATTAAATTACCAGCTTCGAAATACCGACTTGATCTGCACATCAATAACTTTATCAGACTTTGCCTATAAGGACAATTACAGACCACACAGTTTCTCTCAAAAGTGTCCTTGTCAGAAATTCAAGAAACTCTCTCCTTCTGTGATGCCTACCATTGCAGCTACCAAGAAGTTAGTCTCATCAAAGAATCCTTTGTATTCTAATTACAAATCACCATATGGTTTAGGGAACCCACATATACAAACGTGATAACACTATGCCCTTTTTTCCTATCACTTTTTTTTTTAAAAGAGGGATTTATAAATTAACTGTCAATAAAATAAAATAACTGGCAGAAGAAATAAATGCTGTTAAAAAAAAAAAGAAACTTCAACTCTACATACAAACTTACACAGGATGACCTGATGATATGCTTGATTTTGATATACAAATCACTCTTATCTAGGTGTGGAAGCAATTAAACTCAATTCTGGACATTCATCTTAATAAAGTCTTTTTGAAAACTAATATGACAAATTATTTTTTCTTTAAGTTTAAATGAAACTAAACTCATTTCTCCCTTGAGATAGTTACCAGGCGGCAGGCATTTAACACACAAGTACCTACTTCCTAATGCTTTTAAAATGCAAGACAGCACATGGTCATTATGAAGGGTTTAGAATTGCCACCTTCCCAGGGATCACCATTCCACCTTGTAGGTCTCTTAAAAACATCATCTGCAATGGTTAACTTTGTAGGGGAAAGCTATTTGACATTTGAATAGGGTAGTATTAAAATAATAAAATGATACTGCAGAAAGCAATTGTAGAGACAAAAAAAAATATTTTAAAGGTACAAAGAAATCACACAAGCCAATGTAAATGCCAATGCCCATACCAAGCACATGTATGTTTAAATGGCTTTGCCAACATTATTCTCAGGAATTCATTTGATATTGTCTCCACCTTATAATGGTGACATAATCACACACAACCATTGGAGAAGCAAAGGTACTTTTTAAGGGATATAAAAAAGGAGGAGCAAATCCAGCCACCCAGATTATCTGCTGGCTTGCAGAGAGTTAACTTCTCCTTAGGATAGGCATGTTACCCAACAGAGAGGGAGAAATGAATTCTGAAAAATAACCAAGAGAGAACATAGTTACATTTCTCAAAGCACATTTGGTGAATAAACCATTACTAACAAACTTCCTCAGTAGTGATTTCTCCTTTGCTCAAATATACTATAATGTTAAAATGCGGCTCACAAGACTTAGGTCAGGCCACAACTTCTATATTATCTATGAAATTACTATATATGATTTATTTCACTTACAGTGAAATTATATGTGAAATAACACAATTTTCTTTATTATAGCAGTATCTTGTGAAAATTCTATATGGGACGCCTGGATGGCTCAGTAGGTTAAGCATCCGACTCTTGATTTTGGCTCAGGTCATGATCTCAGGGTTGTGAAATTGACCCCCATGTGGGGCTCCACACTGAGCATGGAGCCTGCTTACGATTCTCTCTCCCCCTCCCTTTGGGCCTCTACCTCCACCCCTGCACACACACGCTCCATTTCTCTCTCTCAAAAATAAATAATAAATAAAAATTATATTAAATTATCATAAAAAGTTACTCAGATGTTACAACTTGCAAAATTAAAATTTTACTGGTGTTAAGTGGCCTAAAAATAAATACTCACAGAAGTAGTTCATGTAACTTAAAACTGAGCAGCCTGTTTTCTATCTAAGCCAAAGTGTACTTGACTTCAGGGAGTGAGTTCTGTTGACCGCTTAAAGAACAGAAACCTCAGCTTCTAATTGTCTTAAGAGCAGAAGGGGCTACTATGTATTTTGTTTTTATTAGATATGTTTATATTGCCATGAGAGAAATGAGGATGCTATGAAAGAAATCCTTACCAGAAATGAACTTATTCATAATCTCTTACCAGAGAATTTACAAGAAAACAGTAATCTTCTCACCCTCTACTCAGACCAGATTTCCCTACAAGATGATGCATCAATCAGAGCTCATTAACTTTTTTAAGGATGAGAATTAGAAAAGTAAAAAGAGAAATTAAAATTTACCTGTTCATATTAGTTTAATAACTGAATAAAAGATTCAGTTTTACTCATTATACAGGTTCATGACTGTTTTAAACATCTTTGAGTATGTTTCATAATTCTAGTAAAAAATTTAGGTTTCCATGTGAACTATTTCCATGTGTTACACGGGGAATAACAAAAACTATATTTATCAAGCAGCTATTGTGTAACAGTTAGTTTACCTATACTTTCCCTACCTTTCCATGTAGTATTTGTTATTATCCCATTTTTACAGAAGAGAAAACTGAGACTCAGAGAATTAAGCCTTCATATCTAAGATCCAAACATATAAAAATTTAAATTTTCTGTTTAGTAGCATAAAATTGGTACAAGATTTCAGGGCAACCAGATAATATGTAATAAAAACATTTAAGACCATATCACGCGGCTATTCCACTCATAACAATTTCACCTATGGAAATAATAATGGTTAACAACTACAAGGATGTTCATAGTGACACCTCCAACAACAAAGAAACAGGGGAAAAAAAACCCACCTAATGTCCCATAATGGGGCATGAAGTATATTTGAATACGCTTACACAATGAAATACTGTGCAGTTCTTAAGTACAACTTACCCCTCTTGTCCTGGAAATGTGATTAAGGTCCAAAGTTGATGGCTAGAAGTGCTTGGTGCTCCCAAGTTTCTAAAAAGAACCACCAATGACTGGATCCAGACTCCTACCTCCATGTTTAAATAATGAAGAGAACCAGCCCTATTCCAAATGCCACCCCCTCCTCCACCATCCCCTCCTCTTTACCACACCACAGTGTCTTTATGAGGAGGGGAAAGGGGATCAGAGCTCTATATGTACAGTATTTGTGATAAGAGCCTTTTTCTTCCCTTCTTCCCCTTAGGATTTTTTCCTTCCAGTTGACTTCTAGTTTCATAATGTTGTGGTCAGAAAAGATGTATGGTATGACTTCGATCTTTTTGAAATTTTTGAGGCTTGTTTTGTGACCTAATATGTGATCTATTCTGGAGAATGTTCCATATGCACTTGAAAAAACATGTATTTGCTGTTTTAAGATGGAATGTCCTGAATATATCTGTTATATTCATCTGGTCCAGTGTGTCATTCAGTCCAGTGTGTCATTCAGAGCTACTGTTTCCTTATTTATTTTCTGTTTAGATGATCTGTATATTGATGTAAGCGCTCTCCCCTTAAGAAAGGAGAGGGTGATTTACCCTCCCCCAAAGACAAGTGATGGGAGGGAAGAGTTCTTTAAAAGACTCACTTGGAAAGATTAGGGGAGCCTCAAAGAAGAAAAATCTGGCATTGTTGTCCTTAGTTGGATGAGTAGGACCTTGGCAGATTGAGAAATCAGAAGGTGGGAAATGAAGGCACCTGGGTGGCTCAGTGGTTGAGCATCTACCTTCAGCTCAGGTTGTGGTCTCAGGGTCCTGGGATCAAGTCCCACATCAGGCTCCCCACAGGGAGCCTGCTTCTCCCTCTGTCTATGTCTCTGCCTCTCTTTCTGTGTCTCTCATGAATGAATGAATAAGTATCTATTTAAAAAAAGAAATTGGGAGATGTGGTGCTAAGCAACATGAAGCAAGCCAGTTCTCACTAAAAACCCTGCAAGGGTTTAGCACAACTAGATATACTTGAAGTTACAGGTGAGGGGGCAGGCTGGAAATAAGGGCACTTGGGAAATAAGACAAAGGCAGTCTTTAGATGCCCTGCCTTTACCTGAACAGCAAGAGTCCGGTATGTCTCCTCCACTCCAGCTGAAACTAAGTTTACCATCTGGGTCAGTTTTAACAAGGAAGAAAGAGGAAGAGACACCATACTGAAATCCTACACACTAAATAGTAAAACCAACAGTCCCTCCCTCTTTAGCATCCAGAACCCTACTAGCCAAACTTCAGCCTTAGGAAGTAGAAAGGTTGAAGGAAACACTCTGGAGGAAACTGAATAACCAAAAGAAAGACTTGCACATACTGACATTTGTGGATTCTTCAATGGAAAACCTGACCTGCCACCTAATCTACCAGCCTCCAGTGGAGACTACCAATCAATAAAACCCTATTTATGCACACAGAACTTCTAATCAGTTTTTTAATGTTTTAGTCTTGTGAATGGACAACCAAGTATTTCTAGGCATTTAAGGAAAGCTTCTAAGATATAAAATAAAGACTAAAATAAAACATAAGAAGAGATCTTGCAGCAAAGAGAAATACACTCTAATACACCTAGAGAGAGAAATATGCATAAACAAAGAAGGATGCTATAAACCAAAAGAATAACTAGTGCATAAGAAAGAGCTCTAATATGACTGTTAAATAAAAAATTCAGGAAAAGAATTAGAAGAAAAAAATGAAGTAACCATTCAGAAAATAGAACAAAAAATGGAAAACAGGGGAGAAAATAAAAGAATCAGACAATAAATACAGAAGGCTCAATATCTAACCAGGAGAAGCTCGAAAGGGGGGTGGGGGGGGAGCATCAGCAACGAAAAAATTAAATTAAGTTTCCTAGAACTGAAGAGCATGAAGGTCTAAACTGAAAGAGTCCAGTGAACACCCAGCACAAAGAATGGGGGGCGGAGGGGGGGGCGCCCTTCTTGGGCATATTAACAGGAAATTTCAGAAGTCAGGAATAAAGAAAGAATATCCTAAAAACTTCATGAGGAAAAACAGGTTAAATATAAAAGGTCAAGAAACTGATTTGTATCAATTCCCTTGAAACTTTGTGACTATAATAATGGAAACATGAAGAGAACGGTGCCCATCTAAAATTTTCTAAAGGAAGCTTTTGTCAAACTATCCATGCCCAAACTATTATTCAAACAAAGACATTTTTGGTCAGGTGAGTTCTAAAAAAAGCTATTTCCCATGCTGCCTTCTTTGTAAGATTACTAGATAGGCTCTCAGAAGAGGTAGAAGAGTTCTGGGTCTAATAGGACCAAATAAGCTCTACCCCCAAAGGCCCTCCTGCCCATGACAACTGTCAACTCTAGACAAAATACAAAAACAGGTGACCTGAAAGCACTGGGCAGATTCTTGAGGGAGGTGACACTTGGGAAAAGGGAAAAAATTGGGTGAATTACCCATTTTACAGCTTTCAGACTGAAGACCATACTCAGTACTGAAGACTCAGTACTGCTCAGGGCAACTATAACTCTGATAGAAAACTGCAGTCCTGGCCTGAAGACCTGGAGGACAGCTGGGGGTAACCACACAAGGTGGGAAATCTGGGGGAATCCTCAAAAGGGTTTCCAAAGTTCCAAAAGGTACGAGTCTTGAAAATTCCTGAAATCATAGGTTATTCTGTATTTATCACAATACTAATAAACATGAATCATTTTTCTGTTATAGAATTATACTAAAAGTTTCAGTGGTATTCTATAAAAGAGAAGGCATAAAAAATGGCTTATCATGATTACAAATCAATATGCTATGACATATATTTGTATTTTATTATGGATATTATAGTGCATATTGTTATGTATTTCAATAACAGAAAAATGATCTCTACCAGAAACAGACTTTTGGTAGTAGAAAATATTAAAAGGAAACATTAACACAAAATACATGCAAAATAAGATTATTTTAAAATCTAAGTACCTCCAATATTTAATATGTAAAAGTTATTTTTTAAATTGAAGGTTTTTAAAACACATAGCATGAGCACCGTTTCTGATTGTTCTCATCTTAGCGGGTTGGCAACTATTCCAGACACAGGAAAATGTCATTTTGCACTGACATTGATCAAATCATTAAGAGTGTGCCCTAAATCATTTTCGAGTAGGGAGTTAGGGTACCTATTGCTCAATTATAAACTCATTTCCCTTATTAACATGTATCTGGTTTTGTTTACTCATATTATCCACTTAAAGGCTCTATCCCCAAATACAGTCACACTGGGGGTTTGGACTTCACCTGTAAATTTTGGGGAGGCCACAATTCAGTCCTGAATAATGAACACTTATGTAGTTTACACTTCAGGGTTACTATGAATAGTGCTACATGAATGTTCTAGCACACATCTTTTGGTGAATTTCTGTATGTATGTCTATCGGGTGTGTAATTAGGAGCTGAATTACTACTCTTCGGGTATACCCGAAGAGTTCGGCTTAGTAAATACTGTCAAAAAATTTTCCAAAGTGGTTGTAGCAGTTCACTCTCTTACTGGTACATAAAAATGTTCTACTTGTTCCACACTGGTTTTTTTTTTCCCATTTCTTTCACTTTAATCATTTTAGTGGACATATTTTAAGTGATTTTAATGTAAATTGCCTCAAATTATTTTTAGGAATGTGTGCGACATAAAAATACAAATATAGTTAATGCAATAGTCAATCCAGAACCATTTCCTTTTAGTAAGATGTCATTCCGACAAACATAAAATTTGAAAACCATTCTTAAACACATGAAGATCTCTTGATTTTTTTAAAAAGGAAATTTCAAAAACATAACATTATTGTAAAATTTTCAGCCAGAGAAAATGACTGTAACCTCAAAATAGGAAAAGAAAGCTATTAATAATGGAGAGAAACTGGAGTGATGGGAATGAGTCTATGACTCCAGGGCCCTCTAGTCAGTTTTCCAAGGAAACTAAAAAGATAGCAACATTGTCTTACGCTAAAAATCCATACTCAAAAATATGACCATGCCTGTGAAGCTCTAAAGAAGGACCAGGGTCAGATGTATTTAAAAAAAAAAAATCAAGTGTTTGGGACTAAGACCTATGGCTGGCAATAGGCATATTCAGAAAACAAATGTACAAAAAATACACAAGGATATATATTATACAAAAATACAAACAGTGATTAAAATGAGACCCAAGTTATAAAGTCAGTTTAAAAATATTCCTTAGCCAGTAAAATTTGAGGAAAGCGTAATACCTGGTAGTCAAGAGCAGTTGTAATAGGAAACTTGCAGCCTGAACACAGCACTAAATTAAATGATTTTTTTCAGTGTAGAGGGGAGCTAAATTCAGAGTTTTCTTTTGGGGCTACAAGAATATCATGTCACATACCAAGGAAGAAAATGTTCTGTTCAGCTTTGTGTAGTTCAATTTTAACCATAAAGTGGCATATCTTAAGAAAGAATGACTTGGGTAGCAACACAATGATCAGGAGAAAATACAGGAATTAAGCTCAGATGCTCTGAAGTGTAGCCTTTTCCTCTTGGGGAAACAGAAACAAGCTCCTACAGCTGAGTACGAATAAAGAATTTAAGTGACTTCCTTCAATTCTTGGTAACTGCCCCATCAGTGGGGATGCTAATATATGGCAGTGTTTTGGGGCAGAAAAGATGTGAAACAGAAATTCTGCCCACAGATAATTAAAAGTAAGAGAATTAAAGTCATTTCTGAAGAAAAAAACAACGTTATTCTTTCCAAATGATTTTTGTAGGGGCTAGGAGTGGGGGCAGGTGGTGGTGGAGGATATGGGGCCCAAGCAGAGTGCAGACTATTTTTCTTTTGTTCTATAATGCCCTGGTAAAATCCACCCATTTCATTGCTTCTGTCACTTTTTGTTAAGCTCAGAAACTGCAGTGGAGAGGCAGGTTTCTATTTTCTGTTAAGTAGTACCACTGTGTCTTTAAGTCAGAAAAGCCCTGGAATCAACCACTGTTTCGTTGCCAGGAAATTTGGCATCAACTCCTACAGGAAACCTGTGAGTACAGTACCCTGGATTAAAAGCCTGATTGCTTTGGAAGTATGAGAATCATGATTTATTTTTCCATATTAAATTAGTAAACAGAGAAGAAAATAATCAGTCATTCCAATTTCAAGAAAATTTCTATAGCTGAAATCAGGCATTCAACATAAAACTTAGAGAAATAGAACATGTCAAAAAAAGACCTTATTATTGCTGGATCATTTGAAATTCTCAACAAAAAATTCCAAAAGAAGTAGAGGTTTCTAGAAGAGGGTCACACATGAATTTAAATGGAAATTAATTTCTTCAAGAACCTCCCACTTCATTAGGATTGACTCAGAGGAACAGAATGCTACCCACACTTTGCCCCTTTATCCCCTTTTTAAAATCAACAGCTTGTTAGGGTATCAACAAGTAGAATAGGGTTGGCTTTCCTTGGTCCCTCTCTCTCCATGTTCTCTATTCCAGAGAGCCAAAGTTGATTCAACGAGGGAGAAATTTCCCCTTCCTCTTAGAGTTCTTGTGCCAAACTTCCCTGGCAGGGAGCCTTCTCACTCTACTGATTCCTTGTGCATTCATGCTGTAGAGCTCTTTGTGCTCTTACCAAACATAATCTGGGGCTGGAGGCAGGTCTAAGATTAAGCTGGTTTATATTTGCCTTAATATAAAACAGACTTGGTTGCATTTCAAATGCTGTAGGTTTGTTTTACATAACGGAATCAGTTGTTAGAATAGATTTTGTCCTACTATTTATCTTCTCAATCATTCAAAGGCTTAATTGACTGTTCAGAGATCCATTTCAATCTCTAAATTTCCCACCGTTCTCAATCACCTGGAGAGTAACTTACCTGGTTCCATTAATCTTGACCTGTGTATAATGCTGAAAGTAGGACCTAGCACCTTTCGCTCTCAAATTCCAGACCTTCACCCCCTTCTTCTCAGCCCAAACTCCATATAAAATTTCTACCAAATCTAAATATTGCTTTCCCCCCCATATAAGTCAGTGGCATAACACACAGAATTACAACTTGTAGATACAATATTTCCTTTTCATATAATTAAGAAAAGCTAGAATGACTGAAGATTACAAAAATAAATAAATAAAAATGAGGAAGAAGCTAGAGAGTAAGAAGCTCTGACTCCTTTCAGGAGAAGAAAATGGTCATATCTGCCTTAGAAAGACAGGCCCAGGAAGTTTTAATAGTTGTTGTTTTTTCGTTTTTAAGGTTTTATTTATTTATTCATGAGAGACACAGAGAGAAAGAGAGGCAGAGACACAGGCAGAGGGAGAAGCAGGCTCCATGCAGGGAGCCCAATGTGGGACTTGATCCCGGAACTCCGGGATCACGCCCTGAGTCAAAGGCAGATGCTCAACCACTGAGCCACCCAGGCGTCCCGGGAGTTTTAATAGTTAAAAAAGGTACACGGCAAGAGCTAAAGACGTAGGACATTTGCCAGATCAGCTTTTCTAATGTTGAAGATTGACCCTCATTTATAAATGTGATCTTTCTGAAGATGAAATAAAAGATAAGAATTCTAAGGAAATCTAAAAACTTGATTCTGTACATTTATATATATATATGTGTGAGCATACATATCATTTACTCATGTACACATTGTGTATATAACTTATTACATTTTACTAGATGAGTATAGCCACGCAGTTAAATACTTTGTCAATGTGTTCAGCTGGAAATGGTGAGCCAGCTCTATTCTGGTACTTGTCCGGCCTGCTGGCATATAAACACTGTGATGGGGGAACCTGGGTGGCTCCGTGATTGAGTGTCTGCTTTGGCTCAGGTTGTGATCCCAAGTCCTGGGATCAAGTCCCACATTAGGCTCCCGCAGGGAGGGAGCCTGCTTCTCCCTCTGCCTATGTCTCTGCCTCTCCCTCTCTCTCTGTGTCTCTCATGAATAAATAAACAAAATCTTAAAAAAAAAAAAAACAGAAACAAAAACAAAACAACATTATGATATGCTATTGTCAAATTACCAGTCAATAAAGAAATGGAAGATAAAAGGTATGCTGAGCACACTGATGGAACCTGATACTGAAGTCTATACAAGGTGAACTTCTTTTGCTTTGTACCACTTTTTTAGGCAGTATTTCAAATAGTTTAAAACCCTTGAAATTAATTCAGTACTCTCTAAAGTAATACAGGGTTAATTAATAAATATTTAAATGTGCATCTAAATGTTATCAAATATGAAAATTTTGTGATTTTAAAAGACATAATAAACAGCCTACCTGACTATGCCCTACAGGATATAAAGTAGAAAGTTGTTTTTACTAATATGAAGTTATAAGTTTATAATATCACACAGCCTTACTCATTCATAAAGTATCAACAGGAGTTCTTATAAGAAAGATACTGCACATCTACTTCTGAGAACCAAGTATTTTTCCACCATAGAGCCCCTTTCCCTACAGGTAGCCTTAGAGTACAGATTCATCACTGTTACTGACCTTTTAATTCTCAAAACATGTAGTAACATACAATGCTTCATTATACATTTGAGACATTTCAGTTTGATGAAACTTTATACTTCTCAGAGCTAAATAGGTCTTCACTAAAAAAACAAAAAATTAAAATTTTACACTAAAAATATTCACTTAAAGACAGTAAAGAGGAACTAAGAAATAAAAAAGGCATGAAACATAAAGAGCAGGTGTGAATCAATATACATATCAATAATAACATACTGATTATTGATAGTGACATATATTATTGCTATATTATTATATTGATATATCAATATTATATATCAATATTATATATCAATATCAATATTGTTATATATTGTTATATTATATATAACATAATTTGTGAATGGATTAAACAATTCAATCAAAGTCAGAGATTGACTAAATATAAAAGCAAAATCCAAAAATACACTGTTCACAGGAGATATGCTTTAGGTTCCAAGATACAACTAGGTTGAAGGTAAAGGACAAGAAGAAAGACATATCAATGCAAACAGCAACCACTACTAACATCAGACAACACAGACTTTAAAACAAAAAATGTTTTTAAATATTAAAAGGGACATTTCATAATGATAAAGTTCACTCCATCAGGATAATAATAACAATACAAACATATGCACCTAAAAACAGAATCTCAAAATACAAGAGGTAAAAACTGACCAAGTGAAGGGAGAAACAGTCTTGCAACAATCATAGTTAGAGACTTCAATATCCAACTTTTTTTTATGATTTTATTTTCAAGTAATCTCTACACCCAGTGTGGGGCTCAAAATTAAAACCCCAAGATCAGGGATCCCTGGGTGGCGCAGCGGTTTGGCGCCTGCCTTTGGCCCAGGGCGCGATCCTGGAGACCCGGGATCGAATCCCACGTCGGGCTCCCGGTGCATGGAGCCTGCTTCTCCCTCTGCCTGTGTCTCTGCCTCTCTCTCTCTCTCACTGTGTGCCTATCATAAATAAATAAAAATTAAAAAAAATATTTAAAAAAAAAAAAAAAAAAAAAAAAAAAAAAAAAAAAAACCCCAAGATCAAGAGTTGCACGGCCTACTGACTGAGCTGCCTGGGACCCCCCAAATTTCAATAAGGATTAAAAAAAACTAGAGAGAAGATCAACAGGATATTTAAAACTTGGACTACAATATATACTAACTAGACTTAACAGACATCTATATAAATACTACATACACATCATTCTCAAGTGTATATGGAACATTCTCAAGGAAAGATCATATCCTAGTCTTAATAGAGCAAGCCTTAATAATTAAAAAGGATTAAACTATATGAAGTCTGTTCTTTGACTATAATGAAGTGAAATTAGAAATTAATAACAAGGAGGCCCCTTCCAATATTTTGGAAATTCACAAATATATGAAAATTAAGCAGCATATTCCTAAATGACTAATGGGTTAAAAAAAAAGAAATCAAAAGGAAATCAGAAAAATACTTTAAGATAACAAAATGAAGACACGACATACCAAAACTTATGCAATATAGCTAAAGTAGTGCTTACAAGGAAAAGTATAACTTTGAGTACTTACATTGAAAAAGAAGAAAAATCTCAAACCAATAACCTAACCTTTCACCATCAGATTCTGGACGAAGAAGAGAAAACTTAACCTAAAGCAAATGGAAGGAATGAAATAATAAATATTAGAGTGGAAAATAATGAAATAGAGAATAGAAAAATAAAACAGCAAAGAAAACAAAAACAAAAACAAAAGTTGTTTCTTTGAAAAAGTGAACGAAATTGACAAATATTTACTTAGACAAACCAAGAAAAGAAGACAAAAGTTATCAAAATCAGGAATGAGAGAATATTAAAAATAAAAGGATTATAAGGGAATACTATTAACAGCTATATACCAACAAATGAGACAGCCTAAATGAAATGGACAAATTCCTAGGACATAAACTATCAAGACTGACTTACGATGAAAGAAAAAATCTATTTAGAGGGAACACTCTCAAATTCATTCTATTAGGCAAGTATTACCTTGAGAGCAAAACTTGACAAAGATGTCATGAAAACTATTGACCAATATCTCTTATGAATTTAAACACAAAAATTCTCATAGCGAACTAAATCAAGCAACATATAAAAAGGATAATATACCATGACCAAGTGGGATTTATTGCAGAAATGCAAGGCTGACTCAAAATCCAAAAACCAATTAATGAAATATTCCATATAAATGGAATAGGCAAGAAAAACATGATCTTCTCAATAGACACAGAAAATGCATTCAATCAAATCATGATTTAAAAAAAAAACTCAATAATTAATAGAAGGTAATGTCCTCAACTAAATAAAGGGCATCATCTGTGAAAAACCCAGAGATGATGACATAACTAATGGTGAAAGAATGAAGTTTTTTCTACTAAGCTCAGAAACAAGACAAGGGTCCACTCCCTAATGGAATATACCACTCCTATTTAACATCGCACTGGATGTTCTAGGCAAAGAAATTAGGCAAGAAAAGTAAATAAAAAACATCCAGATTGGAAAGGAAGAACTAAACTATCTCTATTTGCAGATGACATGATCTTATATTTAGAAAATCCTAAGGAATTAGAAACTATCAGAAACTATTAGAAACTATTAGAACAAATAAACAAGTTCAGCAAGGTTGCAGGTTACAAGATCAATATGCAAAAATCAATTGTATTTCTACATAGTAGCAATAAAGAAACCAAAAATGAAACCAGAAAAACAATTCCATTTATACTAGATTCAAAAAGAATAAAGTATTTATGAATGAATTTAACAAAAGAAATCATGTTAATTTTATTAACAAGATTTATACATTGAAGACTGTAAAGCTTGTTGAAAGGAATCACAGGAGATCAAAATAAATGGAAAGACATCTGTTATGTGTTGAACTGTGTCCTCAATGTCAAACCCCTAAACTCCAATATCTGCAAATGTGACCTTATTTTGAAATAGGGTCTTTGTAGATATAATCAAGTTAAGATGAGGTCATACTGGTTTAGAATAGTCTCTAATGCAATGACTGGTATCCTTATATGAATAAAAAATTTAGATACAAAGACACATAGGGAGGATGCCACTTGAAGACAGAGGCAGAGATTGGAGTGTGATGTACCTACAAGCCAAGGAATCACCAGAAGCTACAGGGGAAGCTCAGAACAGATTCTCTTTCAGAGTACCCAATGAGAACCAACCTGTCAACATCTTGATTTTGGACTTCTAACCTCAAGAACAACGACAATAAATTTCTGCTATTGTAACACACTCAGTTTGTGGTACTTTGTAGGGTAGTCCTAGAAAACTAGTAAAACACTTCATGTTCGTGAATTAGAATATTTGATGATACTGTATTTCCCAATGTAATTTACAGATTCAATAAAATCCTTATCAAAAGTCTAGCTGCTTTTGACCAGCTGACAAGCTGGTCCTCATATTCTTATGGAAATTCAAAGGACCCAGAATAAGCCAAACAATCTTGGGGGAAGGAGGAGAACAAAGTTGTAGGGCTCATACTTCCTGATTTCAAATCTTATTACAAAACCACAGCAATCAAGACAGCGTGATATTGACATATAGAGAAACAGACTGCTGAGATATAATTGTGACCAGCAATAAATCCTTACATTTACAGCCAATTAATTTTCAACAATGGTATCGATATAATTCAATACGAAAAGAATAGTCTTTTCAACAAATGATGCTGGGACTAGATATCACACGCAAAAGAATGAAGATGGGCCATTATCTCATAGCATGTTAGCTATGAGATAAATTATAAATTAGCTCAAAATTAATCAAATACCTAAATATAAGAGCTAAAAGTATAAAACTCTTAGAAGAAAAC
Organism: Vulpes lagopus; assembly: GCF_018345385.1. NCBI lineage: Eukaryota > Metazoa > Chordata > Mammalia > Carnivora > Canidae > Vulpes > Vulpes lagopus. The sequence continues at coordinate 7,462,248 of NC_054824.1, forward strand.
ATAGGCATAAAGCTTCACAACCTTGGATTTGACAATGGCTTCTTAAATATGACACCAAAAGTATAAAGCAATAAAAGAAAAAAAATAAATTGGACATCATCAAAATTTAAAACTTGTGTGGAAAAAAAAAAAAAAAACTTGTGTGGTTCAAGGACATCATCAACAAAACAAAAAGACAAAAAAGAATACAAAAATATTTTTATAAATCAGATATACAACAAGGGACCTATACCTAGAATGTCTAAAGAATACTTAAGATTCACTACTAAAATAATAAATGACCCAATTTTAAAATGGCCAAAGTATCTGACCAGACTTTTCTCCTGAAAAGATAATACAATGGCCAACAGGGATCCCTGGGTGGCTCAGCAGTTTGGCGCCTGCCTTTGGCCCAAGGCAAGATCCTGGAGTCCCGGGATCGAGTCCTGCATCGGGCTCCAGGCATGGAGCCTGCTTCTCCCTCTGCCTGTGTCTCTGCCTCTCTCTCTCTCTCTCTCTCTCTCTATCATAAATAAATACATACATACATACATACATACATAAATCTTTAAAAAAAAATACAATGGCTAACAAGCACATGCAACAATGCTCAATGTCATTAGCCATCAGAGAAATGCAAATGGAAACCCTATGAGATACCATTTCACACTCACTAGGATTGTATTTGTGTTGGATTGTGTTTCCCCAAAAAGATAAGAAGTCCTAAGTCCCAGTACATCAAATGTGCCCTTTTTTTTTTTTTAAGATTTTATTTATTTATTCATAAGAGACACAGAAAGAGAGGGGCAGATGAGCCAAAGGCAGATGCTCAACCACTGAGCCACCCAGGTGTCCCACATGTGCCCTTATTTGGAAACAGGGTCTTTATAGATGTTAACCGGTAAAGTGGGAGGGCCCTTAATCCCATATGACTAATATCTTTATAAGGAGACACATAGCAAGACCATGTGACAACAGAGGCAGAGATTGGATTGATACATTTACAAAGCCAAGGAACACCAAGTACTGACAGCAAACAACAGAAACCAGAAGAGATAAGGGCAAAATTCTCTCCTAGAAGTTTCAGAGGAGACAAGGCCCTGACAAAAACTTGATTTTTTTTTTTTTTATCTCCAAAACCGTGAGATAATACATTTCTGCTGTTTTAAGCCACCCAGATCATGGTACTTTGTAACAACATCCCTAGGAAACTAATACAGATGACTACAAAAACAGAGATAATAACAAATGATGTCACAGACATGAAGAAATTGAAGCCCTCATACCCTAATGGTGGAGATATAAAATGGTACACTGCTTTGGAAGACAGTCTGGAAGCTCCTCAAAAGACTAAATGTAGAATTAACCACACCTAGAAATTTCACTCCTGGGTATACACAAAAGAAATAAAAATGTAAGTCCACAAAAAAACCCCACAAAAACTTATACATGAATGTTCACAGCAGCATTACTCACAATAGCCAAAAAGCAGAAATAACCCAAATCTCCATCAACTAATGAGTAGACAAATAAAATTTCTACATTTAATGGAATATTATTTAGCAATAATAATATTAATCCTGAAAAAATTATGCTAAGTGAAAGAAGGCAATCACAAAGGACCACATCTTATATGATTCCATTTAAATGAAATATCCATGATGGAAAAAAAAAAAAAAAAAGAAATATCCATGATGGGCAAATATATAAAGGCAGAAAGTAGATTAGTGGTTGTCTGGGCTGGTCACTGGTTGGCTGAGTGATAAAAATATTCTATAATCAACTGTGGTTCTGGTTACATAATTCTCTGAATATCCTAAAAGCAATTACTTAATACACTTTAAATGGGTAAACTGTATGACATGTGAATTCTATTTCAATAAAGCTGTTAAAAAATAAGTATTATATCCTTATCACACTTAACAAAGCTAATAATAATTCTTCAAAGTCATTACATGCAGTTAGTGCGTGAATTTCTGATTGTTGTTGCATAGTGTTTTTGTTTTTTGCTTTTGTTCTTACAGTTTGTTTGATTCAGGGTCTAAGTGCGGTCCACACACAGTAATTGGTTGGTATGTTCCTTAAGCCTCTTTTAAACTAAAGGTTTTTTTTCTTATTTGTTTAAGAAGCAGACTGTTTATGTCACTAAAAATTCTGCAGGCTACATTTTTTAAAATTTTTTTTAAAATTTTTATTTATTTATGATAGTCACAGAGAGAGAGAGAGAGAGAGAGAGAGAGAGAGAGAGAGGCAGAGACACAGGCAGAGGGAGAAGCAGGCTCCATGCACCAGGAGCCCGACGTGGGATTCGATCCCGGGTCCCCAGGATCGCGCCCTGGGCCAAAGGCAGGCGCCAAACCACTGCGCCACCCAGGGATCCCTGCAGTCTACATTTTGATGAATATATTCCCATGATGTTATTTAACATATTCCATTGCACCTAATATTTCCTGTAAATTGATCAAATTCAGGTTCCATTTCTATAGCAATTATTATAGAACTTATGATCATTAACTAGTTCCATTAAATTATGAGGGTTTTATAAAATGGTGAATTCTAATTATTTTTTCATTTGTCATTTAGAAAATCATTTAGAAAATATGAAGATAAGCATCCCTCACTAACTATTTTGTTATACTAAAAGTCAGTTCTTTTAAAACAGGAAAAATTTAAAAAAATTAAATAGGAAAACTTGATTCTTTTATTTACCTGTTTTCAGGATAATGGACTGGAAACTTCCACTTCTGGCCATAATAGAGTAACGGGGCCCAGATTCTTTCCCTCTCCCTCTACTCCTCCCCCTGCTCATGTCTCTTTCTCTCTAAAATAAAATATATAAATCTTTTAAAAAAGCAGGGAAGGATAAAGATCTATCATTAGAAATAGACCCCAAATGACATATATGATAGAATTACTGAACAAAGACATTAAGACATTATATTCTCTGTATGTTTAATAGAGGAAGGCATGAGGACATTAAGAACAGAAAAAGAAGATATAAAAATCTTCTAGAAGTTGAACTTCTACAAAGAAAAAAATACCATGTCTGAGGTGAACAATGGATAGGATTAATAGATTACACACTGTTAAAGAAACTACTAAAAATAAAATGATATTGAAAACAAAGATTGAAAAAGAAATGAACAGAGAATCAGTAAGCTGTGAGACAACATAAAGCAGTTTCATGTAGGCGTAACTGGAATCCCAGAAATTGGAAAGGGGGAGAAGGGACAAAGCATGTGAAGAAATATACTAAAACTCTCCAAATTCAATTAAAACTATAAACTCACAGACCCAAGAAGTACAGCAACCTTAGAAAAAAGAACCTTAGAAAAAAGAAACAAAAACATCACACCAAGGCACATCATAAACAGCTTAAAACCAATAACAAAGTGAAAACTGTGGAAATAGCTAGTGAAAAGACATCTGATGTAAAGAAGGACAAAAAATTATAGATTTCTCATTAGAAACAATACAAGTCAGAAGATAAGCAACAACATTTAAAGTACTGAAAGGAAAAAAAAATCTGTCAACCATAAATTCTCTAGCCAGCAAAAATATCTCTCAGAAATAAAAGCAAAAGACTTTAGAGACATACAAGACATACAGAAGATGAGAAAATTCACCACTAGCAGAGTACCACTGCAAGAAATGTTAAAGACCTTCAAAAAGAAGGAAAATAATATCAGATGGAAATTCCAATCTATGCAACAGAATGAAGAGCATAAGAAATGGTATTCATGTAAGTAAATGTAAAATAATTTTTATTTTAAAAACCTCTTTATAAGACTATTGACTGTTTAAGCAAAAAATAAAAACACTGCATTGTGCAGTATACAACATAATATAATACATATAGTAGTATTACAAAATTACATAAATATATGAGTACAATAGCACAAAGGCCAGGATAGTGAAAAAAGAAGTATACTGTTGTAGGGTTTTTGTATTTGACATCAAGGGGTTACTTGAAAACTAAGTTAAACTTAGGTAAGTTAAAGATGCTAACTCTAAACTGTAACAACCACAAAAACAAAAACAAGAAAGTAAAGCAAGTAAGCTAATATAAGAGAGAAAACAAATCTAAAAAAAGAAACATATCAGAAAAAGAAGTAAATGGGAAGAACAGAAAAAACAAATGGCATATTAAAACTCAACCATATCAGTAATCACATTAAATGTAAATGGTTTAAATAACCACATTAAAGATAGAGAATGTCATACTGCATTAAAAAAAGATTTCCAACTATGTGTTGCTTTCAAGAAACCATTTTAAGTATGACACAGATAGGTTGAAAGTAAAAGGATGGGAAAAGATAGATCATGTGAGTGCTAATTTTAAAACAGCTGAAGTGGCAGGGCACCTGGTTGGCTCAGCAGATAAGCCTCTGCCTTCAGTTCAGATCATGATCCCAGGATTCTGGTGATCAAGCCTTGTATTGGGCTCCCTGCTTAGTAGAGAGTCTGCTTCTCCCTCTCGCTCTGCTCCTCTTCCCACTCCTGTTCTCTCACTCGCGTTCTTAAATAAATAAATAAAATCTTAAAAAAAAAAAAAGCTGAAGAGGCTACATTAATACTAAGCATAGATTTCAGAGCAAGCTGTATGGAAAAAGCTCTCAAAATATGTATAGAAAAATCATCAAATGTTTGGAAGCTAAACGATACACTTCTAAATAACTCATAGGTTAAAGAATAAATCACAAGGGAAAGAGGACATACTGAAATGTATGCAATGCAATTAATATGATACTTAGAAGAAAATTTATAGCATTAAAATGCTTATATAAAAAGAGTAGAAAGGTTTAAAATCAAGGACTTCTATATTTTTTTATTTTTAAAGATTTCATTTATTTATTCATGAGAGACTCAGAAAGAGAGAGAGGCAGAGACACAGGCAGAGGGAGAAGCAGGCTCCATGCAGAGAGCCTGATGTGGGACTCGATCCCAGGTCTCCAGGATCATGCTGTGGGCTGAAGACAGTGCTAAACCGCTGAGCCACCCAGGCTGCCTGACTTCTATCTTTAAAAACTAGAAAAAGAGCAAATTAAATCCAAACTAAGCAGAATAAAATTATTAATAAAGTGCAGAAATCAATGAAATAGAAATCAGCAGTGGAGAAAATCAATATAACAAAAGCTATTTCTTTAGAATCATCAGAATTAATAAAATTCCTGCTAGCATTATCAGAAAAAAAAAAAGATTCTGCATCTTAAAAAAAAAACCTTTTTATTATGGAAAATTTCACACATATATACATGTAGAGAGAACAGTATAATAAACTCAGTGCAAACAATCACCCACTCAATTTGTGGTCAATGTTTTTTCATCTAAACCATCTCCGTCCCACAATTCCCTCACCCTGGATTATTTTGAAGCAAATCTCACACACTGTATTATTTTATCTGTAAATACTTTAATTTATGAATATGATTATCTCTTAAGTATATAAACCTCTATGTTCTGCGTTACGATACTAAGAAGGAATAAAACTTAATTTGTAAACAATAAAAATGCCCCCAACCATCTTCTTCCCTTCCCCAGGCTTAAGGATTGGCCAAATCAACAGTCTTAACCCCATCCCATGGAAGTAGTTGCTCTCACTGCCAGAGGCAGAAATTCTTTCCCTTAACCCTCTAAGGAACAGACTTCAGGAAGGCCTAGCGTTGGTCTTGATGAAGGAATGGAAACTGAGCTTTGATTCACACAAATTGACAGTGGACATTCAGGCACATCCTAGAGTCTGCACTTGGTTACTGTACCTTGTGAGCAGCCATGTAATAGCCAGTCTCCACAATAGTCAAGACTTACCAGGATAGTATAAGCCTCCCTTCTCCCCCACCCACCTACCTACCAACACAAGAACGACAAAGGTGACCTGAAGGTCTATATTCTGATCGGGTGATATTTTTGTCAGCTAACGGGCCCTCAAATGCCAGAAAAACTTAAAACTTCGAATAAGAATATGCCATGCCATCCTCTGTTTTTGTGCAACTATCACCATATGGATATATTTCTGTATCCTTTGCTGTTAAACAAATTTTATATTCCTTAACTTATGTGATATTTTCTTTTCCATTGTGACACCATGAAAATTAGTGTCAGAATAGTTATAATATGAATGTAGAAGACTCTAAAAGATACATGAGGGAATTCAAGGAATTAAAGGGAAAGAATATAGGGGGACCATATTTGGCATTCGACCATAAAAACTTCATTATAGATGAGAGAAAAATTTTTCCAATGGAATATGCACACAGCCTGCTACAGGACTCTGGGCAGCCAGGCACATGGAACTGAAACAAACTAGCTCCTAAAAGGAAAGGAGCTAGACTTAACAATTTTCAAGTTGCTTCTATTGGCAGATGTTTCAGAGGTTCTCCAGTAGGAATTAAACAGGAAATGACTGACCGGCTTGGTATTCTAACTGGTCAGAGAAACTAAGACAGATACTGTAAATTCCAATGTCTAAGACAGAAACACCTGGAATGGTAATGGGGAGAAGGTCCCAAGATGTCCTCTTAGAAACTCTGGTGAACTAGAAGATGGCAACCTTCCAGGCAGAAGACAGATCTCTGCCAATGTTCCAGCTATGAAAAAATGTGACAATTGAGCTAGAAATGTTTTAAATTTTCATTGATCGGGTTCTCTCAGTTGAGGGAGGAGGAGTGTGTGTGTGGACTATCATAGGCAAGAAACATGAAGTTTTAAATTGTGGGGATGGTTTAACATGTATGAGCTCCAGTGTTTGTTTTCACAGACCTTTCTTCTAAAACAGAGCTGTAACCTTAAAGCTATATGGTTTCTGCCAGCAAACTTTTTTTTTAATGTTCAAAGATATATTCCCCCAAATTATTTTCTACTTGGAATAGATATTTCCCAAGTGGGAGATTAAGAGTACTTGAGACATGAACCTTATGTTGGTAAAAGAAGAAACTTCTTTTTGAGATCAGCTCAAAAGACAGATGAATATACGTATTATATTAAGCCAGGTAAAAATATGTGACTATTTGAGCTTTGCCTGAAAGTTGTAACATATTTTTCATCATATCAGTAAGGTCCATGAAAGTGAAATGGTCTTGAGACAATTTAATCGAAATATTAAATAACTGAATAATGCATTCAGATATAAATTCTGTAGATGTCATAGATGACTTGGTGGATAGGAGCCAAAAGAAATAAAGGGAGAAAGCCTGGCTTCTTAAAGGTTCCCTATATTGGGAGAAACAGTCGTCCATGGGTCTCTTTCTCTCTTGCACATCTTGCTGAGCATGCCAAGAATATGTGGCCCTAACCATTTCTCAAGGTTGTATTTGGCACGAGAAACCTTAAAAGATAAGGCAATGTTTCCCTTGAGACAAAAAACAGGTTTGCTTACCTCTGGCTATAAAATGGTCGATTCCCCAAGTTCAGAGTTCCCCTGCTATAATACAATTCACTGCCATGCAGGTATCCATCTGGGCCCTTGGCAAAACTCCATATGCACCCCCCCCCACACACACTCACAATGGGACCACAGGGCAAGGAAAGCACTGATAACATGCTCTCTATACCAAGGGTAATAAAATCCTGTCTCTGACCCAGGTCTCTTGTGTCTTCTACCAACATCCATGAAACAGGAACAGGCAAACCTTTTAGCTAGTAAGTAGGGTAAAATCAAATCCCAGTATCAATACCTTGCCCCCATCCCTTTTGGTTCAGTTTAAAGTCTTCCACTGAGGCTATAGCCTCTGCTAGGAGTGGGGTGTAGGATGAACAGGAACTCTCTCCCCATCCCCAACCCCTAGTTCCTTCAAAAGACTTAGAAAAAAGAATCTGTACTACTCAGTTCCTAATGAAAAAATGAGAAAAGGGACAAGGGAGAGTCCCTAGCAATCTCCTCTAGCCATGAAAAACTATAACCCTTCACAAAAGTGGCAGCAAATCACATCCCATGATCCCTCAAGAAGTGGCATTTCCTGTCTGAAAAGAGATGCTCATTGCATATGGAAAATGATAACCTCCAGTGTCACCAGCCTCCAAGCAGAGAACTAATCTGAAGCAGTGAAATTCTCTGGAAAGCATGGGATGGGGCAACCATTGGCAAACACCAGGCAGTTCAAAAAAATTACTGGTCCAAGCCCCCACCCAAATGCAAACAGGAAGCCCAGTGCTTAGTCAATTTGGTTTGGATTTTGGCAAACCATATTCCCCACATGGGATTCCTATTGAGCCCAATCCACCAAGCAACAAGGAAGAGAATGACTTTGTGCTCATGTATGGGGTGATCACGCAGTTACCACAGAATGCAAAACTGGACAACCATGGTGTGTTTTTAATTTCTGCAAAAGTTCAGGTATCTGGGCTCAAGTTTTCTGTCGTTTGTAACTTGATAAACTTAAAGCTTCTGAGTTTATTTTATATGAAATTATATGAGATTTGGATGGGCCAAAAACACCTGGAACTTATTTATAAAGGTACTGTAAGATTTCGATATTTAATGTGATATAAACGTAAAACTACAACTGAAACAGATTACATATGAACATAAAACATCGTGTATGAATTAGTTCTTATGTAACTCAGGCAATATTGTGAACCATAGGAAGTATCCCTGTGTCAACTTTTGGGGTACTTTTAAAAAATCTCTGATGATTCTTGATATTATTTGGATTGTGTAATGGGATATTTTGAGTTAGTTTTTGGAAAGCTAGAGTATTAAAATATTGAATTAATGAATACTTCTATTTCATTATAGATCACATATAGGTTTCTACTTCTATGAAATTCTCAGATAATGCTTGGTGTTCCCCTGGAGGGAAGCTAGAATTTTGTTTTTCTTTTCAGGCAGCTGAGGAAGGCGGGTAATGAGATTGACAATGAGTTCAAGGAGTCTGAACTTGCATGTTCAGGAACAAAGGCCAGATGTTTAGGCAGAGGGTAATAAAGAGAAACACATGCTCTAATAGGGTAATATATAGCATGGTACATTAAAACCTGTTATGGGGGAAATTAATAAGTTTCCCTATAAGAATAAGATCAAAAGAAACCTAATTAAATCAGAAATGTTAACATGACCCTAGGAAATGTTTTTTTGTCATGAAAGAAGTTCTCCCTAAGGGCTCATGTGAGACAATATAAATTACATTCCTGGCACCCTGTCTCTGCATCTAATATTATTCTCCCACTCCCTAGAAGACTTTAATTCCTGATGGTCCTCAGGGACACATAACTGCCTTACCCTCTAAGTGAGCTGTGCCTCTAGGTTCTCTAGTTTTGGTTATCAGATTATGGTGAAGCCCTTTTTGATGCTAAATACATGAACAAAATCTACCTTCCTTGAATATTAAATGAATTTATATATTTTTAAGAAAGTTGGTCCCCAGAGTTTCATTTCTGGACTCTGGGACATGTTAGATATTCTTTTCCTCCAAGGCATGTTTTAAATACAAACCTGAATTTCATTGTGTTAAAATTGTATTTTTATCAGGAAAAGGAAGAGGCTGCGCCAGGGAGAAGGTCAGAGAGAAAAATGGCTATGCTCCCAACAAAATTAGCTTTCCATGTCCTGTAAATTCCACCAGGACCTCTCTAGCAATATGAAACAAATTTCATCATTTAGACCCAGACTACCATCTTGATTTAAGGAATTTCCCATTAGGAAAATGTTAATTCTTCCACATAAGGATACATTTTGTGGGAAAACAGAGAACAGGGATTGCCCCCTTTGGAAAAGAATGCAGAGAATAATAAGCTAATTTCTGAGTACCGCACACCTGAATATCATGAAATTGGTAGCAAAGAATCGGGGAAAGATTACAAATATCAGAAAAATTTAAAAACTGTAAAGCACAAACAAAAGGAACAGAGTGATAAAAGTCTAAGCTAAAGTAGAAAGAAGAGCTATAAGAATTTTTAAAAATTATAAAGTACTTTAAAGACAAAGTACTTAAGGGCACATGAAGAACCTTCTATAATAATCATCAGAATCTGAATAATAAACTGAAATAGTCCCCCTCCCAATACACTGTAAAGCATGCAATTTTAATTATGTGATTTTTCTAGCTAATTTCTGCTTCAAAAACAGTAAAGTACTTCTGCTTACAAGGTGGTAGAGACAAGAACTTTTCTGAACCTCTCATATACACGCTGTCATCAAAATTTAAATTAGCAGAAATATGCCTTTGAGATAAATCAAAATTAGCCCTTAGAGCTATTTATTGAAAACCCACTATGTGTCCAATAGTGCTGATATACACTAAATAGCAGTTTACACTTGTAAAGCACTTGTCCCTTTTCAGGTTCTCACAAATGACATTTTAAAACCAACTATTTGTTTTTCAGCATTAACTGCACATGCTGAATACATCTATTGTTATAAATGGCTCCTACTCAGCAGAGTCTTCCTTTTTAAAAGATGAAATATATCCAGTTGTACTTGTGTATATATATTTTACATAGTTACGTATGGAAGTCAATCAACAATGATAAATACAAACAGATTGTCTAACAAATAAAACAACAATTTTTGGGGAACAGAAATGGCACATTTGTCAGGAGATGTCCACAAATAATTAATTACTTTCACACAGTAAAGATATTCTCTTAATACTAGAGTCTCATAAGAGAATTCTCATTACTTTCTAACCATCTGTCATCACTCTTCCCCAAAAAACTAATTAGGGTTTCATCCAATCACACATTATAAATCATGCAAATGTGGATGGCAAAAAACACAGTCTAAAGAAGTTAACATGATAACATTTTGTATTTTAAAAATCACAGACTTCAGAACTAGCCTTTCTTGTTCTAATAATTATCCTGCTTATTTTTCTCATCTTTTCCCGATTATTAGACATTAAACTTAAAAAATTAAATTAAAAAAAAAATTGAGAGAGAGAACCTTACAGATAGTAGAGTTTTCCTGCAGCAGGAAGGTCCCTTTTCCGGTAGTCTATCCCAGAATCCAGTTGGACCGTATTACAGTATTTCTATAATTGAAACACACAAACAAGTGGTGGCTTAGAATTATCTCTGTTACCCTTTTACCTTTTTTAATTTTTGAAAATTTTCTTCAATAAAACAATGAGTTTAGGACAAAACAAGAGAAGTCAAGTAAGAATCGCAGAAGTTGAACATTAAATATATCTCAAGTCCCCAAAACTCAGTTGAAAAAGTTAAGATTTGCAGCATGCCTTTCTGAAACTTAGCTAAAACAATACTAATCAGCAAATTCCCCACATAATTACATTATGTTAAAACAAAAAAAGTAAAGCCTATTTCCAGTTACCAGGAAGTAAGAAGCTATCAGAAAGAATAGCTCATGGGTCTTCAGCATCACAATGGGAGAGCTGGGCCCTGAACAGTAGTATTCACATTTTAAACCAAACGATCTTACTAAAGTAATGCTATATGTATACTTGCCCTTGATTTGTAAATGACAGCCACTGCCCTTTTTCATTATTTAGTTCCCTTTCCAGCCATCAATGTCTTTAGAGTTCTTTCCTGGTGTAGACACCTCCCTTGGCCTGAGTCCTATGCCACTAATGTCCTTCTATTCTCCCAGTTTACTCTTTCTTCTCCATCCCCCCAGGCTGCACATGTGCATGGAAACTCATACACCACATGTACATATACCTCCTCAAACTCCTACTGTAGAGCCTGTGAACTTTTGCTACACCTACTTGGTCAGTTGGCTTTCTTTTTAGGGGAGAGGGGGCATATATATGTTATACATTATATATACATATGTATTCCAGTAGAACAATGGTGAGCAAGGGTTTTCAGAACAATTCAAGAAATATTTACAGGCTGATCTTTTTGTTTTCATCCGAAATGAAAATTGCTTTATGAAAATTCATGAGGAAAAAATTGTATTTTAACAACTTCATTACCTTTATTAGTGAAAAACTGCTTTTTTGGGCCAAGGTAATTGCGGCAAACTGTATTCTCCAAAAATGGCTGCAATAATCTCTCCATGCCAACATGTTGTGATGTTGATATTCCAACCATCAGGAAATGGGGTCTATGCTCTCCCTCCCCTGAATCTTGTGACGATGACAAGATGATGCCCTGCAATAATATCCTATGTGATATCCAAGGCAGCTCCTTACTTACTGGCTGGAACACTTGCTCTGGAACCCTGAAATGCTAGGTAAGCATCAAACTGCCTGGAGAGAGCTTAAAGCAGTCCATACAGAGACTCGGCCTGGAGAAGCCCTGAGATGACATGAAGACAGAAGTGTCTGATTGGTCCCCAGCTGCTCCAGTTGTTGCCACTATGGTAGTAAGAGAGCCAGAATTGCCAGCTGAGGCTTTCTCAAATCCCTGACCCACAGAAACAGGGAGAGATAATGAAGCAATGTTGTTTTAAGCCTCTAATTTTTTCAGTCATTTGTTACACAGCAATAGATAATCAGAACAGTCATATCTGGGCATATTTAGAATGTAGCAACATTCTTCCTCTCTGAAACTGCATCCTGGGTTGAACTGCTACCCAAGAGCTGAGGGCTGTTTATCATCTGTGTTATGGGGAAGAAACTGTACACAGTGGCAGTGAGAATACATTTCCCTTCCTCCCATGCTGCACTGCTAAGTGGCTCAAGAAAGTAAAATAGGATGATCAACCATCTCCCTGGGACTGAGGGGTTTCCCTGAATGCAGGACTTTTGGTGCTAACACCAGGATAGTCCTGAGCAAACTGGGACAGTTGATCACCTTAGGAATAACCCAGAAATCTGGGCTGAAGGCTGGAGTATTTTGATTTATATATTAGCAATTGTGAAGTTAATTAGTATAAAATAATCTCCAAGAAGAAGCTGGTCCTCTGGAGAAGTCTACAAAGCTGAGCTTCTGAACTAAACCTATGATGAATAACTCCTGAACCTAACAAAGTCATGCCACCTTACAGTGCTAGACCTGAGCAGCCAGTTGGCCTCCCCATACAGACATCCCGAGCTCACCATTCCAAATGGCTCAAACCCACTTCCCAGGCTTCGCTCTCAGGACTCGGAGCCTGTAACCCATCTCACCAGAAAGGAATATAGTATGGCTCAAATACATGCATTCCATGCTCCTCTGGCCTCAGATGACCTGCTGTTTTGTTTTGTTTTTGAAAGGGTATAGCCATATATCTCTCTTCCTCTCAATTTTGAGTAATGTACTAAAACTAAGAAAAGAGATACTTCCCCCCTGTTGCCCGGGGTTTTAATTGTGGGGGCTCAGTTACCCAGTACAATGAGGAGATGCCCTTGTTTAGCTAACACTTCATACTCTTATCTCTCTGAGGGAAATATGTCCTGGTATGGTAAAGGTCAGTTTTTCATAAGCTACCTGTACCACAGACAATATAATAAATAGCACAGCAATATATTATTGTAAGCATATTTAGCCAGGCTATTTCCTTTAAACCACAATTTATCTTATATGACCCAATATTCCTAATTTAGCCAAAATTTTTTCTTCTTTATTTTTTGCTATTAAAAAAATAAGACTAATGGAAGTTATACAAGCTTCAATTTCTCTTTTCTGGGTAACTAACTTCTCTCTCATATAAGTGATTAAGCCCTACCAAATGATTGCATTTGTACATTCACTAATCACCACCGAGGAATACCTAATCAGCAGCAAAAGAACTCCAACCAAAGCCCTTAGATTTTAGCTCTTAATTGTCTGAAAAATACTAACACTCCGTTTATGTTTTTAAAGAAAAATAAACCTCAAATTTTTCAGATTTTATTCACTTAAACTAAGTTCTTCAGAACGCTCTGCAGAAGGATGGAAAAGGGTGAAAGCTAAGCTGTTTCCAAGTTGATGAATCTAGTCAAAAGGGCATGATCTAATTTCTTAATTTCTAGGGGTATTTATAAGACCTGTGACCTCTTATCACCATCCAATTGCAATGAATAAAATTAATCAGCTACCAAAATAAATTTATTTTAAAATAGTTTGTATATTTACATATACAAAGGACAAATACAATTACACAATCTAAAAATGCAAGTAGGAAATTTAGGGAGGAAATGGAGGAAGGTGGGCACACCAGTAGGAGCATATGCATGAATGAAAGGCCTTGACTTTGTAGAGAAAAATGTACTACTAAAAGAATAATATTCTAGAAGTTTGCATTTTCCTCAAGATCTATTGTGTGTATTTTTAGCAACTATGAAGAATACCATCAGAAAAATAGCCATCTTACAAAATAACTTTATACAGCTTCTACTCTAGCTTTTCCCTTCCAAGTTGGAACAAAAGAACAATAAATATTGTTGAGAAAATCCTTTAAAACCACAACATACTAACCTTATAAGCAAAGACTGAAATAATAAAATCTGCCTACCTTAGATACTCTTTATTGTAAAAGTAATATTCCTTACTATGGAAAATTTGGAAAAAGAGAAAAATATGTAAATCAAAGTTTTATGTCTTATCTAAATGATTATATTAAATAGGAACTTAAAAGATACACATTATTGAAGTTTTTCTTGACAATACTGATCAATTCTATACATTTTTAATAAGTAAGCATAAAAGTAAAATATGTTTGAGGCTTTTCTAGTTCCAGGAAATAAAATATTTAAATAACCAAAATCTGTCTTTTAACTTAATGCTTCATTTTTTTCAAGATTTATCTATTTGAGAGAGAGAGAGCAGAGCAAGAGAGAGAGAAAGAGCACACGATGTGGGGGAGGGGCAGAGAGAGGGAGAAGCAGGCTCCCCACTAGAGCAGGGAGCCCTACATTGGCCATGACCTAAGCCTAAGGCAGATACTTAACTGACTGAGCCACCCAGGCTCCCCCTAACGTAATGCTTTAAAATAGTATCTTTTTAAGCTAAAAAAGTGATCCATGCTCATTGTAAACAATTCAAATATTAAAAGTATAAAAGTAGAAATGAAAGTCTATCCCCTTCTCAGAAAAAAGTTTGCTTATAGCTTATATCCTTCCATTTTTTTCTACATGTATAGAGATGATGACAGAGAACGGGGTCATATTTACACACACAGTTCTAAGCTTAATTTTCTGAATGTCTTAAAAGTTCTCTGAGAGAAAGAACTAGATTTACATACAAGAAAGCTACACTGCATACAGCCCTGTTTTGTTCGCTAAGAATATAACGCTATCAGTAAATGACAAGTAAGAGTACAAGAAAGATACTGAACCAAAAAAAAAGGAGGCAGGGTTGGGGGTATCTTTTTTTTTCTTGAGGCAAGTATACATTCAGATATATGTGTTGGAGCAGATACACATTCTAAAATACCTGCTTCAATCTCATTTAAAATAATCACATGCTACCATTTTTAAGCTTAAGCAATGATATATAAAAATTCAACACATGATAAATTTGGACATGTTTTTAAGCTTCTTATAGTGTAAGTATAACGTAAGTACAGAAAAGTACACAAGTCATAAATGTCCAACTCAATCAAGAAACAGAACATTACCAGCACCTGTGAAGTCCCCCTACTATCCTGTTCTACCTCTTCAAAGGTAATCAGTACCCTGTCACTAGCAACATAGAATTTTGCCTGTTTGGGAAGCTTTTATAAGTGGAACCATCCAGTATGTATTCTTTTGAGACTGGGCTCATCTATGTTTGTAAGATTCATCCATCCATATGCTGTGTACAGTTATAGTTTGATTGCCATGTCATATCTACTATATGAATAAGCTACAATTTATTGACTCACTCTACTTGATGGATCATCTGGGTTGTTTCTAGTTATTTGCTCTTTCAAATAATGCAGCCATGAACATTTTTGCATGTGAGTTTTGGTGCACACATGCATGTGCTCTTATTGGATGTAAACCTAGAAGAGTAACTGCTTGACCACGAGAATCCGCTCAGTTTTAGTGAACACTGTCAGGGTTCCAAGGTGACTGTACAACCTACACTCTCACTAGTAGTGTATGAGCATAAATATGTGTTTACTACCACTATAATGAAATACAACTGATTTTTGGATACTCAATTACTGACGTAATATTTTTGTATGTTAATTTTTCAGGATGATACTAAAGATGTCCTATATTTTCACAAATATGCTACACTGTTTTATATCACAAAAAAATACACACTTATGGTTTAACAAATCCCCTGAAAATTCAATAGTTACTTTGGACTAACTTAAACACTGAACACTATATGCTGGGTACTTCCCTGTTTCCTAGAAATACAATAATGAATAAGCCTTTGCTCTGACAGCCTGATAGAATTCAGATATTTACCTCAAATTACCATTTTCTTCTTTTCCCAATCACAAACACCGTTTTTTTCAAAGTTGCTAAGTTCTCTGCCAATTAACTAGAAGTGTAATTTTACTTAGCTTCCCCCTCAGTTTTCTCCTTTCTAAAATAAAGGAATTGGGGCAGCCCAGGTGGCTTAGCAGTTTAGCGCCGCCTTCAGCCCAGGGTGTGATCCTGGAGACCTGGGATTGAGTCCCGCATCAGGCTTCAGGCTTCCGGCGTGGAGCCTGCTTCTCCCTCTGCCTTTGTCTCTGCCTCTCTGTTTCTCGAATAAATAAATAAAATCTTAAAAAAAAAAAAATAAAGGAATTGAATTATGATTTCTTTCAGTCTAAAACTCTTTTTTTTTTAAAGATTTTATTTATTGGGGTGCCTGGGTGTCTCAGTTCGTTAAGCGATCCACTCTCGATTTCCATTAGGTCATGATCCCAGGGTAGTGAAATTGAGCCCCGAGTTGGGCTCCAAGCTCAGTGGAGGAGTCTGTTTGAGGATTCTCTCTCTCTCTCTCTCTCTCTCTGCTCCTCTCCCTGCTCAGGAGCTCACTTTATTTGAAAGAGAGCACACAGGCATGCATGTAAGCAGGAAGGGGAACAGAAGGGAGAGAGAAACTCAAGCAGGCTCTGCACCAAGTCAGAGCCCAATGAGGGGCTTGATCTCACGACCCTGAGACCCATGACCTGAGCCAAAACCAAGAGTCCAACACTTAACCAACTGAGCCAACCAAGCACCCTTCAGTCTAAAATTCTCAAACTTCATCTCTAAGTTCTTGTTCAAGTTTCTTTATTCTAAGATAGACCCAAGCCTCAGAGTCTACCCAAGCCACTCAGCCTTCTTTGCTTTCTTGTTCATCTCTTCCAAAATATATTTAAAAAAATTTTTTTCCCTACTGTGCCACTCTACATCCCTGGTTATCCCACTTGTCTCTAGCTTAAAATACTCACACTCTACCACCTTACTAAGTAAGATCTGCATGCCTTCTTTTTATCAAGCAGTTTCAGAATTTCTCATCCTTTCTAAAAGCAGGAAAGCAAGATACTTTAACCATTGCCAAGTGCTATTATGTCTCACTTGTGCTAGTGCATAATAACCTGAACTTACCTCATATAATCCTCACAATAGTCATACACGGAGTAATCTTTTTTTAAATCCCCATTTTATAGTTGAGAAAATTTAAGGAGGAGATTACTTTTTTAAAAAATCACTGCAATGGGCTAAACTATGTTCCCTACAAATTCACATGTTGAAGTCTTAACCCCCAAGATTGCAGAATGTGACTGTATTTGGAGACAGAGGTGATGACATTAAAATGAGGTCTTTGGGGTAAGTCCTAATCCACTATGACTGTTGTCCTCATAAGAGGGGGAAATTAGTACACAGACATAAAAAGAGGACCATGAGGGGCAGCCCCAGTGGCGCAGCAGTTTAGTGCCACCTGCAGCCCAGAGCGTGATCCTGGAGACCCTGGATCGAGTCCCACGTCAGGCTCCCTGTATGGAGCCTGTTTCTCCCTCTGCCTGTGTCTCTGCCTCTCTCTCTCTCTCTCTCTCTCTGTCTCTATGAATGAATAAACCAAAGTCTTTTAAAAAAAAAAAAAAGGAGGACCATGTGAAGGCAGAGGGAAAAGATAGTAATCTGCAAGGCACGGAGAGACCTCAGAAAAAACCCCTGCCAACACCTTGATCTTGGACTTCCAGCCTCCAGAACTGTGAGAAAATATATTTTTGTTGTTTAAGCCACCAGCATGTGGTATTTTGTTATGGGAGCCCAAGCAAACTAATAATATTAATACTCTTGTTCCATTAATAGGCATACAGTAAGACATTTTTTAAAAACAGTAAAAAAGGAAAGAACAATTGCAACATTAAAAAAAAAAAGCCAGGACTGAAGCTAGAAGTTTTATACACTTGCTTATAAGGTGAGCCACTAATCTGCCTCTTTCTGCAGCCACAGTTGGAAGGGAAAATACAGTAATTTCACAATTCATAGACCTCTAGAGAGGCCACATAGTTTGTAGGTGGCTGAGCCATGATTTGCCCAGATTATCCATGCCCCAAATCCACGATCTTCCCACCATGCCACACTGCTTTATTAAATAGCATCCACAGGAGCATTTGTCTTTAGTCTTATACAATTTACATGATTATTTTTTGCTTCCCAATTCCTTCTTTGTCCCAAATCAATTACCTCTGCACAGCCTAACTATGCTAATTGCTCTACTAGAGGTCAATACTGTATGATTCCATTATAATTTCCTTGAAATGTTTAGCCCAAAACTGTGTATGAGATATGTTCATCCTATACTAAATTCCATACTATACTGGATTGTATTATAGTACTCTTCCATTATGTAGGACATTTTCTATGTTTAAAGTATCTGGTCAACTCATAGTCCACTATTTTTGTGACCTTTACCTGATCATCTAAACTGATGTTGCCAGTCTTGGAAGATAAACTCCAAGAGAGCAAGAACTGTCTGCTTAACTCACTACACGGCACCATGTACTCACAGGCCCTACAAAGCAGGATTCGAGTCCTATTATGAGGATGATTTATTTCCTTCTCTCATAGGTGCAAAAAGGGGAACTAAAACTAATCTCAGATGATTACTATCTCCTACAAAATACATATGAAGTTTCTGTTCATATTTTTTATATCTTATAACAAAATTGCCATAAACTTGGTAAGAGAATTTGAGATGTAAACAAATGAGTCCATCTCCATCATCAACATCATTAAATAGCAAAGGTTAAATATAAGGGAGCCAGCAACCATTCCAAACCCCTTAAATATACTCCTCTCACACCCTTTAAGGTTGGTGGTATTATTATTATTTTATTATTATTATTATTATTATTATTATTATTCCCACTTTACAGATAAGGAAACTTAGGCACAAGAGAAGTAACCTTCCATTATCAAAAAGTTCAAAAGTGGGAAAACTATAACAGTACTCCAGCTGGTCTTAAAGGTTAACTTGCTTCAAGTTGATGCACTCCCTTGCCTGCTGACTTGAGGCCCTTGATCTGTAACAGAACTAATTTACTTTCTTTCAGATTGGCAGACCAGTGGCCTTGGGGAATGAAGGACCCAAACATTCCTAGGCCACAGAGGCCAGCAAGTCTGCCTGAAGCTGCCTTGGCTTTCTGATTAGCCCAGAAATCTTTTAATAAAACATGTTTTTCTTTTTAAGGTCACACAATGACTTTGCTGACCTCCCTTTGTGCATCTGTAGATCTTGCCCTCCTTTGCAGACAGAACAGTACTCACAACTGCCCCCAGGTATCAAGGAACCAGACTTTCTTGCACAATCACCCCTGGACACCAAGGAACCATAACTTCCTGCACAACCTCTGAGCACCCAGATAACTCTGTAGCTGGCATCAAGTCTGGACATAATTAAGAAATGTCACAGACCACTCCACTCCCTTAAACCCCTTTAAAAATCTCTGGACCAGGCAGAAATCTCGGAGTTGGCCTTTGGACAAGAGTTTGTGCCTTCTACCCAGGTGGCCAGCCTCCTGAATAAAGCTCATGCTCCTTTCCAGTCAAAACTCACCTCTTGGTATTGGCCTTTTGAGGAATGGGCAGCTGAACCTGGGTTTTGGTAAGAGAACCAGGATTCCAATCCGAGCATTCTGGTTTCAGCATTCATATTCTTAATTAGTTTGCTATATTGTCTCTATACCCAGGAAACATTCAAGCAACCAGGTCTCTTACTTGGATATACAAAGCAATGCAAAATTCACATGAGCTTTTGGAAAGTCCTTGCAGTACTCTGTCAGCTGCCTTCTGCTCATATGCTAACCAAGTAAGGTCCAGTCATGATGGTTATCTTGAGAAGCAGCTGTTTTGCAGTGAACAGATTCATTTACTTATTATAACCATACCCCATACAAAAATGATATGAGGCAACTTTTCAGAAACCCTGTCCAGTTATGTTACATGGCACATAAAAAATTGGAAGCTTTTTTAGAATGACTGGGATAACAGAAACAGATTTGGGTTTCAAGCTTGTAAGTTCTGAGATAAGGATCATGTTTATGTTGTTCATCACTGTATCCCTAGCACCATATTTAGTACATAGTACATAGCACATACTCAGTAAATACAGATCAACTGAACAAATCATTAGCAAACTTATCTATATGCAAAGCTTAGGTGCAAGTCAGTATGTTAGAAACTACAGGAAAAAGCCAATCAGTACAGTCCCTTTCCCAAGGAGCTTTTATGACAAAATGGAAATTGACTTAGCAAGATTCTTGCTAAAACTACTCAGCAAAGACTGGCATGAACATGGTTGGCCAAGCCTGAGGCTGAGTAGAGGAGAGGGCTTCAAGGAGTTTAACTAAAGTAGAGTCAAGCAGAAAGTCTTTGTTAGAAGTCAGATGCGATAGAAAATTCAGCCAAGGAATTCTATTTTCCCCCAAGTAACATGTTCATCCCATTCAATGACAAAGAGATGAAACTGAGAATATATCCACATTCATAATGCAAAAGTCCTGAGCTATGCTGATTAGGCTGCTTATGCCTACCACAACCATTCATATAGCTTGGGAAAAGACACAAGCTAATTCTGAGCTTCCTAAACCAATGCAAATGGCAGGTAGATGGAAATACCCTGTTGGTAGACCAGTGGTTCTCAACAATGGTTGCATGCAAGCATTACCTGGCAATTATTTATCAAGTACCAAGGCCTAGGTCATACTCCCAGATATTTCTGTAGAGGACAGTTTACGTTGGCTGATTTTGTTTATTTTATCTTAAGTTCCTTAGTCATTCTTTTTTTTTTTTAAGGATTTTTATTTATTTATTCATGAGAGATACACAGAGAGAGGCAGAGACATAGGCAGAGGGAGAAGCAAGCTTCCTGCAGGGAGACCAATGTGAGACTTGATCCCAGGACCCCAGGATCATGTCCTGAGCAGAGGGCAGACACTCAATCACTAAGCCACCCATGTGCCCCACACCTTAGGTCATTCTAATAAGCAATCAGTGTTGAGAACCACTGGTTTAACCTAATCTGGCCCCACCTCCAGTTGGTCCCATCCAAATCACATGGCTACTACACAGTAAAAGAGAGGTAGACGGAATTTTGGAGAAAACAACCACAATGTTCATCATAGGTGATAACTAGAGTCATAAGACCACCCAGGGTTGGTGTTTATGGTCCTAGAATCACAGAATCAGATTGGTAGCATTGATTCCTTTCTTGTTTATATTTGGATAAAATGAGATGAAAAAGAAATCACCATTACTTCGCAATGTGGGCAAAGACAAAAAAACATGAGTTATCAAGAACTATGTGAATGAACAAAGGAAATAAATAGAATACTAAGTAAACAAAGGATTGATAAAGCTTAACATAGGTTGGAGAAATATTCTATAATTGGAGTACTTGGATTAGATGAAGAGGATTTGGAATAAATTTCCCTAGGGAAAATAAAAATACGGGAATATACAGAAATGACAGAAGAAGACTTGAGTGACTGGTCCAGGAGATGATTTCAACATCTCAAACTAGAAGACCCTAAGTTTATAGTTAGGTTTTTCAACTTACATCTCATATTGTTCCAACTATTTTCTCTTCACATCTCAGGTTGAATTCATAGGTGTTCAGGATGGTTTGAAAGTTACCTAGGTAAGTTTGGGGGACCAGATGAAACAAGGATGCCTACTCTTCCACCATCTTGCCTCTACCCCTACATCTCATATTGTTAAGAGGCTACATTCTTATCTTTTTGAGCACCACTGTGACTTGGAACATTCCAATGTTCCTGAAACAATGAGTTTCTGTATATGCCACTAAAAATATTTTCTAAAGAAAGAGGCAAAGCACCAGTAGCTGGTGGCATACCTGATCAAACTTAGCAGGTGTAGCACTGAAGCCCAGCACAACAGTTGTAGGATCTCTCTGTCAGTGTTTGGAACTCAGAGATGAAACCATGGCCCTTCAAAAACACACCTCCACTCTCACCATCTATAAAAGGAAAGGTGAAACATCTGACTGTGACTACTGCTACTATGTAACCAGAGGTCTGTTCAAAAGGCCAACAGACTAGCTTTCCTTTCTACATTCTTTATCTTAGACATATTGATTCTAGAAAATGTTTGGGCTCTAGTAAAATATGGTATTTATCATCTGTAGACTATCAAGAAGTAGGAAATTGTCAAGAACAAGAATCTATTACTGCCTCTGTCAACTTGGTCAAGACCTGAGGTGCTGTTAGTATACTGATTTCCCGATAAGACTTCATTTATTTGGTTAATCTAAGATACCAGTTTGTATCTTAAATAGTTATGTGTAAAGATGATGAGCACATCAGAATTGATGAACTTTTGTCCTTATGTTATCAAATTGTTTTGGCATAAGGTGGAAAATAAAACAACCCTAATATTTATATGAAGAGATGTTTCTGTTCATCAGAAAAGTGGTGACCTTTGGGCCATGGGATGCTACATACAGTTTACATGTTTTCTGCTTGTTATACAGAAGATGCTCCACTGCCATATTATATGTTTAATCATATATGTTATGCATAAAATGTTTAATTGTGGTTATCTTTATATTTTATAAAACTGTCACAAGAATAAAAATAACTACAGCCACCATTTATTGAGTACCTAATTTTACAATAACCTTTAAAGATAGGATTATCAGCCTCGATTTACCAATGTAGTACTTAAGATTCAAAAAGAGCAAAAATTCTGCTCTTGACTTGTCTAGAGTTATTTAGCTCTTAGAGGGCAGAGACTGAATTCAGGTCTGCAGACCATGTGCTCCTCACCATTACACATATCTCCTATATTCAGAAAAAGACATAGAACAAAAGTTTAAAAGTTCTACCACCTTTAAATATTTTGGCCATCATGATTTTGTAATAACATGATACTGACTTGATACATCCAAACAACAGTAAAATTCCCACGCATTAATTCCATGGGATTTCTTATCATTTATTGATTTATATCTAATTGTGTTCTAGAAGGATTAATGTGGCTTCTTTAAAAAAATCATCGGGGAATCCCTGGGTGGCTCAGTGGTTTAGTGCCTGCCTTTGGCCCAGGCACAATCCTGGAGTCCCAAGATCAAGTCCCATGTCGGGCTCCCGGCATGGAGCCTGCTTCTCCCTCCTCCTGTGTCTCTGCCTCTCTCTCTCTCTCTCTCTCTCTGTCTATCATAAGTAAGTAAGTAAGTAAATAAATAAATAAATAAATAAATAAATAAATAAATCTTAAAAAATTAAAAACAATAAAAAAATCATCTTACAAAAAAAATCATCCATACTGTTTGTATATTCAAATTCACCATTTAATTTTCAATGTTATCTAATATACAAGTGTAATTTGACAAAACCTAATAAAGCTTTAATTGCACAGAACCTTTGACCTAGAAACTCTATTTCTAGGGAACTTATCCTACAAAAACATTGACTCGGGGATCCCTGGGTGGCGCAGCGGTTTGGCGCTTGTCTTTGGCCCAGGGCGCGATCCTGGAGACCCGGGATCGAATCCCACATCAGGCTCCCGGTGCATGGAGCCTGCTTCTCCCTCTGCCTATGTCTCTGCCTCTCTCTCTCTCTCTCTCTCTCTCTGTGACTATCATAAATAAATAAATAAAAATTAAAAAAAAAAAAACATTGACTCTTGTGACTAAAAATGCATTTGTAAACAGGTTTTTTAAAGCATTATTTGAAACATAGTAAATTGAAGTACACAAAAATTGCAGATTAGTTTAGAAATACTAACACTTTGCATTAGTAGAAATACAAAGCAGACTCTTAAAAGAAAGAGGTGGAGTTATATCTGATATAAAAAAGATCTCCAGGATATCTCCAAAGTATAAAACCCCAAGTCAGATTAAGATGTAACTATTACTCCATTAATTTACAACAAAACTATTTGCTTAGGCATATATAGAGATATGTATGCAAAAAAGTGTACAGAAAACTGCTTGAAAAGATAGATTTTCTTTCAGCTTTACTGAGATATAACTGACATATAATATTTGCAAGGTTAATTTGTACAACTGATAACATATTGCAAAATGATTACCACAGGAGCACTGGTTAAAATCCTATCACCTCACATAATTACCATTTCTTTTTTTTTATGGCAAGAATCTAGCAACTTTCAAGCATATAATACATTATTGTTAACTATATTTACCATGCTGTGCATTAGATCCCAAAAACTTAGTCATCTTACAACTGAAGTTTGTACCCATCTCCCCCTTTCCCCACTCCCCAGCTCTTGGCAACAACCAATCTACTCTGTGACTCTATGAGTTCAGCTTTTTTTAGACTCTACATATAAGTGATATATATATATATATATGGTATTTGTCTTTCTTTGACTTATTTCACTTAGCATAATGCCCTCAAGGTCCATCTATTTTGTCAATAGAAATGGCATCATTTCCTTCTTATGGCTGAAGAATATTCCATTGTGTGTGTGTGTGTATGTGTGTGTGTGTACCACATCTTTATCCATTGATCCACCAATGGATGCTTAGGGTGTTTCTACATCTTGGCTACTATAAATAATGCTGTGAAGAACCAAGGGCAGGTATCTGTTCAAGATAGTGATTTCATTTCCTTACTCAGAAGTGGAATTACTGATTCACATGCTAGCTCTACTTTTTTGTGTTTTTTTGTACTGTTATCTTCACATTTGAAGTAGCAGTCCTCCTACTCCTTCCTGTCTTTACTAATAACTTTCAGGAGAAAAATATCTTCCATCAGCCTGCTAGGGATTTTGAGGTGTTCTCAGACCTTCTCTGGATACACATGCTACACAATTATTGCTCCTTCTTGAATTCTTAACCTTATATATTTTCTCTCAATCCTGCAACATATAAGGCTGAGTGCTGACAACCTTTCTTTTATTTTCCCAAAAGTAGCACTAAAGCTCGTTTGTGATCTCTCCCTGGTGTGCAGATTCAGGCTGGCTTTCTGAACATGCTCACCAGCCATCTACCAAAGCTCACTCTTACCATGACCTTTGGGAGCACAGACAGGGCACTAGCCACAAAGTGAGGGTGTGAGATACGCAGAGCACTGGGGATGCCCTTGAGCCAACAATGGGGATCTGTGGGCAAGGTGTCACCAGCAATTTGTGAACAGGCTTCTTAATGTGCGTGAAACAGTTAGTAGGATCCACCACTCTTTAATGCCTTCAAAGAGCTCTATCTGCTTTTCTCCTAGACTCATCCTACCCTCAGTCATGGAGCTCATGATGGAGTACTCTGGATGCGGCAAAAGAGGAATAAGCCTCTTAGGCAGCCTTCCACACAGCTGAGGAAGCAGGGTGATCATTCACATCCTCTTATGATTTCCTACAGGAGAAATCACAGGCCAAGAAGGTCTCTCTTGGCCCTACGCTGTGCTGCCTTCAGGGAGGAGTGATGCAGGAAAAGTCAAACAGTTCCTCTTACCCTCTCCAATGTGTCCAAACTCCGGTTTTTTGTTTGTTGTTCCCATTGTGTGTTGGAATTTCTCCAGTAGAAACCTGGACATCTACAAAGGCTTTCTCATCCTTGGGTGACTGTTTAAGATAGTGTTTCCAGGGACTCCCAGACCACAGCTGAGAGAGACTAGAGCTGGTTCACAGAACACTGCAAAGTCCACAGCCAGGACCAACGTCTAAATTCCTATTACCTGACACATGGGTAGGAAAGCCTCCTCCCAGGTCCCTTGGCATAAGGTGCTAAATCCAACACCATCCACAAAGGCATTTTTGTCTGTGAACAGATGCCAAATTATTGTTGGTCTGGAGGGAAAGAACAGGAACAAGAGATGTTTTATTCAACCCTGATACTGACGTCATTCCTCCACATTAAATTTTTTAACAGTGGCCACTCCTGAGGAGGGAAGTAGGAATTAGGGTGGAGGAGAGGAGGAAATGGGGAGAGAGGAGAGTACTGAAGGGGGAGCATTTGATATTTAGTAGATATACACTTACGTGACGCTCAGATTTTTTAATAGAGCATGCATTCATTTCTCTTATGAAATTTTATAAAAGGAAAGATCTTAGAGAACTCCGTGTATTGTCCCCAATTAGTGGTACTTGGAAAAAGCTGATAGCTGTCTTATTGAAATCACAGCCATTATACATTTCCAGCTCTGTCATAACCAATAGAATTTTAATTAATCTTTCATTTCTTCTCCCACTGTTTACTTTATCCAAGAAGACCAGAGTCCTCATTCCCGAGGTAAAAAAAGAAAAACATAAGAATGACATCACAGACTGGAAAGAAGTTAATGATATGCCTTTTGAGAATCTTTTTTAAAACCATGCTACCAACCCATAACTGCAGCACCTGTAAGCTTTCTTTTTCTTCCACAAAAAGGAACTGTGCAATATACCCTCAGGCCAAGAGGAACTTCCCCCTACATCTGCAGCTTTGCAAAATCTGTTTTTTAAAAATCCAGTAAATTTACTCACAAGTTTTTTCCTTCTTCTATACAAACCCTCAGGGGTGAACAATGACTTTCCTATCTTAAAAAATACAACCATATAAATACACAAGGTACATAATGCATGTGATCCATTTATACTATAATCACAACTTCAAGAATGATAAAAACTCATCTAAAAATATTTAGCTTTAAAAATTATTTTCGAAGACTTCATTAAAATTTATAGTATCCAGGACAGCATTTAGAAATATTCTGATCTCTGGTTCTGCTCTTCCTGCCTTGTACTTGCTCAGCTTTTTGTCATTTCACTGTTCATTAGCACTTTTATTTAGAGATGAAAGAGGAAGAGAAAGAAGATGAATTCAGTCAATCTTGTAACTTATTCTATTCTCTGATAAAAGATCTGAAGAATAAATTTGAAGCTGTTCGCTAAAACAAGACTGAATGTCACTATATTTATCATTGTGTACAACTAAAGGTAGATTAGTAGATTATACTTTTATAAAAGAAAAAGAATTCCTTGTTGATATGAGAATATCAAGCAAGTGAGAATATAATTAATTCTACCCAAAGACAAGATTTACAACATGTAAATATAACAAATATATAATGTTAAGACACATACATGCACACACACATATGGAGCAACAAAGTTTGCGGAAAGAACTCCCAGAAGAAAAGCAGGAAATCTGGGTTCTAGATGGGACTCTGCCACTAGCCGGGCAGTCTTAGGCATGAGCCTCAATTGCTCACACTTTTATAAAGTAATGGATCAATGTTGCTAAGCCTCCTTCAGCATATTCCTTGCTCTGTATTTTTCAGCTCTCATTGTTCATAACTTACTTAGTTCCACATCAGGTATCTTCTCCCACATACACTGGAACTATTTTTTGCTTTCTCCCTCTGCCCTCATCTTTCCATTCTAAGTCTTGTCAGCTTTCTCAGGAAAATCTTCACTTAATTCCAATCAGAGCAAAACAAAATCATAAGCATGACTATTAAACTAAGAGTGATGGCAGAGATGCACCTAAGTGAAGAAAACAAAAGGCCTAACAAACAAAAAGGCTCAATTTCATCAACCTCTGAAATTTGCGGACACACACGAGTCCATTCAGAATTCACATAAATTTCAATTTCATTCACTTATCCTCCACAATCACCAGCATTATAGAAGGCAGAAAATTTATTTAAAATTTGTGGTTTTATCACTGTTTTATATCATTGCTAGCACTGTAATCTCCCAACACACAGTTAAGCACTCCTAACTCAATCTATATTGAAGTATAATATTTTTCTTATACTGTAATTATTTGTTGGTGTGCCTATTTCCTCTACTAGAACATCCTGATTTCCTTGATGGCAGGATTCATTTCAGGACAATTTCATCACTGCAATCCCAGTAGCTAAGCACTTAATAAATACATGTTGAAATCTGAATGTTGTTTTTCTTCTATTTTATCTTATGAAAGGGTAATATTTGAGCTACCTGGGCAACTAGGCTTCTGTAGACTAGCTAGCCTAGGACTTTAACACTATATTTAGAACAATGGAAGAGAAACCTATCATAATTCAAAACAAATAATTTATAAGTAAGCATCTGAAACTTGAACTTTTTGAAAATTTGTAGCACAATAAGAGCCTCGGCAGTCTTGCAGTCCAATCCCATCATTGACAGATGAAAAAAATGTAAATTTATGTGGATTCGAGTGACTTGCCAAAGTCAGGAACAGAGACAGGCTCACAACTGCCTTCTTAAACCATTGTTTTTCTGCTATATCATGGACACCACATAAGTATGTGTGACATGACTATATGGTTTCTTCTACTTTCATTTGTTAAGAATTTTAAAAATTTTATGGCAGACTTTATTCAACTAATCAACTGTATCTTTATAATATGTGAATCCTAATGATCATTATTCATTATTGACTGAAGAATACACTATAAGAATACACTATAAGACTTTCACATGTCTTCAGAGGCAAATTACAAAGTGCACATTTAATAAAAACAGAAACAAATTAAACACTACTGAAACTACATTCCAATTATACATTAAGAAGTCCCTTTTATTAATTCTAATTTTAGTGCCAATCTACATTTTTGTTATTTATTTAATGTTTGTGCATATTCAGAGAGGAGATTGTCTCAATAAGCTGTATATTATTTAACACCAATCTGAAAATGGGAAGTATAAGATACAGTCAATAGTAAAGAACAAAGTATTTTGTACCAAGCACCTCTAATATGCTATGATTTTGAGAGAAAAGCTAAATTCACTAAAGCAGAAAAAGGTTTCTTGGATATCTTGAAGCCTCAAAAACTTGGCCAAACTATTGTTCAGTGTGCACACAGTTTGTGTCTTCATGCTCAGATGTTGTTGAAACAGCAGACTTAAAAGAAATAATGTCAATGAATCCTACCAAGCACTATACATGACCTCTGGGGTAATTAGCAATCATTCAAAAGCAACAAGACTAAAATGTTCTATTCTTTATTACTGTCAGCTCTTATCTTGATCAGCATTTTAATAAAGATGCTTCGTTTCTAAGACAGTTTCATGAATCAGTCATAATTACATTCTGACATGCAGTGAATAGTAAAGCAAAACTAAATATCACTTCATCAACCTTTCTAACCTTTATGCAAGTATTAACTGTAAATAATTTTTACACAATCCTACAACAGAAAATCTGCATATTTCTTAGCTTTGTACATACTTTACCCCAAATGAATTTCCTGTGACCTATACCTGAAAAACACAATCAGCCATAATTATCCAGTTTTGTGAGATGTTCAGGTGTTGCCTTTCAGAGTTCAAATCAACTTCAAGTATAAAACGCTACTTTATTCTACAAATGGCACAATATGCAAAATGGGTTAAGTAGCCAAAAGCATCTCAGAGCATTGTGGCTTGAAAGAAGTCTATCCAGAATCAAAACGTCAGAACAAAAATATGCTAAAGCAAAATGACACTTATAAAAATAGATTCATAGATTACACATTAAGAAATGGATCCTGATGACTACTGGAGAAAGTCTTATCATTAAAGTATGTTAAAAGAAGAATATTAACTAGAAGGAAATCTGGGCAGTTAAAGAGTAGGGGTTTTTTTAATGTAATACCAGAATAGTTGATGAAAGAGGGTGAAAATTTATCAGAAATAGATATAGAGATACTATTCTGATATTGAGGATGACATGCAAACTCTTTTAACACTAGCAACTCCCCCCACCCAAATACATGCTTTAGAGTTTTGAAATAGCTGATTTCTCTTTTTGCTGAAGATTTTTAAAAATATTTTAGATAGTCAAGGGGAACATCATTCAACTATCAGAATAAATTGATACTACATTTTAGGTGATTTATTGTTTCAGGTTTTAGAAGACTTCAAAATAAATGTAACGCTTTCTCAAGAATAATGTCTGTCTTCTCAGGAGTGGATATAGGATATCCGCACAGAGCTGGGTTCCCAAACCTATATTTTCACTATGTCTCTCAAATAAGTTTATAGTAAATCTACCGAGTGATATTTTTAACCAAGCTAATTTCCATTTAAAAACTTAACTACAGTAAAAAAGGAACATATTTACCATTTTTTACTTTGTGTAAGTTCAATTTGAAAAATAAATTCCTTCTACAATCAATATAAAATCATTCCCTTTATGTTTTATTAGACATTTTATTATAAAATGACCTTCCCAGAATGTTACCAACCTGAGGTAAAAAGGCATCAGCAAGGATCATTTTCATGTGGGACTAAAAACACAAAAATGTAAAAAAAAAAAAAAAAAAGTATAAATCTTTTATGTGATAATTTTTGTTTAACTCTTCTATTTAGCTTTCTTGATCATTATTCCTTCCTTTTATTGGAGGTGCAAGCAAAGAAGGGAAAAGAAGTGTTGATTTAAGAAAACAGATTTCCCAGAAAGAAAAAAACTGTGATTAAGATTTAAACAAAAGCTAAAGATGGCTTCCTCTGAGCACTGATGAGGTCCGCTACCTCATTACTAACAACTGAAAACTTGTGATGCATTTTGTTTCAAGAGAATCCAAAAGTCCTTGCTATAAAGCAGACAGGGGGGTGCAGAGTCCATTCACTCTTTCTGTATCACGACCATTATGTAAGAAGTATAAAACACTGCCTTTATGCTGCCAAGCCACAATGACTCTTCCTACATCAAAGGATTTTCACCACCAGGGTTTTTTCTTCAAAATTTATTCAAGCTAAGGGCAGAGAGACAACAATTCATACACGCTAATTACGTCTAATTATCTATTCCCTTTTCTGACCAGCTTCGGCCAGTGTTATTTGCTATCTGGATTTCTCACAACCTCCCTTTGCCCTGTCCATCCAGCCCAACAGTGAAGGCTTTGAAGAAAACAGTTGTGGCTTTTTAGAGTTTTCTCAATATAAAGTTCAACCAAATTAAATAATTATTCTGTTAGTTTTGACACATTTATGCGTTAAATATGAGGACGTCTTGGTTAATTTGGCAAATTCCTCACATCTCTTCATGGTTGGAATCATAGTAACACCCTCTCTTATAGGAGCTTCTCCTCATGCTTTCTTTTCATGATCTAAATGAAATGTTTATTGGATTAAAGTTCTTCTCTGCAGACCTCCATGGTGGCCTATGACAAAGAGCTTAAAAGTTCTATTAATTGGCTTGAGTTTTCAGGGAGGGGAAAGGGAGAATTTGATTTCACATTACATCACTAGCCAAGAAAATTGCCACATGTAATTAAACTAATTTATCTCATGAGTCAAAGAAACAACTAATTCATATTTAAGACACACTTCCTTTCAACCATTTTCATCATTAAAGAACTGATTTTTTCTAATAGCCCAAAATGATTTTATTATTCTGAGAAGAGAATTCAAGATCTAACAGTACATATTTTATATATAATACATATAAGCAATAGTTTTCTGTAGTTCAGTTTGATACAAACATATCATTTTTATATTTTATATATTATATAAATTTAAATGTATAATTTATATATTTAATGGGAAATCTTTGTTTTCATTTTATGTAAGACTATTACAAAAAATATTATTTTAAAAAGCATACACCCAAAATTACTTTTCCATAGGCAGGCCTTGACTAATATAAAGTGTACATTCTGGTATGAAGATAGACAAGAATTACATATTACATCCACATTACAACAACTTTTATTCTAGATATTTATTCATTTTGAGGACACAGTACAAAAACACTGTCACAAATAAAGTTTAATGCCTGTTACTATAGCCAATTTGCTTAAACATATTTTCTCAAACATAGGTGAAATAGGTTAATGAAAATATCTTAGATTTCCTTCATTTCTTCAGCCCAAAACAGCAAAATAAAGGAATGTTTTACAAGTCAGTCATTTTTGTATCTTAAAACATTAAATACTAAAGTTTAAATGAACACTTTAGTAGTTTGTGGAGGAAAGTCATAACTTTCTTCAATTCTAGACTGCTACTTTTCTATATTTTGTTTCTTTTGATCTTCAGAGATAAAAAGCTAAGTCATAAGTAAAGATATTATCACACTAACAAAGGGTTAATCCTTGCTACACTGACTCAGGTGACAACAGAGTGGAGGTTAGTAAGTGGGGCTGACACTAACCTCAAACCCTGCTTCTGATTATTTAGCCATCTGAAAGCTCTACTATTGCAAGTTATAATGAGCAAACTGACAAAACAATTTCAACAATGAAATGAAAATTGTGGAGAAAGAAATGGCAAATATACTTAGCCAGTCTATAAATCCCAATGCAGGCAGCTGGGCAATCTGAGCATTAAATTGTTTACCTAAGGGTTATAAACAATCTTTCTGAAGTTTAAGACTAGAAAGCACAATATGGGAATATTCTAAGAGTTCACTATAGATATAAGATTTCTTAGGGAAAAAAAATCCTTCAAGAAACAAAAACAAAACCTAATACATAGCTTTTTGTGTGTGTAAGTTTTAAAGAACATGTAACAACTGAGAAACATTAACAGCCAAGTAAAAGAAATGAAGTTATTACTTGAATATTAAACAAATACTATAAAATGGTTATAGCAAAGCTATTACTACTTTAGATTAGAAAGCATTTTTATGTGTTGCATATTTATACCCAACAAATGTCAAACAATCAGATTAAGATGCTTTCCAAATGGACAATTCTTTATCAGAAAAAGGAAAATTCATATTTATAACAGCTAATGCAGTATCTTATTTTTCTCTAATTGCATCATCTAACATTTGTCAAAGGGAAAATTATACTGTAGAATGCTTTGTTGGTTATTTCTGACCAGCTTATAGTTGTGATTTTGGTAATCTATTAATTACCTAATTAATTTTTTTCTAACTCATTTAATTTTTTTTAAAGATTTTATTCATTTATTCATGAGAGACACAGAGACACAGAGAGGCAGAGGCAGAAGCAGACTCCATGCAGGGCGCCCAACGTGGGACTCGATCCCAAGACCCTGGGATCATGCCCTGGGCTGAAGGCAGGTGCTAAACCACTGAGCCACCAGGCCTGCCCTAACTCATTTAATTTTAAATAAAAATGTTAAAACTTAATAAAGAAGATAGTTTGCTAAAATGTTAGTGTGAATAAAAGTTAAAATGCCACATTAGTGATAATAGAATCTGTCCCCATGTGGCAAAACACTACATACAATATTGCACGGGAACATTTTCCATGGGGGGATTATTTTAAATCTATCCATACTATTAAAGTGATTAAGAAAACCAAAGGGATGCCTAGCTGGCTCAGATGGTAGAGCATGAGACTCTTGATGTCGGGGTTGTTAGTTCCAGCCCCATGCTGGATATAGAGATTACTTAAAAATAAAATCTTTCTTTCTTAAAGATTTTATTGGGAAGCCCGGTGGCTCAGCGGTTTAGCGCCGCCTTCAGCCCAGGGCATGATCCTGGAGACCCGGGATCAAGTTCCATGTCGGGCTCCTTGCATGGAGCCTGCTTCTTCTCCCTCTGCCTGTGTCTCTGTGTCTCTCATGAATAAATAAATAAATAAATCTTAAAAAAAGAAAAGGAGCTGCTTTTAAAAAAATAATAAAGATTTTATTTATTTATTTGACAGAGAGAGAGCATAAGCAGGGGGAGCGACAGACAGAGGGGGAGAGAGAGAGAATAAGAGAGAGAGAAACAAGCTCCCCGCTGAGCAAGGAGCCCAATGCGGGGCTTGATCCCAAGACCCTGAATCAAGGAGCTGAAGGCAGACTCTTAACAGACTGAGCCACCATCCAGGTGCCCCTTAAAAATAAAAAGAAAATTGTAAAACGGTACACTCTGGTTCAATGGGTAGAGTATGCAACTCTTGATCTCAGGGTTGTTAGTTTGAGCCCCGTGTTGAATGTAGAGATTACATAAAAATAAAATCTTAAAAAAAAAGAAAAGAAAATCATTAAAAAAAAAAAAGCTAAAAAATAAATCCACATGGAGAATTTTTTTAACTCTAAAATTATGAATAGCATTTATCTCTTTAAGGGCTCATTAAAGAATACATCAGACACATAGTTTAAGTGGGATGGAGTAAAGAGAGATTTTTACCCAAATATAAAACAGCTGTCCAAATACCATGGATTACTGGAATTTGATCAGATGAGAAGAGCAATGCTTGCCAGACAATCCATGTATCCAGAAGGCCAGTTGAAATTAACCTAAGAAACTATTCTTCTATTCAAAATGCCAATTGGTCCTCTTTGCCTTTCAACCACAATTTTAAATAATGTTTATAATGGAAAGAGATTATGTTCAATGCGTATTATACAATGAACAAACATTTAAGACGTTACTTTCTTAAGTGTATAAAATTGAGGATATTTCTAAGAAAGCTGATCCGAACAAAGCTGATATTTCTCAACTTACCAAATTATTTGAAATTGATACTGAACCACCCTCTTACCTTTTGGTTCCTCAAGCTTCATGTCTTCTATCAACCATTTATTATAGCAAGCTTTTTAAAATGCCACTTACTACAAGATCGACTAATGTAATGAATCTATGCTGACAAAGGATTTCCATCACATAAAACAAATCATACTTTATAGGAAAACAGTGCTATATACAAATGTTATTTTAAACACTTGTTTCTCTTTCCTTGCATGTTGTATAATTCAGGAATAAGAAAACTTTCTGTAAAAAGCCAGATAATAAATATTTTAGGATTTGAAGGCCATAAGTGCCACAGCTACTTAACTCTGCCACTGTAGTGTGAAAATAGCCATAGACAATACCTAAATGAATAAGCATTAAGTTTTTCAATAAAATTGGCCAATAAAATTGGCCAGATTTGGCCACTGGATATAGTTTATCATTCCTGGTATAGATTATCACAGTCTAAAATACTGCAGTATGGAATGAGACAGATGTATTTAATTTTGTAGAATAGTGCTGTGTAGATACCAACACATGCTTTCACAATTATATCTGTTCACATACCAAGAAGAACTGCCTAAGTTTTATTAAAATCACAACAAAGATTCTTTAAGAATAAATCAGCAAAATCAGGACATTGTGTCACAGGATCAGCAAGCAGTTTCAAGTTTGAAGCAGGCCCACTAATCATAGTATTAACCATCTTTTTTATATACATAAGGGAATGTTAAGTACTAAATATTTTTTTCTTAATTTACAGTAGTTCCCCTACCTTATCTGTGAGGGATACAATCTAAGATGCCTAAAACTTCAGATAGTACTGAACCCTATGTATACTATGTTTTTCTTATATATACACACCTAAGATAAAGTTTAAATTATAAATTAGAGGGGATCCCTGAGTGGCTCAGTAGTTTAGCACCTGCCTTTGGCCCAGGGTGCGATCCTGGAGTCCCAGGATCGAGTTCCACATCGGGCTCCCAGCATGGAGCCTGCTTCTCCCTCCTCCTGTGTCTCTGCCTCTCTCTCTTTATGTCTATCATAAATAAAAAGAAAAAAAAAATATTGACCTCAAAAAAAAAGAAAAAAAATAAATTAGACACAGTAAGAGATTAACAGTAACTAATAATAAAATTGGACATGACAACAATATACTGTAATGAACGTTATGTGAATATGGTCTCTGTCTCTCTCAAAATATCTTATTGTACTCTACCTACCCTTCTTTGATGAGGTAAGATGATAAAACGCCTATGTGGTAAGATGAAATGAGGTGAGTGGCATAGACACTGTGATGTAGTGTTAGGCTACTAGTGACCTTCTGACAATAGGTCAGAGGGAGGATCATCTGCTTCCAGACCATGGGGGATCCTCAGGTAACTGAAACCACAGAAAGTGAAATTGTGGGTAACAAGGAACTACTATACATATGATATAAACATGTTCTTTTATTTTAGGGGGGGAAATCTGACTTTTAAATAAACTTCCGAGATGCAAGAAAACAGAATAGTGATAGTTACTATTTTATGAAAATGTCAAAGAACTACTAATCACAAAATTTTAAATCTATTAATTCTCATGCTTCTTTCTTTCCCATATGTTTTTTCCTCCATGATGAACACCTTTTGTACTTTGCCTGGTAACTTTTATTTGACTTTTAAGTTCTAATTTAAACATCATTTGTTTGGGGAGCAGCGGTGGTGCAGTGGTTTAGCACTGCCTGCAGCCCAGGGCATGATCCTGGAGACCAGGGATCGAGTCCCACATCGGCCTCCCTGCATGGAGCCTGCTTCTCCCTCTGTCTGTGTCTCTGCCTCTCTCTCTCTCTGTGTCTCTCATTAATAAATAAATAAAAGCTTTTTAAAAAAATAAATAAACATCATTTGGTCTTTGGAAATACTCCTAACATGTATACCATCTACTCCACTCAGACTGCTTAGTGTGGGTTGGGGTCTCTTTTCTATATTCTTTAGAATTCCTTAGTTAATTCAATTACAGAAATTCCCACGTGATTATGAAAAAATTTTACTGATTTACAGACCAGAGTAAGATAATATTTAATCAGATTCAATGATCACCAGTGTTTTCTTACCATAATATTTCGATTTACAAGTTATTAATTTTGGCTTAGTTTGTTCTAGAAGTTTCACAATTTCTACAATTCCTATGACACCACATATCCAAAAATATGTATTTGCAGGCTTAGATTTTCATGATAGCTTAGCTAACAAAAGGGCACATCTATTTTTTTTTTTAGCAAAGTAGAAACTATTCTATTCTACTATCTACTTGCAGCAAATAAGTCTCTATCCAGCTTGATTTTTTTTTTCCCACTGATTTTTCTATTTAACTATAGGATTCTTTCTTTATCCTTGAAGTTCAGCTATACACCAGAAAAGTGTATTATTCCTCTGTTCTATTTTTCTCTTTTAGAAATACAAAATATGTGAATGTTTGATCTCTGTTATCTGCTTTCCATACCTACCATTTTCACTACAATAGTTTTCTCTCTCTAACTCTTCTAGCTCCATTTTGTGTGATTTTTTTCATAAGTCAGGTCTGTATCATTAATTTCATTTTTAGCACTTTTTATTTTTTACCTTGCTTTTCCTAAGATGCTCTTCACTTTTTTAATGGGTTTCCCTTCGCTCTCGTTTCTTACCTTTGTCGCCTCACTTTCCATCTAATCTTATAGTTATTTCATCTCTGTTCTATTATTTTATTGGGCTCCTAATGTCTTTAATCTCTTTTAAAATACAGAAAAATCTTTTCTGAAAAAGTCTCCCATTTCTTGGGGTAGTTCTTCCAGAGTGTACCCCTCATGTGCTTTTATTGTTGGTGCGTATCTACCTCTCCTATCTGCTCCTGCTGCCTCCTTCCTATGCCTGCCGTTCCACTCTTTTCATAACAGCCTCTGTACACAGGATCTATGTTCATTCCATTTTGCTTTTTGCAAATTCTCAACTTTGAATGTGAGTAGTCCTATCCATGTCTGCTGACTTCCTAAGAAGGGTAGACAAAAATTTACCCACTTAAAAAAATAGGTTTTATTATAAAAAATAATACAAGATCATTCCAGAAACATCTAATGTTAGAAACCTTAGAAAAGTCTAACAGAGAAAATGTAAATCATCTATAATCTTATTATCCAGAATTAAGTTCTAGTTACATCTTGGAGTACTTATTACCAGTATTTTCCTATGCATGTGTATTACCTCCAGAGTTAAGAGAGTAATAGATATACTCTTACATCATATTTTTTTCACTCACATTTTCTATGAGCATTATTATACTATAATTATCAAAAGCCTTTTGGAAAATATCATTCCAAGTAAGTATTCTATATCCCCTCATGTGATTGTACCACCATTTAAAGATTCATCTAAATTTAGAAAAGATGTTCCCATCACTGCTTTTTTAAAATAGTTACCCTATTTTTAAGTATCTATAAAAATATATAGCTCAGAGTTCCTAAATTACAAAATATCCTGTTTTCTTCTTCTTTACAATTAAAAGCCAAGATAATGCAAACTATTAACAAAACAAAAAGGCAACCTACTGAATCTGCAAATGATATATCCAATAAGGGATTATTATCCAAAATACATTTAAAAACTTACATAATTCAACACCAAAAAAAAGCCCCAAATAATCAAATTAAAAGATGGGAAAAGAACCTGAATAGATATTTTTCCAAAGAAGACATACAGATAGCCAAGAGACACATGAAAAGGTGTTCAACAACACTAATCATCAGAAAATGTAAATCTTGAGATTGTGAAGTCAAGCCCCACATTGAGCATAGGGCCTACAAAAGGAAAGAGAGAAAAGGAAGGAGGGAGGGAGGGAAGTAGGGAGAGAAAGAAAGAGCAAACAAACAAATGAACACGTATTGGCAAGGATGTGAAGAACATGAATCCTGATGCTGTGGGAATGTAAATTGGTATAGCCACTGTGGAAAACAGTTTGGAGGTTCCTCAAAAAACTAAAAATAGAAATAGCATACTACTATTTAGTAATTCCACTCCTGGGTATTTACCCAAAGAGAACAAAAACACTCATTCAAAAAGACATATGTAGCCCTATATTCACTGCAGCATTATTTACAACAGCCAAGATATGGAAGCAACCCAAGTGTCCCTTAATAAATGGATGGATAAAGAAGATATGGTATATATACACAATGGAATATTATTTGGCCATAAAAAAGAATGAGACCTTCCCTTTTACAACAATATGGATGGACCTCAAGGATATTATGCTAAGAGAAGTCAGAGAAACACAAATACCATATAATCTCACTTATATGTGGAATCTTAAAAAACAAATGAATAAAAAAAACAGAAAAACAAACTCTTAAATACAGAGAACAAACTGATGGTTGCTGACAGGTGGAGGGATGGGTGAAATAGGTTAAAGAGGATTAAGAAGGTGTGCCTGGGTGGCTCAGTCAGTTAAGAATCTGCCTTCAGCTCAGGTCATGATCCCAGGGTCCCAAGATCAAGTCCTGCATCTGGATCCTTGCTCCATGGGGAGCCTGGTTCTCCCTTTCCCTGCCACTCCTGCTGCTTGTGTGTGCACTCTCTCTCTGTCAAACAAATAAATAAAATCCAAAAAAAAAGAGGATGAAGAGGTATAAGTTTCCAGTTTATGAAATAAATAAGTCATGAAGACGAGAAGTACAGCATAGGGAACATAGTGATTAATACTGTAATAACGTTGTTTGGTTACAGATGGGGACTATACTCATTGTGGTGACACGGAATAATGTACAGAATTGTTGAATCAGTATGTTGTACACCTGAGGCTAATATGTTAATTATACCTCAATTTTAAAAATGTATGTTAATTATACTTTCAAAAAAAATAAGAAAGAGACTTATACTTTTGGCCAAGTCAGAGTATTTAGAACTCAATTTGCCTTCCTGCCATTACACATTAAAACACTGGACAAAACATGTACAACTGCAGTACAGCAGTCTAAATGAGTTGAGGAGACAGTGACCAGAATTTAGGGAAGTTGAGGCAGTTGGGCTTTGCATGGCAGAGTTCAGTAAAAGAGAAAGTATGCAGAGAAAGAGCTCTAGATATCTATATAGGGAATGTCTGTAATTTCTGGCTGAATATTAAATTGAACGTGCATAAGGTGAAACTTCACGAGAATGGGGAAAGAATAATCCTCAAAAAGCCAGGAGATATGAGCATTCTGAACGTTCTCTATATGAGTAAAGAGATGTCAGTGACACTAAGGGGATTCAGTAGAGACCCTAGAAGGGTTATGTGTAGAAGAAAGGCTAAAATAAAAGCTACTTGAGACACACTATTTGAAGCTTAAAAATAAGTCTCAAAAGGATAAAGCTGATCTGCAAGAAACTTAACCACTTGTTAAAATAAAATTCAACAGCCTTAAAGGAAGTAACACTCAATATAATCACCACAATGTCCAGCATCCAATCATAAATTATTAAACTTCCTGAGAAGTAGGAAGACTCAAAACCAGGGGTGGGAAAATCAGACCACAAAAACAAACCAGAAATGATGGAAGTAGCAGACAAGGACATTTAATAAACTGACTTCTACTTCTGGGAAGATAAAGTAGATGTTCTTTCCCTATCCCTCCTGCTAAGTACAACTTAAAATCCTGGAGATTATATATAAAATAAATATAAGAATATGCTAAAAAGTGAAAAGAAGAAAGAACAGCTAGGGATCTCAAGACCTGACAAACAAAAGAGTGGTGAGTTCTCTGCTTTTCTTTTCAATTCAGAATTTTCAGACTTGGAGTTGAAAAAGCCAGCATCCCAGAAATGCCAATGGACACAGACAATGAGGACCCAACAAAAGTCTGCTCTCTTTGGCCAAAGGGCTAGAAAAACAGCAGTATAACAAAAGAGAAAACTTTTTGACAATAACTTTCACTGAAGCAAATACTGCAGGGACAAACAAACCATGGTGTGACCTCCACCCATTCCAGCCAAGAGAGGAATCTAGAAGTGCGTTCTCACAAGGCTGTTATGAGGCACTCCGAACCTCCTGCCAGTGATGTCAGAGAAGGCCGAGTAAGGGGTTGAAACTATCATACCTGCCAGTTAAGAATGAGCACCCCTTCCCTCCTTGATGAGATCAATGGAACCTCTCCACCAACAGAAAGAAGAAGCATCTGTTCAATAGATGCTGAATAAAGAACCTGGACTTCTACCTATATCTGGCAGTAATGAGACAGTGCCTATCCTGTCAGAATAGTGTCCAAAAAAGCCATCTAAAACTAAAGTTCAAAGATGACAAACAGGAGTGTCTGGGTGGCACTGTCAATAGAGTGGCTAACTCTGGGTTTTGGCTCAGGTCATGATCTCAGAGTCATGGGATCCAGCCACACACTGGGCTCTGCACTCAATGTGGAGTCTGCTTGAGATTCTCTCTCCCTCTCCCTTTGCCCCTCCCACTCATGTGTGCGTGTGCTCTCTCTCTCTCTCTCTCTCTCAAATAAATAAATCTTAAAAAAATAAACTAAAGATGACAAACAAATGGCCAATAAGCACATGAAAAGATGCTACACATCACTAATTACCTGAGAAATATTAATCAAAACTACAATGATTTACCACTTTACATGGGTTAGGGTGGCTATTATAAAAAAAAAAACAACAACAACAAAACAAAACAAAACAAAAAAAAACAAAAAACGATGATGACAAGTGTTGGCAAGGATGTAAAGAAACTGAAAATCTTGTGCATTGCTAGTGGGAATAGAAAATGGTGCAGCTGCTAAGGAAAACAGTATGGCAGTTCCTCAAAAACTTCAATATAGATTTATATAGGACCTAGAAATTCTACTCCCGGGTATATATATATATATACAGAAGAATTAAAATGACTCAAACTATATTTGTATACAAGTGTTCAGAGCAGCATTATTCACAATAGCCAAAAGGTAGAATCAACCCAATGTCCATCAACAGGTGAATGAATAAACAATTTATGGTATATACATAAAATGGAGTCTTACTCCTTAAAAAGGGATGGAATCTGACACATGCTACAGCATGGATGAACCTTGAAGACATTATGCTAAATGAAAAAAAGCCAGGAACAAAAGGACAAATATTATATGATTCCACTTATATAAGCTATCTAAAAGTAGCAAATTCACATAGAAAGTAGAATGGTGATTACCACAAGTTGGGAGAAGAGAAGAATGGGAACTATTATTTAATGAATAAAGAATTTCAGTTTGGTGAAGATGAAAAAGTTCATTGTTGCCCAACAATGTGAATGTATGTAATGCTACTGAATTGTACACTTAAAAATGGTTAAAATGGTAAATTTTATGTTATATGTACTTTACCACAATAAAAAATGATTAAAAAATAAGATCCAAAGTCTCATGACAGATTAGGAATATGTCCAAGAGTCCAATGAAATTCATTTACACAAAAAGCCAGGAAGATCTCACAGTAGATGCCAACATCAAGATGATAGAGATGTCAGAATTATCTTATAAAATTACCCTATACCTGCCAATTTAAAGCAATTTAAATTTTACCTTATACCTGCCAATTGAGGGGCGCTTGGCTGGCTCAAAGAGCATGAGACTCTTGATCCCAGGGTTGTGAGTTCAAGCCCCATGTTGGATTGTAGAGATTACTTAAATAAATAAAACTTAAAAAAAAAAAAGCAGACATGAAAAAAATGCTTCAACAGGTAATTATGACTACTCTTGAAACAAAGGAGCTTTTTTACTACTTAGTTAAAAATTTCATTATGGAAATTCTATTTATAAGTAATATTTAACAATTTTAAATCTGCATGTAACTTATGACATAGCTTCCAAATATGTAAGGTCAATGACAGAATTATCAGAAAAATAAGACAAATTCACAATAAGAGTAAGTGATGTTTTCCATAAGCTTCATAGTAATTGATGGGAAAAAAAAATAAAACTTAGAACAGCATAATTAAAAATTCTAATCTAATGGGTATATTATGTTATATATACTGTCATATAAAACTCTAGTGGAGAACTCATTATTTTTAGGACTATAGAGAATATGGGGGGACTGACTGGCTCAGTCAAAAGAACATGTGACTCTTGATCTCAGGGTCATGAATTTGAGCCCCACATGGAATGAAGAGATTAAATTAAAAAGTAAAAATGTTTTAATATTTTTTAAAAGAACACAGAATATTTTTATAAAAATTGCCCACATATAAAGCCATAAAGCAAGTTTCAATAAATTTTAAAGGATTTAAGTTGCACAAAGCATATCCTCAGATGACTATGCAATCAAGCATTTGTTAAGAAAATAATAACAAAAAGTAAAACTAGAAAATTTCATATGTTTGTTTGGAAATTAAGAAACATATTTCTGGGTGGTTCAAAGGTTAAAGAAGAAATCAAAACAGAAATTAGAAAATACTTTAAACTTAATAGCAAAAATACTAAATATCAAAACTTAATGAATATATCTACTATTTAGAGGAAAATAAATAGCCTGAAATGCATTTAGCAATGAAGGTTGAAATGAGTTTAAAAAATTAATCTCAGTAAATAAGAAAAAGTCCAGCAAAATAAGCTCAAAGATAGTGCAAGGAAGGGCAAAACAGGAGCCTCCCTTACTTAAAAGGCAGTGGAAATTATGTGTAAGGGTTTTTTGTTCTGTTTTGTTTGGCTTTGCTTTTTTGAAGGGGTCACTCTAGGAAGGCTTTCTAAAGGAAATATATCTGAACATTTTCTGTATCCTTTCCAGTACTGTGACTTTTCTATTTTTGTAATGAATTGTGGTAAAACATACACAACATAAAATCTATTATTTTAACCCTTTTAAGTGTGCAATTCAATGCCATTAAGTACATTGACAATGTTGTACAACCATTACTACTGTGTATTTCCAGAAATTTTTCATCATCCCACAGAGAGACTCTACACATGAAACAATAACCACTCATTCCCCTCTGCTCTCAGCCCCAGGTAACCTCTATTTTACTTTCTGTTTTTCTGCCTATGCCTTTTCCAGGTACGTCATTTAAGTGGAATCATATAACGTTTGTCATTTTGTTTCTGGCTTCTCTTCCTTAGTATGTTTCCAAAGTTCATCCATCATGTAGCATATGTCAGAATTTCATTCCTTTTATACGGCAGAACAATAATTCATTGTATACCACACTGTTTTTTTAATAGTGCATTAGTCCTCCTCACCATTCCTACTATCTTATAAAAATATTGTTCACTAACAGCTTACACAAGCTCTGGGCTTTTTTTTTTTTTTCAATGCTCCAAGCGATAAATCACAAATGCTTGTAATGAAATACAGACTTGTTATCACTTGGTTTAAAAAGGAGAACATAAAAAAAAAAAAAAAAAAAAGGAGAACATAAAGGAAAAAATGGATTTTATACTGTACTTTTTCCCCAAATAAATTTCTATCTGGTTTATGATCTCTTTTTATTAAACCAAGATTCTCTATTTAAGATTGACTTCTGCTATACATTTCCCTCAGCTGGGCCAAAATGCAAGAGTAACACTAGCATATGTGAATAGGTAAAATGTCATCTAAATGAATAAGAAACAACCTTTCCTTACAAGGGAAACTTCATAAGCCCACCAAAAAAGCCCCAGAGAAACCAGCCACAGCATATATTTATTAGGTTGATGTTTTGCTATATGTGAAAAGTCTTTTGAATAAATTAGACATTTTAAACATTTTCTCATCCAATCTAGTATTTAGTACCCTAGGAATTTTAGTTTATGTTCAATTTCAAATTGTACATTATTTATATCAGTTCTTGTTCAATTTCAAATTTGGATTATTTATCTCTTTGATTTTCCTTCTTCTCTCCCCCCCCCAAAAAAAGGGTGAGAAACAGAAAAAAATTAAATTAAATCTAGCTAATTTGGTTGCTTATTAATAATGCTAATAAAGTATGATAAATTACTGGCCAAAAAATAGGGTTTGTGGTTAAAAAAAAAGTATACCTACCAAGTTCCCCGAAAACTTGTTTCATTGTGTGAGCCTTCACTCTTCATATTTCATATATTTCCTGCTACCTGAAGAAACTATTTGTATCACTCATTTTTCTCAGCTTCCCTGTTCACATTTTGGTATCTACATATACCAATCACTTTGGATTTCCAGCATGGAGAAAACACTGTAGATTTACCTTCTCTCCAAATGTAAAACTTGATTTATATAAAGGGGAAAAAATTACTAAGAGCATAAATCTTCAAAGAGTACTTTTCCTTATATCTATAAATATCTCACAGAAATTAAAAACCGCTGGGAACTTAAAATTGGTCAAGAAAATAGATGTTTTAATTCTAAGTATAGCACAGGGAATACAGTTTAGTATCAACAACAACTTCAAAAAGATCGTCTGACTTTATCTTTAGAATATTTGAAGAAACAATATTCTCCTTT
The DNA here is from genome assembly GCF_018345385.1 of Vulpes lagopus. NCBI lineage: Eukaryota > Metazoa > Chordata > Mammalia > Carnivora > Canidae > Vulpes > Vulpes lagopus. The sequence continues at coordinate 7,507,169 of NC_054824.1, forward strand.
TTTCAAGTATTTATTTATTTTAGAGAAAGAGAGAGAATACATGCATGAGTGGGGGGAGGGGCAAAGGGCGAGGGAGAGAATCTCCAGTGACTCCCCACTGAGTGCAGAACTGGCAGAGGCTGGATCCCAGGATCCTGAGACCATGATCTAAGCCAAAATCAAGAATCCACGTTCAATCCAACCAAGTCACCCAAGTGCCCCATTATTTCTAATTCTTGATACGAATTTTTGAGGTTTTAGGTTTTAAAAAATAATACAACTTTATCTCTTCTTCAGTTATATTATTTTAGACCGGGAAAAATTATGTAACTAAGAATTATGGGAATTATATTTGGCACATATGCTTCTCTTTAGTACTTTTATGATACTTCACTTTGCTTTGTGTTATAGATATCTGTGTATGTATTATATGCCCAACTAGATTATAAATGACTTGTATGCAAGAAACAGAAAATTCATGATTGCATTACCCATTATGCCTAATGTAGCACTTTGCACATAGTAGGTTCTCAATAAATGTTGGTAGAATATAGAATTATTGAATAACTGTGTAAAAAATTATTTAAATTAACAGTGAAAAGGAGACTACTTTATTCTTAATCAGATTGTAATGAAGACTATTTCAAACTCTATGCAGTGATGATACACACAAATATTTAAACTATGTGCCTCAACTTGACATAATTTCATGATAACTTGATGGCAATCACATTTAAATATATTAGAATATTTTTGTAATAATGCTACTCTGGAATAGCAACTTTAATAGCTGAGAAAACATGTTAAAGACCATTAACCTAAAAGAAACAGAGAACATTAAATATTTTTTCAGAAATCAATGTATAAGGTTAAACATTCCACTATAATATTTATGAGCAAACCTCAAATTAAAATTTATAAATGCAAACTATCAAATGTTTCAGTTAGACAATAATTTAGACTATATTTTATAATTTCTCCTGTGTACACATTGATGAATACTATATAAAAAACATTCTTTTCTCCTTTACTGTCTTTGACTGTAACTGTCTAATATCAAAATGAATTTTGCTTGAATGCAAGCCCTTAGCAATCCTATAAAAGCCCTTAATTATCAATCAATACGACATTAATCAGTGAACACAAGTAAGTGATTTTCCTTACCTTTAGGACAGCAATGAATGGTATGAAGTTAGCTCTTTGGAGTCCATTTTTATACAGATCTGAAAGAAAAAAAAAACTGCTATTAGCTTTTTACTTAGCCTAAATCCAATGTTAGCTCATATCTTAGCCTGGAAAATGAAGCTTTCTATTTGTAAAAAAGATAAAACACACAAAAGAAAAATAGCCAAAATTGATTTCTATTCTTGTACTACACAAAATTCATTATTTTCTTTAATAAGAGGAAGAACTGACAATTACACAAATAAAATCAAAAGACATTCAATCAAATTAGCTTTAAACTATACTAAAAAGCAATAAAAGAATTTGGAAGATATCACAAATAATCCTAAAGTCAATGATTCAACATAAGATATTTTTAAAAGTACTGAATATTCCAACACATAGAATCTTACTGGGAAAGGAATTATATTGCCCTTTATCTCAACCTATCCTAAAAATTCTCAGTACAGAATTAAAAGTATGTAACAAGATTAGCCTTTTAATAAAACACATCAAAAAACAAAACTAAGCATGTATTTATATCAAGGCTATGCATTTAACATTAAGATAAATGACACTAAGGCCACTTTAAAAGAGATTATCTAAAAATCAAAAATCCATTCTCAAAGGACTGTAAATTTAATGCAGTTATAAGTAATAAACAGCTAGTTTTTTTGCCTTAGAATGGTGGTTTTTATATATACATGTGTCACAGTGTATGTGTGTTCAGACACATATCCATACACATGAACAAATACTTTCAAGAGTAAATAAGTGAAAAGGGATAACAAATTTAAAGTTTTGCATATTTTTCTATATTCTTCCTTTTTTCTAAAAAAAGGATCTGGAATTTTATTCAAGAGATTGAAATTTTATTTCATACAAAGCATTTCTTTAAAACCAAAACCTAAAGAAATGAGATTTTTTTTTTAAAGTATAAAATGGGAGCAGTAAAAAAGTTTTCTCAATAATAAAATCCATGAATTACATTATGCGTCTCAATTTTCTTTTAAATATGGTTTATAGGATCCTTTCTATATTTGTTTATTATTTTTAAAGATTTTATTTATTTATTCACAAGAGACAGAGACAGAGAGAGAGAGGCAGAGACACAGGCAGAGGGAGAAGCAGGCTCCACGCAGGAAGCCCGACGTGGTACTTGATCCCGGGTACCCAGGATCAGGACGCTGGCTAAAGGCGGCGCTAAACCACTGAGCCACCCAGGCTGTCCTATTTCCTTTTTTTTGTTTGTTTGGTTTTTTTAAGATTTTATTTATTTACTCATGAGGGACAGAGAGAGAGAAGCAGAGGCACAGGCAGAGAGAGAAGCAGGCCCCATGCAAGGAGCCCAATGTGGGACTCGATCCCGGGTCTCCAGGATCAGGCCCTGGGCTGAAAGTGTGCACTAAACCGCTGAACCCCCCCGGGCTGCCCCTATTTCCTTGTTTAGAGGAAATTAGATAACTGAGATAGTCTTCAACTGTTACATTTACTTATGGAAATAAAATATGGTCATTAGGAAACATTTATTCTCTTTAGAAAAATATTCATCATAACATCATTGCAGTGTCGAATGTTAACTGCAAAGCTCCTTGGTTAATTAAGAACTAGAGGCTTTAATTCAGTTATATTTAATATTCTTATTTAGGGATATTATAAAAGTAAGATAATGCTGGCCAGGCTGTCAGAACTTTCAAATTCAAAATGAGATCTTTCCTTTCCTATAATCAATACCTCAAATGACTAAAATGGGTAAAATGCAGGAAATGGGTTAAGTTAGGTGTTTTCATAATCTTCCCTAATCATCAAGTTGCTGGGGAAAGTGCATAAAAACACTGCTGTATGATAAGAGCTGACAGCCATGAATATCAGTAAGTGGTAGAATTTGAAAATAAAATAATTTTATTTTATTGATTTTTTAAAATAGGTTCCACACCCAATGTGGGACTTGAATTCATGACCCCAAGATAATAGTCACATGGTCCACTGACAGGGCCAGCTAGATGTCCCAAAAACTAAAATACTTTAAATACACTCAAAGTTTACAGCAGCTTTATTTATAATAGCCAAAAACTGGAAACAATCCAAAGGTCCATAATTAGGTGAGTGGATAAGCAAACTGTAGCATTTCTGTACAATGAAATACTACTTAGCAATAAAAAGTAGAAACCAAACACACAACAAAATAGATGAATCTCAAAATAATTATGCAGAGTGAGAGGCCAGACCAAAAGAAGAAAAAAAAAGGTACATACTATGTGATTCCGCTTATATAAAACTCTAGAAAAAGCAAGCTAAAGCTATACTACCAGAAAGCAAATTAATAATGGTTGCCTAGAGAAGGGGCCAGCAGGACAACACTGACTGGGAGAGATGAAAACAGGGAAAGAGGAAAGCTTTGAGTGTGATGGAAATGTTCATTATATTGATTGTGGTGGGGACTTCACAGATGTATACACATGCCAATATTTTGTAAATTGTACCCTTTAAATGCATGTCATTTATTGTATATCAATTATATCACAGTAAGTTCTTTTAAAACTTATTGGGAAAAATACCAAAGTGAATATCGAAGAACACAATGTTATAAAATTAACACTGAGCTATTACACTAATGAAAGTTTATCTATGTTAAGGTAACCTTTTGGTCTCACAGAATAATATCTTTCTTGTGGACATACAAGGTTCTGAGACGCAACTTAACAAGTATGTACCTTTCAGAAGGTTCATGACAATGAAAGATATAAAAAGCCCACTTGTAATATTCTTGATTGAAAGTTTCCACTTCATCAGCAAAGTTAAAATCTAGTAATAGTCTTCAAGAGTTAATTTTTTAGAGTCAACTTTAAAAACAATCTGCCTTTATAAAGATATATAATCCAAACTTTATGCTCTGAGAAGTATTTTCTTAATAGAATTCTAAACAAAATTCATTTGGCTTGAAAACCTTTAGGTTTTTATAGGACACTTAAGTGAAAAAGAACTGTACTCATTAAATTGAAGAGTTTTCTGCAATTCAAATATTATGCTAATTATCAATGCAATAGATCCATCTCCTGAAATGTTAGCTACCAATTTTTTCATACTAGTTGTTTAATATTATTTTTCTTAGACATAAAGATTTTTATAATACATTTATATCAACATTTGTCATTGTTTACTAAATACTATTTAAAAATTCAGCAGAAGTTCTTGCCTACAATTTTTTAATGCTCTCTAAATAGAGTTAAATGAGCACTTGGTCGTATAAGACAGAGTACTGAAATTATGGCACATTCATTTTTCAAGACTGTTATAAGGACCTCTACATTCTCCACAGTGAATATAATAATACTTATAGATGAAATATATGCAAAGAGGATTTTTAAAGTAATTACAAGAATCTAAATACTTTGGAGATGTACATGGATATACTGATCTTTTCCTTAAAAATCCAAGCATCGCAGAAGAGGTTATATACAAACCTAATGTTAACCATATATCAAAAACCACTAATTAAATATTCAAAAAATAAAGAGAAAGAAATATAAACATACCACTAAACAATTCTGCAAAACATGAAAGAAAGACAAGGATCAAAGAAAGTCATTAGATACAACATCACAACAAATAATAAAATGACAATAAATACATACCTATCAATAATTACTCTGATTGTAAATGGAGTAAATTCTCCAATCAAAAGATATAAGGTGACAGAATGAATAAAAAAAAAAAAAACAAGATCCATCTATGTTACCTACAAGAGAATCATTTCAGACCGAAAGACACCTGCAGATTGGAAGTGATGGAACAGAGAAACAGCTATCATGCAAATGGATGTCAAAAGAAGGTCAGAGTAAAAATACTTATATTGCACAAATTAGACTTTAAAACAAAGACTGTAACAAGAGACAAAAAGGACCCTATATACAATAAAGGGGACAGTCTAGCAAGAAGATACAATTGTAAATATTTATGCACCCAACATAGGAGCATTCAAATACATAAAACAGTAACATAGTAACAATAACAAAAATAGAAGAATTAATTGATAATAATACAGTAACAGTAGGGAACCTTAACACCCCACTTGTATCAATGGAAAGATTATTTAATCAAAAATCAACAAGGAAACAATGGCTTTGAATGACACACTGGACCAGATGGATTTAACAGATATATTCGGAATATTCCATACTAAAACAGCAGAATATACATTCAAGTACACATGGAACGTTCTCCAAAACAGTTTACATTTTAGCCCACAAAACAAGCCTCAACAAATTCAAGAAGATTAAAGACATACCATGAACCTTCTAACACCACAAGCCTATAAAATTAGAAGTCAACCACAGGAAAAAGTCTGGAAAGATCACAAATACATGGAGGTTAAATAACCTGCTACTAAACAATGAATGGGTAAACCAAGAAATAAAAGAAGAAATAAAAAGTACATGGACGCAAATGAAAATGATAATACAATGGTCCCAAAACTTTGGAATGCAGCAAAAGTGGTCATAAGAGGAAAATTTACAGCAACACAGGCCTACCTCAAGAAGAAAAATCTCAAACAACCTAACTTTACATCTAAAGGAGCTATAAAAAGAACAACAAACAGAATCTAAAATGAACAGAAGGAAAGAAATAATAAAGACTGGAGCAGAAATAAATGATATAGAAACTAAAACAAACAATAGAATAGAATGAAACCAGGAGCTAGTTCTTTGTAAAATATCAATAAAATTGAGAAACTTCCAGCCAGACCTGTCAGGCAAAAAAGATAAAGGATTCAAATAATATCAAAAATGAGAGAGGATAAATAACAACCAAAGCCACAGAAATAAAAATTATGAGAATATTATGAAAAACTATGTGCCAACAAATTGGCCAACCTAGAAGAAATGGAAAATTCCCATAAATATATAAATTACCAAAACTGAACAGGAAGAAATAGATAATTTGAATAGACTGGTAATCAGCAAAGAAATCAGCAATCCAAAAACTCCCCAAAAAACAAAAGTCCAGGACCAGATAGTTTCACAGGCGAATTCTACCAAACATGTAAGGATGAGTTAATACCTATAATTCTCAAATTATTCCAAAAAATATAAAAGGAAGGAAAACTTCCAAATTCATTCTATGAGACCAGCATGACCCTGATACCAAAACCAGATAAAAATACATCACAAAAAAAGAGAACTGTAAGCCAATATATCTGATGAACACAGGTGCAAAAATCCTCAATAAAATACTAGCAAACTGAATACAATAATACATTTTAAAAAATCATTCACCATGATCAAGTTGGATTTATTCCTGGTTTGCAAGGGTGGTTCAATAGTCACAAATCAATCAACATGATACATCACATCAATAAGAGAAAGGATAAGAACTATATGATCATTTCAATAGATGCAGAAAAGGCATTTGACAAAGAGCATCCATTCATGATAAAAACTCTCAACAAAATAGGTTTAAGGGGAATATATCTCAACATAATAAAAGCCAAATATGAAAAACCCTACAGCTAATATCATGCCCAATCAGAAAAAGTGAGAGCTTTTCCCCAAAGGTCAAGAACAAGACAATGATGTCCACTAAATAAGAGGCATCCAAATTGGTAAGGAAGAAGTAAAATACTCATTATTGTAGGTGACATGCTATATATAGAAAACCCAAAAGACTCCACCAAAAAACTGCTAAGACTAATAAATTCAGTAATGTTGTAGGATCTACAGAAATCTGTTGCATTTCTATACACCAATAATGAAGCAGCAGAAAGAGAAATTAAGAAAACAATCCCATTTACAACTGTACCAAAAATAATAAGACACCTAGGAATAAATCTAACCAAAAAGGCGAAGACCTGTTGAAAGAAATTGAAGACAGAAGAAATGGAAAGACATTGCATGCTCATGGATTGAAGAACAAATATTGTTAAAATGTCTATACTACCCAAAGCAATCTACATATTTAATGCAATCTCTATCAAAATACCAACAGCATTTTTCAGAGAACTAGAACAAACAATTTTAAAATTTGTATAGAACCATAAAAGATCCCAAATAGCCAAAGCAATCTTGAAAAAGTAAAACTAGAGGCATCCCAATTCCATTGTTCAAGTTACATTACAAAGCTGTAGTAATCAAAACAGTGTGCTCCTGGCATAAAAGTAGACACACAGATCAATAGAAGAGAATATAAAACCCAGAATGGAACCCACAACTATATGGTCAAATAATCTTTGACAAAGCAGGAAAGAATATTCAGTGAGAAAAAGAGTCTCTTCAGCAAATGGTGTTGGGAAAACTGGACAAAATATGCAAAAGAATGGAACTGGACTACTTTCTTATACCACTCACAAAAATAAATTCAAAATGGATGTGAAACCTGAAACCATTAAAATTCTAGCAAAGAATACAGGCAGTAACTTCTTTGACGTTAGCCTTAGCAACTTTTTTCTACATGTCTCCCAAGGCAAGGGAAACAAAAACAAAAATAAACCATTGGGACTACATCAAATAAAAGGCTTCTGCACAGCCAACAAAACTAAAAGACAATCTATGGAATGGAAGAAGATATTTGCAAATATGACATACGATAAAGGGTTGATATCTAAAATATATAAAGAACTGATATAACTCAACACCCAAAACCAAATAATACAATTAAAAATGAGCATTAGACACAAACAGACCTTTCTCCAAAAAGGTATCAGATGGACAACAAACATGAAAAGATGTTCAACATCACTCATCATCAGGGATATATGAATCAAAACTACAATGAGATATCACCTCACACCTGTCAGAATGGCTAAAATCAACAATACAATAAACAGGTGTTGATGAGAATGTGAAAAAAAATGAACCTTTCTGCACTGCTGATGAAAATGCAAACTGGCACACTCAGTATAGACTCTACTTATCCTTCTTCCTCCCCCTCTGCCTCTCCAACCCCCACTTCCCCTGCCACTTGTGCACTCTCTCTCAAATAAATAAAATGTTTTTAGAACATTTTAAAATATAAATGATAACTATTTAAAGCAAACATAACAGCATATTTGGGGATTTATAACATACAGAAATAAAATATATGAAAACAATACCACAAAAGCCGGAAGGAAAAATGAATGTATCATATTAAAAGTAAGGTTCTTACACTATACTAGAAGTGGTATAACATCACTTGAAGGTAGACTGATAAAGTTTTATACTATAAAACCCAAAGCAAATCATAAAACTTTTTTAAAACTCATAAATAAATAAATAAATAAATAAATAAATAAATAAATAAATAAATAAAATCTTAAAAAAAAAAAATAGGAGAGGGGTGCCTGTATGGCTCAGTCCATTGAGCATCTGCCTTCAGCTCAGGTCATAATACCAGGGTCCTGGAATGGAGTCCCACTTCGGGCTTCCTGCTCACCAGGGAGGCTGCTTCTCCCTCTACTCCTCCCCATTACTCATGCTCATTCTCTCTCTCTCTCTCTCTCTCATTCTCTCACGCTCTCTGTCTCTCTGTCAAATAAATAAATAAAATCTTTGAAAAAAACAAGAGAGATAAAAAGCTTCCAAGACAAACAGAAACTAAATGAATTTGTGATAACCAACCAGCCCTAAAACAAACAAATATTAAAAGGGAACCTTTAAGAGAGGACCCAAAAGTAACACAGACCAGAAAGGAACAGAGACAATATATAGGAACAGTGATTTTACAGGTGATACATGGCACTAAATTCATATCTTTTGATAGTTACTCTGAATGTACCTGGGCTAAATGCCCCAATCAAAAGACACAGGGTATCAGCCTGGATAATAAACAAGACCCATTGATATACTGTCTGTAAGAGACTCACTTTAGACCCAAAGACACCTCCATATAGAAAGTGAGGGAGTGGAAAACCATTTATCATACTAATGGACATCAAAAGAAAACGAGGGTGGCAACCTTTATATCCAACAAATTAGATTTTAAACCAAAGACTGTAATAAGGGATGACAAAGGACACTATATCATAATTAAAGGGTCTATCCATCAAAATGATCTAACAGTTGTAAATATTTATGCCCCTAACATGGGAGCAGCCAATTATATAAGCCAATTAATACCAAAATTAAAGAAACGCATCAATAATAATACAATAATAGTAGGCGACTTTAACACCCCACACAGAGTAATGGTCAGATCATCTAAGCAGAAGATCAACAAGGAAACAAAGGCTTTGAAAGACCTACTGGACCAGATGGACTTCACAGATATATTCAGAGCATTCCATCCTGGAGCAATGGAATAAACCTTCTTCTCAAGTGCACATGGAATATTATTCAGAATAGATCATACTGGGTCACAAACCAGGTCTCAACCAGTACCAAAAGACAGATCATTCCCTACCTATTTTCAGGTCACAATGCTTTGAAACTGGAACTTGATCACAAAAGGAAATCTGGAAAAAACTCAAATAGCTAAAGAGCATCCTACTAAAGAATGAATGGGCCAACCAAGAAATTAAAGAAGAATTTTTAAAAATTCATGGAAATAAATGAAAATGAAAACACAACTGTTCAAAACCTTTGGGAGGCATCAAACACAGTCCTTAGAGGGGAGTATATAGCAATACAAACCTTTCTCAAGAAACAAGAAAGGTCTCAAATACACAACCTAACTTTACAGCTAAATGAATTTGTGATAACCAACCAGCCCTAAAACAAACAAATATTAAAAGGGAACCTTTAAGAGAGAACCCAAAAGTAACACAGACCAGAAAGGAACAGAGACAATATATAGGAACAGTGACTTTACAGGTGATACATGGCACTAAATTCATATCTTTTGATAGTTACTCTGAATGTACCTTCAGCCCAGGGCGTGATCCTGGAGACCCAGGATCAAGTCCCATGTCAGGCTCCCTGCATGGAGCCTGCTCCTCCCTCTCCCGGTGTCTCTGCTTCTCTCTCTCTCTCTCTCTCTCTCTCTCTCTCTCTCTCATGAATAAGTAAATAAAATCTTAAAAAAAAAAAAAACCTAAATGTGAGACAGGAATCCATCAAAATTCTAGAGGAGAACACAGGAAGAAACCTTTGTGCCCTCAGCCACAGCAACTTCTTACTAGATGTGTCTCTAAAGGCAAGGGAAACAAAGCAAAATCGAACTACTGGGACTTCACCAAGATAAAAAAACTTTTGCACAGCAAAGAAAACAGTCGACAAAATCAAAAGACAACCTACAGAATGGGAGAAGATATTTGCAAATGACATATGAGATAAAGGGCTAGTATCCAAAATCCATAAAGAACTAATGGAACTCAACAACCAAAAAACAATCCAATTAAAAACGGGCAGAAGACATGAACAGACATTTCTCCAAAGAAGACATACAAATGGCCAACAGACATATGAAAAAAATGCCAACATCACTGGGCATCAGGGAAATAAAATCAAAACCACAATGAGATACCACCTCACACCAGTCCGAATGGCTAAAAATTAACAAGTCGGCAAATGGCAGATGTGGGCAAGGATACAGAGAAAGGGGAACCCTCATACACTGTTGGTGGGAATGCAAACTGGTGCAACCACCTGGAAGACAGACAGTATGGAGGTTCCTCAAAAAGGTGAAAATAGAGCTACTACAACCCAGCAATTGCACTACTGGGTATTTACCCCAAAGGCACAAATGTAGTGATCTGAAGGGGCACCTGCACCCCAATGTTTATAGCAGCAATGTCCACGATAGCCAAACTGTGGAAAGAGCCCAGATGTTCTTTGACAAATGAATGAATAAAGAAAATGTGGTGTGCATACACAAAACACACACACACACACACACACACACACACACACACACACACTGGAATATTACTCAGTCATCAAAAAAATGAAATCTTGCCATTTGCAACAACATGAATGGACCTAGAGGAAATTATGCTAAGTTAAATAAGTCAATCAGAGAAAGAAAATTATCATAAGATCTCACACATATGTGGAAGTTAAGAAACAAAACAGAGGATCATAGGGGAAGAGAGAAAAAAATAAAACAAGGCAAAATCAGAGAGGGAGACAAACTATAAGAGACCCCTTTTTTTTTCTTTTCTTAAAGACTTAATTTATTTATTCATGAGAGACACAAGAGAGAGAGGCAGAAACACTGGTAGAGAGAGAAGCAGGCTCCCCTTGAGGAGCCTGATGAAGGATTTGATCCTGGTACACCAGGATCATGCCCTGAGCTGAAGGCAGAGGCTCAACCACTGAACCACCCAGGTGTCCCAAGAGACTTTTAATCATAGGAAATAAACTGAGGACTGCTGGAGGGGAAGGAGATGGGAGGGGGGACATTAAGTGTATTTGAACTGAGGACTGCTGGAGGGGAAGGAGATGGGGAGATGGACATTAAGGAGGGCAGATGATGTAATGAGCACTGAGTGTTATCTAAGACTGATGAATCACTGACCTTTACCTCTGAAACCAGTAATACATTATATGTTAATTAACTGAATTTAAATAAAAGTTTAAAACTTGATATAATTGACAACTTTGTATTAGTTTCAGGTGTACATGATTTGATATTTGTATATATTGCAAAATGATTGCTCATTTTGGTAACTGGTAAGTCCAGTTACCATCATCATAATTTACAATTTTTTTAAAGATCTACCCTTAAAGTAGATCTTAAAGATTACTGTCTTGGCAACTTTCAAATATACAATATGGTATTATTAACTACAGTCATCATGCTATAAATCACATCCCTAGGACTTATTTATTTTATAACTAGAAGTTTGCACCTTTTGACCATCTTCACCCATTTTGTCCACTCTCCACCCTTCACTTCTGGCAACCATCAATCCCTTCCCTGCATCTAAGAGTTCAGTTTCCAGAAGTAGAATTGCTGGAGCATACGGTAGTCTATTTTTAATTCTGTGAGGAACTTCCAGTTTTCCATAATGGCTGCAACAATTTACATTCCTACAAACAGTGCACAAGGGTTCCCTTTCATACACTTCCTCACCAAGATTTGCTATTTTTTGTCTTTTTGATAACAGCCACTCTAAGACGTGTGAGGTGACAACTGATTGTGGTTCTGATCTGAATTTCCATGACAATTAGTGATGTTGAGCTCCTTTTCATATACCTGTTGGCCAGCTGTATAGCTTCCTTGGAAAAATATATTTAGATCCTTCTGGCCACTTTTTAATCAGATTGTGGTTTTCTTCTATTGAGTTGTATGAGTCCTTTTTATATTTTGGATATTAAACCCTTATCAGATATATGATTTCCAAAGATTTTCTCCCATTTGATAGAATGCTTCTTGCCTTCTTAAGCTAAAATCTTAGGTCACTGATTTTAGAGACTTTTCTTCCTCTAAAAATTTTTTTAATTACAAATTTTCCTCAAAGAACTGTTTTAGCAACTTCCTAAAAATTTCAATGTTACATTTTCATTATATTTTGCTTAAAAACATTTTCTAGGGTGCCTGGGTGGTTCAGTGGTTGAACAACTGAGCCAAAGCTCAGATTGTGATCCCAGGGTCCTGGGATCAAGTCCCACACTAGGTTCCCCACGGGGAGCCTGCTTCTCCCTCTGCCTATCTCTGCCTCTCTCTGGTGTGTCTCTCATGAATAAATAAATAAAATCTTTAAGAAAAAAAAAGTTAGGGTGATCTACACATCTATCATTGGTTGGTATTGAGTTACTGCATATATCCTTAGCTAATATTTTCAGTGAAAACTGCTATAGAGATGGCAGGAAGAAGAAATCCTTCCCATCAATTCTACAAATACACTTGTAAATTAAATCCATTTCTTATTTAAATAATAATTGCCAGCCCTTCACTTTAGATATCCTACAACATTTTAAAGGGTGCTATCCCCTTTAAGAGTGATAATGGGATGCCAAGAAATTACAGGCTCCACGGGGTCTTGGTCTTAAGAACCATGAGAGAGAAACTTCACAAAATGTTACATAAAGTCTTGATTATAAAAATACTACCATCCATATACTTACATATTTATTTTCAGTGAAGTCTAACACCCATGAAGTAATTTTCACACCAGAGCTTCCTTTTATAATGGAAGTTACTGGATCACTATCTTGACTGAAGTGTTCAATGAGAGAACAGAACCTCTATATTTCTGGGAATCTTTTGGGCAAGACAACAACCCAACACCAGCCAGGCAAAAATCAGTGGCAGAGACTCCAACCCTCCTGTTAACTTTTAGAACCATCTATTTCATTATCAAGTGTGTGAGTGGCTGAGGCTTAGCTAACAACAGCTTTCACTTGGACTCTAAATAACAGTTGTCTTTGTACTCTGAGGTCCTTACTACCAGATGGAGTATTAGTGTGAATGAATGGATTCTCTAACAAATTTCTTTAGAGTTCATTTAAGTTCATTGTGGTTTTTTTTGCACTGCTCTCTATAAAAACTGTATGGATGAGTCAGTGGAGTCCTTAGCATCTCTCTCCATGATTTCCCTTTTATGATAATATCACACTTATTTCCTACAATGTCAACGACAAAATTAGATAGACCTTGCTGCTAAAGATCTCTTAATCGATCCCTTAATGTTGAAAATATTTCCTCTTTTTGGTATCACTAATTATTATAGCTGAAGGTAACTAATAGTACATTCTGGTAAAGCAGAAAATCATTCTTGTGCAGTTATGTCCCAGATTAGGAATTTACATGCTCATTTTGGTACTAGACAAAATATGCCCTCTTGTTGAAATGATCTTAGGCTCAAAACTATTTTCTACAAACTACCATAAAATATGTGATTTACCTACAACTGAAATCCCTAGCAGATGAACTCTCGCACCATGGCCCTGGAGTCAAGGACAAAGGCCTACTGCTGCCATGAACTAAAGAAGGTGAAGCTGAGCCCAGCATAAGCATCCTCTAATGGGGCCACAGGGCCAGCAGTGCCTGCCATAGTCATTTAATCTGACATTAATAAACTCATGCCAGCCTTCATAATGTAACTATTTGTATAGTATATCTTTTGCAACCACTTACTTTCAATCTAACTTTACATTTAAATTATATCTTCTGAAATGTTTAATCCATTCTTATAGTTTGTTTTAATTGGAATGTTTAGTTCATTGATACACAATATTTAGGTCTATATTATTAGTTTTCTTTTTGTCACCCCCATTTTTTCTTCTATTCATTTCTTCCTGACATTTTTGGATTCTTTAAATACATTTTTAAAATCCTTTTTCATTTGTCTCTTGGCCTTTATATTACTTTTGTTGTTTCATGGGTTATAATATATATCCTTAACTTTTCACGTCTACTTAGAATCAATATTTTATCACTTCACAAAAAATGTAGAAAAATTACATCAATATAAGTCCATCTAAACTCCCCACTTTATGTGATAGGTATAATATGCATCATATCTACATATAATTATAAACTCTAGAAGACAATATTATAATTTTACAAAGACACAATTATTTCAATTTTTAAAAAATTAAGAAGGAAAACTAGTTATTTATTTACCCCAATATTTACCATTTCTGATGTTCTTCATTTCTTCTAGAGGATCCAAGTGTCCATCTGTTATCATTTATTTTCTACCTAAAGAACTTCTTTTAAAATATCTTATAGTTCAAGCCCAATGGTGATGAATTCTTTGGTTTTTTTGTCAGAATGTCTTTATTTTGTCTTTATTCTTTTTAATTGAGCTATAGTTGATTGATGTTATATTAGTTTCAAATGTGCAATATAGTGATTTGACAACTCTCTATATGTATTATATATACACATATACACACAGTAAATCTTCTTTATCCATACCTCTATCGATATGCACACTTAGGTTGCTTCCATATCTTGGCTATTGTAAATAATGCTGCAATGAATATAAGGGTGCATTTATCTTCTCAAATTAGTGTTTTCGTTTTCTTTGAGTAAATTCCCAGGAATAAAATTACTGGATCATATGTCATTTTTTATTTTTGAGAATCCTCCATACTGTTTTCCACAGTGGCTGTACCAATTTTCATTCCCACCAACCATGTACAAGGGTGCACATCCCTTGCCAATGTTTGCTATTTCTTGTCTTCTTGATACTTGCCATTCTCACAAGCATTTAGATGATATCTCATTGTGGTTTTGATTTACATTTCCCTGATGATTAGTGATGCTGACCACACTTTCATGTGTCTGTTGGCCATCTGTATGACTTCCTTGGAAAAATGTCTACTGGAGACAGGTCCTCTGCTCATTTTTTAATTGGATGATTGGAGGTTTTTTGGTATTGTTTTTGAGGTTCTCTATGTTCTTTATAGATTTTGGATATTAACCCCTTATTGTATACATCATTTGCAAGTATCTTTTCCTATTCAGCAGACTTTCTCATTTGGTGATGGTTTCCTTTACTATGCAGAAACTTTTTTATTTTGGTGAGGTCCCAATATTTTGTCTTTATTCTTGAAGGAAATTTTTGTTTCATATCTAGGTTGATAGGTTTTTTTCCCCCAGTGTAAAGATGTAATTCCACAGTCACTGGCCTCCATAGTTCCTAATGAAGTCACCCAAAGCTAATCATTGTTCCCCTGTATTTAATATGCTATTTTTCTCTAGATGCCTTCTAGATTTTCTTTTTAGCTTAGGTTTTTAGCAGTTTGACTACAACATGCCAACCAGTGCTTTCTTGGTGCTTACTTTGTTTGAACTTCACTGAGCTTCTTGAACCCATAAATTTATGTCTTCCCCAGATTAGGAAATTTTCAGTCATTATTTCTTCAAAAGTTTTTCTGCTTCATTCTGTCTTTTGTCTTCTGGGATTCCAATTAGAAATATGTTAGAAAGCTTGTAATAGTTCTACAAATTCTTAAGACTTTCTTTTCTTCTATCATTCACTCTTCAAGTCTTCATACTGAATAAATCTCAGTTCAGTACCCTACCTTTATTTTTTTTAATATTTTATTTATTTATTTATTTATTTATTTATTTATTTATTTATTTATTTATTTATTTATTTGACAGGGAGAGCAAATACAAGCAAGGGGAGTGGCAGGCAAAGGGACAGGGAGAAGCAGGCTCTAGGAAGCCTGATACAGGGCTCAATCCCAGGACCCTGAGATCATGACCTTAGCCAATGACAGACACTTAGCCAACTGAGCGACCCAAGTGCCTCTACCCTAAATTTGTGATTTACCCTGCAAATGTATGATTCAGAGGTCAGTCAGAGGTTTGGGCAAGATTTATGCATAGAACTTGGGGCTACATCCATAGAGTTCACTTTGGGGTTCACTTCCCATTTTCCTGCAGTAATTCTTGCCCCAGACTCCACCATCTGGTCCTTCAGGCCAGAAAGATTGTAGATTTTCTATCAGAATTTCAGTCACTCAATGTACCACTGACTTGACCTGCCCTAAAGGTGATAGCCATTTAAAAAAAAATGGACAGTCTCTCCAGTTTCGGACTTTATTCCAAGTTTTATCCTCCCTCTAGAATCTGCCTGATATTTTTTACTCTCTAAGACTTTCAGATAGTTTATATATATATATTTTTTTTCTTTTACAAACTAATTATTGCCTGCAAAGAAGGCCATTTGGCTAGGAGTTTACTTAGCCATATCAGAAGTTTTAGTTTTTAATAGAGAAATGTAATCCACTTATATTTCCTGTCAACATGCCTGATCTTGTTTTATGTTCTTTACCCACACTTTTTGCTGTTTCTTCTGCTTTCTAGTTTTTGTTCTAAAAATGTTTTTTCTTTTATCTTTGTTCTAGTTATTTGAAAAGTAAAAGGTATATCTTAAATTCTAAAATATTTGACTGTGTATTTCCCTAGTTATAAGTATAACAAATGATGATACAGTCACTCAGGATCTGCAAATACTTTTTCAAAGGGAACAAAATTTACAAATATCTAAGCAAGCAGTAACTACAAATATTCATTTACATTCCATTCATTGGTATCATCAATTTTCTGATTTCAACCATTTCGTTTTAGTAAGCTCACATTAAGACCTCTTTCCTCCAGGACATTTATTTACTTTTTTTCATCATTTTTATTATCTTTATTCTATTTCTACATAAGTTATTCTCCTACATCACTGATTTCATTTTCTGTAATTTCAATTCTATATTTTAGTGCATCTAATGCTTTTATTAATTTAATTAACTTAATCCTTTTCATTTCACTTAAATTTCTTTTATTTCAGCTGATTTCTTAATAAAAAAGGTTTCAACTTAATCTGTCTTTTCTCTGTGTAGGTCTTTTATATCACACAGTCTATGTAGGTCTTTTATATCACACAGTCTATGTTTTCTTGATTTTTAAAGAACACAAAACAGAAATTTTCTAATAATTCTCTTTTCTACTTATTGTTCCCATGTAATGGTATTTTCTTTTTATATAACCCTGAAAAAGAAATGGTATGACTAATCTCCTAAAATGAAGATACATGGTTTCTCCTTGGTTTCCCTCCCTAACCAGGAGTTGTTCTTACAATGTCTCTGCCTCTAATGTGGTTTAATGTTAAAGAGTGACAATTGGCATCCTTTGTTCATACTTGCAGTAGAAATACCAGTGTATCCACTAAGCATGATTCTGATTTTTGAACTGATATACACATATTTGATATCATATTAAGAAACTACCCATCTGTTTCTGTTTTAGGGAGTGATTCTATTAAGAAAGATGTAGAATTTTGCCAAATGCTTGTAGCTTTTATAGTGAACACAACTGGATTTTTTTTCTCCCTAGAAACATTAATATGACAAATTACATTTGTTGTACGTGTGTGCATAACTCTTAGCCAAGTTTCTAGTAATATCTAGCTTTTTATTTACTGTGGATATGTTGTTTGAGGAAGGATCACATAGTGTTGTTGCCTGATCATTTAAGTAACACAGGATTATTCTTGGGCATTCTAATGCTGCCTGCAGCATTTTCATTGTAATAAACAGTAAATTTAAAATTAGAAAGACCAGAATGCATCAATAGGGTTATTACCACTCTGTTTTACTGTCAAAGAGGCACATTGAAATGAATTTACATATTTTATTCCCCATAAAAATGTATTCTTTTTTAATTAAGTTCTTAAATTTATTAATTTCACATTTCAATTAATTTTTTTAAAGATTTATTTATTTATTCATGAGAGACACAGAAAGAGAGGCAGACACACAGGCAGAGGGAGAAGCAGGCTCCCCATGGGAGACTGACATGGGACTGGGATCACACCCTGAGCAGAAGGCAGGCATCCAATCACTGAAGCACCCAGGCATCTCTATTTCAATTAATTTAATCCATGTGTCTATTATCAATTTATTGCTAGGGTCTACATGCTCTTAAATACCTTTATTCTCTAATAAAACTTCATGTAATTAACAAAATTTTATTTCAGAACCTAAAAACTGAGTAGCATATATATAAAAATTTAATTGTGAATTTTGTTTTTTGGCTTTTCTAATGACCCAACAGCATCATCATTGAAAAGTAAAACTATGTCTATTTGTATATGAGCCATATAAAGTATTTCCCTAGGTGACAAATAAATCATCTAATTGAGGTTTTACAAAGATAAGAAATTAAATACAAACTATATCTAGATCTAGTTTACCTGAAAATTTGCTAGCAATTTCCTATTTCTATGGATCTGACCCAAAATCCTGTTTCACTTTCAAAAGCCTTAACCAGATTATCCTAGAAAATATAAAATAGTTACACTACAAATTTTGCACTACAACTGCTGTTTAAAATATACTTAAAATATTTTGAGCTTGCAAGAAACTAGGAAAATCCCTACAGACCAGCAACAAGCAAACAGGAGGTTAAAAGCTAAAGTAGTAATGATTAGCTGATACTGGTTTGGGTTTTTTTTTTTTTTTTAAGATTTATTTATTTTATTTATTCATGATAGACATAGAGAGAGAGAGAGAAAGAGGCAGAGACACAGGCAGAGGGGGAAGCAGGCTCCATGAGGGGAGCCCGACGTGGGACTCGATCCCAGGACTCCAGGATCGTGCCCTGGGCCAAAGGCAGGTGCCAAACCGCTGAGCCACCAGGGATCCCGAACATGGTTTGGGGTTTTAAGAACTACATGGGGTACAGAGGGTAAGGCCTTGGACCCAAGCAAGATAGGAATTCAAATTTAGGATGAGAAAAAAGTTACATACAGGAAGTTACTCATTGGTACCTTATTCCCTTCACCTCCCCGCCCCCCTCAAGTGTTGCTTCCATTTCTTCTCTTCTACAGGAGTTTTCTCTCTTAGGTTCCTAACCTCTGGTGTTGCCTTTACTTGGCTATCAATTTTTTTCCATTAAAATTATTAGTTGCTTATTAAATGTTTATCATTTTCTACTAAAATTAATAATTTGTCTATTAATTGACAAATCATAAGCTGTTAATGGATTACGGTATGATAGTAGATTCCATCAACAATAATCCCCATTCTTATCCAGTTGATGCTTTACAACTAGAAATGGAGGGAATGAAATGAATGAAGTGGAAAAACACTAAACAGAGAGACTAAAAAAATTAACGAAGGGAGAAAACGTTTTTCTCACTGAGTGCTATCTTCCACCTTTAATCTCCAGATTATACTGTCTGTATTCCGTGACAGGCATTACCACTCAGTTGTACAAGCCTAAAATCTTAAAACAATTTGTACATTTCCCTTTCACTTTTCTTCAATATTCACACTATGACCAGGAGCTATTCATTCTACTTCTTGAATATCTTTCAGATCTATCCTCTCCATCCATAATAATAACCTATATATAAGAATTTCTTGACTTCAGAACTACAGACATTTCTGGCTGGATAATTCTTTGTTGTGGGGGGGTAGACCTACAGATTATAGGATGTTCTGGTAGACTTCTTGGCTTCTACAGAACTATGAGAGTCCAGTAGCAGTACCCTCTCCATCCTGCCTAGTTGTTACAACCAAAAATGCCTCAAACATTGCAAATAGCCCCTTGGGTAACAATTACTGCCTTATACCAACCTAACACCATTTCTTACCCAGTATACTGCAAGAGTCTCCTAATATGTCTTCACTGAATCCACCATATTACTAGATCCCATTTCATAACCCATTCTCCACACCACATCCATTGATATTTCTCCTCTGACCTTGTCAGTCCCAACTTGAAGTACTTCAGTAACTTCCCATTTCTCTTAGAATAAAATCCAAAATCCTAACTATTGCTTTATAAGCTCTAGCTGTCACTTCTCCAGATTCATGTTGTACTTCACTGCATCCTCCTTCATGGCACTCCAGCCACACTGGCTACCTTTCAATCCCTCCAAGGGGTCATTCTCTCTCCAGCTCTTGGGAGAGAAGCCTCAACAAGAAGATTCTTCCCCCACCTCTTGTAACACTCTGAGAATTAGTAGGTGTTATTTTAAAACAGTAACAACATATGTAGGGGCTCTACATTAAAAGCAGTGACCTAAAGAAAATGTTAAATGTATTTTGATGGTTGGAAAGACACCCGCTTTATCTAGGACAGGATGGACAAAAATCCCTGATGACCAACAAGGAGAGATGATAGAGGGCAATGTATTAAGAGTCACAAAACCTAGATTCTAATCTCTCTTCTGCCATTGAATATCCATGTGATTTGTTCTTGATTTTACTTAACTTTTCTGGTGTGCAGTTCTATCAGTTTGAATACACGTAACCACAATCACAATCAGGATACAAAACAGCTTCACCATCCCAAAAAATTCTCTCATGTTGCCCCTTTGCAGTGAAATACCTTTCCACTGTAATCTCTAGCAACCACTGACTTTTGTCCTAAACTTTTATCTTTTGCTGGTATAATAGATAAAAGCCATCTTCTTTATATTAAAATAATAAGCTATTTATGATCATGTCTGCCATGGCCAAAAAAAAAAACAATTGTATAACAGTATCCTCTCTATGGTTCATATATTTTTAAAGATTTTATTTATTTATTCATGAGAGACACACAGAGAGGCAGAGATATAGGCAGAGGGAGAAGCAGGCCCCTCAAGGGGAGTCTGATGTGGGACTTGATCACTGGACCTGGGATTATACCCTGAGCCAAAGGCAGATGCTCAATCACTGAGCCACCTAGGCGTCTGTCTATGGTTTATATTTAAAGAAAGGATTCAAGTTTGTGGCTAAAGCCCAACTTTTGCAATTCTACATCTTGAATTTTCAGTCTTCCCTGGAAAAGTGGTGCTCCACCTCAAATTTCTACGTGCCACCTTGGTGAGCCTGTAACTCATTCCTACAAAGCTTAATAGTGCCACCTTGGTGAGCCTGTAACTCACTCCTACAAAGCTTAATAGCTCCAGGGACACCTGAGGGTTCAGGGGCTGAGAGTCTGCCTTCAGCTCAGGGTGTGATCCCAGGGTCCTGGGATGGAGTCCCCATCAGGCTCCCTGCAGGGAGCTTGCCTGCCTCTCACTCTCTCTCTCTCTCTCTCTCTCTCTGTCTCTCATGAATAAATAAAAAAAATAAAGTCTTTAAAAAAAAACACACACACACACACAAAGCTATTAGCTCCAGAATGGTCATTAACCTTTCCTTGTAACTATCCTTCCTCAGTTTGCCAGAACCAACTGCAATTTTTTTTCAGTAGTCACTATGGGGGGGGGGGGGGGGGGGATGTTCCAAGCTTGTTCTAGCACTTTGCTATTTATGAGCAAACCTTGTCACTAAATGTCTAAAGATAATACTGATGATGGGGCACCTGGATGGCTCAGTCAGTTAAGCATCTGCCTTAGGCTCAGGTCATGATCCCAGAGTCCCGAGATCAAGCCCTTCCCACTGAGCAAGGAGCCTGCTTCTCCCTTTTCTCCTCACTCCTGCTGTCACTCTGTCTCTCAAATAAATAAAATCTTAAAAAAAAAAAAAAAAAGAATACTGATAACACTGTTAACTCAACAGTCAGCTGAAGCAGAGTCTTTATAAATGATATAATATGAAAGAACTCACTGCCTTGTCTCATTGGGTTGCCACCCTGGTAAGTCACAAGAATGCTATCTATAACATTATACAAATTTTAATAAGTGCATCTGACAGAACCATTCATAACTGTCTTATACTATAACAGATTAGATGTAACTGCACTTGTTTGAATAACTGGATTCAAAGTATTAAGTAACTGCAGTGCCTGGATGGCTCAGTCTGTTAAACATCAGATTCTTGGTTTTAGCTGAGGTCATGGTCTCAGGGTCATGGGATGGAGCTCCAAGTCGGGCTCCATGCTCAGCAGGGAGTCTGCTTAAGTTCTCTCCCTCTGTCCTGTCCTCCACTTGCACTCTTTCTAAAATAAATAATTTTTTTAAAAGTATTAAGTAATTGATGTCTCCCTAAAATAAGAATTCCTGTGGTATACTATTAGACTGGGGTCTAAACTTGGTCCTATCCTATTTACACATTTTAATTAATGAGTGACTGAAAATATAAAGGCATGACTGCCATTTTATAAATGTCATAGTTAGTAGGGATAGCTAAAAATAACTTGTTAGAATGATACTTCAAAAAGATACAAATGTAAATCAAATATAATCAAACATAAATCATAAAATAGAACCATGTAGATAGACTAATAAGTTGAAATGTAATAGGAAGAAAAAAGAAATCAACTACACAAATATAGAATGAGACAGAGCTAGTTTGACAGTGGCTCACAAAGTAAGATCTAGGTGATAACAGACTGCAAATTCAATGTAAGTTATCCAGTGACATGGCTTATTAAAAAAAAAAAAAAACTCATACTATTACATTGTTCTTTTCAGGTTCATTAATAATAAACTCCAAGTCACTAATGCCAATAGTCAATTCCCAACCTCATCTTCACCTCTTAGCAGTGTTTAACAAGGGTGACCATGCATTCCTTTCTACACTTTCCTTTTCCTCTCTTGGCACTCTCTTGGTTCTCCTCTTCCTTCACAGGATGCTCTTACCAACTTCCTTTAGTACCAATGACTCCCAAATTTTTATCTCCAGTCCAAACCTTTCCACTGAAATCCAAACTCTTATATGCATCCGCCTCATCATTAGAGAAACCCCTCCTTCCACCTTCTTACCCAAATCAGCTTCTATAGTCTTCCCCATCTCAGGAAATAGTAACTTCATCCTACTAATTGCTCAAGTCAAAACTTCTTGATCCTTATCTCTCTTTTTTTTTAATATCCTATATTCACTCCATTAGTAAGTCCTTTTTGGCTTTGCTTACAAAATATATCCAGAATCTGACTCCTCTCACCACCTTCACACCCCATCATTTCCCCTCAGGTTTGCAGCAATGCTCTTGTAAATGGTCTCCTTACTTCCAACCTTGAAATCTCAACCCTATGATCTATTCTTAGTATTGCAACCATAGAGAGCTTTTAAAAACATGCATTCGTTCAATATTCATTCTAAGACTACTGAGGATCCATCCACATTCCAGGCACTGTTTGGGGTGCTTAGAATTTATCTGTGAACAGAAGACATAAAAGACGCTGCCCTCACGAATATTTTACACCCTAGAAGAGGGGAGAGAAAAAAACCATATAGGAAATAAATAAATTATATAGTAAGTCCACACATGTAGAAAGAAAGAAAGAAAGAAGAAAAGAAAAGAAAGAAAAGAAAAGAAAGAAAAGAAAAGAAAAGAAAGAAAAGAAAAGAAAAGAAAAGAAAAGAAAAGAGAAAAGAAAAGAAAAGAGAAAAGAAAAGAAAAGAAAAGAAAAGAAAAGAAAAGAAAAGAAAAGAAGCAGTGCCAGGAAAAAAAAGGGGGGGGGAGGGTGTTGCAGATTCAAAAAGAAAGGTGGGCAGCCTGGGTGGCTCACTGGTTTAGCGCGGACTTCAGCCCAGGGCGTGATCCTGGAGACCCGGGATCGAGTCCCACGTCAGGCTCCCTGCATGGAGCCTGCTTCTCCCTCTGCCTGTCTCTGCCTCTCTCTCTCTCTCTCTCTCTCTCTCTCTGTCTCTCATGAATAAATAAATAAAATCTTAAAAAAAAAAAAAAAAAAAGGTAAGTCTAGGCTTCATTAGCAAAATAACTTTTGAGTAAAGACCTCAAAAAGGTAAGGACTTAGCCGTGCAGAGAACTGCTGGAAGACCATTCCAGAGTAGAAAGATATTAAGAATGCATAAAACATTAGTTTTGGTTCCTTCAGCCTTCAGTTGACCACATTACAGGCTGAGAGATGTAACATTTTAAACTTGTTTTTATCTAAATATTACTTGCATTTTAATTCTTAAGTAATAAGCCACCAGTGCTTCTTTAGAGATAAATTAAGGATTAGAAACTACATATGCAGGCAAGATTTAAGTCAAAGATTCAATTAGGAGTTTTTTGTCTTCATTTCACTGTTTCTTTTATGGCCTCTAAAAAGTAATTTAAAAGGCTTGTGTTTCTGAGAGAGAGAAACTAAAGAATTCCATAAAAATCTGCTTTTTGCTCCTTTTCCTGCTTTTGTTTTCGCTAGGACCTGCTCCCCGACTCCACTTTACACATGCCACAGAATGCAAATAGTGTATGTCCTCCTTGTAAGGGACACAAAGTTAATGATTTCTTCAGAATAAGTAACATCTAAGGAAGGACCAGGTGACAATGACTAGATAAAGCTGTCATGTGCATATTCCAGACCACCAAAGCTTAGACATCTCAACACCAGGACCCCCTAGCTCCAAAAAATAATACCTGGGCCTCATCTTCATTCTAACCGGTTCCTTGATGCCTGAAAGGACACATACACTACGCCATGGTCCTTAATAAAAAATCTCAGACCCTGAACAAAGACGAACTCATGCTCTTTTCCTTTCCAACTTTTTCAGTCACTCTGTCTGTATCTGCTCTCTCTATATCTTCAGTAAACTGCTCTCACTTCCTGCTGACTTATATTTAATTTCCATCCTGAATAAAGCTAAGGACCCTCTTGGCTGGTCCTACAGGACCCCCTTTGGGTCCTCCCTCAGACCTGGCCTGCCAGCATCATTTTTTGATATGAACATATGATATATCAAATACTTAGAGAAAAACAGCAAGTTCATCAAACACAGGAAATCACATGGATTTACCTTAAGAATATAAACATTTTTCAAATACAAATATCAACTGACTTTTAGATTGTCTGTTATAAAATTAATCATATGCAAAGTCATCATATTTATTAACACAATAAGATGAGTATAAAAACTATAGATTTTTCAAAGCTTGTTAGTTTCCACCTAATTGGATGAGACTAACACAATGTTTGTTTTTACCTTCCGGTGGCCTGTTGGATGTTGCCACAACGACGACCCCATTTTTGAACAGATTTTCAAAAAGCTGTTTCAGAATCATGGCATCAGCAATGTCAGTGACCTATGGACAACAACACATTTGTTTTATTTTAATTTCACTTCTGCTCTAACAAATTTGCTAATGGCTTATCTCTCTCTCTCTCTCTCTCTCTCTCTCTCTCTCTCTCTTTTTTTTAAGGATGGAAGTGAATTCCAAGAGAAAAATTCTAATTATCATCATGAAGAAAAGAGTAGATAATTAAAATCATGAAAGACTGTATGGTAGTCTTTTAAACTTGACTCTTTTTTGCAAGCCTATCATTTCTACACAAATTATCAAATGGTTCGATGTTAACTTCTTTTATAAACTACAGGTGGAAAGCACAGATAATTGTCCTAAACATTTAGGAAGTCTAATTAATTAGAGCTAACATGACCAAATCCCTCCTCCTACTCTTATCACAGACCCGGCACACCAACCACACCCCCAAAAAAAAGAGAAGAGGAAAAAAAAAAAGAAGAAAAAAGAATAATAAACGAGCTGATTGATATTTCTAATACCTTTCTGGCAAAGGTCCCTGAAAAGGTGACTTTAAATGGTTATGGCACTTTAGAAATAAGGACAAATAGCCAGTGAGACATAATCAGCTGCTGTTGAAAATAGAATGATATGACATAGATACTATTGTGCAATTGTTGCACAAAACAATTCAACAGATGGCCCATCACAAAAATAAGCAATTTCATTGTTCTTTTTAAGTGCCTTCTATTACTGTCCATGAATAATCAAAAGGCACTGCAGTCACTTCCAGCACAGCCAGCCTCTGCTAACCTTCGCAAACACAAATATTCCTTCCATTAGGAAAAAAAAAAGAAGAAAAGAAATATCTTATAAGAATGGTTCATGCAGTTCTTTAAAATATTACTTCTGACAAAAGCAGAAATGCATAATATAGATAAAACCATTCCATCCAAGTTATAGAGATACATACAACTATCTTTTCTAAAATTTTTAAAAATCCACAATTAACAAGTAAGCTTAATAACTTCTTAAAAAGCTCTTTAAAAATCACAAAGAAATAGAGGAATTAAGGAGGGAGGGAGTTGAATTCAAAAACAAATGTATAGTGAGGGTAGATATTAATCACTGCACCTTCCCTTATAAATATGATAATATGGGTTTTAGATACTTATGTAAAAACATTTTGATCTTTAATAGTATTTTAGATAATTTAATAAAATTTTTTTATATTCACAAAATATATCACACAATAAATATCACATTGTTATTTTTCAACTATGTTAGAGCTTAAAAACTGGAGGAATTCTTTCAAATTAGAACAAAATACTGAAAGTTACCAACTAAGTGGTTGTAACACAACAAAGCACCACCCAGCCTATAGGTCTACATCACTTTTCTCTTTTCAGCTGATGTTTTATGCCAAAGTTTTATTATTTCTTTCCCACCTGAACAAAAAAAAAAAAACAACAAAACAAAACCAGGAAATAGGGACGTGCAGATCTTTCTTTTACTGTCTCAGGCTATAACTTTAAAACATTAACTAGAAAACTACTGAAGATTCCTTAAATTAAAAAGACTTCGGGAACTTACGAAGTGGTGATTAAAATGAAAAGGAAAGTCGGACTATTTAATTATTTAGGAAAGTGATATTATTTAATTTGGAGCTTAGGATCACTGTCCAATTTTGCTTCCGCAAAAATACTCACAGAGAAGGCCCTTTTCAAATGCTTAAACACCAGTGGCATTTCTGATGAGAGAACAAACAAGCTTGCAAATTTTAGAAGCAAGTGCACTTTTAAATTGGGTTCCCAATACACTGACTTTCAAAGAGAATGATTGCAATTAAAAGTTGCCCAATTTTAGAAAATAAAAATAGCCATTGACTATCTCACTAATGTTTTTGAAAAAAAATTAAAAATAGCTTTTGCGTCCTATGGTTTAGAGACATGAAGAAACCTTCAGCTTATATAACACAGTGCAAAGTTTAAACTGGGAGTTGAAGAAAAGCAAAAAATAAAGACTTGTGGTTGGGTCATAAATTGTTGTTTTTGTATTACAAAATGCTTTTGCTCTATCAGAGTAAATTAACTTGGAGAAGCTATGGCTAATTAATAAAGCAGGAGTCACTTGGGGTAGCCGGGTGCCAATGTGTACTCTTTTGATCTTGTCCCTGCACTTGTTCAGCTTTGCTGGGGAACAGTAATTTTACAGTATAAGTGAACAGAAGACAATTGGCCACACATTCTTGGAGAGTGGGCTTTTTCAGCATCCAGCATTTCATTACCACCAGGAACAAAAGAGAAGGCTACAGATTACCAATAAGGGTAGTCTGCTAATATAGAGAGGGGAGACATTTCATTAGCATTAAAGAGAAAAGATTTTTTATGACCTAGAGTTGCTTTCCATTATGACTCACTTAAGTAAAAAAGAAAAAAAAAATCTAATGGTTAATTTACATATGTAAGTGCTCGAGTCTCAGTCACACACTGATTGGTACAGTGCCATGTAATGAGTGACAAACATAAGCATGCATTATCAGTAATTAGTATTAGCACAAAAATAAGCACCTATTTTTTATTAGCAGTTTTTAATAGCTTTCCTGTTTTACAAAAACGGTCAAAACTATTTTTTAAATGATATTGATAGCTTATGGAGGAGAATTTTGCATGATATTTTGCTCATCAGATTTCTTTTTTTTTAGACCATATTAGTAAAACATCTATCCAGTGTCCCTAAAAGCGACAGGAAGAAATAACATTTTTAAAAAAACTCAGTTTCCTTTAGTATTATTCTTCAGAATCATAGATGATTCAACAAAAAACATAAATATTCAAAGTCAACATAATGAAACCCTAAAGAAAACTTTGAGGAAAAGCTACTCTTTTATTTCAGCATAAAACAATCTACCAAGACAAATTTCTCAAACAAAATTACAGTATGTTTGACACAACAGGCAAAACTGAAATGCCATACTTAGGAAAGATGACCAAGCTAACAAGGAATATATTCTGCAAATGTATTCTGAATGCTACCAAAACATAATTTTAAAATTCCCCAAATTCAAGAGTACATATGTTCTTGTTTTTAAGCAGCAATAATTCTCATTCAGCTCCCTAGTTAGATAAATATTATATTAATTAACATCACCCAAAGGCCAATAATAACTAGTTAAAAATCAAGACTACTAATAGGATTCAATTTTAAAAGTGAAGTGGTGATTGCAGACATGATTGTTAATAAAATGCCTAAAAAATTATTTTGTAGGGTATCAGCAATGTATTGCACCAGGATTAATAGGCTTAAGGATAATTTTTAGATTCTATCATTTAAAATATCTACTAAAAGCCTATTCAGCTCCAGAGCCATGTAACACAAGACATCATATACCAAAGAGAATATAGAGCATAGCTGTTACTACTAGTGAATTAGAGCACCAATGATCAATTCAAACTAAGTTACTAGCTGTGTAACCCTGCACAAGTTACTTAACTTCTCTGACCCTTATTTCTTCAATAGAATGAAAGTAGTAATAATTATCTATCTTGAAAAATTGTTATGATCCTTATAGTAAACTCTTATAGTAAAATAAGAAAGTAGTTAGCTATGATTATTATCTGTCTATGGTATATATATGCTAGTTTAATTGTATATTATTTATATGTAGCTGAATAGAATTTTAGCTGTAGATGGAATGGTACATAGCATATAGTACAGTAGTTAAGAACATAGGCACACAGTACTCAATAAACAGTAACTAATGTTATTACCGAATACATATAATAGATGGAATGTAAGCATTCCAATAAATGGCATTATCTAAAACAGATTGTACATAAAAGATGGATTTGGGGACACCTAGGTGGCTCAGAGGTTGAGCATCTGCCTTCAGCTCAGGGCGTGATCCCGGGTTTTCGGGATTGAGTCCCATATCGGACTCCATGCAGGGAGCCTGCTTCTCCCTCTGCCTATGTCTTACTTTCTCTCCGTGCCTTTCATGAATAAATAAATAAAATCTTTAAAAATAAATAAAATAAAAGATGGATTTTACTAGTTAGTAAACATAGTAAACAAACAGTATTACTTAAGGAATACACATTCAAGGGGATCCCTGGGTGGCGCAGTGGTTTGGCGCTTGCCTTTGGCCCAGGGCGTGATCCTGGAGACCCGGGATCGAATCCCACATCAGGCTCCCGGTGCATGGAGCCTGCTTCTCCCTCTGCCTATGTCTCTGCCTCTCTCTCTCTCTCTCTCTGTGACTATCATAAATAAATAAAAAATTAAAAAAAATTAAAAAAAAAAAAAAGGAATACACATTCAAACAATGACATACCATTTTTCATCTATTAAGTTAAACAAAAAATGTTAATTCGGAATGTTGGCAAAAAAAATGGTGGGTTGTTAATTAAGGGAAATGGGTCTTAGCTGGGAGACTGCCTCAATATATATTGTTTGGTATTAAGATCTATCTTCATTCATTCATTCTTTCACTCACTATTATTCATTCGCTTATCCTCAAACACTGTTCTAGACATTTGAGATACATCAGTTAGCAAAATAAAGATTCCTGCCTTCAAGTTTACATTCTTATGGAGGAATATATATAATAAACAGTAAATATAATAAATAATATATATATATATGCAGAGGGTGATGTTGTTTTAATGGTTTTTAAAAGGACAGTAAGGGACATTGATTAATGACAAATCACAATTTTATAAGAATAGGCCTTGTTAAGGCAATAACTGAGCAGAGATCTGAAGACGTGAGAGACTCTTTGGGGTCTCTGGGGGAGACTGCCCCAGGCAGAAAGTTGAGTGGGAAGGCTCTGCTTGTTTGTTCTAAGTTGTGTGGATGTTGGGAATCAGAGTGCTGCTGCAGCAATATTTTGCGGGTATTCTTTTATCTGCCCCCCAAATTTTAGAAAAAGGGGGCAAACAGAGATTTGGACTAGAAATAATCCAGTTTTGGTGTGCTGGAAGAGCTTTTCTAAGACCAGTAGAAAACAGTTCAGATATTGAAACCAGGAGATGCAGGTTCTGCTTAGTGATCACCTCTGCCCTTAGGGGACATATTCTTGCTCTTATACTCCTGCTGTCTCTGGTTCTCCTCAATGGTGGGTATAATGTTAATAATTGGCCTTTTCTCACATGCAGTGTAAATTCCAGGCTTCAAGCTGAGAATTGTAGAGGATATAAAAGAGCAAAACTACTAACATTTTTCATCCTAGGACATGCAGGACAACTTTGTTCAAAAGCAGAGGGCTCTCATGTTGTCAACTCTAGCATAATAGAATACTACATTCTAGTAGCACTTGCGATCATATAAAAGTAATCAAGTTGATATTCAGTCTTGTTTTATCATCTCTGCATTTGTGTTCTTCAGAGCCCTGGTGGGAAAGAAGCATTTGGTATAACACCCACTATAAGCTATGGTTCCCTAATCCAGGAAGAAAATAGGGTTGGAAATTATTTGCAGTAAGTAAGGCTGAAAGATAGGAGATAAGATCAGAGAGGAAGCAGAAAGGCTTGAGTAAAAGGAATGACACTATCTTATTGTATTTCCACCCCTCTAACTCCACCACCCCCAGCGCGCCCGTGCGTGCGTGCGCACACACACACACACACACACACACACAGGGTTTAAGCCTTTTTTAAGTTGGGTTTTCTGTTACCTATAGTAGAAAGCAATCTACGAGATACAGCTCTTTGCTCTTTGGTCTTAAGTTCATCAGGTGATTCTCCTTCCATTGGAGGTCCTGGATTTTATATGTAGGAAGGTGACATCTCCTCACAGTACTATTTATGCTATCTTTTACAGGCTATAGGGAAATCCCTCCTGATATAGCAGATAGGAGCAAAACATGAACTAATCCATCCCCATCTAGACTGTTTGCAAGAAACAGGCACAGGAAATTCAGCTAAAGAAAAGGGGTTTACTTGAGACTCCAAGATGTGAACAGCACTGATAGAACCTGCGGGGAACTGGAGCTAAACACAGGCTTAGGAGCTGAGGTAGCTCTGGAGAGCTCAGCAGCTGTCCAGGGAGCAGCCTTGTAGTCCTCCCCCTAATGGGATTCAGTTATTTCCTCTGTCTCTTTGTTCCTGTTTCATTATTGTGCAGGAAGTGCCTTCAGTGCCTTTTAGCTCAAAGACACGAGACAGAGGATATGATTGGCTCAATCCCCAGGGCACATCACACAAGTGCAACGTTGTTGGCAAGCTTGTGGGCTTGCTACTCATAGATCAGATGTCCAGACATGGTCCATTTGACTGTGGGTCACATGAGGTCTTGCAGTATGGGATAAGGCTCTTTAAATAAGGCAACTGGGATGGATGAGTAAACAAATGAATGAACATCAAACCAACTCTGGCTGGACACAGTGGGTGATGACCGGTCCATCACAACCACTTTCTCTTTGTTAACAAGCAACTTTCAAGTGAGGGTCCTGTCTCCCCCTTGATCTTCTTTATACTTAATACATAATTTGAAAAATCACTTTTATTGCCTGCCTTTATACTTAATACATAATTTGAAAAATCACTTTTATTGCAAGACTCACTCATGTGGAACATGAGCATCCTGAGAGTTGCTTTTGTTTCCTTCTTCTCAATCATGCATCAACATTCTGAAATCTGAACTCAATGGAGAATGCCCAATGCAACCAGAGATAGTTCTGTTAGGGTCTCACTATCAGGGCAACATTATGACTTTCATGGGTCCTAGGCACCTTCTACCTTCATGAGCCCCTTCCTCAATTAGGAAATGCATTTGAAGGATCCCTGGGTGGCGCAGCGGTTTGGCGCCTGCCTTTGGCCCAGGGCGCGATCCTGGAGACCCGGGATCGAATCCCATATTAGGCTCCCGGTGCATGGAGCTTGCTTCTCCCTCCGCCTGTGTCTCTGCCTCTCTCTCTCTCTGTGACTATCATAAATAAATAAAAATTAAAAAAATAAAAAATAAAAAAATAAATAAATAAAAAGGAAATGCATTTGAGGGACGCCTGGGTGGCTCAGTTGGTTAAGCATCTAACTTCAATTCAAGTCATGATCCCAGGATCCTGGGATTGAGCACCACATTGAGCTCTGCATTGAGCCCTGCTTTGAGCCCGGTGCTCAGCAGGGAGTCTGCTTTTCTCTCTCCATCTGCCCCTCCTCCGCCCCCACAGCTCATGTGCACACATGCTCTCTCTCTCTCAAATAAATAAAATATTTTTTTAAAATGCTTCTGAAAATGTTTTTATATATAAATTGTATTTGATGACTGAGTTGGTATAAAATATATATAGACACAGGCTGAATTCATTATGGTATATTTGTTTTTTTTCTACAAATTTTAAAAGAAATTGAAATATTCTCATGGGGCCCTGAAAGTATCATGGACTCTAAGTACTATGCCTACTACACCTAATGGGTAATTTGGCCCTGCTTGCTATTAATCTTCTCAGGATCTCTTTGCATGAGCAAATTTTCATCACTTCCTAACCTTCTTAAATAGTCTTGCCAATGTCTTCATGTCACAGAAACAGACGGATCTCTTCTCTGACTGTTTTAAAATTTACATTCTTTAAGTTAAGGGTAATGATTTTTATATGATACCAAGGAAACTCTGATGCCTCATCTATGTGATGAATATGATGGCTATTTTATAGAATTAAATGCATAGCTATTTTATAGATATAAAAACACTTTGTATACCATGGATCATTTTACAAAAGGTTCGACTTTTGTAAAAAAAAAAAAAAAATCTAACTTCAATGCTTTAATAAAAAATTTAACTGTTAATTCAATTTTATTTAGTGATAATGGGATTAAGAGACTCATAATGAGAAAACAAGAGAGATGGTCTTCACTAATTTATCACTGACTTGTTGTTGACAGCATAACTGTTAACTCGTTACTATTTTTAGAACTAAACAAGGCCCTTCTCTTTCTGCAACACATTGGTGCACTTAGAACACTTCTTCAGGGTAGAACATTTCTTCCCCATAAGCCTTTTTTCTGAAGACCTTTGCAGTTCTACAATACAAAAGGTGAATGTGAGGCTGTCTTAATATGACTGCAAGGAGAAAAAAAGATTCCTCCTCCCCAGATGGCTCAGTAACACCATTCCTGGTGAAAATTCTTTCTCACCTATCAGAAATTGAGACCATTGTTAGATAAGTGTATCAAGTTGCTAAAGGCGACCTATCATGCCTCATTTGGGATAAAGGCAACCTGGCCATCTTATCTTCCCATCAACCCAGGTTTTTAAACACAGAAGAACAAGAAATAACTCTCTACGAATTTAAATGCATAATTTCAGAGAATCTTAAAATTGTGAGAAACTTGACAATTCAACTAGGACAGTTCCCTCACTTCATCACAAATATGTTTGTGAGGCTTAAATAAGATGTGTGACTCACCCAGAGCCCACCTCGGAGTAGGCACAAAACAAATGTTAGCTTCCTACCCCTTGAAAGTTCTCTGGGCCTTTATTCTAAGCAATCAGACACAGGAGTTTATGCACTCAGCTCCAGAAATATTATTCAAAAGCTCTGGGTGTGAAGCCCTATTTTTAAGCTTATATTCAATACTTGTGAATTTTTCTATTTCCATTCCAATAATCAATTGCTCTCATAGTAAGCATTATAGAAAAATCGACTATCACATTTCAGAACTACTAAAGATAGTAAACAAGGAGGGAGTAATTCTTAACCTAGAATATCTATTATTATTATATTATTATTAAACAATGGGATACAGAAAAAGCATAAGACATGATATTTGCCTGCATGCCATATTTGTTCTCATAAGAAATAAAGATCTGGGATGCCTGGGTGGCTCAGCGGTTGAGCATCTGCCTTTAGTTCAGGGTGTGATCCTGGAGTTTCAGGATCGAGTCCCACATTGAGCTCCCTGCATGGAGCCTACGTCTCCCTCTGCCCATGTCTCTGTCTCTCTCTCTGTGAGTGTGTCTTTCATGAATAAATAAATAAAATCTTTAAAATAAAAGAAATAAATATCAGAAAATAACTTTTTACCACTTTAAATGTACAGTTTCAGAGAATCCAAAAACAAGGAAAAACTTGGAAAATTCAACTAGGGCCAACTCCCTCCCTTCATCACAAATTGTGAGGCTTAAAAGAGATGTGTGAATCACTTGTTTTTTATATAACATTTTTTTTAAAAACCACAAACATCTTTAAAGACATTATTTTGTAATAATGATATTATCTCCAACATGGTATAGGCAAACTGTAACTCCATTGACTATGATATAGGGGTAGGCAAACTTTTCCTATAAAAGAATCAGTAGTAAATATTTTAGGCTTTGCAAGCCACATATGGTCTGTATGGCATTTTCTTTTTCTTTTTCAAAAGACTCTTTAAAAATATAAAAATCATTCTTTTCTCACTGGTAATACAAAAGCAGATGGGCCAGATTTGCCCTGTGTGGGCCATAGTTTGCTAAGCCCTGGACTAGACAGTAAAATAAAGTCATAAGAGGTAGCATGTCAAATCAATCTATAAAACAATGATAAAATCAGAAACAGAATTTAAATCTTCACATGTCATTCAGTATACCATTCTACATCTATGAAACATCTGTACCTTACCTGAAACTCATCGAAACATAAGAGACATGCTTCTTCACTGATTTCTTCAGCTATGGGAGCTATTGGATCATAGGATTTAGCCATGAATCCTGGCTTCCTTTTTGGTAAACTCTTTTTAAGGCGGTGAATTCCTTTAATGGATACAATTAAACACAAATTGAATACTGTATTAATAGCATATTTTAGACAACCATAACAAATCTTTTAAATCTGTAAGTGAAACCTTAGTGTGAACATAAAAAGTAAGTTTAAGTGCCACGTAAAATCAATGTGATTATTGAAAATTGGTTGCATTCTTTCTACCTTAAAATAAGTTGTTTACATCTTCATACATTCCATGGTTGTGAGGACACTTTGTAGTCATTCTATCCCCATCCTTCAATCACTTCAGAGATGACAAAGTGATAGCCTAGATGACCAGATGGTAACTAGAGGATCAACAGATCAATCTTACTGCTGAGGATTTTAGGGATGTAGGCAGAGCAGGTGATTCCATCCTACGTCTAGCGTATGAAATCAGGATGTTCCTTATCTCTAGGCAATCTCACTTTACTCGTTATATGTATGCTAAATGCTGAAAGTATTAGAAGGAAAATACAATGTTCCTGGCCTTGTTAGTTACAGTATAGTTGGTAGACAAGTAATATAAAAATGAAATAATCTAAGAACACTGATAAAGCAATAAGGCATATATACATGTACATGAATGCCTACATGCTAGGGTGACACACAGGAAAGGACCTAATCAAAAACAACTTCTTGAAATAAATGAGTTTTTAACTTTTTTTTTTAATTTTAAGATTTTATTTATTTGACACAGAGAGAAAGAGAGAGAACACATGGGCAAGCACAGGTAGGGGGGTGGCAGAGGGAGAAAGAGAAGCAGGATACCCTGCTGACCATCCAGCCCAAGGCAGGGCTCTATCACAAGACTTTGGGTTCAGGACCTGAGCTGTGGGGAGACACTTAACCCCCTGAGCCACTCAGGCATCCCAACATTTCTTATTGATCCTTAGTAGACAAAATAGTTGACCTTCATATAGTAACTTCTCTTAATGGGAAGTACTGAATTTGTCTTTAGGATCAACTCTAAATACATCATGAAATATGTCAGTTGTTTCAGCATAGCACAAAACAAATGAAACCAAATAAAACCTTACTTTAAACAAATTCTAATTTTTTAAAAGATTCAAAGATTAAAAATTTTAAAAGATGAGAAAAACTGTTTTGTAGTGTTTACCCACTTAAAAATCCCTTCTTTTAGACCATTTAACTTACTTTTATGAACATCTAGCATGAAACCATGAAAATGAACCCGTTTCTTCCTCTTCATCTCCACATAATCATAAAACATGTCCATCACCATCGTTTTCCCTGTACCTTAAAAAAAGAAAAAACCAACTATTAAAAAGTATGTACTGATTACTCTAAGGATTGTTCATTAGCTTAGGGATAATGAAACCACCCTCTTCTACTGGAAAACTTGAGACTATGTTACTTTTTTAGGAAGGAGTGTTTATTTTTTGTGTTAAACCAGCTAAAAATAAAATGTTGATATTGCTCTTCTCTATTAAAATCCTGTTATTAGGAAGTATGACATTTAGGAGCTATTTCTCCAGGGAATTATGTAAATAAACTGACGAGAGCTGCAGATTATTCATTCTTTAATTTGTCTTCCAAAAGACATCAATATGAATAAAATAACTTATTAAGTAAATATTTATTGGGTCATAAGCAAGAGAAGTAGTCTTAGGCACTATAGGAAATTCAAAAATGAAAAATAAAAAAAATAAAGATTAGTAACTAACATCAATGCTGAAAATAAATAATATAGAACTAGAGAATTGCCAATTTTAATGCTTTTTTTGTAGCTTTACCTTTATTTCTCCTGTGTATCATACAGGATTTCCTCTACAAATATTGATACTATGTTCTTTTTTTAATTTTAATTGCAGTACAGTTAACATACAATGTAATACTAGTTTCAATATAATACTAGTTACAATAGTGATTCAACACTTCCATACATCACATGGTACTCATAGAGCTAAGTGCCCTCCTTTCCTTTAATCCCCATCATCTATTTCACCCACTCCTTCACCCACCTCCCCTCTGATATCAGTTTGTTCTCAGTAGTTAAAAGTCTGTTTCTTGCTTTGTCTCTTTTTTCCTTTGCTTGTTTTGTTTTAGCTTTTAAAGAAAGTGTTCTTAAAATATAACCTTCTTAAAAAGTTGAGAACATAAATCTTACAAAATGAGGCCTACTTGAAGAAATTAAAACCTTAACCCTTATGATTTAATTATCTAATTTTCAACGCTAAAACTTTTAACCACTGTGATTACTTTAGTTATCGAGTCACATTTAACAAAATATGCAGAGAAATTCTTATTCCTTCGCAGAAAGCCCAGGGCTCTGGGGACACTGGCAGTCCTCAAGCTCGTTCAGACCCAGCATTCCTCAGCAGGCCAAGCCAGGCCATGCTTGTGTTGTCCCTCATCTTCACCGCTTCCTCCACCACCACCACCACACCACCACAGTGCCCATCCTCTCCGCACAGGAGCTACAAGTATTCATAGGCAGCTCAAGATTTAAGATCTGAGTCTTAAATCTGTTTGGCTTTCCTCCATTCCATACAACTTTGAGCCTATGCCATTTGAATCACCAGAAAGTTTTTTGTATATGAAAATACAATTTACCAAACAAATCTGGTCATTGATGAAGAAACTAATTCAATTTAAAAGTAATCTTTTTGCAAAAATATTTAGTGAAATACTTCTTGATACAGTGAGTGGCAACAGATCTTAAATTATTACATTTATGCAAAAAATTAATAAAATTTTAAATTCTGCTGCATGAAACACAGTACACTTATAGATCTAGAAAAAAGTCATGATCTAAACAAAAATCTGAATATATATTTGAATGTAATCTTTGTGCTAACTCTTTAAAAACCAGGCTTAAAATATAACAAAACCATCATATAAAAGCTTCTGGGGATAAAAGAAAAAAAATCATAATGGAAAAAATTGCTACCTGAAATTTAACCTTTTGAATGTCAAAAATTACTACAAATAAAATTAATATCCTTATTTACTTTATCAATACATTGTAACTGAATACCACATGTGAGTCTCTATCCTGGGTGCTCAGGATCTGGAAGTAAACAAAACAGACAAAGATCCCTGCCTTCATGAAACTTGAAAGATTAACCTTACATATTGTTAAATATGAAGGGCTCTTAGAAACTACAATCGTGTTTTTGCTTTGGTTTTGATTTTGTCCATCCTAAAAAAAAAGTTACTTCCAATGAATCAAGTTGGCATGTAAGTAACAACTCCATATCAAAATAAAATTCAGTATATAAAAACCATAAATCCTCACATCTGAAAAAATGTTTGAGAAAAGTCAGCACACATTCATGATCAAATTTCTCAGCAAACTAGGAAAAGCAGCATACTTTTCAAACTCATAAAGGACAAAACAAAAAGAAGCCTACAATGAAAAGATGCTCAATAGCACTAATCATTTGAGAAACACAAATAAAAACTACACTGAGATACCACTTCAATACCGATTAGAATGGCTATTATTTTTTTAAGAAAATAATAACAAATATTGGATGTGTGTTGCTGGTGGGAATATAAAATGGTGTAGCTGCTTTGGAAAACAGTATGGCAGTTGCTCAAAAAATTAAACACAGCCTGGGTCTGGGGATCAAGTACTACATCAGGCTCCCTGCAGGAAGCCTGCTTCTCCCTCTGCCTATGTTTCTGCCTCTCTGTGTCTCTAATAAATTAATTAACTAAAAATCTTTTTTTTCCCCACATACAAAGTTTGACTTAGCACCGTGAATGCACATAAAATCCAAAAAGTCCAATGCAAACTAAATAGATTTGGGGGGAAAAAACATTTTAAAAAATTGGGGAACCCCAGGTGGCTCAGCGGTTTAGTGCCTGCCTTCAGCCCAGGGCGTGATCCTGGAGTCCCGGATTCGGGTCCCACGTCAGGCTCCCTACATGGAGCCTGCTTCTCCCTCTGCCTATGTCTCTGCCTCTCTCTCTCTCTCTCTGTGTCTCTCATGAATAACTAATTAAATCTTTTTTTAAAATTAAAAAAGAAAGAACAATTGCCAGACAGCCCTCTGAGAAGGCTTACTTAAGGAGGACAAACCCCTTTGGGAAGAGAGGTTTAAGAAATAATAGGAGAAAATCATGGGGAATTACTGCTACATACCGCAGAAACATGTTGGAAGGAAACATGGTCCAAAGAAAAGTGATGGGGCGGGGGAGGCTGCAGAGAGAGACACGTTCCATCAGACGGCTTTTCTCCTGGGTGGGAACTTTTTGGTCTACAAATTGGAAAGGAAGGCTCAGACTGAAATAAATACATTTATTTTGAGTGATGGCCTTTACTGGGCACTGTCCACCACGTCCGCGCTGAACGGGTGTTCTGCGGGCAGCGGCCCGGGCCGCCTCGCCGCAGGGGGAAGGCCGGGCCCCCCAGCCGCCCAGGGGAGGAGGCAGCGGCCCGTGACTTCTCACAGGGAGGATGACGCCCCTCCTCCGAGAAGACGGCCGGGCTCAGTCCCTGCGCTGGCTTCCTTAGTTGACTTTGTCCTGGAATATGTACAGGTTGTTGGTGGCAGCCACGGCGATAATGTTCTCCGCCGGGTGCCAGGCCGTGTGCAGGATCTTCTTATTGAAGTCCAGACTGTCCAAACCCTACTGAAAAAAAAATGTCAAAAGTGGATTGTAAAACTAGTACTCCACTCCAAGGTCAACAGCTCGAACAATCAAAAGATGAAAAAGATCTGGCCTGATCCCAGGATTAGTAAGGGGCTTGCTCTAGGAAAGAGCTGTGTGTCCATGTCTCCTGAAAGCAAAGAGCCATAGTACTTGAGGGGCAGAATGTCTTGATCAGAGGACCAAATACTCTTGACCCTGATTGAGCCTGAGAGATTTGGTGTAAGCACATGGACCCGCAACTGGCACACCCTGCGTTCACGGGCTCGCCCCATTGAGGGTAGGAGTGACTCACTTACAGCAGCACCTTGATGGAAACTTGGGCTTTCTTCTTCACAAGTCGTAAGGAAACTGAAGGTCTGAACCTGTTATGTGTCCCGAAGCTGAAAGCAACGAAGGATGACTGCCTACAGCCAGTTATTAGGTGTCTCTTCACCTAGGAATTGCCATACCAGCAGGTTTCCATGACAGGAGAAGGGAGGAGGCTCCCAGGGTACCATGGCTGAGCAGACCACAATCATTTCAGCAGTGGCATTGGAAATGAGAAAATCCTCCGGAACAGGGAGTTGGAATTTCTGGTCCAGAGGATGCTCACATGCAGGTAATGCAAGCACATTCAAATACCATGACCAGAAAACCTGTGGGCAGCTGGTGCCACCTGCAAGGGGGGCTGGTAGAGGGCTGGAACAGAATAGTATCTTTGAGTTTTTGACAATTTTAGATGTCAGGATACAGTGTCCAGGGCCCACTTTTGAAGGAGCTTTTAAAACAATTACCTTGAGAGAACATGCATGTTCAAAGAGGCCAAACATTTTATCAGAGTAAAGGGATGACTTCACTCAGGAAACCTCACAAGAAAACAACAATTTCCTTGAATATATCTGACTATTAAGGCAAGACATCTTCCCATATAAACCATTATCATGTTCCCACTACTCCAAAGAAATCCAATAAATAAATTTACAGTGAAGGGTTCGAGGAGTCTGCAACTAGAAGTGCCCCAGAGCACCAGCAACTCCACAGGCTCGCCTGTAGTTTGTCCTTGAATGTGACGCACTGGTGTTTCCAAGCTGCTTCCCAGAATAGTTCCACAGGGTAGAGCCCACTGGTGAGTGAGGCCAAAGCGTACAGCACAAGAAGTGGTCAAAGCCAAAGCTTCCAACAATTCCTCTCTTCTTCTAGGTGGGCTAGAGAACGCTGGAGGGTGGCTTCAGGCCACAAGTTCTCCTGTGGCGCCTGGTCGCCCGTGTGTGGTCTGTCTGTCTCCTGTGCTTGTCAAGTGGGGAAGAGCTCAGGGGGGCTCTCTTCGTAGCAGTGCTTGGCTATGGGGTCCCTATTGGTGTTCTCATGCTGCACGCTCTGGGATGAGGTCCTGCATTTGGCCAGACACAATTCAAAGTGATCTTCGAGGACCATGAAGAGGTTCTGGAATGCCACGGCTGCCTGGTGGGAAGCGCTCCAGGAGAAGCTGCTTGCTGGGCTGCAGGCAGCAGGACACACAATACTCACAGGACCACAGCAGCCATCAGAGTGGTACTGCTTCGTGCCGGGGATGATGACATTACAGCGGCCGTTCACCAGCAAATCCTTCCTTTCACAGATGTATCCTAGCTCATCCGTGAGGAGGTGCTTCCCTTGCATGGAGTTCAGCGCTGGTTGCTGGGCAGACTGCTGCTCCCCAGGTGAACCTGCACCTTCCACGGAACGGGCTGGTCGTGGTCTTGAAGCTGGAGGAGATTCCGAGCTCTCACTGCTCTTTCCTTCTGTTCGAAGGTGCTGCTGAGGAAGTAGATGAGCGAGAGCCCGAAGACCTGAGCGAGCACCCACCTACCTCTTCGGGAGGAGTCGGCGCCACACCACGGCTGCCAGGTTCACCCTACAGGTGCGGAGCAGGATAGGCACAGAGCAGGGCAGGCACGGAGGCCGGGGCAGGTGTGGAGGCCAGGGCAGGTGCAGAGGCCGGGGCAGGTGCGGAGGCTGGGGCAGGTGCAGAGGCCGGGGGCAGGTGCGGAGGCCGGGGGCAGGTGCGGAGGCCGGGGGCAGGTGCGGACGCAGGGCGGGCCCAGAGCCACAGGCATGGTCCCTACGCCACCGGCAGCCCCATTCCCTGAGGCAGGCGCCGGCCCCCTGGCTTCCAGCCCATCCAGCTCCTAGCCATAAATTAAAAATCTTAAAAAAAAAAAAAAATTAAACACAAAATGACCATATGATCCACCACTTCCACTTCTGAGTGTATACACAAAAGAACTGAAAGCAGGGATTCAAACAGATATAGCAGTATTATTCACAATAGTCAAAAGATGGAAATAGGGGCACCCGGGTGGCTCCATGAGTTAAACATCTGCCTTCAGATCATGATCCTGGGGTCCTGGGATCGAGGCCTGCAGCAGGGAGCCTGCTTCTCCCTCTGCCCCTCCCCCTCTCATGCTCTCTCGTTCACTCGCTCTTTGTCAAATAGATAAATAAAATCTTTAAAAAAAAACAAGATGGAAATAACCCAAACATCCATCAACAGATGAATAGGCAAAAACTGGATACATATGCTGGAATATTATTCAGCCTTAAAAAATAATGGAATTCTGACACATAACATAAATGAATCCTGAAGACAATATAGTAGGTGAAATAGGCTAGACACAAAAGTTTAAATAATATATGATTCCATCATATATGAGATACCTAAAGTAGTCAAATTCACAGGGACAGAAAATCAAATGGTGGTTATCAGGGCCTGGGAGGGAGGGGCATTTGGAATGGGGAAGTATTGTTTACAGGTACAGGCTTTCAGTTTGGGAAGATGAAAATGTTCTAGAGATGAACGATGTGATGGTTTCAAAACAATGTTAATGTACTTACTACCACTGAACTTTACAAGTAAAAGTGGTTAAAATGGTAAATTTTATGTTATGTATATTTGCCACATTAAGAAAAATACATTTAAAAAATACCACACAGGGCAGCCTGGGTGGCTCAGTGGTTTAGCCCCTGCTTTCCGCCCAGGGCATGATCCTGGAGACCCGGGATCAAGTCCCACATTGGGCTCCCTGCATGGAGCCTGCTTCTCCCTCTGCCTGTGTTTCTGCCTCTCTCTCTCTCTCTCTCTCTCTCTCTCTCTCTGTGTTGTCTCTCATGAATAAATAAAATCTTAAAAAAAAATACCCCACAACTAACATCA
Source organism: Vulpes lagopus (assembly GCF_018345385.1). Lineage (NCBI taxonomy): Eukaryota > Metazoa > Chordata > Mammalia > Carnivora > Canidae > Vulpes > Vulpes lagopus. The sequence goes on from NC_054824.1 coordinate 7,550,044, forward strand.
TTCCTCCTAGTGAAAGACTGAACACTTCTCCCCTAAAATTTTACACAAGGCAAGAACATTCACTCTCACTACTTCCATTCAGCATTAGACTGGAGTTCCTAGCTAGTGCAATAAGGCAAGAAAAAGAACTAGAAGACATACAAATTGTAAAGGAAAATTGGTCTTTATTTGCAACAGCATGATAGTATACACAAAAATTCCTAAATAATCTATCAAATAACTACTAGAGTTTATAAGTGAATATAGCAAAGTTACCAAAAATATCAACTGATTCTATACACTAGCAGCAATCAGTTGGAAATTAAAATTTTAAAATACAATACCATTTGCAGTGATATCAGAAAACATAAAATACACAGGAATAAATTTATCAAAAAATATAGTAGAACCCTGCATTACAACCTACAAAGCAGAAGTGAGAGAAATTAAAGATCTTTAAAATAAAGAAACATACCATGCCCATAGATTGGAAGACTCAATCTTTATCAAAAAAATCAGTATTTATCAAAAATATCAATATTTTAAGTTACCAATTCTCTCCAAATTGATCTATAGATTGAACACATTCCTAAGCAAAATCCCAGAAGGATTTTTTTTTTAATTAACCAGCCAGTTCTAAAATGTCTATGGAAACGTAAAAGTCATAGAATAGCCAAAACAACCTTGAAAAAGACAGAGTTGGAAAACTCACATTAAACCACAGGGATGCATAGCAAAATCCAAGCTGTAGGAAATCCTACAGGAAAAATTAGTTTATGTATGTATGTATGTGTACATACAAGTGTAGAAATGTGAATTTTCCTAAGGCATCTCTGTGGTATGTCATACACACACACACACACACACACACACACACACTAAAGACTTAATATATTAAAAACAAACATTTATGACATAATTAGAAATCTGAATAACTGAATATTTAATGAAATTAAAATTAATGTTAATTTTTAGAGTGTGAAAATGGTATATAAATTTCTACTTATTTTGTATTCATTCTTTCTACCAACGTCTACTTTTTCTCTACTAGAGACTAGTAGATATACCCAAGTAATTATTAATATTTGACTGTCATCAACACCAAACAGTGCTTAGGGAGAGTATGAGGGAAATAGTAAGTTCATGACACTACCAAAAAAGAGAAAGATCTTTTCTAAAATGTAAAATTCTTTCAATGTGGCTATAAGCACAATTATATTTAGTATGTTGGTCAAGAAAGTGCCTGTGTATGATGGAATTTCAGAGATGCTGAAAGATTTCTCTGCCCAAAATCATCAAGTGAACAACTCAATCACTACAGTTTTATTCATATACCAAGTTTCAGTGAAATTCTAACTCTTAGAAGACTCTATTTTTTTTTAATTTTTAAAAAAGATTTATTTATTTGAGAGAGAGAGAGCAAGCACATGTGAGGGGGAGGGGCAGTGGGAGAGGGAGAAGCAGACTCCCCGCTGAGCAGGGAGCCCAATGTAGGGTTCGAACCCTGGGATCATGACCTGAGCTGAAGGCAGATGCTTAACCTACTCAGCCACTCAGGCACCCCAGAAGACATTTTAAATGCAAATATGCTGGAGAAGTAACCTACTCATCCAATGGATCCCATTAAAAATTTAGCACATGGGATCCCTGGGTGGCGCAGTGGTTTGGCGCCTGCCTTTGGCCCAGGGCGCGATCCTGGAGACCCGGGATCGAATCCCACATCGGGCTTCCGGTGCATGGAGCCTGCTTCTCCCTCTGCCTGTGTCTCTGCCTCTCTCTCTCTCTCTCTCTCTCTCTCTCTCTCTGTGACTATCATAAATAAATTAAAAAAAAATTTAGCACATAAGTTTAAAATAGTTTAAATTAGAAACAGATTAGAGGTGGTTCAGACATTTAGCTAGAAGGCAGATCCTCGGATAATATGAGTCCAACCAGATTAATTTAACTTGTAGAGGAGAAATCTGTGTCCTATGGAAGATCCAGCATGAAAAATCCTAATGCCCAAAAAGATGAAACAGCAGGAACAAACTCCAGTACACCAAAACGTAGTGATGGATATTAGAGAACCTAGACCAGTGTCCTTCAAATTGCCTGTACAACCAGAAATAATTTTTCTAGAATAGAACAGAAGAGAAAATATCCAAATGTATCACACATAAGTGTAAGTTTTCTTTCATGAAACTATTTTTCGGGGGGGGGGGGTGTGCATGTGTGTGCACGTGTACACACATTTACATATGTAGGTCAGAATATAAAAATATTTTTCACTGTGGGTCACATTCAAAAATATTTCAGAGCCATCACAAGAGTCTGTAAGCTCTGGGTGAGCAGACTGCGTCTTACACAGTATTACATCTGCATTTGCCATTACATCTGCAGAAACAACACACTGCCTCGCACACAGCAGATATTCAATAAACTTTGTCAACTGAATGCAAGAATAAGGACAGATATTGAAAAAAATGTGGAGAAGAAACCAATGCTCAATTTTACCTATTTCACAATTTTGCTTTGGTCTCCATAGTGTCCTAGATAAAACCCTGTGTTTTTCTTGAGAAGATTTTTACTAGGGGAGTAATTTATAAAACCTAAAAAACAACTACTTCAGTGGTCCCCTCCTAAGGTTCCCTTTTCACAGCCAACCCCCTGTTGAAGGAGCTGAAAGTGCTGTCCTCCATTACCCAAACCCAGAATTTTGCTTCCCAACTCTTCACCTTAAAACCAGCCTACCTTCTGACTGGTGAAAATATCAAAGTGAAACAGGTAAGGTTAAACCAGGAGGCAGCAGAAAAGGGACTGATGAACAAAAATCTACTTTGATTGTCTCCAAATATAAGGGAGAAATCATTAACTCTGCCATCCCCACTGCAGTCTACTAGTCAAGAACTGAAACCTTGTCAGAAAGCCAACTACAGGGTAAGAATGAAGCCACAAAATACTCCCACTGCAGTGTTTGGCTTCTGCTTTGAGATATGCTAAACATTTTATTAAGGAAAACATTTCAGGGTTGAGTCATGATGATGATGCCTCTATCAACTCTACTGGGGTTCCCTGGATTGAGGGTCCATCTGAGTCAATCATCTCAAAACAAGTAAAGTGTTCATGACAGAGCCAGGAATAAGGGGTGGAAGGGGGTGCTAGAAAACAGGAATCTTTCCCATTGAGTCTCTTCAAAAGTGAACACCTGTTTCCCAAGACTATAAAAAAGGAAAACTATAATAAAAAAGAGCTTGTTAGAGCATTCTGAGGCTATTCTTCCAGACAGATAGCTCCCCTCAAATGAAAATCTTTTCCCTTCTTACTGTAGAATTCCTTTCTCTTTCCCTCTCTGCATTATAAAGGTGTTCTTAACCAAAGGTTGCCACACACGTATCTCTGTGAATATCCCATGTTACCACATCTTCTCTAATTCTTTCAAGCACTCAGATGAATCCACATTTACCATACCTCCATTTATTAGTATATGGCTGTATTCTTCAAACTAAAATCCATTAACTTTTATAGGTTTGTGGTACTTTTTTAAGTCCTTTTGCAGAAGTGGAAACAGTTGTGTTTTACCAATCATCTCCATTTATGGTTAAGTGGTTAAGGTAATAGGAGAAACAAAAATGTTGATTTTCGCCATGACTAAACATGAAAGTGAAGGTACAGGAAGTAAATGTTCTCCAAAGAGGCAAAGAATGAGAGATGACAACAGAATGAGAACTGCTAACAGTACCCAGAGGTGTGAACACACAAAACTGCTCAAGCACCTGGTATAAATCGCTTTCTAAATAAGAAGTAAACATACACTGTTCTCAAAAATACCAATTAGCCAATGAACTAAGAAAAACAACAGCTTGAGCTTCTTTGACATTTTTCAAGTCTATAAGCTCCAAGAACATAAAGAATCTTAAGGGGCAAGCTAAACCTGTAAGTGTAAAACAGGCATTCACAGACAAATAAGTAGAGGGTGGACCCAGAAAAAAACAGTCGGATCTTTAAGGTACTATCACTACTTATTCAACTCCTATTATTTTTCTTGTCCTAAAATTATTACTGAGATAATAACCTTTGCCACCACTTCCTCATAACACGAATTTGTTATGACTATAGGGGAGCCTGAGCTTTATCAGTTGAGAAGCAAAACTAATTTTGCTATATGTAAATGTGCATTTTGAGTAAGCCAATAAAAGAAATGACTGACAACCAAAAAGACCAAATAAAGAGCCACCACCACGACATCAGTGAAGGTGGCTAAATAGGGAGAGGTTTAGAACTAGGAGAAAAGAATATGTTTGAAGGAAACAGAAACCAAAAAACAGACAACTTCACCAATAATGAGTTCAGAAAAGAAGCAAGACATTCATTGATTAGGAAAGTCTAAAAAGTAAGCAATAGCTCATAAGGCTTCCAAGAAAAGGTGAGTCTTTGTACCCAATATATGGATGTGGGAAACCAAGGAAACGTAACCACTCACCCATTAAGACTATCCACTAATAACTAAATTAAAGGTAATAATAACTATATTGAGGACAAGGGTTTAGATTATGAATAAAAATAGTAGTGGAAGTTAAAGTAAAAAAGAGCAGCTAATTTTTTTTAAGTATTAGCTGAGTCAAATAGCACTGAGCAATAAGATTCTGATTTACCTTAATAACCTATTTATAGATAATTCCCTTCCCTGAGATCAACTCAGCTTATACACTAAACAATGTCTGTATCCTACCATGATAACTAATCCAGCTTTAAACTAGTCGTACCCTCTGAGAAGTAAAAATGAAAACTAAGATAACTGCCCTTCTCTCTTCCCACGCCATTTTACTTGGCCTCATCCTGTTCCCTAACTGGTAGTAGAGTGAGGGGTGGAAACAGAACTATCCCTGAATGAAAGCTGGGAACATCCTACTTGGACCACTCAAAACTTATTTCAACACACTTACCAACATCTCCATAAACATACAGGCCCCTTGGAGGTTTGCTCCTTGAAAAAAGCTGCAAATTAAGAACAAATTATAAATCTCTAACATGCAAATAATTTAATGTTATCATATACACAGTGTCTAACTGTCATATACAGGACTAAAATGGGTTATTGTACACAATAAGTACAAAAAATTTGATGTAAAAGGCTATGAAGACCAACTTACATTTTAATATGGGAGGCAAGAATCATAGTAGCCCAGAGCAAGGGCTCTGAAGTCCCACAACATCCCCTACATCATTCAGCAACTTCCCCTCTTTCCCAAATGGGCTCCCCAAACAATGACAGCCTAGCTCATTCTCAGTAAGCAAGAGCTCAGAAGAATTTTTCTAAAGACACTGAATAGTCTCCAGAAAAAAAAAAAAATCCTGAAGGCATTTATGTGTTTCTTCGGGAACTTCTCCCGAAGAAAAAACTGATCCCTATTAGATCACCTTATGGTAGGGCACATCAATCAACCAACCTCTTACGACAGAGTCTTCAATTGGCTTGTTAGTGTCTGAAAAGATTCTATAATGAATTGATGACATACAAGAATTAATAGAAACTAGAAAAGAAAAATGTCCAAGAGGAAAGTTGGAGACCAGAGCAAGAGTACCAAGGGGATAAAAACTCAGAGGAAACAGGGGTGCCTGGGTGGTTCGGTCAGGTAAGTGTCCACCTCTTTACCTCTTGTTTTCGGCTCAGGCCATGATCTCAGGGTCGTGAGATCCAGTCCCAAGATGGGCTCTGCCCTGGATGGGGAGTTTGCTTGAGATCCTCTCTCTCTCTCCCTCTCCCTCTGCCCCTCCCCATTCTTGCACTCATATGCACACTCTCTCCCTAAAAATAAATAAATAAATCTTCAAAAAAATTCAGAGGAAACAGACTATACAGACAGCTAAAGGAAAACTTCAAAATAAAACTGTAATCTGGGGTACTGGGTGGCTCAGTTGGTTAGGTGACTGACTCTTGATTTTAGCTCAGGTCATGATTTTAGGGTGGTGGGATCAAACCCCGTGTGGGGCTTGGTGCTTAGCACAAAGTCTACTTGTCTCTCTCCCCCTGCTCCTCCTCCCACTCTCATATGTGCGCACACTCTCTCTCTCAAATAAATAAAGTATTTTAAAAATAAAACTGTAATCAATATAATTAATATGCTGGGGAAAATAAAAGAAGCTATTAAAACTATAAAGCAAGAACAAAATGCAATTTTGAAAAAGGAACATCAAGAACAAAAGAACATTTTGAAATTTAAAATATGGTAGCAGAGGGGCGCCTGGCTGGCTCAGTCAGTAGAGAATGCAGCTCTTGATCTTAGGATTATGATTCAAGCCCCATACTGAATGTAGAGATTACTTAAAAGTTAAAAAAAAAATTTTTTTAATATATGGTAGCAGAAATAAAATTTCAGAAAAAGGATTAGAAGATAAACTTGAAGAAATGCCTCAGAAAATACAACAAATAAGTAGCAACAAGAATAGGTGGAAAATAAAAAAACTACTGGAGGGATCCCTGGGTGGCACAGCGGTTCGGCGCGTGCCTTTGGCCCAGGGCGCGATCCTGGAGACCTGGGATCGAATCCCACATCGGGCTCCCGGTGCATGGAGCCTGCTTCTCCCTCTGCCTGTGTCTCTGCCTCTCTCTCTCTCTCTCTGTGACTATCATAAATAAATAATAATTTAAAAAAACTACTGGATTAATTCATTAGGAGGTCCAATATCTGACAAAAAAAGGAATTCCAGAAAGAGAAAATAGAGGGGGAAAAGAGAGGAGGAAGTCATCTAAGAAATAATGCAGATTTTCCTCAAATCTGAAGAACCTGATTTCTAAGTTGTGAGGACAAGGTAAGTATTCAGCACAGGGAGGGAAATTAAACCTGTATCAAGTCACAATCCTGACTGGTATCATGTACCAGGGATATAAAAGAACATCCTACAAATGTTCAAGGTGGCCACTGGGGACGGTGACAAAGAGGTAGAGGAACAGGTCACAAACAACAAAGAATAAGATTTGAGGGACAATGATATCCAATCTAATCTATTAAATCTACCCATCAAGTATGAAAATGGAAAATTGACATTCCAGACAGAAGGTCTTAAAAACACCCCCCCAACAAAAATAGGAACACCTAGACTCCAGGAAAGACAGGATCCTGGCAAGGAAGCCCTGGTAAGATGGAGGGTTGCTCCAGAAACAGAGGCACAGGCAGATCAAGAAAGCAATCTAGTCCAGACCAACACAGGAGGATGGAGGGCTCCAAGGAAGAAACAAAATGAACTTCTCTGTGCCTGATATTATTCTCAACCCAAATAACCATCCTAAATTTTGTTCCACTTAAAAGAGTAATCTTCAAACTCTGTAACAGTTTCTAATCATCTGTACTAAAGCCAAGGTTAAGCCAGAGCAGAGAGAATTCAGAGGGTAAAAGCAGAAAGAAGCGAAGGTTTACGCCACTTAGCAAAAACTAGATCAGTCAGGATTTTGGCAGAGAACATCCTCAAAGGGTGGATATAATCTAGTACATAACACTTTTGTTTTTACTCTGTGGGTTCACTCCAGCATGTCAGAAACCTCTCTAGCTTTCCTGCTCCTCTTAGCTTTCTCTGTAAACCCAGTGCCTGACTCCAGCACGCCTCATCCAAAAGAACCTTCCCCATGATTTAGGCAAAAGGATCTTCTTTGCTTTGATTTTGCCAGCTGGATGCCTTCCCTCTGTTCCTCTGCACATTAACTCTCCATCTATTCTTAAATCTCAACGGAAAACAGATTCCACTCCTGCCAAAACCTCTTAATTTGTTTTGTTTTAAAATCTTATATGAGCCATTCTTGTACACTGGTTATTCTATTTTCAACTTGCCAGAAAAAAGCATTATGCTCTTAAATAATTTTAGAACAGCTTCAAATTCGAAAACTTGCATAGAACCTCATAATCTCTAAGTATATTCTATGTATCAGAAATCTTTTGAAAGCAACATTCTCTATTAGGTAACTTGAAGTGTCATAGCAATTCATAATTCTTCACAACACATTTTGTAGGAATAGTCCAGGGTCTACTCTAGTACTTTCATATGATATCATCAATATATGCTAAATAAATGAAGTTTGAGAGAAAAATTAAAAAAGATTGGGGAAAAACGATGACACGGAGAGAACTCGATCAATGCTGCCCCTAAAAATAACTTTTGGTCCTATCTTCCATTTTACCCACTCAAACTCAACATATTTTGGAAAGAACATTTTAGCAAATATATTACACAATATATTACATGCATATTTTACAATTATGTAACTATGATATTATATAATTGTAACAATTTAGATACTGTCTACCTCAACAATATACATTCCCAAGTATTTGCACTTGGAGAGGTAAGCTGATTTTCTCCTAATACATTTCAGTCTACCAAAAATTATTGAAATTATTTCAAGGGATTTAAAAATCTATATTTTTAAGGGGAAAATCAGAATTGAATGGCAAACAGTAAGACTATTTAGACTATAAAATGGATCCTAAATGAGTTTTAAAATTCTGTATTCATAGTAGTGAATTCAGGGAAAGTTCACAGTTTTCTTCAAAATGACTAACTTACACAGGAACCCACATCATTTACATGTTCCTAATTTACATTTTCTCACAGTTTACCCTATTTTTCAGTTCCATTAAATTTCCTTTGTTAATGTTTTAATTTCTAACATTTGTTCTTAGGTCTCAGAAAACTCCACCCTAAATCATTCCTCAGCAAATGATATTCTCCATTTCCTTCTCCCATACTTTCTCTCTCCTGCTCTGCACCCCAAGAAGCTAACCTTGCTAGCTAGCTGCTAACTGGTCTCAGCCCTTGGGACACACTAGCAGGAGATGGCAGGGAGGGAGCAGAGAAAAACTGGCCATTCCTTCCTGTTCCCTCTCTGCCTCAGAGCTGTGTCTCTGGCAAAGCTGCATCCCTCCAGGACCATCCATCCCGTCCTCATGCTACAACTCCAGCCCACTCCAGGCTTCTCCTTCAGTCCTCTATCCCTTGTTTGCTGTCTTAGGCCTGCCCTGCCCATGACTATGTCATCTGGATTCAGTCTTTATTTGAAACATCTGCTGTGAATGGTTTCCTGCCAGGATGCTGATACTCACCCTACCCTTAAAATGCGCACACTTAACACTTACTAGTTGAAGGCTTAAAACTCTGAACATGAACAAGTTTCCTTAGGGACCAGTTGTAAGATTTGCTATGTTACCTATATTTTTGGAAATTTGTAAAGGAGGATGACAACACCGTCTCTAATGGGGTTTTGACAATATGTTATAGATTGTGTACCTGGTAAGTTTAAAGATGATGTTGGAAGGTAGTGGTAACCTATCACCTATCTCCACTAGTATAAAAGAGCAGAAGAGCACTGGAATTGAACCCAAAAGACCTAGGTAAAAATACTGGTTCTGCTACTTTACTAGCTTAGTGACTCTGGATAAGCCATATCAACTCAACAACTTGCCATTTCCTTATCTACTAGGTGCAGGGGGAAGGTACAGGGGAGTTCCCACACACTGCCCAGCTCTGTATAACTAATCACAAGGTCCACTCACTCATGCTCAAGACCACAAACTTCATGTTTTACTGAGGATTTTGTTTTGTGCCCATCAAAATCTATGTACCATACCAGAAAAAAAAAAAAAAAAGACACTCTTTGAAACACCTCTCTCAAAGATCCGAACACTAACATGCACTCAAGCTGCTTCTTATCTATATAATAAACTCTATACCAAACGCATATAGAAAACATTCAAGAGCACGTAGCACAATTTCAAATATGGTCAATACACTAAGCCATAAAGGAAACCTCAATAAATTCCAAAGAATCACTGTACTCCAACCATAATGTATAAAATTAGAAATAAACGATGGAAGGATAGTAAAAATAGAAAAATATCATCCTAAGAAACCAACCCTCCCATCATGTCCATCCAGACTTTGGAATATTGCTGCAACAAGTCTGAAAGCCCTTCAGAGTGCGCCCTCTCTCCAGTCCCTTCCTATTGCCAACAATTCTTTGATTGGTTAGTTCATTCTCTGTTTCTACAATAATTCTCTGGAACCTTCTCAGCTCCTTCAAGCTATTCTACACTTCCCCCATCACTTTCAGCAGATGTCTCCCACTTCTTCTTAGAGAGAAAACAGAAGGCATTGAGGTGGAACTCCTTCAACTTCCTACATCAAACTGCAATCCCACCCATTTCAGCACCCATCTTTTCCTCTCTCCCTCTTGTAACAAAGTGAGATGATTCCTCTTCCTATGCAACTTTCTTTTCTTTTCTTTTTTTAAGATTTTATTTATTTATTTGACAGAGAGAGAAAGAGGACAAGCAGGGGAAGCAGCAGAGGGAGAGGGAGAAACAGGGAGCCCAATGCAGGGCTCCATCCCAGGACTCCAGGATCACGACCTGAGCCAAAGGCAGATGCTTAACGAGGCTCCCCTCTAAGCAACTTTCTATTTCTGGATCTCAGTTCTCACCCCCACCACCTTCTTAAGAACCATACCCATCAAATTAAATGTTTCACTTCTCTTGTATTCCTTTTCATCAACATCTTTATAAATGTGTTGCTGTGAATTTATTTTTACAATCTTTAAGTATAATGTCTTACAAACAGGACATAAACCCAAAAACTAAAATGGAAAAGACAGAAACATTAACACCAGTGAAATGAAACATTTCTGTTTTGGGGGGAAAAATGCTAACAGTAAAAAGGCAAGAAAAAATCCTGCAATATTACAGACAATAATTTTTTCCGTAGTAAACAGGAGTTTTTATAAATCAATAAGAAAACAAATGGCTTAAACATTTGAAAAAATACATTTTCTCCTCCACAATGAAAGAGATGTGTTTTAAAATAACAATGAAATACTGTCATGACAAAAACCTAAAAGTCTGAGAGAATACAGTATTGTCAAAAATGTAGGGAGACAGGCAGGCTCATAAATTAGTAAGAATATGAATTGCTGCCATCTTTTCTTTTTTTTTTTCATAGCACAGTGAATTTTAATGTCCTCCCCAAAGGGGAGGACACATAGCAGATTTCTGGAAATACCCCAAAATTCGTCCAGTAATTCCACTTCTGGGTATTTATCCAAAAGAAATGAAAACACTAACTCAAAAAGATACCCCCCTTCATGTTATTGTGCCACTATTTACAGCAACCAAGACATGAAAATAACCTAGGGATATATATATATATATACACCCCACATTTTCTTATCCATTTTTCAGTTGGTAAATTTCTATATATATATGGATATTACTCAGGTATAAAAAAAAAAAAAAAAAGGAAATCTTGCCATCTGTAACAACATGGAGGGATCTCAAGGGCTTTTTACTAAGTGAAACAAATCAGACAGAAACAGACATACACGGGGGATCCCTGAGTGGCTCAGCAGTTTAGCACCTGCCTTTGGCCCAGGGCGCGATCCTGGAGTCCAGGGATCAAGTCCCACATTGGGCTCCCTGGATGGAGCCTGCTTCTCCCTCTGCCTGTGTCTCTGCCTCTCTCTCTCTCTATGTCTATCATGAATAAATAAATAAATAAATCTTTTAAAAAAAGAAAAGAAAAGAAAAGAAAAGAAAAGAAAAGAGAAAGAAAGAAAGAAAGAAAGAAAGAAAGAAAGAAAGAAAGAAAGAAAGAAAAAGACATATACTGGGGTACCTGGCTGGCTCAACTGGAAGAGCCTGTGACTCTTGATCTCGGGGTTGTGAGATTGAGCCCCACATCAACTAGAGATTACTTAAATAAACTTTAAGAAAAAAGGGAAAGAAAAAGACATATACTGAATGATATCAATTATCTATGGAATCTTAAAAAAAAAAAAAAAAAAAAAAACCTCCTAGAACTCTCTAGTCAGAGAGTATTCTCAAGTTTAGGATACTTACTGTTAATAACCTAAATCAAAAGAGAGAATAAGAAAAGCAGGCGTCAGAAGAATGTCATTAAAAATTTTTAAAACAATATGACTAAACTGACAACTGTTCAATAAAGAAATATGCTGTGGGGTACCTGGGTGGCAAAGTTGGTTAGGCGTCCAACTTCTGGCTTCGGCTCAGGTCACAGTCTCAGGGTGGGGAGACTGGGCTCCTCACTCAGTGTGGAGTCCAGTTGGGATTCTCTCTCCCTCTGTCCGTCCCCACTGAGCTTGCACTCTCTCCCTCTCTCTCAAATAAATAAATAAATAAATCTTAAAAGGGGGGAGGTACCTGGAAGGCTCAGTTGGTTAAGCATCTGCCTTCACCTCAGGCCATGATCTTGGGGTCCTGGGATGGAGGCCCACATCCAGCTCCCTGCTCAGTGAGGAGTCTGCTTCTCCCTCTCTCTCAGCCCCCTCCCGCCACTTGTGTTCTCCCTCTGTCAAACAAAATCTTAAAAAAAAAAAAAAAAAAAAAAAAGAGGACGGTTGATGATACCACCATTGTTTGGAGTCCTGGCTGTTATGTTTGGTGATATACTCCAAACCACTAAATACAGTAAAATTTATGTTTTGAAGTTTATACACAGTATTTAAAGCCCATTTCCACCCAAAGAATCTTTTGAACATGGGGTTTACATTTTAAAAAGTAAATATCCAATCATTATTCTATCAAAATGTTATGAAACATAATCAAATACAAAATGTGAATCCAAACACACACACACACACACACACACACACAGAGTTAAAGGGATATTTAGGGGACAACTTAAGAAATGTGAATGTGGGTTTCATATTTAGGGTTGCCAGATAAAATATACAATGCCCAGTTAAATGTGAATTTCAGATTAACATCAAATATTTTTTTATTATACACATGTCCCAAATATTGCAAGAGATATACATCACTAACAAAGTATTATTTATCTGAAACCCAAATTTACTTGGACATTCTGTATTTTTATTTGCTAAATCAGGCAACTATATTTTCGATAATATTATAACAATGTTAAATTTGTTGGGTGTGATAATGGTAATACAGTTATGCAGGAGAAGGTCCTTGTTAGGACATACACAATGATGTTTTTAAGGGTCAAATGTTACTATGTTGCAACCTTCAGGTAATTAAAGAAAATACATATATATGTGTGTGTGTGTGTACATATATATGCACATATATTTAGAAAAAACAAATGAGGCAAAATGTCAACCATTCATGGATATAAGCAAATTGTTGAAATTTTTCAAAACAAAAAGTTGGGGGGGGAAATATGGTGATTATTTACTAAATTGCTTTTACTTTTTGTTTGGTGGACTGCTTTCACTTTTGAATTAAGTCTAAAATTATTCCAAAAGTATCTGCATATTTAACATTTTAGACAAGTGCTTTCAAAACTGTTGCCAAAACTATTCCTTTAACTGCTGCAAAGTAAACATTTGTCATCCTCAGGAATATTTTGATTTAATCATTTTAACTTATGTTTTGTTCCTTATATTAAAATTTTAGCATTAAAAAGTAATCCAAGGTGACTCTCATCAAACTTATAAATTGAAACAGCATGTCCTCCACCTTTTTGGGATACTACCCACCTGCTACTTCAGCATAATTTCCATTAGGACAATTAGATAATAAGGGTGGTGCTTTAAAATAAAAAGGGTTGTTTTCAATTTGTTTAAAATGCAGGAATACTACTTTTCCTGTTTCTCCCCACTCCCCTCATCATTCCATTATTATCTCCAGAAATGATAGAATCAGAGACAATGATTCCAGCTGGAATGCTGAGCATAATTACATCTTTTAAAAACTAGCATTATATCATTCTCAACATAGACCACTTTCTGATAAAAGTAGATCACTTCAGGTTTCTAAGAAGATCTTTAAAAACTAAAAGACTGAACTATATGTTAGCACCCATAAATTCTCTTTAAATGAAAATCTTTTTTTAAATGCCTTCAGCTGAATTGCAAAAGAACCCTCATAACCTAAAGTACACCAATTTGTTCAGTTTACTAGTATAATTAAGCCTATTTAAGTATCTAAATAACTAGCAAGTGTGGGGAGGGGGGAGCTTAAACCTCTAGAACAACCAGCATAAGAAATGGCTTAATTTCTGACTCTAACAGAGTTTGAAGATGCAAATGACTTTTTAATGCCTCATGCATTCAAGCAATAAGCATTTATAAGTGTCTATATGTGCCGCTGGGAGACAAAATAACAGCCAGCAATTTCTTCAGCAAATCTTCCATGTTAATTCACTCATGATACTCTGATTCTGGACTGGCTTAGACAAAACTATGCTAGGTGAGATCTATTCCAGTCCACTACTAGTTCAGATGAATGTCCTGAATTATGCTTATGCATTAACTTTCAAACCAATTTGAATTCATCCAAAAGAAAAAAAAGGTGTGAAAAATATCCCTGATTCTTTTTTTTTTTTTTAATATATTTATCCATTTCAGAGTGAGAAAGAGCATGAGCAGGAGGGGCAGAGGGAAAGGGAGACAGCATCTCAAGCAGACTCCTCGCTGAGGGCTCAATCCCACAACCACGAGATCAGGACCTGAGCCGAAACCAAGAGCCGGACACTCAATCGACTGAGTCACCCAAGTGCCCCAATATCCCTCATTCTGAACCTGGTTGAGGTTTCTCCTGGATTAGCAAATAACTGATTCTATGGAGGGAATGAGAAAACAAACATATCCATAGAGAGGCAAATGGATCTAGAAACTCCTAGAGACACCGACACTCTCACACAGACACACAGGCTGACAGCCTTCAGAGTCAGCAGAGATTGCTTTGTGCATCTTCACTGATGGCTTGGTTACTCATTTTTCATTTATTCTGCAAGCATGGATTGACCACTGAGCATCTACTTCATAGCAGGCAGTGAGCTGGACTCTGCAACTTAAAAGACCCAGAAAACAAAGTATTTACTAAAGGAATATTTGGTCACCAGGTGAGCAATATGAGATAAGTGAGATAGACGGATGGAGTAAGGGGTAGCCTTGGCAGACCCAGAGATGAGAGAAGGTCCTAGCCTTTTCCAAGGATCTTCAAGTAGTTTGTCACAGCTGGTGCTTTAACAGCAAAGAACTAAGACAGATAAAGTGGGCAAGAGGCAGGGACTAGGTTCTTAAGGACCCTGTAGAACACATCAGTGAGTCTGTACTTCCTCCTGAGAGTACTGAGAAGTCTTAATTAAGCAGAATGGAATAATCAGATTTTGTGTTAGAAATACTGCTCTTGATACATTGGAGAATAGAATGGGAGGAAACCATAGACAAGGACACCGGCACTCACATCTCCAGGCATTCTGGTTGCCAGATAAAAGTGTGTTTCCGGAAGAAATATTTGTGGGGGTATTTGTGTGGTTCACTGAAGCAAAGACAACTGAAAGTAGAACTGTGGTGGTTTTCATTGCCATGAAGAAGGTACAGATTGCCTTGCAACTGTGCTTTAGGCTTCTCTTAAAGAAACTGTACACAGCATGGCAGTGTGGCTTAAAACATGTGTTCAGATCCTAATATCTGCACATTTCTATGAGAGATGAGGGCATGGGTTGCAATTGCTCAGTTTTTCTTCCCTCATCTCTTGTTTCAAAATAAAGGCTTTCACTCAGTTAAAAAAAAAAAAAAAAAGAATAGTAAGCAGATTTTGCTTTACACAACTTAAACTAAATGAACGCAAATATCTAATTCTTGAAAGGCTTAATATTGTTAAAAGGGAATAACTTCTTAGAGTTATCCTTCAAGGATGCTGCCTTCATAGAGAATCTTCAGGAATAGCAAAATGTAAAAGCAACTAGTGAAGAGCTTAGGAGGGACAACTCTAAACTTCAGGCTGAAATAGATTTTATTGGAAAACAACTGAAAATAAAAGGAAAATTCAGACAATTCCAAACCAGATTAACTGGTGACTTTACAAGAAGAATGAAACTACCAGAACTTGATAAATCATAATCTATTACATCACATGGCTTTCCCAATTAGAGTGTGCCCTTCACCCAAGGGCCTTCATCTAAAAAAAAGATCTCTCACCCTCTACTTAGATTCTCACCCTTGATCCCATGCTTCCCTACCATTGCTTCCTCCAAATCAAAGGCCTTATTGCCAGTGCATAGAAGTGAACATTTCTTAAAATGGAGACCTCTGTTTTCTTACTCCTTGAATAATTTCCGCCAAGGGATTTTTCTAGCCTGCCATCTATCCATCCTGATTTTCCTTTACTATGTGATGAATTTTCCCCCACAATCCCCACATCCTGAAAATTATAGGACTGCCTTTAGGTTTCATTCAGTCTTCACACAAACTTCCTGAACATTTTGAACCTAAGAAGAAATTTGAGACTTTTTTCATCTCCAACTTTAATTTTGAATACTCAATTTTAGTTTCAAAAATTGCTATTGTTTAATAACATAAATGGAAGTTTTATAGAATGGTTCTCAGTAGTGTTTTATAAAGTAATTATTAATCTTACCGAGTGTATTATTTACATTTTATTCTCTGTAGATAGTAAATATTACATTTAACAGAAACGTTTAATAATGATTATAAGAATAATACTAAATTTATTTAATACTAAGACAGTCACATGGCCAATTCAGAAACTGGAAACATTTGATATGGTAAAGCCAGTGTCATATGCCTACAGCAATATCTTCATTTATCTTAATAACACAAATGTAAAAGTAATTTAATATATTTTTAATTGGAATATTCTTAAACATGTTGAACACAGTATTTTAAATACAGTAATAGGAGTACATAGTTAATACATATAAACTTAAATATATAAATAGGGTTTTTTTGTGGGTTTTATGCTGTTGATTTTAATGTATATATCCACATTTGGAATCTGGTCCTTTAAGAGTAAATCAATAGTACTCTGATTCATAAAATTTCTTTTTAATTGAGTCAGAATTTTAAGTCCCAAGTGAATTTAAAATTCTTTTATTTAGTCAGCTCTCAAAGACTATTCCCATATGCATTTCATACCCACACGATTTTTTTTAATTCACTGAGTTATAACTGTTTATGATCATTCTTCTACTGAACAAAGTATGACTGAAATCAGTAACCATTACTCTCATTCACATCTGTATGCTCAGTCTCCAGCATGAAGCCTAGCACATAATGAGAACCAACTCTCTTTTTGTTGAATTGAATTTATATATAACAAAATTCAGGGTCCTCCAATAAGCAAAGAGATACATTTTCTAGCTAAGCATGATAGACTTTTCTCTTCTTTTTTTTAAGATTTTATTTATTTATTTGAGAGAAAGTGAAAGAGAGAGAGAGAGAGAGAGAGAGAGAGAGACAAGCAGGGGGAAGGGCAAAGGGAGAAGCAAACTCCCCACTAAGCAGGGAGCTGATGGGGCTCGATCCCGGGGCCCTGGGATCATGACCTGAGGTAAAGGCAGACACTTAATCGACTGAGCCACCCAGGCACCCGCATGATAACCTCTTTTATAAAACAAAATGATTTGCTTTTCCCAGCTACACAACAGAACTACTTTCCCGTGTCCACTCTGAAGATTTATTAATTCTCCTTTAGAAGACAAAAAAACACTCGGCTCATTATTTCCCCAGTATTTGAAATGAGTACCTTACTTTAAAAAGACAAAACATTACCGAAAGATTAAATCCAATATTAAAAGGACACATAGCTACACATATAGAACTCAGAAACATCTGGCATTCATGAAAATGATTTAAGGCCAAGAAAATTCAGCTCATGGAATTTCAGAGAGAGAAAAAAATTTCCATTGCTAAAAAGTCTAAGGTACTTTCTATGCCTTTCTGAACTCTGTGTTAATAATTTCCCCTCCTCAGTCTGTTTGTAAGAACCAAATGATGAACGAGTCTAAAACTACATTATCAAATTGTAATTCCCTCAAAATGATTTAAAAGAACCTGCCAAAATATCTAACAATTACACTTAAAAATATTTTTACTATAAACTGGCTAACTTGAATTAAATACTAACTGGTTACCTACCACCCAGCTTTATCAACTCTCCATATTTTGACATACTTATTTCAAAATTTAAGTAGTAAAACGTTAGATACAATTGAAGACACCCTTTGTGTCCTAACTCCTGAGAGTTAACAATCCTGACTTTGAAATCATCCCATGCATTCCATTTTAGAAATACATTCTGATTTAGTTACCCATTTTTGAGACATCTGCTAATTATCCCCCCAAAACAGACTCTTCATCCTTTCTCCTACTGCACTTTTTCTATTTTTGATAATCCTTTATACAGTCTAGATAATAATCCATAGTCAATTATTTTTGATGCAAATACTTTCTCCCAGTCTATGTTCCACCTTTTCACTTTTCCAATGATGTTTTTTCTTGGCTAAAAGTTTTAAATTTTAGTACAGCCAAATGTATCCAGCTTTACCTTCATAATTTAGGCTTTCATATATCTATTTCTTTTTTTGAAAGACAGAGAGCTCAAGCAGGAACAGGGGGAGGAATAGAGGGAGAGAAACAAGCAGACTCCTCAATGAGCAGAAAGCGCAACATGAAGCTCTATCCCAGGACCCTGAGATCATGACCTGAGCCAAAATCATGTCGGGTGCTTAACCAACCAAACCACCAAGGTGCCCCTATGCTTTCACTTCTTATATAAGAAATTCTACCTTTTCCCAGGTTCATAAAGATATTCCTCTATATTTCCCTCAAGAAGGTTAAGTATAGGACATTAATTCGATGTAATTTATGTTTATGTGCGTGTCCGGGTGGCTCAGTCAGTTAAGCATCTGCCTTTGACTCAGGTCATGATCCCAGAGTTCTGGGATCAAGCCCTGAATCTCTCCCTCTTCCTCGCCCTGTCCCTCTGCTCAGGTTGTCACTCTCAAATAAAAGAAATATTTTTAAAATAATAATAATAACTTATATTTATGTTTAGAAGAAAAGGTACCTAATTTTATTTTACTTTTCACATAATCAATTGTCTCACTCCTGTTTATTGACTAGACTATCTTTTCCCCCCACTGATTTGCAGTGCCACTTCAATGGTATGTCAAGTTGTCATGCAACTTCTGAATTTTCTATTTTGTCCCATTTGTTTGCCTATATAATGGAATACTGAATGATTCTGTTGACTAGAGTAACAGGGAATTAGATTGGAAAGCTAGATGAAGACTAAGTACAGTTCAAGTAGAGTAGTGAATATAATAATGGTCTCCCACCAGTCTTCAAAATCTGGTCAGGTAGCAGTCATCTAGGGCAGCAGTCAGTAAATCATGGCCTGTGGGCCAAACTCAATCTGACGCCTGTTTTTGTAAATAAATATTTGCTGGAGTACATTTATATATATTATTTCTGTGGCTGCTTTGATTACAATGGTAGAACTGAGTAATTGGGACAGAGATCATATGGCCCCCTAAGTCTAAAAGCCTTCCTACATGGACCTTTAAAGAAAATATTTGCCAACCCTTGATCTAGAGATCCAACTATATAATCTCAACCTAGATTCCATGGTACTGATATCTCCTTATGACCTATATAATTTTGCTTCCATAACCAAAGTAGACAGTTCTGGGATAAAAACAAAAAATTCTAATCCTAAACATTATGAAGTAGGCCTATACCCTTTCCTTTAAATTCACTTCAAAGGACTGATTAAAAATGTTCTCCATCTATGTTGATGGCATAATTTCACCTTAGGAATTACGACAAAACTTAAAATGTAATTGAATACATTGGTTAATTATTCTAGAGACAGAAACAGGCCTATTACATTCTGTTTCTCAAAATTCAGAATTTAAATGAATCTGGGATATGTTAGTTTTCAAAAAAACAATGTAGTATGACTCTGATCTCACTTCTTACAGATAATGCCATCACTGGGTTAGGGCATAATCCTTTTGCTTTAGCTGTCATAAAAATTTGATATGAGAAATATTCATTTAAAAATATTCCTGGTCTTGAGGTGCCTGGGTGGCTCAGTTGGTGCAATATGTGACTACTGATCTCGGGGTCATAAGTTTAAGCCCCACCATGGATACAGATATTTTAATTAATTAATTAATTAATTCCTGGTCTTTAATGAAAGTGTAGCAATAGATACTGTCCATTTTGTATTCAACATTGCTTATGATTTTCTAACGGATAAAATGATCAGGGAAATTTTGTCCAAATCATGCTGTTCAATGTACTTTACCTATAGGAAATGACTGTTCTAAGAAGAGGAATGGAGAGAATAAGTGCTCAGTCCATTAGGTGGAAGAGAGAAGGGGAAAACTGAGAAAAACAGCAAATGGCTTAGTCTTGGATAAATAACTAAAGGGATTCAGACCAGGCCTCCCACATCGTCTAAAAGGCCACAGCTAGCATTCCAGGTATCCTGCTCATAGCCTCCAAGTGCTAGAAGCCAGAACAAAAAAAAAAAAAAAAAACATCAAGACCTTAGATTAGCTGACTTTAAAGGCAGGACAGGTCTTTTCTATGTGATATACACATTGTTCTTAGGAGGGTAAGTAGAGACATCCAAATAAAAGATGATAGGATGTAAAAGGGAGTTGGAAATAATTTCTCATTAGGGAAACACTGAAAATTATTTTGTAGAGAGAAGGAGGAAAAGGAAAGAATATTGTGCCTTCCACTCCTATTCCCAGGTCTCTTGGGCTATGATGTCGCCTCTCAAGAGATGGAAAAACCCGGCTGTCTGATTAATGGAAACAGAGATTTTCAGAATAGCTCTACACTCTATTTAATTCTCTCCCTCCCTGACTCTAGAAATGCTTGATTTGGCTGTGTAAAAGTAATTCTAATTATAGTGATTTACATGAACTACTTACCATTTATGCCTAATTACCTCACAGCACAATAACAATTATGCATACATTAAATGTGTCAGATTAACCTGGTTGTAAGTTTTATTTGATAACAAAGGTAAAGTGTTCATAAATGCTCATTCCTCATAGTTTGTTGTTTCAATAGCATGGTCATCTGCTCATAATTTTTTTCAAATTTTTATTAGAGAAAACACTGTTATACAGGTAGGAAAAACTGCCTGGTAGACTGCCACCAGTTTTACCCTCATCAAGAATTCAGACATTTTGTGAAGGTGCATTTTAATATTATAGTTTAGCCTTACAGCAAGTTTCTTAGGAGTACAATGAAAAAAAAAAAGTACATTCACTGTAATGAATGTTTAAAATTCTGCATTAAAAACAATTGCACAAGGGGAACCTGGGTGGATCAGTCAGTTAAGCCCACAACTCCTGGTTTCCACTCAAGATTGAGACTGAGCCCCACATCAGGCTCCACACTTAGCACAGAGTCTGCTTGAGATACTCTCTCCTTCATCCTTTGCCCCTCTCACTTGTGTACTCTCTCTCTCTCTAAAATAAATAAATCTTTTTAAAAAATGCTCAAGGGCCCCTGTATGGCTCAGCTGGTCCCTTTATGCCCCTGTATGGTGCAGCTCTTGACCTCAGGGTCATGAGTTCAAGCCCCACAGTGGGCATAAAGCTGACATTAAAGGAAAAAAAAAACACACACACACACACACAAATGCCCATATTGCTAAGTGAAATATGTCAGACAGAGAAAGACAAGTGCTGTATTTTCTCTAAAAACGTCAAATTTGTAGAATGATGGTTACTGGGGGCTGTGGGCAATGACAAGATATTAGTCAAAGAGTACAAAGTGCCAGCTATAAGATGAGTAAGTTCTGGGGATCCATGTACAGTATGGGGACTAAAAATTAACTAAAAAATAAACAGTATGGAGGTCCCTCAAGAAGTTAAAAGTAGAGGTACCCTATGACCCTGCAATTGTACTATTATTTACCCAAAGGATACAAGCATAGTGATTCAAAGGGGCACCTGCACCCCAATGTTTAGAGCATCAATGTCCACAACAATCAAACTATGGAAAGAGCCCAGATGTCTATCAACAGATGAATGGATAAAGAAGATGTGGCATACATACATACACACAGACACACAGACACACACACACACACACACACACACACATGCACTGGAATATTACTCAACCATCAAAAAGAATGAAATCTTGCCATTTGCAATGACATGGATGGAGCTAGAGAGTATTATGCTAAGCAAAATAAGTCAGAAAAAGACATATATTATATGTGGAATTTAAGAAACAAAACCGATGAACACAGGGGAAGGGAGAGAAAAATAAGATGGAAACAGAGTGAGACAAACCATAAGAGACTCTTAACTATAGAAACAAACTGAGAGTTGCTGGAGGGGAGGTGGGTGGTGGATGGGGTAACTAGGTGATGGACATTAAAGGGAGCACTTGATAGAATGAACATTGGGTATTTTATGCAACTGATGAACCTCTAATTCTACCTGTGAAACTAATACACTACTGTTAATTAAACTGAATTTAAATTAAAATTTTTTAAAAAAGAAAAAATTATATACTCAAAAGTAGTTAAGACAGTAGGTCCTAAATGTTTTTACCATTAAAAAAAATGGTAATTATGTGAAAGGATGCAGATATTAACTAACCTTATTGTGATAATCATTTTGCAATACATGAGTATCAAATTATCACTTTGTATCCCTTGAACTGTAATTTCTCAATAAGCTTAGAGAAAAAATAAAATCATAAATATTAGTTCCCAAAATCAACAAATCTAAAAATAAAGTTCTCCTTTCACTAAAACAACCTAGTAGCCCAAATTTTCCTTCTCTGATTTTTAGAAGAAATAGGTCTCACAATTATATGGTCAATCAATCTTTGACATAGCAGGAAAGAATATCCAATCTCTTAAAGATAGCCTCTTCAACAAATGGTGGTGGGAAAACTAGATACCTATGTGCAAAAGAATGAAAATGGACCACTTTCTTATGCCATACACAAAAAATAGATTCAAAATGGAAGACCTAAATGTGAGAAAGGAAACCATCAAAATCCTAAAGAGCACAACAGTAACCTCTTTGACACCAGCCATAGCAACTTCTTACTAGATAGGTCTTCTAAGACAAGGGAAACAAAAGCAAAAATAAACTACTGGGACTTCATTAAAATAAAAAGTTCTGCACAGTGAAAGAAACAATCAACAAAACTAAAAAGCAACCTACAGAATGAGAGAAGATATTTACAAATGACATGTCCAATAAAGGGTTAGTATCCAAAATACATGAAGAACTTATCAAACTCAACATCAAAAAAACAAATAATCCAGCTAAAAAATGGGCAGAAGACATGAACAGACATTTTTCCAAAGATGATATCCAGATGGCCAATAGGCCCATAAAAAGATATTCAACATCACTCATCATCAGGGAAATACAAATCAACACTACAATGAGATATCCCCTCAGACCAGTCAGAATGGCTAAAATTAACAACACAGGAAACAACAGGTGTTGGCGAGGATGTGGATAAAGGGGAACACTCTTACACTGTTGGTGGGAATGCAAACTGGTGCAGCCACTCTAGAAAACAGTATGGAGTTTTCTTAAAAAGTTAAAAAGAGATCTACACTATGATCCAACAATAGCACTAGTAGGTATCTACCCAACAGATACAAAAATACTAATCCAAAGGGATACATGCATCCTGAGGTTTATAACATTATCAGCAAATGCCAAATTATGGAAAGAGCCCAAATGTCCATCAAGTGACAAATGGGTAAAGAGCAGTAGTATATTTATACAATGGAATATTACTCAGCTATAAAAAAGAATGAAATCTTGACATTTGCTATCATGTGGATGGAGCTAAAGAGTATAATGCTAAGCAAAATAAGTCAGAGAAAGATAAATACCATATGATTTCACTCATGTGTGGAATTTAAGAAACGTGTGAACATTGGCGAAAAAAAAAAAAGAGGCAAACCAAGAAATAGATTCTTAACTATAGAAAACAATCTGATAGTTACCAAAGGGGATGGAGAAGGGTGATGAGTTAAATAAGGGATGGGAATTAAGAAGGGCATGTGCTGTGATGAGCACCAGGTATTGTACATAAGTGTTGAATCACTAAATTCTACACCTGAAACTAATATTATGCTGTATGCTAATTAATTGGAATTTAAATTAAAAATTGAAAAAGAAATAGGTCTGTAGCATCTTTACAATTTTCAAAAACTAAAGCTTTTAAGCAGTCTCTCCTATGCTGTGCTGTCCGCTGCTCCCTTCTGGTGTATTCAATAAACTTTTATCTCCTTTGTTCTGCCTTGGGTGAATTCTTTCATTGCCTGCACTGCCGGTTTCCACCTGACCAGCTGCCCCACAGTGGACCTCCCATCTGATCCAAAGAGGCACCACAGTTGGTGGCCCATATGGGGAGACTTTGTGCTTCCAGCCTCAAGCCAAGGTTACTCCTAGATGAGGATCCAAAGCCCCAGAGAGGAACCAGCTAGATCGCCTTAGGGAAGCTTTCTTCCCTCTCCTTTCTCTTTTTGGCCTTCCAGGGGTCAAACCCTAGTACTCCTCAGACAATTAAAGGTCTCTAGCCAGGGTGGCTCCCTGGTCTGAAGGTCTGAGGACAAACAGGTCATACTGCCATGCTTATGAGGGTAAAGGACCCCTTTCCTCTCCTCTATTCAATAAACTTCTATCTCCTTAACAAACAAATACACAAAAACTAAAGCTTTTATCTATGTTTTACTCAAATTATATTAGATGTTTGGGTCTCTTTCAATGTCAAAGATTTAGCAAGCTTAAGGGACTACAGGGCAAATACTACCACAAAGAAATGCTAATCTATCTACAAAAGACTTATTCACATATACATTAGGATTTAACAAATATGAGCTTTCATTAGACACATTTAAAACTACCTGAGAAGGGATCCTGGGTGGCTCAGCGGTTTTTAGCACCCGCCTTCGGCCCAGGGCATAATCCTGGAGTCCCGGATCGAGTCCCACATTGGGCTCCCTACATGGAGCCTGCTTCTCTCTCTGCCTGTGTCTCTGCCTTTCTCTCTTGCTGTCATAAATGAATAAATAAAATCTTAAAAAAATAAAATAAAATAAAACTACCTGAGATGTCAAATCTCTTACATCAGATTACAACTACACATTAAAACCAGAGATTCTACATAGTAAATATTACATTTACTTACTGCTAAATAATTGTAAATTTACCAAGCAGACCCATCATTGCCAATTCAGAAATCACAGGAGGAAGTGTGGGAGAAAAGCCCTGTGAAGAGCCAAATAATTATTTTATGAGAAAAGCGAAACAATAATTTTAAAGAAAAAAAAAACATGTTGTTGAACTGGCAGCCAGATATATTAAGATTAAAGGCTACTTTTCACTGGATATAAGTTCACCAATCACAGTAAGATGAGCCCTACAGATGATACAGAGCCGAGAGGAGGGGAAAAAAAGGACCGTATTTCTAAAAGGACCAGAAAGAGAATAAAACAGAAAATTCGTGAAAGCAATTTAACTCTCAGATAACCAAAAACCCAGTTAAGTAAAACATCCTGCCTCCTGGCTATGACACATAACCAAGCCAATGTTTTATTTGGAAGACCATCTGTATTACAAACTATAATTAGGTACACAGTACATAAGCAGTCTATGCTTTGCAAATTTTTAGTTCTTTCCAGTATTGTGGTGATACTGGAAGATGAAGAAAGGGTGCCCATTGAAAGGGATAAATTCCTTATTATTTCCTATAATAAGTGCTGGACTGGCCAATCACATTGGCCACCACACTCACAGTCTACTTCTGAGGGAACCACTATAATCACCAGAGCCCTGAATGGTACCTGAGGCAGAGATCTGATCTTTACCCTGAATCGTGGCCTCCAAGAGACTCGGTATGAAAGCTTTGCCCAAACAGGGATAAAGTGATTGGGTTTCCTATCAGATTCTAACTGAGGAATTTAAACCACAGACACAGGAAGAGAATTAATAAATGGGCAGAACAAACTGAAGTGGAAACAGACATGGGGAAGGAACAACATAGTAAGCAAATTACATGAGTGACAGAGCACTGGAGCAAGAATCAGCAGGTACCTGTTACCACTGCCAGTCAAGTCATCAACACTTTCAGAACCACTGATGCAAAGCCCCAGGCTCTGGCTCTGGGAGGCCTGGCTGTATCCTGGAGATGGCCTTCACTGCTATTTGCATATGTAGTCTTATTTTAAATCTCCATCTCTTGTAACTTAAATGAATCCTCAGTCCATTTAACCAAAAGATTTGTTAATGCAATGACAGCATTTTTCTTTCTCATAAAAATACAACTATGTAAGTATATGCTAAAGTGCTTTTTTAAAAGTAAAATTACTTTGATTAGAGTTTTTAAATAAAGTACTACTTTATTTTTTAAAGTAGTACTTTAAAAGTACTACTAACACATATATTACCTTTTCTCTAAAGAACTCATAATAATAGAATGTTTGTACATGAGGGAGGATGGTTGGCCAGTCAATTAAAAGAAAACTAGTGTCTTCAGTTGAACCATATTCTAACTCTTCTTCATTAATATCCCTCATAATTTGAAGAGGACACAATTGATGACAATGGCTTTTATAATGGGATAAGGAATGGGAGTTTTCCTGTTGTCTCAGAATTTCAGCAAAAGCTCAAAGCTAAGGACAAGGAAAAACAAGTATTTAAAAAAAAAAAAAAAGAAGTATTAGTCATACCAATGCAGGAATTACTTTAAAAAGAAAAAAGAAGCAAAAACAGCCCCAAAGTCAAAGTGGAACTGAAGAAAGTAATCAAGGTAGAAAGCCACTAGCTAAGTAAGGAATGTGGTGGCACCCTACCCCAGATAAACCTCACAGCAAGAGCAAAAGCGAGTGGTCTCCAAGGGAAGCAACCAAAGAGATTAGGAGTGAGTGTAAGACGAGATGGGTATCCCCCTCTCCAACTGGATGCTTGTTTTGGGGAGGAAATCCACAGGCAGTTACTAAAGCAAGCTGTGGAAGTGTCCATGGAAGAACCTGACATAGGTCTCCAAGAGGCTGACTGAAGCTAGAGTAGGGACTGGAGAAAGGAGACGTTAGGCTTCCTGTAGCCTAAATAGACACCATAAAAAGGTATAGTGGCTAGAACTGTCCTGACAGGAGCCCACTCAAGAAGGTTAAGTGTAAAGGCAAGGGGGACCAGCAAAATGCAGTGGTGCAAGGTGTTCAACTAGAGGCATAAGAGGTCCAAAAGTGGAGCAGTGGGGAGGTCTCCATGGGAGTCCAAAAGAACCCACCAGTGTGCCCCTCCACAAAGCTCTAGCATGTGAGTGTCTACCACACAAAAGGCCCTTAACTGTTTACTTAAGACTTTGCTGTTTTATTCCCATCTTCCATCCCCTTATTCTGACCCTAGAGAAGCCAAGCAAGCAGAGAAAAGAGGAGGAGGAGGGAAAGGAGAAGAACAAATCACTCCACCTTCTGTACTGCTGATCCTGGGACAGGCTTGAGCTAGAGGAAGGGAAAATTTTTAAATTATACAATTTTCGTTTAGACTAGATGGCATCAATCATTACCTAAATATGAAGCTATTTGAATCCCTCCAAAGGTAAAAGAGAGCTATGGAGCATCAAGAATCCTGATTCCCATCAGGAATGGGGATCTAACACAGCTTGTTTAAAGGAACTGAAAAGGGGCACCTGTGTGGCTCAGTCCCCTGGGTGTCTGCCTTCAGGTCAGGATCCCAGAATCCTGGGATGGAGCCCCGAGTCAGGCTCCCTGCTCAGTGTAGGGCTGGCTTCTCCCTCTCCCCCTGCCCCTTCCACCTATTCATGCTCTCTCAAATAAATAAAATCATTTTTTTTAAGATTTTATTTATTTATTCATATAGATGCACAGAAGGAGGCAGAGAAGGAGAAGAGGGAGAAGGAGAAGCAGACTCCCTGTAGGGAGCCTGATATGGGATTTGATCCCAGGATCAAGGACTCGATCATGACCAGAGCCAAAGGCAGATGCTCAACCACTGAGCTACCCAGGCACCCTTCAAACAAATAAAATCTTTTAAAAAAGGAACTGGTGAGAAATTTCAAGCAGTTTCATGATTGTATTGACTGCATTTAATCCATTTAATAAAATGCTTACACTTTTAACTGTTCCGTCTTTAATATCACACAAACCTTACCTTTGAAAAAAGGCCTCCCGCGTCTATACTGTATCCTTTAAGGTCCTCATGTAATTTCTGCAAACACTGTATGACTCTTCTTTGATGCTTATCATCCTTCAGCTCATGAGCTTTGATCAGAAAGTCATAGTGATCCAGTGGTCCATGGCAAACAGCCAAAGCTTTTGAATAAACCTCCGTAGCAGCAGTTGAAGACGAAATCTCAGGTGTCTGAACTGTATAGGCTACAAACAAAAATATATATAAAATTTTAGACTTTCTTAAATGAAGATATTTCATAGTACTCCACATGTTTCTTAATAGTCACATTAAAACCTTTCAGATACAAGTATATGTATGTGAGCAGTTATTGTAAATCTCATTTTGATATAAATAAAACATTTTAGGGTGCCTGGCTGGCTCAGTCAGTGGAGTGCGCAACTCTTGATCTCAGGGTCATGAGTTCGAGCCCCACCTTGGGCGTGAAGCCTACTTAAAAAGAAAATCAAAAGATAAAACACACTTCGAACAATGAATATAATTATCTCATTTTAATAAAAGGGAGCAAACCCCAAACCCATAAGCTATCATTGCAACTCCTCTTCTAGAAAACCTAGCCTTCCATAGAGTCTCAGCTTTACCTCCACTCCATTAAATGGGCCACCTGATTCATCAGATCCTTCCCCACAGCAGGGCTGGCATGTTTGAGTTACACCAACTTCTGGTTCTTGAGTACCAAAGCAGAGACACAGAGACTATCACAAAGGATTTTCTACTGCCCCTTTATTCTCTATCCAAAACTACACAGCATTCAGATATTACCACTTTGATTTCAACACTTATAGGATTCCTTTCCTTTTCTGTAACTTTTAAGTTGAACACACAAAGAGTTGAAACACAACTGTGCCTGTTTCAAAACAGTGAGGTTTTCTGATCCTTTTTTTAGCCTCTCCTGGGAGAGAAATGATTGGCCATAGCAAGACCAAACATAATTCTATTCCTTATCTGGGCCAGGTGCAATGAGCAAGTAACTCCCTTTCTATTTATATTATTATTTACTCTTTTGTTGAAATATAATTGATATACACTGTTATATTAGTTTCCAGTGGATAACACAGTGATTCAACAATTCTATACCTTAAACGTTCTCACCACAGTAAGTGTAGTTACCATCTGTCACCATACAAAGTTATTATAATATTATTGACACCTCTTTCTGTATTTTTTAGAAGCAACAATAAACAGCAGCAAACTGGCACATTTTTAGACAGGGCTGGCACCCTTCTTTAAGTTAAAGATTTTACAAAAATATGTTGCCAGTATTATCCTTGTTTCATTGAATATCATGTTTCCTTTGTTTCAGTAACATGAATATTACTTACTTAGGGGAAAAAATTAACAGGCTGTGTTATTTCCATCTTTTTCTGAAGAAAGGAAAGAAAATTCTAAATAAACAATGAGTGTTGGGGATAGGGCAGGGTTGTCTTCTAATAACTATTCTTCTTTTCTGACCAGAAGTTTTAGCTGGGTATGAGGCTGCCCAGTTAAATAACCCATTTCTGGCCTCTCAAGCAGCCAGGCACAGCCATATGACCAGTTCTAACCAACAGTATGTGAACAGAAACATGTGCAGCTCTGCTACATTCCCTTAAAGAGGAAGGCATGCCCTGCTTCCCATTCTCCCCTTCTTCTAATTGGAATGTAAGTGTGCTGCCTGCAGCTGGGAGAGACAACCTGGCAAGGGGAGGCCCACAGAATGCTGAGCAAAGCAGAGCAAAGTTCTCCAACACTGCTGAGCTGCCAAACCAGCTTTGGACCACCTAACTGGATTTTTATGTAAAAGATTAATAAACTTCTATCTTGCTCTTCAACCAGTTCCTCAATCACCCATCAACACTACTCGCTTTATGTAGCAAATACTCTATAATCATCCCCCTCCTGCTCTTCCTCATGCTACCATCCTAGCTGGGGCTCTATGATCTCTGGTTTGGCCTCCTTGCCTCTGATCACCTCCACTGCCCCAAATTTACCACTACCACAATCTGTAAAATATCTTTCATCAACTACAGAGATGATCTTGCTAAAATCCAAACTGTGATTGTATTAACATTTTTTCTTAGAACTCATCTCATTGTTTAAAGGAGTAGTTTTCAAAGATAATTTTAACAGTAGCACTTTATGTGTGTGTGTGTGTGTATATATATATATACACACACACACACACACAAAACCTTCCATGCAATCTTAAATTGATTAAAGAGAAAACTGGGAGAGGAGGTACAAAGTCCCACCCCCTTCCCATCTCCCTCATTTCTACAACTGTACCACCCCCACTTCCAAAGAAGCCTGAAGCCACTTTCCACTTTTTGAATCACTTTAAGTATAAACAGTGTACAGAAATGAGCACAGCAGGCCTGAGATTATGCTCTTAGAAAGGTCTGCTCACAAGGTGGACTCTTGGCTGGGAACTTGGATTCCAAGAGGGTTCCCACTATTCCCAGAAATAGAAAGAGCAACTTACTGTGCCTAAACTATTTGTACCATGTACAAGTTATGTGGTTTATGCTGAACACCTAGTTTCCTTCTATATGGCCAGAATTTTGGTACATGCTAGGCAAAGAGTAGCTATGTGACTACACCACCCCCCACTACCCTAGGTATTGGGTCTTTAATGAGCTTCTCTAATAGATAATGTTTCACATTTGTTGTCACAGTTCATTGCTAGAGAAATTAAACATGTCTATGTGACTCTACTAGGAGAAGACTCTTAGAAGCCTGCACCTAATTTCTTCCAGACTTTGTTCCACATGCCTTTCCCTTTTGCTAATTGTGTTTGTACCCTTTTGCTGTAATAATTCACAGCTATGAGTACAACTATATGAGTCTTGTGAATCCTCCTAGCAAATCATCAAACCTGGAGGTAGTTTTGGGGATCCCCAAACAGAGTGTCCTCATTCTGGGGTTCAAGAAATTTGTAATAGGGCCCCAGCCTGCATTTCCAGAGTACTCTCCAAAAGATAGCCACTGAAACAAGAAATGATTATCTACAACAGGTAATGTGTAATGGGGTAATAAGAGAATATCAGGGGGGTTTTATATTATTATTTTAAATGACGGTGGAGTGGCAAAAAATTGCAGCAGTAATGTATCAAGATTAACTGGCATTAACAAGTAAAATGAATTTGGGTACAGAGAAACTGGTTATGAAACTATTCTAACTGGGAAACAATCAAGGCCTAAATTATGATGGGCAATAGCAGAAATGTCAGGAAACTGGTTAGAATGGAAAATACAAAGGTAGATTCAATAATGTGAGTTGCCTTCTAGTCAAGTAGATTGCTTACTATGTCTCAAATACTTTCGATTCTTTCATTTCATAGTTATGCCAGAAGATACTCCTCAGCCTTGATATTCCTTTTAACAATCATAAAATATCTAATTTTTATTTTTTAAATTTATTTATTCATAAGAGACACACAGAGAGAGGCAGACACAGGCAGAGGGAGAAGAAGGCTCCCTGCAGGGAGCCTGATGTAAGCCTCAATCCCAGGACCCCGGGATTACACTGAGCCAAAGGCAGTCTCTCAACCACTGCCTAGTGGTGCCTCTAAATATCTAATTTTGAAAGTCAGTCATTGGAAAGATCAGGACTGCAGGCAAAGTACGTTGTTTCTTTTTGCATCTGCTTTAGAGAGGCTTAATATTCTTGGCTTCTACTTTTATTTTTTACGAGACTAACATCTTTATTTAGTAGTATTAGTATACACTTCGTTTGCTTTTTTCAAAAAAGAAAATCAATGCACACTGAAGACATCACTTTAGCTAACCAGCAGACATAAAAAGAGAAACAGCGGTTATCCAGGTGCACATATAAGGAGGCTGAAAGTTGCCACTCCACCCCAACAATGAAAAACTGAACAGACTGAAAAAACCAACATCTCTTCTCAGGTCCATAAGAAAAGGGCAGGATGCTGGGCAAACTGCTGTCCCAAGGTTAAAGAGAAAGATAGGCAAATACAGAGAGTAATGGCTTATGAGAACAGAGACTCACAAGTGGAAACCAGGCAGGAAAACCTGAACTTGGTTGACAAATTGCTAGAACTTCAATGTGGACAACTCAGAGTTAAAAACTCCAGAGATAACCAGTCATAGAAGGGTCCCCACACTTTTCTGAATTTTACCTAGAGGAGTTCAACCAAGTTCTTAGTGTCAATATGGGGGAAAAATCCCCTTCTGCTTCTGGCATAAGAAGAGGAAAAAAAAACTTTAAAAAAAAATTTTTTTTAGTTAATTTTAATTTTTATTTTTTTTATATAAATTTATTTTTTATTGGTGTTCAATTTGCCACTTTTTTTAACGTAATCTCCACACTCAATGTGGGGCTCAAAATCACAACCTCAAGATCACCAGATCTCTATGCTTGAGGATATCCTTAAAGAAGCCAGAAGAAAAATATATCCACCCTACAGAGGAACAAAGATAAAAATTACATCCAACTTCTCCTCAGAAACCATGTAAGCCAGAAGAGAGTACAGTGAAATATTTAAAGTATTGAGAAGAAAACCTAACAACCTAGAATTCTGAACCCTGCAAAATTACCTTTGAAGAATAAAGGAGAAATAAAGACTTTCTCAGACAAAAATTAATCTGTTGCCAGTAGATCTGCCTTGCAAGAAATGTTAAATGAAGTTCTTTAGAGAGAATGAATATATAGGTCAGAAACTCAGACATATTGAACTCAGCACTAGCAATCAACTAGCTATAATTGACATTTATAGAATACTTTATCCAACAGTGGAATACACATTCTTCTCAAGCTTACATGGAACATTCACCAAAAGACACCACATTCTAGACCATTAGACACATCTTAACAAAGTTAAAAGAAATCATACAAAGTCTGCTCTAGACAACAACAGAATTTACCTAGAAATCAGTAACAGGAAAATTCTAAAATATATGGCAATTAAACGATACATTTCTAACATATGGGTCAAAGCAGAAATCTTTTTAAAAAGTAAAAAACCACACACCCCATAAAAATCACTTCAAAATGGATCACAGACAAATGTAAAACACAAAACTATCAAATTCCTGAAGGTAACAGAGGAGAAACATAAAAGACATAGAAGAAACCAACATAATTTTGTGTGTGGTGATGACTTTTTATATACAACACCAAATGAACAATCCGTGAAAGAAATAATTGATAAGCGGACTTCATTAATATTTAAAACTTTTGTTCTGTGAAAGCCAATGCCATGGTGTCATTAGAAGACAAGACACAGAATGGGAGAAAAATATTTGCAAAAGACCCATCTGATAAAGGACTTTTGGTACAAAATACACAAAGAACTTTTAAAACTCACAATGAGATAACAACCCAATTTAAAAATGAGCCAAAGACTTTAAACACACCCCTCGCCAAAGAAAATATACAGATGGCCAAGAAGCATATGAAAAAAACCTCTACATCCTATATCATCAGAGAAATGCAAAGTAAAACAATAACGAGATACCACTATGCACCTATTAGAATGGCCAAAATTCAGAGCACTAACAAATGCTGACCAGAACGTGGAGTAACAGGAACTCTCATTCATTCCTGGTGGGAATAAAAAAACAGTGGGACGCCTGGGTGGCTCAGCAGTTGGGCGCCTGCCTTTAGCCCAGGGCGTGATCCTGGAGTCCTAGGATCGAGTTCCACATCAGGCTCCCTGAATGGAGCCTGCCTCTCTCTCTGCCTATGTCTCTGCCTCTCTCTCTCTTTGTGTCTCTCATGAATAAATAAATAAGTAAATAAGTCGAAAGAAAGAAAGAAAGAAAGAAAGAAAGAAAGAAAGAAAGAAAGAAAGAAAGAAAGAAAGAAAGAAAGAAAATACGAAATGGTACAACCACTTTAGAAGACAGTCTATTTCCTAGAAAACTAAACATACTAATGCAGCAATCATGCTCCCTGGTATTTACCGAAAGGGGTTGAAAACTCAAATACAAACACACACATACACACACACACACACACACAGCCAACAAGATGTCTGTCAGTAAGCAAATGGACAAATAAATCAGTATATCTAGACAATGGAATATTATTCACCACTAAAAAGAAATGAGCTATTGAGCAATGAAAACAGATGGAGAAAATTTAAACATATAAGGATATAATTAAGTGAAAGAGCCAATTAGAAAAGCTGCATATTGTAACATCAGACATTCTAACTATATGACATTCTGGAAAGGGCAAAACTATGGAAACAGTAAAAAGATCAGCAGTAGACAAAGGGTGGGGGAGGCAAGGAGGAGGGAACAGAAAAGCAGAGAGGATTATCAGGGTAGTAAAAACACTCTGTCTGGTACTATAATGATGGATACATGTTATATCTAACAAATATACCACTTTGGTGGAGGATATTGATAACGGGAATCCATGCATGTTGGGGGGTGGAGAGTGGAGGGGAAGGTAAGGAGAATATAGGAAATTTCTGTACTTTCCTCTCAATTTTGTTATGAACGTAAAATTGATCTCTTAAAAAAAAAAGTCTAAAAAAGAGTCAGACAATCAGTCAGACAAGACAAGACACTCAAGGCTGAGATATTGGCCAGCTTAGGCCTGGATAGCAGCTGTATAAATTGAAACACAAAAGACTTCTCAAAAGCTGCACTAAATTCAATCTGTTACTACATCAGTGTACACAAATTATGGGATGCTACTGCCATATTATTTTGATTTGTATTAATTTGTCTTATTGTACTCCAAATGGACAGTGGGAAAATGCCATTCTGAAGATCCACGCACTGATCTACAAACATAAATGGAAGATTTTAGAGGCCCATAAAGCCTGCACTATTCTAGTACCTCAATTTTGTATGTTGTTTTACTACTTTCTCCTAAATAAATTTTAGGAAGATCCCATTAAACTCCACAGAACATGTACTACAAGGCTTATCATGATATTGATGTTGTCCTTCTGGCTGAATGATTATAACTTCCTTATCTGGGAAGTATTTTAACAATTATTTCTATCCACACATACACACACACCCCAAGGAAAAATCAGTTTCCCCAGTTTTTGACTGCATTTCTAAGTACTTCAATTCCCCTCCCTTTTTGAAGTGAACATAACCTCAAGATTTCATTGTCTTCATATTAAACAAAAGATGAAGTTTAGAACTGGATCACTTGACCTTTTCTCTTCTTATAACCTCCCAGTTCAAAATGCCTGCATGTCTTAATGGCCAGCACTGTCTAGATCTGAAGTTAGGCTCTATGCATTCAGGCATCAACACAATCTCCTTTGTAGTTTTAGCTTTTCCCCAGAAAATCTCCTTAGTCTGCCCACCATAGCCTCTCTGCTTCCTGTAATAAGGCTGATGTGGGGAACAAAGGCAAAAGAAAAAATTAAATTTCCTTATAACTTACAGCCCATTGACAAGTCCTTGAGACAGGCAGTGACCTTCCTCTAGGAACTCAACTGCCTCAATATTAATACTTTGCTAAGGGCAAAAGGGAATCTTAGCTTATTATACCCAACCTCCAAGATCCTAAAAATCTACTTTAACATATAAAAATCCCTTTGGAAACTTCCCTTATCTCTATCCCCCAAGATATATGTTCACAATCATTCTCCAAGCATATCGCCCACAATACTCATCTGAAGGGTCTCACTAAGGTTTTACTAGATAGTAGTAAAGAACCCCTCAAGGTCCAAGGAAACCTTGCTTCCAAATTCCTTAGAGACTTACACTATCTCTAACCCCCTCCCAACTTGAAAGCATATAATCAGCCACTCCTCACGACCCCACTGTAGCTCTCTCTGCCCAGGGGCTCTGTCCCTTTGGCTTTAATAAAACCACCTTTGTACACAGAAGACATCTCAAGAATTCTTTCTCCACCTTCTGCTCCAAATCCTAACATTTCCACATCAAAGCCCACTTTCCCTGGGCATACAAAGAATCGTTGCCTTTCTTGTCCCTTGTCTCTCTGTGGCCCATTTCTTTCAAGAAACGCCACCATGTTTGTTTGTTAGGACACTATTAGCAGGGAAAGCAATTGCCCCCAATTTTTTTTCATTGGTTTTAGTTCTGCTTTATTTTTTTTTTATTTTAAATTTTTTTTTATTATTATTTATTTATGATAGTCACAGAGAGAGAGAGAGAGAGAGAGAGAGAGAGAGAGGCAGAGACACAGGCAGAGGGAGAAGCAGGCTCCATGCACCGGGAACCCGATGTGGGACTCGATCCCGGGTCTCCAGGATCGCGCCCTGGGCCAAAGGCAGGCGCCAAACCGCTGCGCCACCCAGGGATCCCCTAGTTCTGCTTTAAAAGAGTAACATTTGAAAATATACAGATATCCCGGAGGAAAAAAATAAAGCAGTATGAAGTATTGAGAGCACAACTGTGCTTTAATTTAGGTCTTAAGTTTCTAATTGTAACAGCAATCACAATTCTCAACAATGTCCGCCAGTTCTATAAGCACATGCAATGGTAGCATTAGAACACTTCACACTGGACTTGTCAAATACTCACTTTATAAACTCACCCTGTGTTTCATCTGGATTTTTAATAAGAATTGAGGCATATCTTTAATTCAAAATTAGAGTCGGGTTTCTAAAGAGTTAGACATGAAACACTGCCAAAATACTGTCAATTTGCTTCTCAAACTGAATTTTTTTAAAAAGTGTAATTTATTCTTTAAAGCAATTTTATAGACACAGGCAGTTTAATTAATTTCATAGTGATGCTGGTTGAATATGATACAAAGGAAACACAGGTATTTCCCAGGACAATAAGACAGATAAAGGATGCTTTAAGAATTCATTGGGGGAAAAAAGATAAAACCTAAGCTCGTTTTTCAGATGTTTTAAAATTTCTACAAAATCTTATGTTCCAAAATTAATTATTTAATTATAGCACATAAAATATATTGAAAACATTGCCTGGCATCAAGATGGAAAACCCTCTCTTTTATATAATAAAATCCTCTTTTCTGGTCCATCTTGGCCCAAGTCCTGGTTGTCTGAGGGCAGATTTCTCTTGAGAGTCCTAAAGTTATTTAAAACACACACACACACACACACACACACACACACACACACACACTATTTTCATCTACTGGTTTGTATTCTTGTTCAATTTCAGTTAGGAAGCCACTTCCAGATCCTGATCCAGGGCCAGATCCAAAATAGTCCTCAGAAAGAGGGAAGACATCATTCCCTCTGGGATCCTGTCATTGAAGAAGGGTTGAGGGGCTTGGAGGGAAGATTCTGTTGGATTCACCTAGAAGTAGGTTGAACATCAGTCCCTTTTTATCAATGCAGTTTGCAGAACTACTGTCAGGAGAGCAACATATCCACTGATACCTGGCTCTCCACACAAGGGAACCTCTCTCTGGCTCCCGTCCCTGTGTCCTGGCCCCAACTGCACTATCAAGGCCTGGAGCTCAGCAAGAAGTTGGATTTCTTCTCCCCCAATTTTTAAGGTTTCATTTTAAGATAGAAATTTGACCGCTTTCAGCCCAGGGTGTGACCCTGGAGACCTGGGATCGAGTCCCACGTCAGGCTCCCTGCATGGAGCCTGCTTCTCCCTCTGCCTGTGTCCCTGCCTCTCTGTGTCTCTCATGAATAAATAATAAAATAAAATCTTTACAAAAAAAAAAAAAGATAGAAATTTGGAAGAAAAAAATTCTTCTGAAGTTGTACAGTCAACAAGCTAATATGCTCCACTTAACTAATCTCACTATATTAATAAATAATAAACTACAGTTACACTTATCTTAATGGTACATGGTAGCCTATAATGCAGAAAGAAGAGGTAAATGAACAGGACAATTATAAAAGATTAGAAAAAGACAAATTGCCATCAATAGCACTGACACGGTTATTACATAACACAGTTCTTTTTTTTAACAAGGTCTTAACTTATGGTCCATGACAGGGGTGGGAGTAGAGAGGTCTGGGAGCCTATTAAAAGAAAATTATTTGTATGTGTATGTGTTATGGTGTATTTTTTCTGAGGCAAGGTCTCTAAATATATTACAAACTCCTTTAGATTTTCAATCAAGTTTGTGAACAAAAACTGGTTAAGAACCACTGTTTTAAAGAACTGCCAAAACTCAGAGTTTTAGGAGGAAAATCTATTAATAGCTGCTTACTTTTATTGAGCACTCACTGTGTGCCAGGGACTAGACTAAGTAACGACATAATTATTTTTATTAATCCTCACAATAATCCTATCATACAAATAACTAAAAAATCCATGGATAAATTTTCATTCACTTATTATTTGTTGAAAACCAACTATATCTGGGGTATTATTCTTAACACCAGTGGAAAAAAAACACTAAAAACAAAGTCCTTTCCTTATGGAACCTTCACTCCAGTCAAGGGGAAAAGAGATAAAAAAAAAAAAAAATTAAAGAAGCAGACAGTTATCAGTACACTGATGAAAATGAAAGTGATATCCTAGGGTCTCTGACCAACAGCATAGGGACCCCAAGGAGTTTAACAGAAAAACAGAATCTCAGGCCCAATGCCAGGGGTCTAAATCAAAATTTGCATTGTAACAAAATACTTGGGCATTTCACATGCACATTAAAGTTTAAAAAGCCCAATGCTAGTGAATGACTGGAGACTCCTTTAAGTTAGAAGAAAAAGCCTTCCTTGGAAGTGACATTTAAGTAGACACCTGAATGCCAAAAGGAGTCAACCCTGAGGAAGATCTGTGAGAACACTCCAGGCAGAGAGAAGAGCTCTGGCAAAAGCCCTCAAGTATAAATGGAAATAAGCTTTACATTTTTGAAGGAGAAAACATATGTTTATGTGGCTGATTTACATGAACAAGATGGAATATATTATAAGATGAAGTTGGAAAGAAGAGCAAGGACCAGACATGTAGGGTCTTATAAGCCATGGTAAACAGTGTAGACTTACAAATAGGATTAAGAACAAGTAGGTTTGGGGCAGCCCGGGTGGCTCAGCGGTTTAGCGCTGCCTTCAGTCCAGGGCCTGGTCCTGGAGACCCGGGATCGAGTCCCACATCAGGCTCCCTGCATGGGGCCTGCTTCTCCCTCTGCCTGTGTCTCTGCCTCTCTCCTCTGTCTCTCATGAATAAATGAATAAAATCTTTAAAAAAAAAAAAAAAAGAACAAGTAGGTTTTGATCAGTAGTGTGATATGATTTTTTAAAAGATTACTTCTATAGAAAATAAGATGGTAGAATGTTTATAGCAGCAATGTCCACAATAGCCAAACTATGGAAAGAGCCCAGATGTCCATGGACAGATGAATGGATAAAGAAAATGTGGTAAATATATATACATATATACATATATATACACAATGGAGTACTACTTAGTCATCAAAAAAATGAAATCTTGCCATTTGCAATGTGGATGGAACTAGAGGGTATTATGCTAAGTGAAATAAGTCAATCACAGAAAGACAATTATCATATGATCTCCTCAAATGTGGAATTTAAGAAATAATAGAGGATCATAGGGGAATGGAGGGTAAAAAATGA
This sequence comes from Vulpes lagopus, assembly GCF_018345385.1. Lineage (NCBI taxonomy): Eukaryota > Metazoa > Chordata > Mammalia > Carnivora > Canidae > Vulpes > Vulpes lagopus. The sequence goes on from NC_054824.1 coordinate 7,589,460, forward strand.
AACAAGACAAAATCGGAGGAGACAAACCATAACAGACTCTTAATCACAGGAAACAAACAGAAGGTTGGAGGGGAGGTGGGTTGGGGGATGGGGTAACAGGGTGATGGGCATAAGGAGGACATCTGATGTAATGAGCACTGGGTATTATATAAGACTGATGAATCACTGAACTCTACCCTTGAAACTAATAATACACTATATGTTAATTAACTGAATTTAAATTTTAAAAAGAAAGAAGATGGTAAGAATACAAAGTAGAAGCAGAAATAGATGGATTGCATGGTATATGAGTTCTATCTCAATAAAGTTATTACATATGTATTTTTTAAAGTAGTAGCAGAGAGACCAGTTAGGAAACTGTAACAATAGTCTAGTTCCAAAATGTCCATAATTTGGACCATAGTTAGTATTGCAAATTAAGTAAACTGACCAAGATCATGTGGCTAATAATAGCAGCAGCAACAACTGCCATACTCTACTAAGTACTTACTAGGTACCAGCTACTTTTCTAAGAACTTTACATATATTAACTCATTTAATCTTCACAACCACTCTATGGCATAGGTGCTACCATTATCTTTAAAGATGAAAAAATTTGAGGCATAGAAGTGCTAAGTAACCTGTCCACGTTCCTGTAGTCAGGTAGTGGCAGAACCAACTTCTGTCCCCACAGGTACAGCAAGGGGGCAGGACAGGCTCCAGAGTCAATGCTCAGCCATGGTAATGTTCTCCTTGGCAGACTGGGCACGTGACCACCATCCTAACCAATGATGCCTGATGCCTAAGGAGAAGTCAGCTTCTGCCCGTTTCCCCTAGTGCTCTTCAAAAGGAGGCCAGAACAAGACCTCACTCATTCCTACCTTTATACTTTTTTTTTTTTTTTAAGACGCATTTATTTGAGACAGACAGGGCAGGGTGGGAGGGGGAGCAAAAGAGGAGGGAAAGGGAGAGACAGTCCTAAGCAGACTCTGCAGTGACTGTGAAGCCCCATGGGGAGGCTCGATCCTACCACCCTGAGATCAGGACCTGAGATGAAACCAGCAGTGAGACGCTTCACCGACAGTGCCACCCAGGTGCTCCCTTGCCTTTGTACTTTTATCTGTCAAATGGGGATACCTGGACTGCCACAAGCATTTTAAGGACATGAGGGAAAATGGTGACACATGGAGGACAATCATAGTCTTGATATATGTTGCGATGGTTAACTTCCTGTGTCAAGTCGACTGGACCATGAGATGCATGGACCATACATTTGGTCAAACATTATTCTGGACATGTCTGTGAGGGTATTTCTGGACGAGATTAACATCTGACTCAGTAGACTGAGTAAAGCAAACTGCTCTCCCTAATGCGGATGGGCCTCATCCAATTAGCTGAAGGCCTAAATAGAACAAAATGCTGACCCTCCCTGAGTCAGAGAGAATTTCTGTCTGCCTTTCAGCTGAGACATCAGTTTTCTCCTGTCTTTGCTCTGCAACTGAAACACGGGCTCTTCCTGGGTGTTGAGCCTGTTGGTCTTTAGACTAAAATATCACTATCTGCTCTCCTGGTTCACAGGTCTTCAGACTGGGACTAGAATCACACCACAGCCTCTCCTGGGTTTCTGGGTCTCCAACTTGCTGACTGCAAATATTGGGATTTATCGGCCTCCATAATTATATGAATAAATTCCTAACAATAAATCTCTTTCTAAATATATGTATATTTTACTCTGTTTCTTTAGAGAACCCAAATTCATAGGTTATAAAGCTTAGTTGCATTAACACAGTTTCTACAGAGTTGGAGTGACAATAGCAAAGGGAATAATTATGAATTTTGTATTCTTTGATGCTCTAAATCGGAATGGATTTCTAATTCTATACACAGATAGTTGAGAATATCCTGAAGATGTTCTTTAGGGACTTAAGCAAAACAGTGGGCCAGACTGTCTCAGCAAAAGGTAACCACTTTGCCATTAAGAAATGTTACTCTAGGGGCATCTGGCTGACTCAGTTATGGAGCATGTAACTCTCCATCTTGGAGTCATGGGTTCGAGTCCGAAGCTGGGTGGAAAGATTACTTAAAATAAAAAAATTTTTTAGGGATGCCCGGGTGGCTCAGCGGTTGAGCACCTACCTTTGGCTCAGGTCATGATCCTGGAGTCTCGGGATCGAATCCCACATGGGGCTCCCTGCATGGAGCCTACTTCTCCCTCTGCCTGTGTCTCTGCCTCTCTCTCTCTCTCTCTCTCTTTCTTTCTCACACGAATAAATAAAATCTTTAAAAAAAAATTTTTTTTTATTAAATGTTATTTTAAAAGTCTGCATCAGGGACACCTAGGTGGCTCAATGGTCGAGCACCTGAATTTGGCTCCAGACGTGATCCTGGGGTTCTGGGATTGAGTCCTGGGTTCCCTGCAGGCAGCCTGCTTCTCCCTCTGCCTATGTCTCTGCCTCTCTCTGTGTGTCTCATGAATAAATTTAAAAAATCCTTTAAAAATAATAAAATAAAAAAATGTCTGCTTCATCCTTAAGGCTTGCTAATACTTGAAGTTAAATATTTTTTGAGAACCTATCTCAAAATTAAAACTCAAAATCAATAAATATGTGGTTCAATGTGCAGAACTTTACATGTAACTTGTCAGTAAAGTGGGGTTCAATTCCAAAACTTTCTATAAGGATTTCTCAGCTCAAAAATATCCTAAACTGGGATGCCTGGGTGGCTCAGTGGTTGAGCATCTGCCTTCGGCCCAGGGTGTGATCATGGAGACCCGGGATCAAGTCCCACGTCGGGCTCCCTGCATGCCTGCTTCTCCCTCTACCTGTGTCTCTGCTTCTCTCTCTGTCTCTCATGAATAAATAAATAAAATCTTTAAAATATATATATCCTATACTTAAAGGAAAGAACTAAAGATATGCAATATGACACACAACCATACGAATATAAAGAGCTTCCAAGGTAACTACCTTTTTGCATTATTTCTTCCTAAACAATTGTATATCCAGAACACTCAATACACTGTGATGAACCTGACCACTTCAAGGCATTATGTGCATTTACCGCAGTAGAACAAAGAGGTTACACAGAATCTACAGGCCACAAGAGGTATTTATATAACCCAGGAAAGCTGTATGCTTTATCTTCATTTTAACAGCTTCAATTTTTCTTTGTAAAACTTGGATCCATTTGAAAATTCATGAGCGACAGAATTCTGAAAGGTAAAGAAAACTGACAGTATGAAATGCCTACCATTGTACTTAGCACACACCACTTTCTGTACATCACGTTCTCTCAAAAACTCTGAGGTAGCTATTGTTATTTCTTACAAATGGGGAAACCAAAATAACTTAAAAGGTTAGGAAACTTAAGTGAATGGCCAAGCCAGGATCTGAACCTAAGTGACCCAACCCCAGGATATCACTCTCAGTGAGATGACCATACGACTGAGAAGTGAAGGCTGTGCTCCCACTTGTCTTCTGGATCTCCATCCTCCCCAGGCAGGCCCCGCCAGCGCTCTGCTCTGCCTGCACTCTCGGGTCAGCCTGCCTCTGCTAATAAATGGCACTTCCAAAATACACCAGCAGCAGCTTTTTCTATTAAAAGCCCCAAACTGGGGCACGTGGGTGACTCAACCAGTTAAGCCTCAGACTCTTGGTTTCGGCTCAGGTTATGATCTCAAGGTTGTGAGACTGAGCCCCACATTTGGCTCTGTGCTCAGCATGGAGTCTGCTTAAGATTCCCTCTCTCCCTCTCCTTCTGCCCCTCCCCCTGCTTGCTCTCTAAAGCTCTCTAAAATAAATAAATAAAATCTTAAAAAAAAAAAAAGCCCCAAACTGAAGTGTTAGAGGAAGAAATTCCTTTCCCTATAAATCTAAAAACCCTTATATTTCACATTGTTGGCTTTTAAGATTTTGACAAACCAGATTTATGGATACCTTTTTGAGCTTTAATAAAAAAAAAAAATATTGATATATTTGGCACTAAATAATGACAATGATCTAGTCCTTAAGCATAAATAGGACACAGAGTTGGGAGGCAAATCAATGCTGGATCATAATCCTGATTCAAGATGTTAATGTGCTACAAAAATTGGATGAGGGATGCCTGGGTGGCTAAGTGGATGAGTGTCTGCCTTTTAGCTCAGGGCCTGATCCCAGGTTCCTGGGATCGAGTCCCTCATCGGGCTCCCCATGGGGAGCCTGCTTCTCCCTCTGCCTGTCTCTGCCTCTCTCTCTGTGTCTCTCATGAATAAATAAATATTTTTTTAAAAAACTGGATGAAACTAACCAGCATAAAATTTAACTAAGGTGCATTTAAGTTCAAAACCTTAATTATACTGAAAAAAATCAACTGAAAAACGTATGAAATAAAAGAACTCAGTCAGCAGCTAAACTAAGAGTGCAAAGCTCTGTGCTAAAAACTTCTAATACAGGGATCCCTGGGTGGCGCAGCGGTTTGGCGCCTGCCTTTGGCCCAGGGCGCGATCCTGGAGATCCAGGATCGAATCCCACGTCGGGCTTCCGGTGCATGGAGCCTGCTTCTCCCTCTGCCTGTGTCTCTGCCTCTCTCTCTCTCTCTCTCTCTCTGTGACTATCATAAATAAATAAAAATTTAAAAAAATAAAATAAAAAAAAATAAAAATAAAAACTTCTAATACAATTGGAGGTGAGTTGGAAAGACACTATAACTGCACTCAAAATACTGACAGTGTACTGGGAGAGATACAAACAAGTGGATAAACAACTCTAATAAAATATAATATGTAGTGAAGGAAAGAGGAGGATGCTAGGAAATCCCAGAGCCAAAGCTAGTAACCTAGCCTAGGGAGTTAAGGAAGAGTACTCAGAGGAAATGATATTTCACTAGAGAGCAAAAGGACAAAGGGATGTTAGCCAGGGAAGGAAGGGAGGGAGGGAGTGAAGCAATGAGATGCATTAGCCTGAGAGAAGGTTCTCAAACACAAAGAATATGGCACACACAGAAGCCAAATGAAACAAGTTCAATATGGCTGAGGTATAAAGTGGAAGGTAGAATGGGGCAAGACATGAGCCACTAAAGAATTATAAAGGAACAAGGTGACACTGCGCCTTGCAATGATAAGTTGAATTTAACTCTGAAGACAATAGGAAGCCACTTAGGAGTTTTGAAGAATGCAGTAGCTTGATTATGTCCCTTCTTAAGCAAAAAAGAAGGTTACTGGAAAAATACTTTAACAGTTTTATCTTTTCTAACATACTTCCAATAATCACTTGGAAAATACAATAGAAAAATAAGGAGATCCTACTTACAACAAAAAGTCTAGAATAAAGATGAACAATATTATCAATTTCTAGGACATAAAAAATCTCAAGGGCATAAGTGTAATTTTGGAAAAATATAATATTATTAGAAACACACACAACTTTACCACCATTACCAATTCTTCAATTCTTTACAATTTACAGATTAAATACAGTTCCACCAAAAATCCTTAGAAAATTGTGAAGAAGTGGGGCACCTAGGTGGCTCAGTGGTTGAGCATCTGCCTTCGGCTCAGGGCATGATCCTAGGGTCCTGGGACTGAGTCCCACATCAGGCTCCCCACAAGGAGCCAGCTTCTCCCTCTGCCTATGTCTCTACCTCTCTGTGTCTCTCATGAATAAATAAATAAAATCTTTAAAAAAAGAAAAAGAAAAAGAAAATTGTGAAGAAGTAACGAGGGGTATCTTGCTTATCAGATGTGAAAGTAAATATAAAACATTATGATCAACACACATCAATGAACAGGGGCACCTGGGTGGCACAGTTGGTTAAGCGAACGACTCTAGGTTTCAGCTCAGGTCCTGTTCAGGGGTCAGGAGTTTGAGCCCCACTTCGGGCTCTGCACTCAATGCAGTCTGCTGGAGATTCTTTCTCTCCCTCTCTCTGCCCTTTCCCTCTCTCATGCGTGCAGACAAACTCTCTCGAAAATAAATAAATCTTAAAAAAAAAAAAAAGATCAATAAATAGAATACTCAAAAAGTATTCATGGTATAAAGTAATATATAATAAAAGAGGGAAGCAATATATAATACTAAATCTTATCACTGTTCTTTTATCACCTAACTTACATTTTTGTTATTCATCTTGTCTGTCCCTCTCAACTAGACTGCAGGCTACAAGAGGATAGGTTGTTGAATTCACTATATACCTACTACCTACAATACCTGGCATATGACAAGCACACAATAAATATTTGTTGAGTAAGTAAATTATGCACTGGAGGCAACAGATTACTCAACAAATGACTCACCACAGGGAGACAAGGGAAAAAATTGGATTATCCCTTCGTACTACATACCAAAATAAATTCCAGGTGGTTTTAAAATGAATAAATAAATAAATAAATATTAAATTCAAACAAGAAACTACACATAAATTTTATTTAGTATAGAAGTCTGCAAACTATGCCTACAGGCCAAACTCTGCCATGCCCATTAGTTTATATACCATCTACAACAGTTTTCACACTACAATTCCAGCTGCAACAAAGACCATATGGCCTGCAAGGCCAAAAATACTTGTTATCTGGTCCTTTACCAAAAAAAAAGCTTGCCAATCTCTGATCTATTCTCCTAATAGGTGTGGACCTCCTAAGCCAAATCCTGTCTGAACACCACGATTACCTGTGAAATTCAGACTTAATAATTCCCAATTAAATCCCAGTAGGAATGGATCAAAAACCTAAATGTCAAGAACTATAAAATGCTTAGAAGAAAACAATTTTAAATCTTCATGACTTTATATGAGGCAGTGATTCCTAGATATGATACCAAAAGCAACCAAAAAAATAAAAAATTGAACTTCATCAAAATTAAAACTTTTACACAAAGAATATTGTCAAGAAAACTACCCACAAGGCACCCCCCATGGCTCAGCAGTTTAGCGCCGCCTTCGGCCTGGGGTGGGATCCTGGAGACGGGAGATGGAGTCCCATGTTGGGCTCCCTGCACGGAGCCTGCTTCTCCCTCTGCCTGTGTCTCTGCCTCTCTCTCTCTCTCTCTCTCTCTCTCTCTGTCATGAATAAATAAAATCTTAAAAAAAAAAACAAAGAAAACTACCATCAGAATGAGGAAAATATTTGCAAACCACATTTTTGCTACAGAACTTGGCTCCTGAATATATAAATTCTTACAACTCAATTTTATAACTCAATTTTTTAAATAGGGAAAGGATTTGAACATAGATATATGAATGGTCAATAAATACATGAAAAGATGTTCAATATGAGTAGTTGATAGGGAAATGCAAACCCAAAACACAATTCAATACCACTTCACACCCACTAGGAGAGCGAAGATCAAAATGACGGTAAGTGTTAAAGAGGAAATGGTGAAAATAGAACCCTCAGATATTACCGGTAGGAATGTAAAATAGTGCAGATATTTTTGAAAACAGTAACAGTTCCTCAAAAAGTTAACAGAGTTATGACATGACCCAGCAATTCTACTCCTAAGTATACACCCAGGAGAAACGAAAACACATATCCACACAAAAATGTACACACAAATGTTGATAATACCATTATTTGGATTAGCCAAAAAGTGGAAACAGCCAAAAGTCCATCAACTGATAAACAAAATGTGGCATATCCATCCATACAATGAATTATTCAGCCATAATAAGGAATGAAGTACTGATATAAGCAATTTGGATAATCCTCAAAAATATTATGCTAAGTGAAAGAAGCCAACATAAGACCACACATTGTACAATTCCATTTATATGAAACATCAGTAGGCAAATCCATCCAGACATAAAATAAATTAGTGGTTGTCAGGGCTGGGGGCAGTGGAGGAAGGGGTAGAGGAGAGAAAGAGGTAGTGACTGCTAATGAGTATTGGATTTCTTCTTGGGGGCAGTAAAAATGTCATGGAATTTGGGGTGCCTGGTGGCTCAGTCAGTTAAGCATCTGCTTTCGGCTCAGGTCATGGTCCCAGAGTCCTGGGATAGAGCCCCGTGTTGGGCTCTGTACTCAATGCGGAACCTGCTTCTCTCTCTCCCTTTGTTGCTTCCCCTCCTTGTGCTCTCTTGCTCGCTAGCTCTCTCTCAAATAAAATCTAAATAGATAAATAAATAAAGTTATTGAATTGTGTGATGTCTCCACAATTTTGTGAATGTACCAAATATACTGAATTATACACTTTAACAGGGGATCCCTGGATGGCGCAGCGGTTTGGCGCCTGCCTTTGGCCCAGGGCGCGATCCTGGAGACCCGGGATCAAATCCCACATCGGGCTCCCAGTGCATGGAACCTCCTTCTCCCTCTGCCTATGTCTCTGCCTCTCTCTCTTTCTCTCTCTGTGACTATCATAAATAAATTTAAAAAAAAAATTTATACACTTTAACAGGGTGAATTTTGTGGAATATGACTTTGTATAATTTTTTAATTAAAAAGTTCTTCAAAGGGACACCAGGAAAAAAAAAGGGGATGCCTGGGTGGCTCAGGGGTTGAATGTCTGCGTTCAGCTCAGGGCGTGAGCCAAGGATCCAGGATCGAGTCCCACAACAGGCTTGCTGTGAGGAACTTGTGAGGAACTTGCTTCTCCCTCTGCCTGTGTCTCTGCCTCTCTCTCTCTCTCTCTGTCTCTCATGAATAAATAAATAAATCTTTAAAAATAAAAAATAAATCTTAAAAAAAGTCCTTCAAAAATATTCCAACAGGAATATTCCCAATACATATATATTACCAAAAACAAAACAAAACAAACCCAAAAAACAGAACTTGTAACCAGTATAAGGAACATCTCCCAATAAGCCCAACAACCCAAATTTAAAAGGGACAGAAGTAGAGAACCTAGGTGGCTCAGCTGGTTAAGCAGCTGACTCTTGATTTCAGGTTAGGTCATGATCTCAGGGTCATGAGATTGAGTCCCGCATCCAGCTCCATATTCACTGCAGAATCTGCTTAAGATTCTCTCTCACCCTTTCCCTCTGCCCCTCCCACCACTTGCACTCTCATTGTCTCTCTAAATAAATAAAATCTTTAAAATAAATAAATAAATAATAAAAGAGAAGAGCATCAACAGATACTTGATAAAAGACACTTGAACGGTAATAAACACATGAAAATATCACTGGACATCTTTAGTCACTAGGTAGATGCAATTTTTTTTAAATTATCTCTACAGTCAACATGGGGCTCAAACTCACGACAAGATCAAGAGTCACATGTTCTACCAACTGAGCCAGCCAAGTACCCCAGCATTGCAACTTTAAGCCACAGGAAGATAACATTTCCATTCACTAAAATGGTTAAAATTTAAAACCTTGACAACCTCAATTTTTGGTAAAAATATATAGCAACCATAACATTCATACATTATTGAGTGTATAAAATAGCAAAATCACTTTAGACAACAGTATGGCGGTTTCTTATAAACTACACCCCCTATATGAACTAGAAATGCCACTCCTGTTTCCAAAAATGAAAACATACCTAAAAATATGAAATTGTATTTAAGACTATAGCAGCTGGAGACAACTAAAATGTCCACTAAAAGGAGAATGAATAAACAAATTATGGTATATTCATATAATGGAATACTACTCAGCAATAAAAATTGACTCATATGATTTTATGCTTTAGTAGTTTATCTGAAAAACATGTAAAGTAAAAGAAACCAGAAACAAGTATATACTAATAATTCCATTTATGAGTTCCAAGAACAGATAAAATCATTGTGGTCAAAAAATTAATCTATGGGGACAGAAATCAGAACAGTAATCACCTACAAAATATAAAGAATGAATAAAAGGGCAGAATGAATTTTCTAGAGTGATGGAAATGTTCTTTATCAGAAGTCAGCAAGCTATAGACCATGGGCCAATTCCAGCTCACTGTTTTTATAAAGTTTTACTGGAACATGGTCCTGTTCATTTAAACATTATCTGTGGCTGCTTTTGCAACAAGGGCAAGAAAAAAAATGTGATAGAGACTCTATAACCCACAAGGCATAAAATATTTACTATCTGGCCCTTTCCAGGAAAGGTATGTCAACCCTTCTTCTGTATCTTCATTGAGTGCAAGTAACAGTGAAAACATTTGCTAAAACTCATTGAATAATAAATATATTTAAGATCTGTGCATTTCACTCTAGGTAAATTTTACTTCACTTTTTAAAAAGTCCCAACACTTTTTTGAAGAAATTCCTAAACTGATTCTGAAATTTATAAAGCAATGCACAGGACCTAGAATAGCCTAAACCAGTGCTGTACAAAAGAAATATAATGTGAACATATATAACTTAATTTTTTCTAAGAGTTATATTCTTTAAAAAGTTTTTTGAAAGAGGTGAAATTAATTTTAATCACATACTTTAATCCATCATATCCAAAATAGTATTTCATTAGGTAATTTTTTACAGATCTTTTGAATTTTTGCACACCTTTCAGTAGAGGCACAGACACCTTTTGTCCTGGATAGTCTTTCAGTAAATATTTGTTGCTGTCTAGTATAATAATGTCTCCCCTACAGGTCAAAATCTAAGATTTACTCACAACATCCTTATAAAAGATAATGGTTTTGTTTCACAATTGAGGAACGCTGAGCTTGGGAAACCCTGAGTATGCCAGCATCCACCTGGGCCAACCCCTGCATCACTGCCATGGGGCTTGAGGGGCAAGGAAAATGGAAGCATACATGACACTCACATGGCCTGCTGAGCCATGAATAACAAAATTCTTTGTCTCTGACCCAGAGTTTCATGTCTTCTGCCAACATTCATGAAATCCTGACAAGCTAACATGTTTCTTGCAAGCAGGATAAAATCTCAGATCCTTCACAGTTCTTGACACCAAGAACTGTAATCAACATGTACTCAGATTTTTACATTTTTAAATATCTTATTTTTCTCAGTATGTATTTTACACTTAGACTATATCTCAATTTGGATGCTAAATTTTCACTGGAAATATTTAATCTGTACTTAGACTTCACAAAATCTACAGTTGAGAAAGTAGATTCATATTCCTAAGTTGCTCCAAGAATACTTATGTTAATAATGAGGAAAGCTATGTAAGTATGAGGGCAGGAGGTATCTGAGAAATCTCTGTACTTTCCACTCAATTTTTCTATGAATCTAAAACTGCTCTAAAAATAAAGTCTTTAAAAAAAAAAATAAACATCTTCCAATATCTGAATTAGGTATCCTTCTTAAAATCTGTATTTAACTAAAATTAATAAAATATAAAACTTACTTCCCTAGTCATGTTAGCCACATTTCAAGCACTCAACGTCCATGTGTGTCTAGGTGGCTGTGGTACCAGACAGCCTACTTGGATCTAGTCAATCTTGAAAAAGAGTGAAGTTAGAGGACTCATACAGATGGATATTAAAGTTAAAAAGCTAAAAAATTAGGGCACTGTGGCATTCGCATAAAAATAGACTGAAGGAAAAAATAGAAACCCACATATATATGGTCACTGGATTTATGTCAAAGGTAGTGCTGAAGTAGCCTGGTAAAAAGATGCTCTATTCAAAAATATTCCAGGTCAATGAAGATCCACATGAAAAAAAATGAATATTGACCCAATTGAACATCATATACAAAAATTCCAGATGGACCATGGATCAAAGTGTGAAAAGTAAAACAAAACTTCTAAAAACTATCAGAATACCTTCATGACCTAAAGGGAAGCAAAGATTTATTAAATAGGATTACCAAAAAAAAAAAAAAAGGCTGAAAAATGGACATTACAATTAATTATTTCTGTTCATGAAAAAAATTCCATTAAAAAAGCTAAAATGAAAAAACAAAAACAAACTTAAAATGCAAGCCACAGACCAGGAGAAAACACACACAGCTTATACATCTGACAAAGGACTAATATCCAAAATATATAAAGAACTACAATTATTAAGAAATAGACAGGGACGCCTGGGTGGCTCAGCGGTTGGGCACCTGCCTTTAGCTCAGGTCATGATCTTGGGATCCAGGACTGGGTCCCACATTGGGCTCCCTGCATGGAGCCTGCTTCTCCCTCTGCCTGTGTCTCTGCCTCTCTCTCTCAGTCTGTGTCTCTCATGAATAAATAAATAAATCTTAAAAAAAAAAAAAGAAAGAAAGAAAGAAAGAGACAAAAAATGCATTAGGAAAATGGGCAAATACGTGAAAAGGTATGTCACAGAAGATTCTATCCAAGTGTCCTATAAATATGTAAAAATGATGGTCAATCTCAAAGGTCATCAGGGAAAAGCAAAATAAAACCACAATAAGGTATCACTACACATTCAGTAGAGTGACTACAATTAAAAAGAATACAAGTATTGGGCAGCCCAGGTGGCTCAGTGGTTTAGCGCCTGCCTTCGGCCCAGGGCCTGATCCTGGGGACCCGGGATTGAGTTCCACGTCGGGCTCCCTGCATAGAGCCTGCTCCTCCCTCTGCCTGTGTCTCTGCCTCTCTCTCTGTGTCTCTCATGAATAAATAAATAAAATCTTTAAAAATAAAAAGAACACAAGTATTGATGAGGACACAGGCAGCTAAAATCTCATATACTGCTAGTAGAAATATATATTTATGTAATCATTTTGGAAAACTGGCCTTTTCTACTAAATAGGAAAATATATTGTATGGTCCAGCAATTCTCAAACATCTGCCCAACAGAAAGCATACATATCTACACCAAAATATATGTACAAACACTCAGAACAGTACTATGAATGGCAGTAGCCTAAAACTGGAAACAACCCCAATTATCTAAAACTGTAGAATGGATTTAAAAATTGTGGTAGAACCCTTACATCAGTCAGAATGGCTAGTATCAAAATGACAGGAAACAAGTGTTGGTGAGTATGTGGAGAAAAAGGAACCCTCACGCACTGTTGGTGGGATATAAATTGGTACACCCACTGTAAGAAGCAGTATGAAATAATGCAAAAGATTAAAAAATAGAAATGCATACAATCCAGTAATTCCACTAGTATTTACCCAAAGAAAACAAAAACACTAATTTGAAAAAATATATGCACCCCTAGTTTATTGAAGCATTATTTATAATAGCCAAGATATGGAGCAACCTAAATATCCATCAATAGATGAATGGATAAAAAAGATATGGTGTATATACATACACAATAGAATGTTACTTAACTATAAAAAAGAATGAGATCTTTCCATTTGCAACAACATGGATGGACCTCAAAAGTATTATGCTACATGAAATAAGAGAGACGAATATTATATGATTTCACTTATGCATGAAACCTAAAAAACAAAAGAACAACAAAGAAAAAGCAGAAACAGACCCATAAATGCAGAACAAACTGGTGGTTTCCAAAGTACAAGATGGGCAACGGGCAAAATTGGTGAAGAGGATTGGGAGGCACAAGCTTCCAGTTATAGAACATGTAAGTGATGAAGATGAAAGATACAGCACAGGGAATATAATCAATGGTATTGTAATAGCATTGTATAGTGACCAGTAGTAGCTACACTTTTGGTGAGCACAGCAAAACATATAGAGTTGTCCAATCCCTATGGTGTACACCTGGAACTACTGTAATGTTGTGTGCCAACTATACTGCAATTAAAAAAAAATAAAAGACCTTTAAGAAAATTGTGGTATAACTATACAGTGTCATATTATATCCAGCAAATGAATTAGCTGTTGCTATATATAAAAGACTGATGAACCGCACCAACATAATGTTAAGTAAAATATTTCAGAATCATGATTCTTTTTATATAAAATTCAAAAACACGCAAAATAAATCAATAGTAATATTTGTCAGGATGTTGATTACCATTGCAAGTAAAGGATTAGTGACTCAGAGGGTGCACAATAGTTTTTTCAGGCACTATAAATGTTCTATTTCTTTAGTTAGTCCGTATTTACACAGATCTACTCTCTTTGTGAAAATTCAATAGGCTTTAAAACTATGTGTACTTTTCTAAATGAATATTACACCTCAAATAAAATTTTAAAAAAATGAACCAAGAAAAAGTTATTTGAGAGAGAAAGAGAGTGTGAGCAAAGGGAGGGGCAGAGGGAGAAGTAGTAAACTCCTCGCTGAGCAGGGAGCCCAATGCAGGACTCGATCCCAGGACTCTGGGATCATGACCTGAGCCAAAGGCAGACACTTACCCAACTGAACCACCCCCAGGCACCCCACGACTTTTTAATATTTTAAGTATACTTAATAGTTTTCTATATTTTCTACCACACACATACTGTTATAATATTTATTTAATGAAAAATGTTTATAATATTTTTTAAAAAGAAAAACTTAACCAAGTACAAATTGGAGAGATCTGTCTTAACAGCCCTAGGAGTCTTAAGGTGAGACATGAACATAACAGGCCACAGGAAAGGTAACCTACAACACTACTCCAGCCAGACATATCTGAAGGAATATATTGAGATATGGAGACCATATTTTCAGAGTAACATTCAGAAAGTAGATTGTATTCTCAAGAAGGGAAGTAGTTCTAGGGATCTAGAAACGATGTCATGAGATTTGACTAATAGGACAAGGGACAGTTGACACTGAGAAGCAACATAGTAAGAATATCCAACTCCCCATGTCTAGCATATAGATGGCACCAAGAAATATTCAGGGGATAAATGAATGAATGGAAGAAATCTAAGTGTTTAATGTTTGAAAGGTTGTCAAATGGAATCAGGACAAGGAAGCACCCAAAAATTTGATGAATGAATGAATAAGTAAATGATATTATCAGTCTTGATCCATTTAAATAACTGTCATATGTGCAATTAGGACTAGTTATATATGTTGTGCCTGAGGAAAGATTCAAAATGAATGAAAGGGGATCCCTGGGTGGCGCAGCGGTTTGGCGCCTGCCTTTGGCCCAGGGCGCGATCCTAGAGACCCGGGATTGAATCCCACGTCGGGCTCCCGGTGCATGGAGCCTGCTTCTCCCTCTGCCTGTGTCTCTGCCTCTCTCTCTCTCTCTCTGTGTGACTATCATAAATAAATAAAAAAATTTTTAAAAAATGAATGAAAGAAGGTAAAGAAAAGCTCAAATTTCATTCTACTTAAACAATTGTGTAGGGGCAACTGGCTGCTCAGTCTGAGGAGCCCAAGACTTTTTGGGGGTCGTGAATTCAACTCCCACGTTGAGTATAGAGATTACCTAAAATAAGTAAATAAAATATTTTTAAAAAGAATCTTCTAACATGTAGGGCTACCCAAAAATGAAAGAAATAGTTAAAGTAGAAACTACATGCCTATCTAACATTATTTGACTATATGACACAGAGGTCATGAATTCACCTCTATTATTCTGATTCTATAAAATATTATCTTTTGATATTTTTTTAAGATTCTATTTATTTGAGAGCCCTGGTGGCTCAGAGGTTTAGCGCCGCCTTCAGCCCAGGGAGTGATCCTGGAGACCCGAGATCGAGTCCCACATCGGGCTCCCTGCATGGAGCCTGCTTCTCCCTCTGCCTGTGTCTCTGCCTCTGTGTGTGTGTGTCTCTCATGAATAAATAAATAAAATCTTTTTTTAAATTCTATTTATTTATTCATGAGAGACACAAAGAGAGAGGCAGACATAGGCAGAGGGAGAAACAGGCTTCCTGCAGGGCACCTGATAAGGGACTCAATCCCAGGACCCCAGGATCACAACCAGAGCCAAAGACAGATGCTCAACACTGAGCCACCCAGGTGCCCCTAAAATATTGTTTATAGCTTTCTGAACAGCAAATAATTCACAACTACTTAAGTTGCTTTTGAAAACAGTATCAATTTCTTACTAAATGAAGATATTTTACTTGCTACTATAAATCAAAGTTAATAGCTTTCTTTGAAACATTATGACAAAGAACCTCTAGGTATTCAAAGTATCCAGAGAAAAAGCAGTAAATCCAGAAGAACAGAAACTATCATTGGTTACCTACAGAAGCCCTTTCCACAACCTTAAAGAAAAAAAAAAATCAAAACTGCATTTTCTAGAAGTCAAAGCACTGAAATCAGACTGGGTCCTTTGCCATTGTTAAGATAAGGAGTCCTCCCCAAAGTTAAAATTACTTCAGTAATTCTGTACTTGAATTCATTCCATTTCTACTCGCTGACTGGAATCTACCACCTCTAGCATTTTGATAATATTTCAATTACTCCCAGCATAGGTCCACATTTATTTAACAATTCTTATAGTTGGGCAGCCCGGGTGGCTCAGCAGTTTAGTGCCGCCTTCAGCCCAGGGTGTGATCCTGGAGACCAGGGATAGAGTCCCACATTGGAGTCCCTGCATGGAGCCTGCTTCTCCCTCTGCCTATGTCTCTGCCTCTCTCTGTGTGTCTCTCATGAATAAATAAATTAAATCTTTAAAAAAAAAATTCTTATACTTTCCAAAGTACTTTCTCACATAATAACTTATTTGAGCCTCATAAATGACCTGCAAGGAAGGTAGAGTTAGGATAATTAATCCCATTTCTACAGACGAGAAAATGGAAATACCAAACTAAATTACTGTCCCAATACAATCAATGAAACCAAAATCACAATCTTGTCTTTGCAGGTCACATTTTATTATTCATCTAGTATCCCATATGTTCATCAGTCCTAAGATAGAACTGATCAAAATTCTTCAAAGTAACAGTTATGGAATAAAAGGAGGTTCACTTCTTCACAAAGAGGAAGAAGACTGTTGCCAAAAAAGAACACATGCTTAGTTAAATGAAATCAAAACTATATAAGGAATTTAGATTTCCAGTTTAAAATGTTTACCCAACTGCTGTGAGAAAAATGCACAATCAGGAAAAGCACATTTAATATTTCTAAAGGGCTGGATTAAAATTTCAGCTGTAAACTTCATTACTGTAATTAGATTTTTAATGCATATTTATTAAACATCCATTCAAATACCGTGTTCACAATTATTCATGAGTTATTTGTACATTTGTGTTGATTTTAACAAACTGTAAACAGTGGCCACTGACCAGAAATGTTCTCCTACAATGACAAAAGCCCATACTAAGGTCATAGGCAGCCTATTTACGCTGTTATGTTCTAATCATATCCCAAATATAAATATTCAGCTGTTTTTTTTGAAAACTGCAATGGTCATCAATGACCCAAAATGTCAGACTTACCAGTGACATTAAAGACCCATGTTTGATTCAGTGATGAATAAACAAAGTGCAGAACAGAAGAAAATCAAATCTTAATTAAACTCTTTCTTTAGAAAAACAACATAAGCCATCATCAAGGAATGCATCACAAGATGATTTACTTTATTTATAAAAGGCTGATTTAGGGGCTTTAAAAGGGTGCTTTTGATTTAAATAGAAAAATTATGAAAATTAAAACTAAATGCTTGCTGGTTATCATTCTTTTCCTTTAGAAGCTGGTTAATCTTAATGTGCCAGTGTATAACTTTACAAAAGGAAAAAAAATAGTACTTTAAATTTCATGATAACAAATCAGTAAAATACCGCCTAAAAATCTGAATAAAGCTATTCTGAAGTAATTATAGGCATGGCCTAGCATACTGAGTAACTCCTTAATATTCACTCTGTTCATACACTATTTAATAATGAGATCTAAGGGATCTATTTTCTTTCAAGTGCTAAAGAAAAATAACATTTGTTATGTTCATTTACTTTAAATTTTATATACTCACACTCACATAAGAATTTTTTAATGGAATCTACATGGTCTACATTTAAGATATAGTTGCCTTATGAAGCTATGAAGGAACTACTCTAAGAATTATATACTCAGGCTTTAAAAGTTGTTGAAAACTGCTACCAGGTCAAGAACATGAATAGATAATGCATTGAAAAGTAATTCCTATAGGGATCCCTGGGTGGCTCAGTGGTTTAGCGCCTGCCTTTGGCCCAGGATGGGATCCTGGAGACCCGGGATCAAGTCCTGCATCGAGCTCCTGGCATGGAGCCTGCTTCTCCCTCTGCCTGTGTCTCTGCCTCTCTCTCTCTCTCTCTCTCTCTGTGTGTGTGTGTGTGTGTGTGTGTCTCATGAATAAATAAAATCTTTAAAAAAATAAATTTTAAAAAATTAATTAATTTAAAAAAAAAGTAATTCCTAGAATGGGCTTAATGAAGAGAAGAAATAAGGCAGTACAAGCAAGACAATGAACAAAAGCTATGAAAAAGAATCTGAAGGTTAAAGTATCAGGAACTCCAGTAGAGTAGATGCAGAAATGGGACCTCAATCAAGGACCTTAGGTAAAGAAGACATAACACAGCAGGAAGAACAGAGAGAAAGGGGTTTTTAAGAGAGAAATTAGAATAAAACTTAGTTACAGGCCAGAGAAAATTATGAGTGATCTAGGAGAACAAGTTTTAAACATATTCAAATAGAGGCTAGATCACTTGTCAGAGAATTTATGGAACATATTACTATACCAGGCCCAAGGCTGAACTACCAGTTTCTAGACACTTAACACCTATTATTTCTGTGATACTTTCAGTAAAAAGAAAAATCTAAAGAATAGTTATGCCCCCATTTAAATTCTATTTTTTTAAAGAAAATGAAGCTCTTGACGTGTACAGCAGTGCTAATCTACAGATCAATCACCCACTTCTGGACCTCTTATATTCCTTCCTATCAGTTCTATTCTTAGACCCACCCTTGGTTATCTGCCCCTCCCTCCACCCTAGAACTACACCTAGGGTACCAGCTATGCCTATGTGATAAGCTGTGCTATGCTTTTTATTTTTTATTTTTTTTTTTTTTTTAATTTTTATTTATTTATGATAGTCACAGAGAGAGAGAGAGAGAGAGGCAGAGACACAGGCAGAAGGAGAAGCAGGCTCCATGCACCGGGAGCCCGATGTGGGATTCGATCGCAGGTCTCCAGGATCGCGCCCTGGGCCAAAGGCAGGCGCCAAACCGCTGCGCCACCCAGGGATCCCCTGTGCTATGCTTTTTAAAAACGAATTGGATAAAACCATTATCAGAAAGTTATCAGTGTCAAGAGTAGGCATGAACATTCTTTTCTAATAAATGGATGTTAATGAAATCCAAGAAACATGAGGTTTCACATAAGGATATTCATCTAATCGGGTACTAAAGTCCAAAGCCCATTTCTTAATCACTAATATATACCGCCAATAAATTATACCGATTCCTTTGGTTGAGGTTCATTAGTTCTCATATAAATGTCCAATCAAGATCTCCTGTATACACCTAGTAAAGAAGAGATTGTGGAGCCAAGGATAAACATGAGTCATCATTTAATAATGAGATACAAAAGGACACTAGAGAGGAAATCACAAGATGTGGCTTCTTGGGAGGCCTGGGTGGCTCAGCGGTTGAACGTCTGCCTTTAGCTGAGGGCATGATCCCAGGGTCCTGGGATTGAGTCCCACATCTGGCTCCCTACATGGAGCCTGCTTCTCCCTCTGCCTGTGTCACTGCCTCTCTCTCTGTGTCTTTCATGAATAAATAAATAAAATCTTTAAAAAAACAAACAAGATGTGGCTTCTCACAGTACCTGCCTCTATGAAACAATTTCTAGCTTAAACAAAATAGAATTTTCAGATACACTAATTTTCAATTTTAGAAAACCTAGAAACATTCTCCTCTTTGGTTTCTCTTCTACTTTTCCTAGGACTCTCTTAATGCTCTCCAACAAGGTCATGTTCTTCTCATAAAATATCAATTTTCCCAAGGACTCACCCTTAGCCTTTTCTCTTTTTCACTTTACAAATATCCCCAGGCTAGTTCTTCCATCCTCATATTTCCTTTCTTAGTCTCAGACCCTCATATTCCCTATAACTAATTAAACTTATTTACCCAGAACTGTCATAACCACCTAAAATTTAACAAGTTCAAAATGGAATCTCTCCCTAAAATGTCTCTGGCCCTACTTTTTGTGTGTTTGGTTTGTTAACCTTGACAGATGGATGTTGATGCCATCAAATTACCCAAACTAGGAAACCTAAGTTGATCCAACTCTTCTCTTTCCTTGTCTCCCCCAATGTCCGGCAATTCTACCAAAGAATTGTCTCTGAATCCCCTTCCTTGCTTCCCACCTCACCACAGCAGTAATTCAGGCTATGAACAGCTCTCTCCAGAACTACAACTTCCTTCTAAATAACCACCATGATAATCATGCTAACACCGATACAAGTTTTTTATTTATGAAACCTCCACCAGCGTCCTACTGAGCCTAGATGTCTTCGCACACTATACAGGACTTTTAACCAGACCCAGGCCACCTTCCCAGCTTCATCTCTAGCTGCTCTGAGGGCCAATAAACCAATAAAGGCTTGTACAGCCCACTTCTATGCTTGTACTACAACATCCTCACCTCTCCAAGCAGAGCTTTCACCTCCATAATCCTACAACACTAAAATGAGCCTAAATGATGGGTTATTAATGTCCATTGTTATGTTAAGGAGCTAGAAGACATTGGTTAAGTTTGTGGTTCTGGACCAAAGAGTGCTTGGGTTCACATCCCATTTGGAATGTTTATCTTTCTATGAAATAGAGGTAAAAGTATTTTACAGGGTTTTTATGGATTAAATTATGAGAGAAAAACTGCCAGCAGATCGATCACCTGGAACACAGAAAGGGCTCAATGTTAGCTATTATAATTTCATCACTCTTCCAATACTGTGAGCTATTCAAGGGCTGAGACTCAGTTTCATTCACTTCCTCCTCCGCAACCCCCCCCCACACACACACACACAATTAATACAAGGCTTCAACTGAATGGCAAATTTGAGGCATTTTCCACCCACATCATGGCCACTCTAATCTCTAAAAAAATGTTTCCCCTTAACTATCTGGAGGTTGAACAACCTCTACATTACATGAAGATACACTTAGACCTAAAAGAAAATGGGAATAAAATAAAAATTGAGCATATATATTTAAATTACACTAAAATACCATATTTAAATTTAAATTTTTAATAAACTAATATAAATACACATATCCCAAAATGGAACTTATAAGGTTGTATTTCCTAAGGAATTTAAAGTTAGGCAATCAGGTAGGCTGGTTTGGATGAAGAGCATATTATGATCCCTAAATTCTTCATAGTTAGTTTCCAAAACATCTTGGAGCCAGGGCTAGCATAAAGCTTAGATGAGGCATAAAAACAAAGACTATGCTCTTCCTTTCCCCTCATTCCTTTTCTTGGTCTATTTCCTCCTTTAATTTAACATTAAGCCAGTGCTTCTCTCACATTACACAGTAGTAAAAGAGTAGATTTGAAAAGATGAAAAAAATGCAGATGAATACAGTAAACAGTAAATACCCCCATGCAAAATTGAGGGATACAAGACCCATTTTAAAATCAGACTCTAAATACTGAAAAACATTTCAATGTAAATTTTCTTTTTATTGGGCACCTGGGTGGCTCAGTGGGGTAAGTGTCTGCCTTCAGCTCAGGTCATGATCCTAAATGGCTTAATTCCCTTTAGTTTCACTTTAGAATGGATGGTCAACAGTACCTCATAAGGTCCTATCTACTGAGGTTGGAGCTAGCCCTCCAGGTGCTTGTTTTTCCTGGTCCCTAATAATACCAGGTCTCCAGGATTCAGACAGTATAACGGCACATCAACCTACTGGAAGCAAACTTACATAGCGAACATAACTGAAAGTATTCAATTCCCTAACGTGAGTCCCATGAGGAACTCCTAAGTCATGAAGACTGTAAAGAGAGTCTTCCATGTAACATCTCATAGGAGCTTAAACCAAGCCTACTTCTAGGGGCCACTCTTACCCAAAGCAGAGAAGCCAGCAAAGCTTCTTCTCAAGGTAAGTTGGTTTCTTGGCATACTTTTGCCGAAGTTCATTTTTTTCTGTTTTTCCAATCAGATTCTCCAGGAAGCATGTAATTTCCATTGAATGGTCAAGGCACTCAACACTGCTTGTGTGATTTTGGCACAAATGTCACTCCATTGTTGCTCTGAATTGTTAGTAACCATCCAAACCTAGCAATAATCTTGCTTAGAAGTGTTCCTGACAACTTCTGAGGCCTTCTCTGAACAGCATGGAAAAGCTTCAGTGCAATAAAGGTGTTTACAAATACTAAGAAATACAGAAAACTACCTGTTGTTTTTGGCATAATAGTAAAGTCTACCTGCCAGTCTTCTCCAGGTTTGGTACCTCTAAATTGTACACCTTTTAGAACTGGTGGGGGCCAGTTTTAGAATGGTTTTTAGCACAAATGTCACATTTTTTTAAAAGTTCTCTGAAAATTGGGACCCACAATACACTTTTGAGTAGTATCTTAAACATAATGGATGCTTTGCTGAATGTGGTTAATCACTTCTTCTATAAGATGTTCTGGGATAAGGATTCACTTTAGTCCCAGCTGACTTTAGTATCAACATGGTGTCCAAATTCCCATTCCTAAAAAAAATAAAAATAAAAATAAAAAATCCCATTCTTTAGCTCTTCTAAGGTTCTCCCAGGATTACTGGGTTGGTATTTAGTTAAGTCTATGTCTGGTACTAAAGCCATCATAATAGAACCTTTTGGAGTCTTTGCCAAATTGGTGGCTTAATCTGACCAATTGTTCCCTTAAGCAAGCAGTCCAATTTCTGGTGTCCTCAGCAATAGACAATAGCTGATAGGTTATGACTGATCAATTCTGGAGAATACAACCCAAAGCGCTGCACGTGAGGATGAAGTTGTCCATTCTCCAATCAGAACACAGCTTGTTTTATTCAAAAGCTGCAGCAACAACAAAAAAATGAAGCCCGGAGTACCACTGTGAATATCAGTTGGGCTTCACAGACTGAACCAAATGGCTTCCTAGTTTCCTATTATTCCCTAAAAGTCCAGAGCTTCACCGACTGAACCAAATGGCTTCCGAGTCAGTCCTTTTCGTAAGAAAGGAGACTAAAGAACCATTAGTTGGAGCAAACAGAAGGGAAGAAAAAGCTAAAGAGCCAAACCAAACGGGAAAGAAATAAACTACCGTGCCATCGCACAACAAAGGACGACTCACAAGAAACATTGTCCAAACTGAAATCCAGAAAATGTGTCTCCTTGCCACAAGTTGAATTAGGGCCAAAAGCAAGGCACCCAGTTGGGGTGGGGCCCCAGGGAACAAGTCCCCTAGGCAAAGAACCTAGGCAGCTCCCTTGGACTTGTCACCAGGCCCCTATCACCAACCAAAGCCAATAACCACACACAGGCAGCAAATTACTCCTGGCTAGCTGCCAAATCGGTAACAAAACCCTAGGGGGGGCGCCCATGGTTCTAAGACATCAGAGATAGCAAGTTGGCAGCAGGAAAAGGTTACTCCAGAGCACCACAATGAGATGAGATACAAAAGGACACTAGAGAGGAAATCACAAGATGTGGCTTCTTGGGAGGCCTGGGTGGCTCAGCGGTTGAACGTCTGCCTTTAGCTGAGGGCATGATCCCAGGGTCCTGGGATTGAGTCCCACATCTGGCTCCCTACATGGAGCCTGCTTCTCCCTCTGCCTGTGTCACTGCCTCTCTCTCTGTGTCTTTCATGAATAAATAAATAAAATCTTTAAAAAAACAAACAAGATGTGGCTTCTCACAGTACCTGCCTCTATGAAACAATTTCTAGCTTAAACAAAATAGAATTTTCAGATACACTAATTTTCAATTTTAGAAAACCTAGAAACATTCTCCTCTTTGGTTTCTCTTCTACTTTTCCTAGGACTCTCTTAATGCTCTCCAACAAGTCATGTTCTTCTCATAAAATATCAATTTTCCCAAGGACTCACCCTTAGCCTTTTCTCTTTTTCACTTTACAAATATCCCCAGGCTAGTTCTTCCATCCTCATATTTCCTTTCTTAGTCTCAGACCCTCATATTCCCTATAACTAATTAAACTTATTTACCCAGAACTGTCATAACCACCTAAAATTTAACAAGTTCAAAATGGAATCTCTCCCTAAAATGTCTCTGGCCCTACTTTTTGTGTGTTTGGTTTGTTAACCTTGACAGATGGATGTTGATGCCATCAAATTACCCAAAGTAGGAAACCTAAGTTGATCCAACTCTTCTCTTTCCTTGTCTCCCCCAATGTCCGGCAATTCTACCAAAGAATTGTCTCTGAATCCCCTTCCTTGCTTCCCACCTCACCACAGCAGTAATTCAGGCTATGAACAGCTCTCTCCAGAACTACAACTTCCTTCTAAATAACCACCATGATAATCATGCTAACACCGATACAAGTTTTTTATTTATGAAACCTCCACCAGCGTCCTACTGAGCCTAGATGTCTTCGCACACTATACAGGACTTTTAACCAGACCCAGGCCACCTTCCCAGCTTCATCTCTAGCTGCTCTGAGGGCCAATAAACCAATAAAGGCTTGTACAGCCCACTTCTATGCTTGTACTACAACATCCTCACCTCTCCAAGCAGAGCTTTCACCTCCATAATCCTACAACACTAAAATGAGCCTAAATGATGGGTTATTAATGTCCATTGTTATGTTAAGGAGCTAGAAGACATTGGTTAAGTTTGTGGTTCTGGACCAAAGAGTGCTTGGGTTCACATCCCATTTGGAATGTTTATCTTTCTATGAAATAGAGGTAAAAGTATTTTACAGGGTTTTTATGGATTAAATTATGAGAGAAAAACTGCCAGCAGATCGATCACCTGGAACACAGAAAGGGCTCAATGTTAGCTATTATAATTTCATCACTCTTCCAATACTGTGAGCTATTCAAGGGCTGAGACTCAGTTTCATTCACTTCCTCCTCCGCAACCCCCCCCCACACACACACACACAATTAATACAAGGCTTCAACTGAATGGCAAATTTGAGGCATTTTCCACCCACATCATGGCCACTCTAATCTCTAAAAAAATGTTTCCCCTTAACTATCTGGAGGTTGAACAACCTCTACATTACATGAAGATACACTTAGACCTAAAAGAAAATGGGAATAAAATAAAAATTGAGCATATATATTTAAATTACACTAAAATACCATATTTAAATTTAAATTTTTAATAAACTAATATAAATACACATATCCCAAAATGGAACTTATAAGGTTGTATTTCCTAAGGAATTTAAAGTTAGGCAATCAGGTAGGCTGGTTTGGATGAAGAGCATATTATGATCCCTAAATTCTTCATAGTTAGTTTCCAAAACATCTTGGAGCCAGGGCTAGCATAAAGCTTAGATGAGGCATAAAAACAAAGACTATGCTCTTCCTTTCCCCTCATTCCTTTTCTTGGTCTATTTCCTCCTTTAATTTAACATTAAGCCAGTGCTTCTCTCACATTACACAGTAGTAAAAGAGTAGATTTGAAAAGATGAAAAAAATGCAGATGAATACAGTAAACAGTAAATACCCCCATGCAAAATTGAGGGATACAAGACCCATTTTAAAATCAGACTCTAAATACTGAAAAACATTTCAATGTAAATTTTCTTTTTATTGGGCACCTGGGTGGCTCAGTGGGGTAAGTGTCTGCCTTCAGCTCAGGTCATGATCCTAAATGGCTTAATTCCCTTTAGTTTCACTTTAGAATGGATGGTCAACAGTACCTCATAAGGTCCTATCTACTGAGGTTGGAGCTAGCCCTCCAGGTGCTTGTTTTTCCTGGTCCCTAATAATACCAGGTCTCCAGGATTCAGACAGTATAACGGCACATCAACCTACTGGAAGCAAACTTACATAGCGAACATAACTGAAAGTATTCAATTCCCTAACGTGAGTCCCATGAGGAACTCCTAAGTCATGAAGACTGTAAAGAGAGTCTTCCATGTAACATCTCATAGGAGCTTAAACCAAGCCTACTTCTAGGGGCCACTCTTACCCAAAGCAGAGAAGCCAGCAAAGCTTCTTCTCAAGGTAAGTTGGTTTCTTGGCATACTTTTGCCAAAGTTCATTTTTTTCTGTTTTTCCAATCAGATTCTCCAGGAAGCATGTAATTTCCATTGAATGGTCAAGGCACTCAACACTGCTTGTGTGATTTTGGCACAAATGTCACTCCATTGTTGCTCTGAATTGTTAGTAACCATCCAAACCTAGCAATAATCTTGCTTAGAAGTGTTCCTGACAACTTCTGAGGCCTTCTCTGAACAGCATGGAAAAGCTTCAGTGCAATAAAGGTGTTTACAAATACTAAGAAATACAGAAAACTACCTGTTGTTTTTGGCATAATAGTAAAGTCTACCTGCCAGTCTTCTCCAGGTTTGGTACCTCTAAATTGTACACCTTTTAGAACTGGTGGGGGCCAGTTTTAGAATGGTTTTTAGCACAAATGTCACATTTTTTTAAAAGTTCTCTGAAAATTGGGACCCACAATACACTTTTGAGTAGTATCTTAAACATAATGGATGCTTTGCTGAATGTGGTTAATCACTTCTTCTATAAGATGTTCTGGGATAAGGATTCACTTTAGTCCCAGCTGACTTTAGTATCAACATGGTGTCCAAATTCCCATTCCTAAAAAAAATAAAAATAAAAATAAAAAATCCCATTCTTTAGCTCTTCTAAGGTTCTCCCAGGATTACTGGGTTGGTATTTAGTTAAGTCTATGTCTGGTACTAAAGCCATCATAATAGAACCTTTTGGAGTCTTTGCCAAATTGGTGGCTTAATCTGACCAATTGTTCCCTTAAGCAAGCAGTCCAATTTCTGGTGTCCTCAGCAATAGACAATAGCTGATAGGTTATGACTGATCAATTCTGGAGAATACAACCCAAAGCGCTGCACGTGAGGATGAAGTTGTCCATTCTCCAATCAGAACACAGCTTGTTTTATTCAAAAGCTGCAGCAACAACAAAAAAATGAAGCCCGGAGTACCACTGTGAATATCAGTTGGGCTTCACAGACTGAACCAAATGGCTTCCTAGTTTCCTATTATTCCCTAAAAGTCAGAGCTTCACCGACTGAACCAAATGGCTTCCTAGTCAGTCTTTTCTTAAGAAAGGGAGACTAAGAGAACCATTATTTGGAGGCAACAGAATGGGAAGAAGAAATCTAAGAGCCAAACCAAACGGGAGGAAGAAATAAACTGACGTGCCATCGCACACCAAGGACTACTCACCAAGAAACATCTGTCCAAACTGAATCCAAGAAAATGTTTCCTTGCCACAAGGGTTGAATTAGGTGCCAAAGGTCAGAGGCACCCAGTTGGGGTGGGGCCCCAGGGACAGTCCCTAGGGCAAAGAACCTAGGCAGCTCCTTGGACTTGTCACCAGGCCCCTATCACCAACCAGAAGCCAATAAACCACACACAGGCAGGCAAATAACTCCTGGCTAGCTTGCCAAATCTGTAACAAAACCCAAGTTTGGCTGCCCAATGTAGAGCAAAGACCATCAGAGATATCAAGTAGGCAGCAGGAAAAGGGTTTACTCCAGAGGCAGCCACATGAGATGGGAGAGCATGCTTCAAATCCACCTCTCTGAAGGAGGGAAATTTTTTTTTAAGATTTGGGGATCCTTGGGTGGCTCGGCGGTTTAGCAGTTTAGCGCCTGCCTTCAGCCCAGGGTGTGATCCTGGAGTCCCGGGATCCAGTCCCTCATCGGCTTCCTGCATGGAGCCTGCTTCTCCCTCTGCCTGTGTCTCTACCTCTGCCTCTGTCTCTCATGGATGAATAAATAAAATCATTTTTAAAGATTTTATTTATTCATCCATGGGGGGGGGGGGGGACGACAAAGACACAGGCAGAAGGAGAAGCAGGCTCCATGTAGAGAGCCCGATGTGGGACTCAGCCCCCCCAGCCAAAGGCAGACGCTCTACTGCTGAACCACCCAGGCTTCCAAGAGGAGGGAAATTTAAAGGCAAATGAAAAAGGTCTGGAGGAAAAGTTGCAGCAGTACTTATTAGCCTGCAGCTGTAATTAGTCCCATTAACCCTTTGGTTTCTAGTGATTTTGAAATTCTATGCGATAATTCTTAAAGCAATAAAAACTTTTTTTTCAAGGTGTTATTTATCTATTTAGATAGAGAAAGAGTACAAGCAGAGGAGAGGGAGAGAAAGAGAGGAGCAGACTCCCCGATGCAGTGCTTGATGCCAGGACTCTGGGATCATGACCTGAGATAAAGGAAGATGCTTAACCGACTGAGCCACCCAGGTGCCCCAGAAAGCAATAAAATCTCGATTCAATTTTTTAAAAATATGAATACAGGTTAATAGCAAAGCCTTTAGGGTCAGATGTAAATCTAAGTATGGCCTTTACTTGAAGCCACAAGTTCTGACACTTAACTAGCCATATAACTGCTGCAACCTTGAATTTATCATCCCCAAAATGAGGATACTAAGAATTAAATAAGATAATGGATGTAGAAAGCACTTAGCATACTGCATGGAACAGAATAAGCATTCGGGAAATCTTATGTTATTATGATGATATTCCTTCAATCTTAAGTTTTCATATGGTAGATGCATAGAATTCTATTTTAACTATTTAAAATGAGGAAATTCCGTATGTATTGATAAGTAATGATTTCCAAGACATACTAAGTGAAAAAAAAGAAAGGTACAAGAGGGTAGGTATGTTAGTACTTCTTTATTTTTTAACCACAGATGCTTATACACATATGTTTGTTCATACAGAGAATGTCTCTGGAAGAATACATAAGAAACTAGTATTAGAGGTTGCCTCTGGGGAGGAAAACTAAGTGGCTAAGGGACGGGGTGGAACATTTTACCATATTCTTTCTTGTATCATTTGCTTTTATAACCTATTTCACAAATTTAAAAAATAAAGTTTGTATTATGACTCAACCCTTATGCTACCAAAATATTCCATTATGTAGTAAGTGATTTATGCTAAGCTTTGCAGAAAAACCTAAGGAGACCTAATCAGAGTTCTAGTACTAATCTCAACTCCATTGATGAGAATTAATAAAGACTGATAGAGTTTCAGCTAGATAAGCCAATGAGTCTCCATTTATTAAGACACCGGGCACCTGGGTGTCAGTGGTTAAGTGTCTGCCTTTGGCTCAGGTCATGATCCTGGGGTCCTGGGATCGAGTCCCACATCAGGCTCCCCACAAGGAGCCTGCCCATCTCTCTGTGTCTCTCATGAATAAACAAAATCCAAAAAAAAAAACAGACACAGAAGGGGAGCCTGGATGGCTCGGTTGGTTAAGCATCTGCCTTGGGCTCAGGTCACATTGAGGGAGCCTGCTTCTCCCTCTGCCTCTGCCTGCAGCTCTCCCAACTCGTGCTCTGTCTCTCTGTCAAGTAAGACCCAGAAGAAGGGGGCCTGGAGATGAGAAAAAAGAAAACGTGACTATGTGGATGGAAGAGACAATAAGAATAACCTCATTCGTTCAGAAAATATACCTTGCCCACCTGGCCCCCAACCCTGGGCCTCGTGCTGAGGGAGCGAGCCACCTGGCCCCCTGCTTCGGCCGCAGCAGTGCGAGGGGAGCATAGGAGGGCAGCAGTGGAATCAGACTCAGTTGCTCAGGATACATGTTCATTCGCTTACGGACACGTAAGGATTTGAATCAATAACTAACTGGAGCAGGCCCAGTGACAAAAGCCCTCCCACCGAAGCCTCCTCTGGTGACTTGAAAAGAGCTAGAAGAATGGACTCTTCGCTGGGAGATATGTCGACACCCGGGTCCCCAGAATCCCGGGGGCCAGCCTGGCCCGCAGAAGTCCGAGGCGTGGAGCACTCGGAGCACGGATGAGGCGCAGGGGCCCCAGGCTGCAGGGGTGGGGGGCAGAGGGAGTAGGGAGAAGGGGAGGGGGTGGGAGGGAGGGAGAGGGAGGGAGAAGAAGGAGGGAGGAGAAGGGAGGGAGGAGGAGGGAGAGGGAGAAGGGAGGGAGAAGAGAGGGAGGGGAGGGAGGAGGGAGAGGGAGAAGGGAGGGAGGGGGAGGGAGGAGGGAGAGGGAGAAGGGAGGGAGGGGGAGGGAAGGGGGAAGGAGGGAGAAGGGAGGTTGGGAGGGGGAGGGAGAAGGGAGGGAGGAGGGAGAGGGAGGGAGAAGAGAAGTAAGGGAGGGAGGAGGAGGGACGGGGAAGAAGGGGGGAGGGAGAGGGAGGGAGGGGAGGAGGGAGAAGGGAAGGAGAGGAGGGGGAAGGGAGGGGGAGGGGGAAGAGGAGGGGGAAGGGAGGGAGAGGAGGGGGAAGAGGAGGGGGAAGAGGGAGAAGGAAGGGGAAGGAGGGAGAAGGAAGGGGGAGGGAGGGGAGGGAAGGGGGAAGGAGGAAGGGGGGAGGAGGGGGGAGAGGAGGGAGGAGGGAGGGGAAGGGGAGCGGGGCTCAGCTTCCTCCAGTGCTGGCCTCGCGGGCGGCCCGACCGGGACGAGGGAGGCTGGAGCGCCCCGGGGGCCCCCCCAAGCCCCGGAAGCCGTGCAATCAGGGGGCAACCGGGGCCGACAGGCGGGAGGGAGGCTGACCGGGGCTTCCCCCTCACAGTGCAGGGGCCCGGCCTACTCGTGGCACAGTCACTGACCTTTCCGAAAGGAGTTTCCCGGGGCGGCGGCCGGCGGGGCGAGGGCAGCGGCCCGGGCCCCGCACCCCACACATCTCCCTCTCAGCCGGGTCTGCACTAAGCGCAGGGTAACCGAGGGCGACCAGGAGGCCGCCATCTTGAGCTCTGAACAAGGGAAGAGGAAAACTTTATTGAAACCCGAGAGAGAAACGGCGGCACAGACGAAGCCGCGCTCACAGAAGGCGACGCCGGAGGGAACGACAGGGAGCCGGAGGAAGAAGGCGACCTCCGCTAGGGAGAGGGCTGCCGGAGACTCCGGGGCCCCATTCCGTCCTTCCGGGCGCCGCCAGCCGGAACTACAACTCCCAGCATGCAGCGCGGCGGCGCCCGGGGTCGCGGGTCAGGGTCGCGGGACGGGGGATGGGCTGGGGGGGCGGGGCATCCTGCGGCCCGCGCGGCCCCCCTCCGCGGCGCTGGACCCCGAGACGCCAGCGCTGGCGAGGGCCTTGGTAGTGATGTGCAGTCACGGAACCACCCCTGGGCTGACCGAGATTCGAGACCTAAGTAAGAGGTAGGTGACCCCGTGGGCGCTCGGAGTTAACGACGTATTGATGTTACCCGGTCACACGCTCCCCCAACGGTAGCCCTGATTAGTTGGCCTCCAGCCTCCAGCCTCCAACTCCTCGTGGGCAGAGCACCTGAAATGGGTTCCTTCCACGTCTGCTTTCTGCATGTGAGGAGCGGACATCGTTTTAAACAGGGCACACGCTCAGATGTCTTGAGAGCAGGTACAGCTGCCGTGGGAAAGGCCGAGCCCGAGATGCACGATCAGTGGATGGACCGTGTGCATCCGTCCAAAGACGGATTTCTCAGCGGTCGCCCTCATTTCATTAAACAAAACAAAAACAAAACAAAACAAAAAAAAAGCATGAGTTACGATGATAAGTGTATGGAGAATACAAACTGCTGTCCATTAAAAAATAATAATAATAATAAAATAAAAAATTGCTGTCCAGAAGAGGCTGCAATCCCCCACCCCCACCCCAAGTAGGGATGAAAAAAAAAAAAAAAAAAAAGCAACACAAGATTGCACCAGATGTGGAATCGATGAAAGAAAGGAGAGCACTTCGGGAGCTCAGGACGGCTTTCTGGAGGCTTTACCTTGAACAGGAGGTGAGGACCTTCCCAGAATAAGAAATAGGTTGAATTAAGGCAAGCAGGTAAGAAAGCCTGAGTTATACAAAAGCCACAAAGCCACTTTAGGGTGGACTAAGAATTAAGACAACTACGCTAGAAAACATTCCAGGAAGTTAAGCATTTTTGTCCACAATAGAAAATTCCAAAGAAACAGGAAAAAAAGAGAGCACAGCATAGTATAATAATTTGGAGGCTCTCTATATAACTGTCAAAGTATGAAAAAGCTGTTTTGACTGTATCTTCCGAAATAAGCCCATTTACACTTCCTACGTACTATCTTTAATTCTGTTGTGGGACATGACTATTCCTCCTTGCTACAGTGAATGTTTCTTTCATGTCAGCGTTATTAATTTGGGGTGTGACGCTTTGTGAAAAAAAAAAAACCTTTTGAAAAAAGTTGAACTATTCTTCCTTCCCTTACATATTTATCACACTCAAAACTTTCAGAGTTTAGGGGCAGCTGGGTGGCTCAGTGGTCCAGCATCTACCCTTGGCTCAGGCTGTGATCCTGGGGTCCTGGGATCGAATCCCAACTCAGACTCCCTGTAGGGAGTCTGCTTCTTCCTCTGCCTGTGACTTTGCCTTCTCTCTGTGTCTCTCATGAATAAATAAATAAAATCTTTAATAAAAGAAAAAATGATTTTCAGAGACTATGTGTCATTTTGTTTGCTCTGGGAAAACAGTTGCTTGCCTTGGTCAAAGAAATTTTAATAGAGATTCCAACAGCTTAACAATTGAAACAGCACTTGTAGACACAGTTTAATGCCAGATTTGTGGGAAGATCTACAAGAAATTTGTGCAAGTGAAAACAGAAACATGGCACGTGAACTTTATTGTGTGGCCAGTATGAGGTAACTTAGATTACATTTATTGTATTCAGGAGAATTCATTATGACGAGAAGACTATTTAAGTAGCCATTGTAAACCATTTTATTAAAACAGCATTCCTATGTTCTGCAGTTCCTGCAATTCCTAAAACAAATGAAAAGCAAAGATAAGCCCAAAAGTAATTTTTTAAACATTGTCAGAAAAAATAATAAAGAAAATCAGAAAACCAAAAAGCATTATCTTGTCCTTACTTTAAAAACCTCCCTAGAAAGAATGCCAAGTAGTTCGGGCATTCATCTCATCTCAAGGACAAAACCAAAGTATCCAGAGAAGGATAATTAAGGAAGGAAGGAAATGGGAAAGAAAGTGATCTGGTCGAGAAAAAACATACTATGGCAAGAGTCAGAAATTATACTTGGGTTCTGATTTTGTCACAAATTAACCTCTCCCTTTGTTTTCCTTATCTATAAGATTAAGATAGTGTCTATTCTACCTTCCAGAGTTCTTATGAGAATTAAGTCCAATAATGTATGTACACAAAGAGTTAATCAAATACACTGTAAACAGAAACTAAAAAGGGATAAGGCCAAAATCTAAAATAATGAGTCTAGGACAGCATGGATTCATGATATCCGAGAATTATAAAAAATAAAGAATGTACTCTAGGTTTGTAAAATGTAGGGAGAAATTTTTAAAAGTCCTGAAACTTAATACTTCAAGTAACAAATTTATGAAACTCATTAAAAGCAAAAAAAAAAAAAAAAAAGTAGGATTTAAATAAATGAGATGATAACCCATAATAAATATGGGTGATTTGGAATATCTAATTTTTCTCCAGCTCTAATACATTGTGATTTTCCAACCCTAGGTTCAGGGGGTTGTCATTTTAGAGAGTGCCTTTTAGCCACTGTCAGAGACAGCCTGCAGAGGAGCAGATGGAATAGGCCATTGGCATGAAGTAGCCAGGATACCATTTCCTAATACTGTGATTATTATTGTTCTTCTATGACCATTTCCTTCGGGGGAAGAGGATTTCCTAATACCACATTCCCACTTCCACTACCCTATCTGTAGCCCCTTCCAGTTGCTCAGGCCATCTATCATAAGGCCCCTTCCAGTTGCTCAGGCCATCTTTCTCTCTCATCCCCCATCCAGTCCAACAGTGAATCTGTTGGCTTCACCTTAGAAAGTATTCAGAATCCTATCACTTTACACCATCAACATTGCCACCACCAACACTGGTCTAAGTCACCATCATTTCCCTCTTGGATTGTTGCAGTTGCCTTCCAACTAACTCATCTCTCTGCTCCCATTTTTTGTCCTCTACAATCCATCCTCCACTTAGCAGTCAGATTTATGTTTTAAAATGTTAAGTTGAGGGGCATCTGGGTGGCACAGTTGGTTAAACGTCCAACTCTTGGTTTCAGCTCAGGTCTCGATTGCAGGGTCATGAGACCAAACCTCATGTTGGGAGTCTGCATTCTCTGCATGGAGCCTGCTTGAGATTTTCTTTCCCTCTCCCTCTACCCCTCCCCCTCCAAAAACAAATAAAAATCTTTAATATAAAATAAAATGTTAGGTTGAATTGTGTCATTCCTGTGCTTAATATCCACTAGTGCCTTCCCTGATCACTCCATTATTAAAACATCTTACAAGGCCTCATGACTTGGACCTCAACTGGCTTTGTGATATCATCTCAAGCCACTCTTCCCTACCTTCCCTCAGTCCATCTACATTGGCTTTCTTGCTATTCCTGGAACTGAAAGCCCACTTACCACCCCAAAGCTTTTGTATTTCCTATGCCTTCTGCCTAATATGCTCTCCTCTAAGAGGTCTACTTAGCTTACTTCCTCATGTCCATACTCCTTCTACTCAGTCAAGGCCTTCCCTAGCTACCTCTATAAACTTACACTCTCACCCAGCACTCCTTTACCTCCTTCCCAGCTTTATTTTCTCCACAACTGTTAACCATTATGGCATAATACATACTTTACTAATTTATTAGTTTATTATCTGTTCTTCCCAGAATTTAAGCTCTATGCAAACAGGGATTTATGTCTATTTTGTTTACTGCTGTATTCCCAAGGTTTGGGATAGCACCTGGGTTAGTAGATAATGTTTGTTGAATGACTGAAGGAGCAGTCTTCATAAAAATACAAAATTTATTGTTTTAGTCTCTACAAAAAAGCAAATAACCTGCTCTATGAAATCGGTTATATCCCTAATATTTTGAGCCCATTTTATTTTAAAGATGTATCCATTTATTTTAGAGAGAGTGCATGAGTGGGTGAAGGGGTGGTCAGAGGGAGAGGAAGAAAGAATCTCAAGCAGACTCTCCACTGAGCATTGAGCCTAAGGCAGGGCTCCATCTCATGACCCTGAGATAATAACCTGAGCTGAAATCAAGAGTCAGATACTTAACCAAATGAGCCACCTAGGCACCCCATTTTAAAGATTAAAAACACCATCAAGGAATCCCTGGGTGGCTCAGCGGTTGAGCACCTGCCTTCTGCCCAGGGTGTGATCCTAGAGTCCTGGGATCGAATCCCACATCAGGCTCCCTGGATGGAGCCTGCTTCTCCCTCTGCCTCTCTCTCTCTCTCTCTCTCTGTCTCTCATGAATAAATAAAATAAAAAAATAAACACCATCAAACTCAGTATCACAGAAGTGGAATACAACCAAATAACACTCATTTTCCACTTATTTATTCATGGATTTGTTATTATACTTGGCTCCTCATAATTAAAGCACCTCATAATTATAGGTTCTCCTATGTTAATAAATATTTCAGAACTATAAGAAAATATGGTTCATTTAAAGACACACAAGGAATGATTTAAAACTATAACGACCCATTTTATAAAGTAGAATCAAATACCTAGCTTCTAAATTCGAACATTTGTATATAAAGATTCTGAACCAAAAATATATTTTAAGTTATTTAATTTCAACAAACTCATTAAATATGGTTAAGTGCCTTTTTAACTATGGAAACTTTTAAACAAGATACACCTACTTCAACAACATATTTACATAAAGTGAAAATTTGGGGGGCCCCTGGGTGGTTCAGTTGGTTGAGCATCTGCTTTACCTTAGGTCATGATCCCCAGAGTCCTGAGATGGATCCTTGTGTCAGGGCTCCCTGCTTCTCCCACTCCCTCTACTGTTCCCCCTGCTTTTTTTTTTTTTTTAATTTTTATTTATTTGTGATAGTCACACAGAGAGAAAGAGAGAGAGGGAGAGACACAGGCAGAGGGAGAAGCAGGCTCCATGCACCGGGAGCCCGACGTGGGACTGGATCCTGAGTCTCTAGGATCACGCCCTGGGCCAAAGGCAGGTGCCTAAACCACTGAGCCACCCAGGGATCCCTGTTCCCCCTGCTTGTGTGCTTGCATGTGCCCTCTCTGTCAAATAAATAAATTTTTAAAATCTTTTAAATAAATAAATTTTGTTAGAAGCAGTTCATTCCTTCTAATAAGAATTATGTTTGCTAAAAAAAATAAAAATAAATAAAAAAAAAAGAATTATGTTTGCTAACTTTCCAACAAAAGTTACCATTTTTTCCCGTTACTGAAACATTGTTTAACCTGTAACTAGAGACTGCCCAAGACAAAATATTTGGAAGTCAAGTCCAGTGCTCAAATCTTTATTTACATTCTACTTATTTTCAACAGCAGATTAAAAATAACTGGTTCTGTCTGTTTTTCAGTTTTTAATATCCTTTACTGGAATATTCCTTTTTTTAATTGAACCATAAGACATGTCTTTATTTACCTATGTTTTGCCTCCTTCAATGTTCCTTACCCAACTTTTGAGGGTGGAGTGGAAGCTTTCCTTATATAACTTCTCTACATTCCCTCTCTGCCATCTTTCTATTTAAAAGAGCAGTGACCCCCCAACCTATTCTAACCTCCCACAACCCCACATGCAAATTTGTAAGCTGGCAGCCACCTTCAATTAGTTTGTTCCTCATCACTCACAGCCAATCTTTCCCCAGATACTCCTGAATCCTATCATCTTAATATGGCTTAAATCCATCATCACTGGGTCTTCCTTTCTATCTTTTCAAGGCTAAATGCAGTCACCACCTAACTGGCTACATCTCTCACTCCAGCCCACTATCAGATCTGTTTCCAAAAATATGACCTATCTGACCACATCCCATCACAGATTCTAAACTTGCAATGCCTTCTTACTGTCTACAGAATGAAATACAGTTTTGTTATAAGCCTTTAGAAAATCAAGCTCTGGCTCCTACCTTTCTCATATCGGCCAAAAGACTTAGACTCAGAAAACGTATCATGAGTAATTTACCAAATATCTCATTTGTTTCCATGAACCTCTCTACATATTATTTTGGAAAAACTGGAAAATTGATCCCATCCTCAACCCCCTACCCCCTTCCATTATTTCTAAGTGTGTTCTGGTACTTTCTGTATTTAGGGGAAAAAATCGTATTAATATAAATCATCACAAAAATAATTTACCAAAAAAATTTGAAGTTGAATACTTCCAGGGCAACTCCAAGGATATTCCAGGTTTAATATAGCATATGTGCTCAGTATTCATCATCACCAAAAAAAAAAAAAAAAAAAAAGAAAAATCACATAGATGGATATCCAAACTTAATGATAAAAAAATCTACTTAAGATAACACAGGTACTACTCCTTTTT
Organism: Vulpes lagopus; assembly: GCF_018345385.1. NCBI lineage: Eukaryota > Metazoa > Chordata > Mammalia > Carnivora > Canidae > Vulpes > Vulpes lagopus. The sequence continues at coordinate 7,626,442 of NC_054824.1, forward strand.
GAGGTTAATTGAGTGGTAGTAGGGGCTAAAACTTGCCTATTCAATGAGATAGTTCTTCAAATAGCCCATAAGTCAGGTCTATACATAGAAAAAAGCAGACCATGCTACATAGAATTTTGATTGACACTTAGTGTTGGTCATAACAAATCTCGTTTTGTTGGTTGGTTAGTTGATTGATGTGATGTATCCAGGCAATCAAAGAGACAGAATGTTTTTCAGTTCTGTAGACTGCTTATTTAGAGGAACTTAAGTTGGCCTAAAATGCAACCTGTCTTTAAAACTCAAAGATGCAATCATAAAACTGTATGAACTCATTTGTTTAAATCAATATTAGTACTTGCACCAGGTAATTAGTCTCAAAATTTGCTGTGATTTGGCCTACACTTCAAAGGAATCAGCTGGGTGTTTTGTTTTCAACTGGACATCTTGGGGACATTACTTGGATAAATTTTAAATCAAGGTGAGTTTTATTTATCCAACTTTACTGACAACAGAGGGTTGTTTTTTTTTATAATATGGGTTTTTTTAAAGATTTTATTTATTTATTTATTTATTTATTTGAGAGACAGAAAGCAGGGGAGGCAGAGAGAGGAACAAGTAGACTGCACTAAGCATGGAGCCCAAATATGGGGCTTGACCTCACAACCCCAAGATCATGACCTGAGCCAAAATGGAATCAGGTGCTTAACCTACTCAGTCACCCAGGCGCCCCAACAACAGAGTAGTTCTTATCTAGAGTCTCTGGATGATAAAACCTGAATACCTTTTAGTCATGGGACATACCTAATTCAAGAAGAGTTGAGTGTCTTCTGCCAAAACCAAGACTGTGTGCAGAAAACTAAGGGAACAGATGAGGAAAGTGTCATGAGACCTCTAATGTCTATACACACCAATTGTAAGGACTCAATTTTCCCAGCATGTACCTCACTTAGGCCAAGCAATTCTCATCAACTTCAAAGGGAGAGATGTACATCCACAGATCCAAGTTTGCAGTATGCAGGGCTTACTCAGCAGGAATACATACTATAATTTCTGGTACCAGGCTTCATTTCTTTAGTCCAAATCAACTCAGCTGGATTTTGAAGCTTTAGTTCTTGCAAATAATCAACTGTCCCTTAAAATATCAAATCCACTTGGCTTTATTTTACACATCAATCCTCTTGATTACCTAGGGTAGGCCATAGTTTGGGTTTGTACATTGATATGCAAGACTTAGAACATATGCTATACTACTATGTAGCGTTATAGTATCAAATTACCAAAATTTTTTCTGGAGGTAATTTTATGCATAGCAAAGAGAGAAGCAGGAGATACAGTTTTCCATGTCTGCTGTTCAACAATCTTTTTAAAATATAAATCTGTTTACAAGTACTATTTTTCAGCTTTAATTTGATACTTTACTACCAGGTAAATTATCTTCTTATGTAATTACTTTTATATAATAATTATGATCTTGAAAGTCTACAAAGTGATTAAAGGGCATTTTCTAAAAAATAGATTTCTGGATTTAAATTATGCAATTTTTCTACTTATAGTTTTAGTATTATCTAATTTATTACCATTATTATTACTATTATTAGTTATGAAGTAGTAAGTATAGAGACAACCTTTACAAATACCTGAGACTTTAGGTCTAAAATATTTTTAATCACAGATTTCAAAAGTTGACACAAGTATATGCCCATTATCTTTTTTTTTTTAGCATTTATTAGTTTTGACTCACTCTAGCATGTTATACACATCAGCACCTGTGCCCATTTAGCAAAGAATTTCAGTACAAATCATTTCTGAATTGAATAGACATCTCTAAGAAGCATTACAATTGTTGCAATATTTTTAGAAACTGAAACAAGGAAATAAACAACTTCAGTAAAAGTGATTTAAATAACAAATAACGTATCTTTATAAACAGCTTATCTCCTTGAGAACAAAGAATAAACAAGGAGACAAGGTTTTTTTTTTCCTTTCCACTATTAAAGCAGATCACAATATGAATGGGTGAAATGTCATGAATAATTGGAGAAAATCACAGAGTAATCTTCGGCAAAAACATCTGATTTATTTAAATTGTCGCTGTTTGTCTTATTAGAACCTTTATTTAACCTTGTTATCCACAATGCAGTATTCAAGCTGATTTATCAAAAATATACTTTGGAACTAACCATATTTTGAAAATTTTGACTTTCTCAGATGTAAGCTATAAACCTCCTGTGACAGCTGTCTTAATTAAGACCTAATTAAATGACCTTGCGTTACACTGAAATGCCTGTGAAAACCAGTGTTTTGAATCTAAAACACCAGTAAGTAAATCAAGGCTTTGAAAAATTCTGTCAATAGATTTAAGCTCAGATTTCTGGTCAGGAGTATCATCACTACTATATTCCACTCCTAGATTCATCTAGATTCAATATTCGTTCAATATCTTCTCCTCACAAACCTAGCCACACACCATCAGTCACTCCTGATAATGGCTCAGGGCCTTCCCTTATGATTTTCTATCCAATGGATAGAATCCAAGGGGTTTTCTAAATAAACCCATTTCCTTATAGACTCCTATACAGATTTCTGGGCTTAGCGTGTGTCTAGCTCTGTTCTAAATGCTTTACAAACATTAACTCTTTCAATGCCCATAACTACCTTGTGAGGTGGGTACTATTATTTTTCCAGTCTGCTACATGAAGAAATGGAAGCACAGACAAGCATAGTGGTTTTTCTAGGATTACACAGCTATAAGGATTTGCCTGCCCATCTCCTTTACCGAGCTTTAAACAAAATTGATTTGCTATTCTCCCTACTTGTGCTCACTCTCACTTGCTCTCTCTCTGTCAAATGAATGAATAAAATCTTTAAATATACTTGTGTGTGTGTGTGTGTGTGTGTGTGTGTGTGTATATATATATATATAAATTCTAGTCTAGATATATTTATAATATAAAAACGTATCGGGATGGTAATATGTAAATAATGGATAGCAGAAATGAGAGAAGTCAAAGCAGTATGAAGATCTCTAGTCTAACATTAACCAGAACCAAGATTTGGCAGAGGGGTGGATGAAAAAGAAGACAAAAAAGATGGCTCATAGTGACAAGTCCAAGTGATTAGAAAAATAATGATATAATTACAGCAAAAAGGATATAAATATTAAGAGAGATTGCTTGAGGGTAAATGGGATGAGACTGATTTTAGACATGTAGAGTTTGACTTAGCCAATAGGACAACAAACAGAAATAGCATATAGGAACCTGAGCGAGTGTATGATATGAAGAGTGGCAAACACTACTATGATACACCCACTCCAAGCAGAGGTCTTTATAGATTTGAGAGCATTAAACAGCTTAGTGGATCAAGCCCTGGTCCAGCAGGTTTGGTCAAGCTCTCTAAAAAAACCCAACCCACAGGTTCTGGACAAATACATCTGTTATGCAGATATGTTTCCAAATGAATAGTTAGAAGAGTTTACTTCTTTCACAAATACAATTAGGAACCACCCTGGTATGCCTGGGAATGTATGTCCTGGTGGCTAAGGTCTTTTACTAGAATACTGGCACCAACTCACAGAGATTTGGTGGGTCCTCCAAGTCCCAGTAAGAGTTGTGGTGCTGTTTGCATCCTGATATCCTTCTTTGATGTGGCATCTCCCAAATTTTGGGTCTCAACAGTCTTCAGTTGCTTAGTGCAGTACTTTCTTTGCATCAAACCAGGGAAATGGGGGCAGATTTTTCAAGTCCATTCACTTTTCTACATTCCCACTGCTTACCATCTTACTTCCACCACCATGATCTTTCTAAAGCAAAAGTCAAGTCAAATCACTCCTATTTAGTGGTTTCCTTTAGAAAGTCTTTAAATAGTATCTGGAATCATAAACATGGACTGTAATGCCTCCTCATGGCCTTATCCCTCTTGGCCTTAGTCCTTCCTATTCCCTTTTCATCCCAGTAGTACTGAACTGTGTGTAGCTACCTAGCTATGCCATGCTTTTTCTTTCCTCTGGGCCTCTGTATATGTTTATCTCTATCTCCAGAATGTATCTCCTACACACATGCACACCCAAATCACAGGCACCTTGCCTCTCAAACACCAACTCTATGCCTTGGTTTTGTTGCTGCTTCCTTCTGGAATTTTCCTTACTACCCTCAAGACTGGGCTAAGTGGCTCCCATCACACTCCACTGACATGGCTTGTTCATTCTTACATCTCTATGACCAGTCTGAAAGATCCTGGAAGCAAAAACTGTATCCTGTTTACCACCTTCCCTCTTCTCCATGCTCACCCTTCCCCCAGCACCAAGCACATTGGTTTATTGTAGGTTCTCAGTATGTATTTGTCACATGGATGGCCAGAGGACCTAAAAGTCCTAAGAGGGACACATCTGTTCAGCTAAAGAGATCATAGGATTCCACTGGTTCTGGAATAGGACTCTCCCCACCCCACCAATTAACGTATCTTGCATTCTTGAGATTCTCTAGATTTTTGCTACTCATTGTGATCTGGAGACCAGCAGCACTGGCATCACCTGGACCTCGTTAGAAATACAAAATCTGGGATCCCTGGGTGGCGCAGTGGTTTGGCGCTTGCCTTTGGCCCAGGGCGCGATCCTGGAGACCCGGGATCGAATCCCACATCAGGCTCCCGGTGCATGGAGCCTGCTTCTCCCTCTGCCTATGTCTCTGCCTCTCTCTCTCTCTCTCTGTGACTATCATAAATAAATAAAAATTTAAAAAAAAAAAAAAAAGAAATACAAAATCTCAGACTTTATCCTGGAACTCCTGGGTCAGAATCTGCATTTTTACGTGGTCCCTGGTGATCTGTATACACATTAATATTTGAGAAACACTGCTTGAGATAACATTGATGGTTCTTTACTCAGAAAGCTGGTAATCCATTTTCTTGAGAGAAGGCACACAAATGCCTGGTTTCCAGTGCTCCTACAGCTGAGTACCTGTTTTTGCCCTGATCCAGGTATACACCAACCTTGCCTGTCCTTACATGTTTGAAATAAGTCACTATGCACGTCAGGGGCCCTTCTATCTCAAAAGGAATCCCATGACTGTCTTCCCCTCCCCCTACCCTGGAAATCAACCACTCAACTGAAAACAGGAATTGCTCCTTGTCATGGCTGCTGACTTCTAGATATTGAATCCAATGTTATCAGAAGAGTCTCTCCTCTCCCAGGAATGGGCCTTATATCCCTGACGTCTGAGCAATCCTCAAGCCATTGGTTGGGAGCAGCATGTGGGAAATGTGGCCTTGGAGCGAATGCAGTAATAAATTTCAAAGCACAGCAGCTGAGGCCAGAGGTTAATTGTTTCTTGAGGCTGGAGATTTGAGAGGCACATTCTCATGGCTACCACAAAGAATAAGAAGATATAGGAAAAAAGGAATAATTAGTGGAGAAGAACTTGAAAAAAGCAAGAGAGAGTGGTTCTGATGTTAACACAACCAGCTGGGCACTGCCTGATTTACCAGTCCAGAAGAGGCACTAAATCACAAACAAATAACAAAATAGAGAATTGTTTGTGTTTTTGGAAGAGGTATTTTGTAAAGGATCTCAGGGTGGGGATTAAGACCCCTCAAAGGGCATGCCTAAAACACAACAGGTAATCACTAACCTGTGGGCTGAGAGTGGTTACCTTACTAGCAGGTTTTCTTTGCTGAGTGGGATATGCAACCTGGGCCTGGCTAGCTCCCGCTCCGCCTCCAGCACTTAGCCTGTTTAAATAAAACTGTAGACAAATATACAAAGAAAATCAGTGTGAAGATGTACCTAGCTCAAGTATAATCCTCCCAGAGATTCCAAACTCTGAGACTAAGAAGCAACCACATGCTGATCTCCTGGATTGCAGAAATAGAGAAGTTGACCTTTGAGAGGACAGGGACTGTGGGATGTACTACTAGAACAGACCAACGCCATCTCCAAAGCCTGATTCTCTGACACCAATTCTGTGTGCAACAGTTCAAATCAATTTTGACATTAATTACCTGAAGTTGGCACAGACCGTACAGGTTAAAGGCCTCAGACCCACAAGACTATTCCCACCTCAGACACCAGCCACTAATGCAGTGCCTAAACTATCTACATCTGCCCAGCCAATTACAGGTTTGGGGGGGGTTTCATAATCTCCCTCTCAGGTTTAATCATTTGACTCACAGATACCAGGAAAATTATTTGACTAATGTTTGCTGGTTTATCTCTTCCATTGGGCAGAAACAGCCAAATGGAAGAATTGCATTGGGCAAGGTCCCGGGGTAGGGATGTTTGGAGCTTTTATTTCCCCTCCTGCCTGCCACCTTCCAGGACGTGGCGGGTGGGCTGGAATTTCCTGCCCTCTTTCCTCAAGTATTGGGTCTTTCTGGTGACCAGCTCCCAACCTGATGATACCCAGGGGCCCTGCTCTGATTCACTTCATTAACATAAACTCAGGTGTGGTCCAAAGGGGCTCCTTAGGAATAATAAAAGACATTCCTATCACTCAGAAAACTCCTAAGGTTTTAGGAACTCAGTGCTGGAATCCAGAGATAAAAAACAATCTATTTTTTATTATACCAGATAGAGTTACAGACACAGGATTGAAAGAGAAATACAATTCTTATGTGACTTCAAGTATAATAATACAACCATCTCAAATCACTGAGTAAACAATAGATTCTTTTAAAAAATAGGTTGTTTGAGGGGATCCCTGGGTGGCCCAGTGGGTTGGCACGCACCTTTGGCCCAGGGCGCGATCCTGGAGTCCCGGGATCGAGTCCCACATTGGGATCCCTGCATGGAGCCTGCTTCTCCCTCTGCCTGTGTCTCTGCCTCTCTCTCTATGTCTATCATGAATAAATAAATAAAATAAAATAGGTTGTTTGATAAATAGTGTTGCAACAACTAGGCAGTCAAATGGGGGGAATATAGATTCATATTTATGCCAAAAGAAATTCTAGATTAAATTCTGGATCAGGGATCCCTGGGTGGCGCAGCGGTTTGGCGCCTGCCTTTGGCCCAGGGCGCGATCCTGGAGACCCGGGATCGAATCCCACGTCGGGCTCCCGGTGCATGGAGCCTGCTTCTCCCTCTGCCTGTGTCTCTGCCTCTCTCTCTCTCTCTCTGTGTGACTATCATAAAAAAATTTAAAAAAAAATAAATTCTGGATCAAATCAAAGTGAAAATTCTGGATCAAATATTTTTTTAAAAACCTATAACTAGTATAGAAAAAAGTGGATTTTTTTTGAGGAGGAGGGATTTCTAAACATGCCTCAAAACTCCAAAGCCATAAAAGAAAAGATTGATAAATTCAACTACATGAATTTAATTACAAAATACATGGTAAAATCCATCATTGGCAGAGTCAAAAGTTAAACTGGGGAAGATATTTGCCATTTATATCATACAAAATGTTTACCTTTTAATATTTAATAAACTCCAACATATCAAGAAAAAGAGCAAGTCAATAGAAAAAATGGGCAAAGAATTTGAATAAATATATCACCAAAAAAAGGAAATATGAATGGCTTGTAAACGTATGAAAAGATGCCCAACTGTGCTCAGTTGAATAAGAAATACCCAAATAAAGACATCATTTAGATTGGTGAAGATTAAAAAGTTTGTTAACACCTCATGTTAGTGAAGCTATGGATAAATAGGCACTTTCATACATTGCTGTACAGGATATAAACTGGTTAAACCTGTACAGAGGAAATTTTGCAATATCTCTCATAAATACACATATCCTTTGACCCAGTAATTCCATTTACAGGAGTTTATACTATAAATATAATCCTGCATGTGTAATGATAGCATATGCAGGCTATTCATTGCAGCACTGTCATAGTGAAAGGTTGACATCCCATATATATTTGCTAATAGGGGACAAGTTAAATTATGGCACATTATGTAATGGAATACCTCCCTGCAGTACAAATATGAAACTATTTTCAAGATACATTGTTAAGAGAAAGAAGATACAAAAGTGTGTGTATCCTATGATGCCATTTATATACATACATATGTATTTATGCTAGTATACTACTCAAGGGACACAACTCTCATCTCCCATGGTAATACAGGTACACTAACAAATTATTTTTCTAGAGTTAGGACATTTAGGAAAACATAAAATTGCTAATAGATTTCTAACATCCTAGTCTATCCCTAGAATATGCTGGTGCCTTCCCATTCCTGTCCCCACTGCAAATGCCACTCCCTCTGGAGTTACCAGTGTCAACAGCCCAGCTGTATATGCTTCCATACTTTCTCCCATGCACAGACAAAAATATGAACAGATAGATGTACATATCTTTATATATTTTTGTTCTGTTTGTTTACCCAAATCACATTATACTGGAAAGATTTTTCTGTGATCCTCACCAATACACCAGATATTCCTCTTCTAATTCTAATAATTAAACATAGATATATTCTCCATTCTGATGAGACATTGCTCAGAGAAAAACTATAAAGAGGGTCTGTAATCTCATTCAGCCACTAAATTCTCATGTTAATTCTGGTAGCTTATTCTTTTTGGATTTTTCTAGGAATACAATTGTATATCCTGAAAAATAATTTTCCTCCCAAAGTTTATACCAGCTGTATGGTTGCTGTGTTGCTGTATTGCTACCCTCTGTAGTTGCTTCCCACTGCAGGCAATTGTTGCTGCTGCCCAAAGCTGCTGTGTGGCCTCCAAGGAATGAGACAGAAGCTTCCTATGAGACTATCCCATGATTACTTTGTTCAAGTGTCATAGATGACAGCACAATACAGTGGTTCTTGGTCTCTCAGCTCTCATATTCTAATTCAAAGTATCATCTCACAGGGGCCAAAGGCAGGCTGTCCCAAAATGTGCCACCTTGGCATAATATTTTAGATAAAAGTTACTTGGAAAACAGTCTGTGCAAACACACTCAGACTCTCCTCTCTCCCTCTCGAAAGCAAGAAATAAATCTCCCACATGGAAGGTATCGTTTCTGTACTAAGAAGTTAAAAAAAAAAAAAAACCCTTATCATCAGAAAGTCTAGAAAGTCGTAGAAAAAAACCTTGTTAATTTTTACTAATCTATTATCCCAGCCCAAATTCTGCTCAGAATTCCTTACTAATCAAATCTCCCAACCTTCTGTTTTCTATGTCATATCAATTCCTCACAGATTTGTCTCATTGTCTAAAAAATCTAAAAATTGGGTAGCCCCGGTGGCTCAGCGGTTTAGAGCCGCCTTCCGCCCATGGACTGATCCTGGAGACCCAGGATCGAGTCCCACGTGGGGCTCCCAGCATGGAGCCTGCTTCTCCCTCTACCTGTGTCTTTGCCTCTCTCTCTCTGTATCTCTCATTAATAAATAATTTTTTTAAAAAAGTCTAAAAATTGCCTGCCTTGGTCATTTCTTTGGATCTCAATTTCATTATTGGGTCTCCATGAGCATGGAACTAAACTTTGGGGGTTTTTTCTCCCGTTAATCTGTCTTGTATCGATTTGATTCTCCAAACAGCTGGAAGATCTTGACAGGCAGGAGAAAACTTTTTTCGTCCCCTACAGTCTATACTCCATTCTTGAGCTCACAGCAGCCAAGTTCCCATTTGGTCTCTGGCAACAAGAGGCAGGCTCTGCAGGGAGTCCTGTCTGAGCACTTCTTCTAACAATTACCCTTACTCTTTGAAAGAAGAGAGAGGGCTCCTATGACCACTTTGTCTAAATGAGCTTCACTTAGAATGTTTCATTCTCTACCACATTATCCCAGTTTTATTCTCCTCATAGTACCAATCATATTGGCAGGTATGTCATTTATTGACTTATTACGTCTCCCCAAAATAGGCTACATAGCAGACCTGATGGCTTTAAAGAACTTCTATGTCTTATTTACCCTTAGCGCTCTAGCATCTGCAGTTGAAAAACACCTTACTAGACCTTCAATAAATACTTGAGTCAATGAATGTTGAGTTTTACTAGAAAAGAGTCTATATCGGATTTAAGTGATTTCTTTATTCCAAGTATTCTTAGTGTTCCTATGGATGGTTAACGATCTGGGCAACTCTTCACCTTTTCATTTCAAAAGCTGTAGAATACGTTTACTATTTTTTTTTAAAGATTTTATTTATTCATGAGAGACACACAGAAAGAGAGGCAGAGACATAGGCAGAGGGAGAAGCAGGCTCCACGCAGGGAGCCCGACTTGTGGGAAATGAGGGAAGAAAGTTGCAGGTTACCCAAACACAGGTCGTCCAAGGCAGGTTTCGGCCCCCTAACCACGAGATTTTTTTCAACGATTTCATTTATTTATTCATGTGAGACACAGAGAAAGAGAGGCAGAGACACACACAGGCAGAGGGAGAAGCAGGTTCCATGCAGGGAGCCCGACGACGTGGGACTCGATCCTGGGTCTGGATCCTGGGTCTGGATCCCCTGGGACTCGACCCCCTGGGTCTCGATACTGGGTCTGGATCCTCTGGGACTCTGCGACTCGATCCTGGGTCTGGATCCCCTGGGACTCGATCCCCTGGGACTCGATCCTGGGTCTGGATCCCCTGGGACTCGATCCTGGGTCTGGATCCCCTGGGACTCGATCCCTGGGACTCGATCCTGGGTCTCCATCCCCTGGGACTCGATCCTGGGTCTGGATCCCCTGGGACTCGATCCTGGGTCTCCGGGGTCACACCCGGGGCCGAAGGCAGACGCTCTCCCGCGGAGCCACCCGGGGGTCCCCTAACCACGAGGTTTTCAAGAGCCCGCCGTGTCCCGATGGCTTGACCTCAGTGCCGACAAGCGGCAAGGCCTGTTGTCCGTACTGCACTCTCCTACGTATCTCCTCCTACTCATACCCAGACAGGCATAGGGGCAAACGGCCACGAGACGTCAAGGCCCTGGGAGGTATCTGTTAATGGTCCACCTAGAAGGCATTTCCGGCGGTTCCCGGGGGGACGCTGGGTTGGCACGGAGACGGCGGGAGGTTTGTTTCGACTGCGGACAAACCCCGCCCCCCGCGCCCAATTCCCCGCTTTTAACTTTCCTTCCCGCGGCCCCCGAGGCCGCGAAGACCAGTTCCGCGGTCCCTCCCGCCGCCTCGGGCCGCGGCGGCCGCGGGAAGACCGGAAGGAAGCGCCCACCCCCGGACCCCGAGGTCCCGCCGCACCTCCGCGCTCGCCCGATGCATTGTGGGCGCTGTAGTCCGGCGGGGACCCGTGGGCGACTACAAGTCCCGTGACCGCCGCCTCGCCCGCAGTCCCCCTCCGCGGCCTCAGCTGGGGCTCCAGGGCCCAGGGCGCGGCGTCCCGGCGAGTCAGCTGTTCCTCCCCCGCGGGCTTCGAGAGGCGGAAGCCGGAGACACGCAGGGAGGAGCTCCGCGCGCGGGGGGAACGCCCGGCCTACGTGCTCGTTCGCCTCGCGACCGCTGTGCGCGAGCCCGGGGTCCCCGCGGCGGGCGGCGGCGGCGGCGGCGGCGGCGGGGGCGGAGGGAGTCCGCGGCGGCGGCGGCGGCGGCTGCAGGAGAGCAATGGCGGAGACCGTGGCGGACACCCGGCGGCTCATCACCAAGCCGCAGAACCTCAACGATGCCTACGGGCCGCCCAGCAACTTCCTCGAGATCGATGTGAGCAACCCGCAGACGGTGGGGGTCGGCCGGGGCCGCTTCACCACCTACGAAATCAGGGTCAAGGTGAGGCCGGCCTTCTCCCCTTCTGAGACCCCTGCCCTCCCCCTCCACCCCTCCCCCCCTCCCCCCCACCACCCCACCTGGGCCGGGAGCCCCGGGCCGACTCGGTCGGGCACAGCCTCGTCGGCGGGCGGGCGGGCGGGGTCTCGGGTCAGCCCCCCCCCCCCCCCCCCCCCGTGTAGGGCCTGGACGGGGGCTGCACGGAGCGAGCTCAGCTCAGCGCTGCTACTTGGAGAAGGTGCTCGAAGAAGAGGGCGTGGGTTGAGCGCCGCTTGCCCCCCGAGCAGCTGATCTGGGAATGACATTTGAGTTGGAAAGGTGCAGATCTTTCGAGAACACGGTGCTCCCTCGGGAGGGGGAGCTAGATGTGCCTGAGACGGGGGTGGGGGCGGGGAGGGGGGGGAGGTGGTTTGCACCAAGTTTTCCCAGTTTTCTTAACCCTGAAGACTTTTCCCCCAGGGGTGGCCAGAGCCGAGCTGGTGGGTCGCTGCAGGCCCCCCTTCCCCGAGCTGCCAAACTAACCCAGCTTTGTACGCTTTTCGGAGCAAAAAAAAAAAAAAAAAAAAATCTAATGGGTGTTGACAAAAGGCTGACGGATTCGGTGGGGCCGAACCCGCGGAGGACCACGGGGTGACCTTAGCCTTGTGGGCCACCGTGGGTGCTGGAGGGCCGAGGCGTGGCGAGTCGTGGTCTCCCTCACCGTGCAGAACTGCAGCTGCTCCAGGAAAGCCTATTATTCACTTAGGGATCTTGCTCTCTTAATTTCGAGGTGTTCACTTGACTGAATGGAGGAAATCAGCTGAAGGAGAAGCACACTTAGGATTTCATAACTAGTATTTGATGGCAATAAGTAATTCAGATGATTTGGAAAGATGCTAATTGAGGCTAGAGCTTCACTTTCACTGTAGTTGGGGATTGAAGAACTTTCTCTCACCTAGGGAGGTATCTTTAAAAATCATAGGAAACGAACCCAGCTGTCAAAAAACAACAAATTGTTTTACTACCAAAAATGAAGTATAATAAGTTTCACTTTGCAGTAACTGAGATTTACATAACAGGTGATTATTAATATTTAAGCCGAGTGCTATTGCTCATTGCCTTGTGCACTTTCTGTGCGTGTGGTTAAAAAACAACCTATGATTTAGCATCTTAACCATTTTTAACTGTGCATTCGTGTTAAGTATATCCCTATCGTGAAATCTGTGCACTTAAAAAATTTGTCATGTATCGCCAAAAATAATTTTAATAATCGGACTTCAAGATGTGAAACTAAAGTTTAATGCTACACGTCACCCTGGTGTCCCTATGGATGTGTAAAATGTGAGCCGTAAGCAATGCTGTAATAGTGAAATTGCAAAATCCAGGCTCCAGTATACTTAAGGAAGTACTTTACCACATAAGCTTTGTGAAAAAGTAAGCCCCCCCCCCTTTTTTTTTTACTTTTGGAATGATTTTAAAATATATGCTCACTAAAAAATTCACTAAAAAGAACTTCCTTTTATTCACCACCATGTTTTCTTTTATTTCTTGTGCTAAAACAGAACTTGGTATTCCTGTTTCTAAACTTCCATAGCTAGTACTTCCTGTCATACAACTGAAGCAAAATCTCCTGCCTACACTTCCTCCATTTAATAACTTTGTGTTTATCTTGCTGAGTGCATTGCATTAAATGCACTCGTGTGATTTAATTATGTAAAAAATACATCTGATACTTTATTACTGAATAAAGTACTGATACTTTAAAAATAGTGCTTATGGTGTGCTTTACATTTTTAAGAATAATTCCTTTTAAAAGTGGTAAGTTATGGAATTAGCAAAGAATGCACCCACATTGGTTGTATTATACAAACCAGTTTTTTTCTGTATTAATGATGTTTATAGTCATAAATGCAGGTATCCTAAAAAAGTGTAATTGAGTTTCTAATGCATATGAAATGCCATTGGGGTTTTTCTTAATATGTAATGTGTTAATTTAAAATTCAGGACACTGTATAGTAAGACAATATATCTTATTTAAGCAGCATATGATTTTTGAGAGTAATTACAATCTTGTGTTAAGGTAAAATAGGCCAGCAAGATGAATAGGTAAGTCATTTTGTAATTTTACTTATTACTACTTTTCTAAGCTGTTGCTGCTCTCCCTCCTATCGCCTGCCTTTTGCTATTGAATTGCCATGTGGAGTTTAGGCCCTTAAACTATCTTACAGTTACTCTCTAATTCTGGTCTTGAGAAAAATGTTCAATTTTATAGGATCTGATTGAAATTACTCTAATTCACAGAGTAATTTTATCTAGATAGTGGCACTTTAGAATGCAAGTTTCCCAATCTCCATTTATCTTTTGGTTTGAAGATAGTGTTTAAGACTATTAGGATCACTTGATTAGTATCTCTGGGCTTTTGAAAATAATTGGTACAGGGTTAATGTTTTTGAAAATTGTTCTAATGGGTAGGTACCGCAGAGAGCACCATATATGATGAAAGGTTTAGGAGAGCTCAGGGTCTAGAATCATTTTGGCATATTAGAGAGAAGTTTAAAGGGGAAATTCAGTCACTGTTTGTGAAGTTTATACTATAATGAAACCTTAATTTTCTGGGGATTGTAAATTAGTTAAGATCTGTTGTAACTAGAGACAGTTATTTCAAACAGGAGTGAAGTTAAGGATCTTTTTTGAGCTGAGTTCAATGAATAGATGTATCATTTATAAGCAGAGTAAAGTACACAGTCTAAGCTCCCACAGCATTCCCTCTGTAAAATAGATATGCTAGCAGTAGCACCTACCTCATAGGACTAAATGAGTTAATGGACATAAGTCTCTTTAGTATTCACTGGTATATACTAAGCTTTTAAAAGTTACTTCTTTCGAAATGCAGATATGTTCTAATTTTAAAGGCAGTGATCAACTAACTACATTTTCTGTGTTACTGTGCAGTTGAGTTACTAAAATTGTTAGATCTGGAATGGAAGTATACTTTCATCGAGGCAGATACAGTGTAAAAGAAGCCATCTTGCTTAGTATTTAACCCAGTAGCTTTTTTTGTTTTAAATTTGTATTTTGTATAACTCCATGTAGAAAGTTCTGATGCCATTTGGAAGGTGGTAAATTTCATACTAAGCCCAAAAATAATTAATAGAATTTATATTTTAAGGTAGCATATTTCCTGTGATTATAGTAGTAGTTTTTCCAGTTTTATTGAGATGTGATTGATACATAATGTTTTTGGGGTTTTTTTGTTGTTGTTTTTTTTTTTTGAGATTTTAGTTCTATATTCATGAGAGAGTGGGGCAGGGAGACGGAGGGAGAGGCAGGCTTCCCACAGAGCAGGGAGCCACATGTAGTACTCTATCTCAGGACTTTGGGATCATGACCCCAGTTGAAGGCAGAAACTCAACTGATTGAACGACTCAGGCGCCCCTATATATGATGTCTTAAGATGTATATAGCGTAGTGATATATGCTGTGAAATGATTACCAAAATAAGATTAGCTAATATTCAACTCCTCGCATAGTTATGGAAGTAGCCTTTTAAAACTGAGGCTTATTAAAACATAAAACTGAATACTAAAGTTTGATAAACTTTCTTTTTAAAGATTTTATGAGAACACAAGCAGGGGGAGGGGGAATGGCAGAGGGAGAAAGAGGGAGAAGCAGACTCCCCACCCAGCAGGGAACCTGACACAGGGCTCAATATCAGGACCCTGAGATCATGGCCAGAGCTGAAGGCAGTTGCTTAACCAACTGAGCCATCCAGGCGCCCCAATAAACAATTTTTTAAAAAGATTTTATGTATTTATTTCAGAGAGAGCCTGTGCACCGTGCAGGGGGGATGCGGAGGGCAGAGGGAGAAGAGAATCCCAAGCAGACTGCATGCTGAGCCCAAAGCCCGATGCAGGGTTTGATTCCAGGACCCTGAAATCACAATCTGAGCTGAAACCAGGAGGGTGGACTCTTAACTGACTGAGCCACCCAGGTGCCCGAAATTTGATAAACATTTTGACAAGAAAGATGGTCAGTAAAAATTATATCTGAACAGTGTTTTCTGTTCTAAACCTGTATTGGTGACTTTACTCTGGGTGAGTCCTCTCATTTTATTTATTTTATTATTATTATTATTATTTTATTTTTAGTCCTCTTTAAGTTGGAAGTTATTAATATCCAGATTGGAAACAAATAAATTCTTAGACTTGGTTCCAGGATTTATAAGAATGTATTAAACGGCCCAAATAATATTTTATTTTCTTTTTATTATTTTTTCGAAATAATATTTTAAAGAATCAAGGTATTTGAGTGCCAAAGAACATCTGTAAATCTTTTTTTTTTTTTTAACATCTGCAAATCTATGTAGCTTTATCAGCTGGCTGTGAGATGTTGTCTGATACACATCTTTGCTGCTAGCTACAGCTGACTTACAGAATCTCCATGAAGGAAGGGCATGTTACTGGCTTTGAGGTTTCTGTTCTTACCTAATCCACGGGGAAAGGGAGGCAGTGACAGTTAAAAAGTCGTCCTGCTATGTTGGGTTCCTAGGGACTGTTCTGTATTGTTCACTTTAGTACTTTACAGAACCAAGACACAGAAGGTTGTCTCTCACCCAAAGTTAACTAGTGTCAGAGCCAGGGTTAGAGTTGAAGTAGTCTGGTCTTGGTTTAGAATTGCTTCACAGCTGCGGTTCATTTAATTTAAACAGGACATTAAAACCTTTGTTGTTGACAGCCTAGTTTGGGGGCACCCTAATGTATCTGCACCTTTTGAAAGAAATCCCAAAGTTGGTACTCTTGAGACATGAGTTGACTCTTCAATAATCAGCAGTGGGTAAGATGCAGTCAGGAGGGATGAACAGCTGCAAGAGCTTGCTATTAAATTCTGTGCTCTGATGAGATGATCTGAAGAAAACGTGTTGTTGACCGGCTGGCTAGTGATGTTATAAAAAGGCAAGCTTTTTTTTCTGTGAGTGTTGAAGCTGAAGAAGGGATTTATCACTTGAGTACTTCTGTTCAAGAGGCTGGTGTATATATATATATATATATATACACCATATATATATATATACCATACATATATATGGAACGCTTCCTGAATTTGCATGTCATCTTTGCACAGGGGCCATGCTAATCCTGTATCATTCCTATTTTAGTATATGTGCTGAAGCTTATATGTATACACACACACACATATATATATAGGCAGTGCTCATGGCAAATATATATATAAAAAATGTGATCTCTGAGGTAGCTAAAGAGAATAGACAATATTCCTGTTTTGCCAGTATAAAAGCTGGAGTCCCTGTTGATCTGATCCTCATCTCTTGTCCCTCCTTCATTCTTACTTTATGTTCTAGGCCTACTGAACTATTTGTATCTCCTGAATAAGCAGAATTATCTTTTATCCAGGCCTCTTGTGTCTATATATTTCCTCTGCCATTAAAAACAGTCTTCCTGGGCTGCCTCTGGTTGGCTTGGTTGGTGGAGCATGTGACTCTTGATCTTGGGGTTGTGAGTTTGAGCCCCATGTTGGGTGTAGAGATTACTTAAAAAAATAAAATCTTAAAAAAAATAAAACTGTCTTCCTTTAGTAACCTTGTCTGGCTACTGTTACTTGTCCTGCAGGATTTAGCCTTTACCATCATCTTTGAGATTTTGCTGATCCTTGGAATTTAGACTGAATTTCTTTCCTGTGCCCTATTAGGATTAAATTTATTTGGTTGTTTGTGGCTTCCTTTAGTTCCTGTATCTTAATAAGCTCCTAGAGGACAGGAGGACAGGGACTGTCTTAATCACCCTTATTCAGCACCTGGCACTGCACTTAGCACATAGTGGACATTATGAGTAAGTGAAGTTTAGGAAGGTTAAGTAACTTACCCAAAGTCATAGGTATTATAAAAGACAAAACTGGGATTTGAATCTACATTTTCTGATCTTCAGAGCCTATACTGAATATTCTCCTGGGGAGCTTTTGAAATCATTTTGATTCTTATTTCATTGGTTAGTGGTGGGATTTGGAAAATGGTAATTTTAAAAGCACCCTAGCAAGGGCACTTTACTGGTACACAGCAAGGCTCATTTCTGGTTGCACCATGTTCTCTGCCTCTGAGAGGTATGAAAAAAATAAATGGAACCATAGTGGTTGGTAGTCTTGATTGAATTTTAAAAGGCAAATTTTAAGTAAATAGAAATAACTAACCAACCAGAACATAACAGCAGATTCTGACAAATCTGAGAGCACAGAGGAAAACTAGTGATATTTACCAACAATAAAATGTCTTTTGGAGGGCAGGCACTTTAATACTAGTTCAGAGCATAACAACCTGTATAGCTTTGCTTTTTGGGAAGAAGGGAGGCATTGACTGTGTTCAGCCAGGATAGATTTTTTTGCCCCTTGTGCCATCCCTGTCTGTATCCCCATGTAATAATCATGGAGGTATGCCAGGAGTCAGGAAAAAAATATGTATATATCCATCTAAGAAATAATTTTTTTTTTTTTTTACATGAGAGTGTGTGCGCATGAGTCGAGCTGGGATGGGCGGGGGGGACATGTGCAAAGGGAAAGAAAGGGGGAGAGAGAATCTTAAGTAGGGCAGAGCCTGACCTGGGGCTCATCTCACCACCCTGGGATCATGACCTGAGCTGAAAGGAAGAGTCAGATACTTAACCAACTGAGCAACCCAGACGCCCAAGAAAGAAATTCTTCTATTTTGTTACTGTTGCTACTTAGTACCTTTAAAGGGGAAAAATCTAAAAGTGTTTAACTCCTAGCTGTCTTGCTGATTCTTTGTAACAGAGATTTTTTTCCCTGTCTTCACGTTCATAATCATGCTTACCAAAAAGAAGAAAAGGAAAAGAAAAAAAGACTGAACTGTTTTTAGATATGTCGATGTTTTACCATATTGTGCTGCTTTCATGTGAGCAGAGCCAGCAATTTTTTGAACATCAGATAAAAATGATGGTGTCCAAGAAAAGCAATAGTATAATCTCGGTACTGCTTTACTGATTTCTTAATTAAGTGACTTAATGCTTTCAACCAGAGTTTTACCTCCTTGAGGAAATATTTAGAATCTAGGAATTTTGACATGGTAGTAAAACGTGACATTTGATGTAATTTTCAAGAAAGGTGGTATCAGGATACGGTTGGGGCTGTGCTCACAAGAAACTTCAGGAAGAATGTTTATTTTTTCATGTGAGAGGTCTCAGTATCATGGCTTGACTGTCAGCCTCCAGCATCACATCCATCTTCTAGCCAAGGGGAAAACATACTCCTGCCTCATTGCCCTTTCCCACAAAGGAAGCTGGGAAATTTAGTCACATTTTCAGCCATGTGAAGAAAGGAAGAACTGACTCTTTGCTTTACCACAGTAGGGTAAGTGTTTTGGGTGTGGCTTCTAGGGTGTGGCTTTAGCAACATTCTGATCATCTCTCCTAATTCTTTCCTTTTTTTGCTGATGCTTGATATTTCAAAGTTTAGAAAAAAGAGGCCATTTGATTTGTAAGGAATAAAATTCTCATTAGCTTTGACAATATTTGTTTTTTAAGTTTTTTTTTAAAGATTTTATTTATTTATTCATAGAGAGAGGCAGAGACACAGGCAGATGGAGAAGCAGGCTCCATGCAGGGAGCCCGACGTGGGACTCGATCCAGGACCTCCAGGATCACGCCCTGGGTTGCAGGTGGTGCTAAACCGCTGCGCCAGCCACCCGGGCTGCCCTTTAAGTTTTTTTTTTTTTAAAGATTTTATTTATTAATGAGAGACCAAGGGGTGGGGGGACAGAGACACAGGCAGAGGGAGAAGGAGGCTCCATGCAGAGCCCGAAGCAGGATTCAGTCCTGGCACTCCAGGATCACGCCCTGGGCTGAAGGTGGTGCTAAACCCCTGAGCCACCCAGGGAGCCCCAGTTTTGTTTTTTTATGTTTTTTGTTTTTTTTTATTAGAGCAAGCAAGCTCGAGTGGGGGGAGGGACAGTTGGAGAGGGAGAAGTAGACTCCCCACTGATTAGGGAGCTTGATTTGGGGCTCAATCCCGGGAACCTGACGTTAGCCAAAGGCAGATGCTTAACCTGCTGAGCCATCCAGGTGCCTCAGTTTTGACAGTCTTAAATATGAATTTTGATATCTTCCCGAGAATTAATTTTGATAAGTTGAGAAAGGAGACAACCCTGAAGACATGGCACCTCTGATAAGGGTGTACCTTGGGGTTGGATTAGGGGTCCTTGAAAATAGATGATTAACCCTTTTTTTTCTTCAATGGCTGTTTAAAGCTATGGAGGCAGTTCTACTTAGAACCAGCATTTTAGTTGATGGTATTGAATGATAGAGTATATAATTTGACCAAAATAAGTGAGATCAGTATCTTTTACCAGAGAATCATAATAAGACTTAAAATAATTTTTATAAAATTATTTTTGCCTTGACATTATTTGTTATCTTGAAGTGAAACTGAAGTAGTGGGCAGCCGGGGGTGGGGGGTGGGGGGGGTTGCTCAGCCCGGCACCTTCTGCCCGGGGTGTGGTCCTGGAGACCCAGGATCGAGTACCGCCTCGGGTTCTCTGCATGGAGCCTGCTTCTCCCTCTGCCTGTGTCTCTGCCTCTCTCTCTCTCTGTGTCTCTCATGAATAAATAAAATAAAAAAAAATTTATTTAGAGCATGCGCACGAGTGGGAGGAGGGGCAGAGGCAAAGAGAGAGAGAGAAGCCGTCTCCCTGTTGAGTGTGGAGCCAGACATGGGGCTTAAATCTCACCACCCTAAGATCTTGACCTGAGCTGAAATGAAGAGTCAGGAAGCCCAACCAGCTGAGCCACCCAGGTGCCCACTGAGAACATTAAGACACTATTAATATATTTACAGCAGGAGTGAGCAAGCTGTGTGTTTCCCTGTTTTTGTAGCTTTTGGAGCACCACTAAAATTTTAAGTAATAAATTTGTATTTTAAGCTAAGTTTGTGATCATTTATTACAGCAGCAATAGGAAATTAATAAGAATGACCATACACCTGTACTAAGAATCATTTCCAGGGATATTCATTCACTTCAAAAGAATGAGAGTCAGTATGGATGGGGGTTCAGCCTGACTTAGGCCACAGCTTTATATTTCTTCTCCATCAGAATCTAGCAACATTGGTTCTTATTATCCCTCTCCTTTTACTCTGCCAAGATGTTTTACCAATTGTGTAGAAAAATATTTTTTCTGGGGCACCTGGGTGGTTCACTTGGTTAAATATCTGACTTTGGCTCCTGTTATGATCTCGAGGTTCTGGGATCAAGCTCTGAGTTGGGCTCCATGCTCAGCAGGGAGTCTGCTTGTCCCACTCCCCCCACCCCCCCAACTTGTGCTCTGTCTCTCAAAATCTTTTTAAAAAGAGAGAGATAAGATTCCCATTGCTCATCGTCTTTGAAAAAAGAAATCTTTTTTATTTCCCCACATAAAAAGTTAGATGCCTTGGAGTGCCTGGCTGGGTTAGTAGAGTATATGACTCTTGATGTTAGGGTTGTGAATTTGAGCCCCACATTGGGCTGCCTTATTTAATAGGTTATAGAGGATTATTTTTCCAAACTGAAGAGAAAATTACTGAGAGACTAAGTCACTTTGGCTATCCAGGTATAGCTCAAGATTAATATTAAATGGCCAATGCAGGTTTTTTTTTTTTTTTTAAGATTTCATTTATTTATTCATGAGAGAGAGAGAGAGAGAGAGAGAGAGAGGCAAAGACACAGGCAGAAAAAGAAGCAGGCTCCCATGTAGGGAGCCCGATGTGGGACTCAATCCTAAGATCCTTGGAGCCCAATGTGATTCTATCCTAGGACTCAAGGATCAAGCCCTGGGCCAAAGGCAGACGCCCAACTGCTGTGCCACTCAGGCATCCCCAATGCAGTTTTTGTTTTGTTTTGTTTTGTTTTGTTTAAAATTTTTTTTTTTTAATTTTTATTTATTTATGATAGTCACAGAGAGACAGAGAGAGAGGCAGAGACATAGGCAGAGGGAGAAACAGGCTCCATGCACCGGGAGCCCGATGTGGGATTCGATCCCGGGTCTCCAGGATCGCGCCCTGGGCCAAAGGCAAGCGCCAAACCACTGCGCCACCCAGGGATCCCTGTTTTTTTTAAACTGAGTATAAGAGAAAGAACCACATAATCTTTGATACAGTGGTTTATCCTTGCTGTTGTGATCTGGTGCTCTTGTATGAGAGGGGGCCAACTTCTGAGACTAAACCAGTGTAAGATTATGAGTACTATGTGATGAATACTGTAGAGTATTGGCTCTTGGTTAAAATTTAACTTAGAAAAGGTGTTATTCTTGATTATTAGGCCTCTGAACCTCCATAATGCCAAGCACACAGAAAAGTACTTTGACTTTTGCATCTTGTGATTCTGTGTTTCAAAGTCTAAAATATATTTAAGTATTTCAAGCAGTAGATGTATAACTATACAATTTCTTCTGATGTTAAAAATTTTTTCCCTCAGTTTCTATTTTGGAAAGAAACCTCTGCATGTTAACTTCAGGCATTTATCTATAATGAGCAAGAACAATCTGTTCTCTTAAAACATCCAGATCCATTTGTGACAGGATAGATTTTAAAAATCCAACCTAAAAGACTCTGAGGTCTATAAAATATATGTATCAAATACACAGGGCACCCAGAGCTTCTGTATGAAGAAAGTTCAAGAAGGTCAAAGCTAAGGACGTATTGTAGAAGAAGGATTCTAATTATAAAATCTGGTAAAACATTCATAAAATTAGGAAAGGATTTATAGGTTGGAGTAGGCCATTAGTAATAAATACTGTTCAGTGGATTGTTTAGAAGAAATATGTGTTTTGATTTGCTCTTCTCTAGAACTTTTGATATGCCTTTGTCTAAATCTAATATAGTAGCCATTAGCCATACGAGGCTATTTAAATTGAAGTGTTAGATTCACACTACCAGTCGTCTATTTGTCCAGTTTCCTTGGAATTAAAGTTGACTAGTTTGACTGTCTTTAGTTCATTATAAGTAATAATTGGTCTTGAATATGCAGGATGGTTCCATATAAAGGGACCATTGTATATAGGGCTTTCTCTCCTCAGTTTCTTTAATCTTTTTTGCCCCATTTCATTGTGTTTCGAGTCAGTGGTCATTCATAGTCTGTTCGCTGTTAACCCTGGGCCAAACTCCCAAGCATGTAGTGACATACCACCCTCTTCTCTGCTAATTAAGATAGAGAAAATTTCTTAATCCAGTCAAAGGTTAGAGACTTATTTTCTTTATAGCATTATTTTATTTTATATTTTATTTTATTTATTTATTCATGAGAGGCACAGAGGGAGAAGCAGGCTCCCCATGGAGAGTTTGGTGTGGGACTTGATTCCAGGACCCAGGGATCACGCCCTGAGCCAAAGGCAGACGCTCAACTGCTGACCTACCCAGGCGTCCCAGCATAATTTTATTATATTAGGAAGTTGAGCACAAGTTTATAAACTGTAGTTAAACTATAGCTTAACCAAAGAGAACTGGGATGAGTGGTTGCCTTTCAGAGTGTATAGAATCTTCTCTGTAGTCCTGTACAGGTAGATGTAAAGTCTGTGTGGTTCAGAGAGATTTCCGTTAAAAATGCTTTCAGATCTGTTGAGAGCCCTGGGCCTTCCCAAGATTAAACTTAGCTCAGGGCCCCTGAAGTAATTTCCTGTTCTCCAATGGAGTTGCGTCTCTCAAAGGTCTTGCAGTGGCCAGTAGAAGAGGAAATGCTTCCCAAAATCCCTTCCTGCCCTGCTTCCTCAAGGGTTCTTTCTTTATAAAGGCCTCAGAAAAAGTCTGTTAGATTAAAATGTTGAAGTCTTATGACTAAATTCTTACTTAGGCAAACTAAAAGCAACTCACCAGTGGATATTAAATTTAGATTGTAAGGCACTTCCATAAATCAGCGTTGTCCCTCAGTATACACATTAGCATACTCTTTTTTTTTTTTTTTGAAAGATTTTATTTATTCGTGAGAGAGACAGAGAGAGAGGCAGAGACATAGGCAGAGGGAGAAGCAGGTTTCATGTAGGGAGCCCGATGTGGGACTCGATCCCAGGACCCCAGGGTGGGGACCTGAGCCAAAGGCAGATGCTCAACCACTGAGCCACTCAGGCGTCCCTAACTTACTCTTCGTAAACACCTGAAGTTGCTGAGGAGTCTGCATGGGCTGGGGTTGAAAGGGTTGAACAAGCTGCAAAGGAAAAACAGCTTCAGTTATAGATTCATTGAAATATCCTAGAAAACTTGTATTTTTATAACTTTCTAACTTAAATTCTTGGTTGTTGAACAAGTCACCTTGTTATGTTGTTTGAATTATTGCAAAACTCCCTTCGGCAGTTTTTGATGGCTTGTGCTTCTGATTAGTGTTTGTCCTGTTTATCCTAGTTTCACCTGACTTCATTGAAAGAGCAGTTTCTTATCAGTATCACATGGTTTCAGAGACATCTTGGCGGTTTTTTGCTATCAGTATTGCCAGAAATTCTGTATTATGTGTCAGAATGTGCAGAGAAGTTTTGTGGGGGGGGAGGGGGGGTTGTTTGTTTGTTTTTTTTGGTTTTTTTTTTCATTTAATAAAGTTTTATTTCCCAAAATGTAGTTGGTGGGATCTTGTTCATGCATCTTCACCAGCAGCTGGGGCATCTCCACCCTTGGTGTTTCTGGTGTAAATTACTTGAGCTCTGTGCTTTGAAACCAGTTTAATAAGTCCTTTACTGAGGAGCTCCTAAAGGGCTGCCTGGCCAGAGAACATCGAATATTCACTCTCTCAGAGACAACAGCTGGAGTTATAAGCTTATAGTTGGGAACTTCCTTACAGAGTTTGTCATATGTCGCTATGTCAAACAACACCAGATTATTGAGTTTGTCTCAAACTTTGCCTTTGGACCACTTCTTCTTTTTGGCCTTGCCCCCAGATTTGTTCACCGGGTCTTTGTCCTTTTTGGCCGACTTTCCAGCATCTTTCTTCTTCTCGTTGTCCTTGGGCGGCATAGCAAAGCTCAGAGAGCAACAGCCACCCCTGCAGCCTCACTAAGATGTCGGACAAAAAGCAAGTTTTGTGCTTTTAATTTATAGTTGCTATTATTTACTACTATTAATTCCTACACTTGCCCTGATACTACATTTTGTTTTTCTCCTTCTCCATCAGTCCCTGTGTAGGGCTCCTTACCTGTACCCCACCGACAGACGTCATTTTCATGTTGGGTTTTACCTCTATGTTTATCATATTCAGGTATCATTCTCAAGGAAGCTAGACTTTTTTCTCAGTTGGTCTAAGCATCTGCGGCTATCTTTCCCTACCCAGTGATGGTAGAAAAGAACTGGAAACAGACTTGAGTATTATTATATGTGTGGGGGAGAGGAGACAAGGGAGAGATTGTAGCAGAGAAGCAAAACTCTTAAATACTTACATTGCATGGATTTCCATTTCTTTAGAACTTTCACTAAGTTTTTGTTCTTTGGGAGATAGTGTTTATTAACATAGTCCAAGAACACTTAAATTATGAACTTGAATTCATATCCTAGTTTGCCCAGCCTATTGAGTGCCCTTGGACAATTAACCCCTCTGAACCTGTTACCCATTCTAAAGATGACAGTGTTAACTGTTGTCTTTAGAGTTACATGAGAATTTTATGATGTGTGTTATGAACTTTAAATACTATCTCATTTGGGAACCCTGGGTGGATCAGTCAGTTGTTCAACATCTGACTCTTGATTTCAGCTCATGTCTTAATCCCAGGGTTGTGAGCTTAAGCCCCTTGTTGTTAAAAAAAAAAAATTCTTATCTCATTTATTTAGTATTATTAGCTGCTGCTATCATTTAATTACTGAATTGCCTCTAACTTTCTGTTGCACTTTAAAAAAAGAGACAGTACTAATTTCAGTGAATGATGGTTTTCTGACATAAATTACCAGATCTGCATTTTTTCTCCCAAACTCTGATATATCATTGAAGTGGTTTGTTTGTTTGTTTAATTTTATTTATTCGAGAGGGAGAGAGAGGCAGAAGGAGAAGCAGGCTTCCTTTGGGGAGCCTGATGTAGGACTCGATCCCTGGACCCAGGGATCATGACCTGAGCCAAAGGCAGACATTCACCCACAGAGCGACCCAGGTACCCTCATTAAAATGTTCTTAAGGAAAAGTCAAAACTTCAGAATCTCTTAGATTATTGTAAAGTGTATTATTTAAACATGGCACAATAGATGGTAGTGATGGTTACACAACCATGTGAATTGTTCACATTAATGCTTCAGAATTCTGTACACTTAAAATTGTATACTCTGTAACATAAAATGATAAATTTTATGTGTATTTTATCACTATAAAAAATATGGAAACAACGAAGGAGGGACAGTTGTTTAAGTTTATATAATATTTTCCTTCAAGTTACCAAAGCAGGAGAGGAAACCAATTCTTCGTAACTCTGCCTGCTCGTAATAGTACCAATTTTCAGAACCCTGATACGATTATTCTTGACATGTTTGTCTAGCTTTATCATTGATTTGCGGTGGGGGGAGAGGGGGTTGCTTAACTCTTCACCATTGCAGCAGCTCCCACCCTTACCTTTTTGCATTATACCTTTTTTTGAGGTTTTTATTTTGAAGACATTTTACTGATTCTATTAAGCTTTTAATGTTAACTTAGGTGTGCTCAGAAGCACTTTTTGTGCAATGTTTAAAGGTTTTTAGAGGCCTCTTGATCGAATGTTACTTAGCTTCTTGCACACAGTAGGTTTTTGCATATTAATCGCTTAGTGGAGGTTTTAAAGCTTTATTTATTTAACATCTATTTGGGTCAGGTACTGTAACCATCGTGTGCCTTAAGACCATGAATTTTGAACTTGAAAAAATCCTTCCTCTCTGCCTATTTGTATGCATATGACCCTGAGCAAGTTACTCCACTTTTTGAGTTTCTTCAGCTGTAAAAACGAAACTTCACAGAGGATTAAATGTGACATGTGGCTATACTACCCAAAGCAGTTTACACATTTAATGTAATCCTTATCAAGATACCACCAGCATTTTTCACAGAGCTAGAGCAAACAATCCTAAAATTTGTATGGAATCATAGAAGATTGAACAGCCAAAGCAATCCTGAAAAAGAAAAACAAAACTGAAGGCATCATAATTCTGGACTTCAAGCTATATTACAAAGCTATAGTCATCAAGACAGTATGATACTGGCACAAAAACAGACACAGAGACCAATGGAACAGAATAGAAAACCTGGAAATAGACCCACAACTATATGGTCAACTAATCTTTAATAAAGGAAAAAAAATATCCAGTGGAAAAAGACGGTTTCTTCAACAAATGGTATTAGGAACACTGGATGGCAAAATACAGAAGAATGAAACTGGACCACTTTATACACCATAATAAATTCAAAATGGATGAAAGACCTAAATATGAGACAGGAAACCATCAAAATCCTAGAGAACACAGGCAGCCACCTCTTTGACCTTGACTGTAGTAACTTCTTACTAGACACATCTCTGAAGGCTAGGGAAACAAAGCAAAAATGAACTATTGGGACTTCATCCAGAAAAAAAAAGTTTCTGTACTGTGAAGGAAACAATCAACAAAACTATAAGATAGCCTATGGAATGGGGAAGGATATTTGCAAATGACATGGCTAATAAAGCATTAGTATCCAGAATGTATAAAGAGCTTAACAAACAATCCAGTTAAGAAATGGCAGAAGAGGGCAGCCCCGGTGACGCAGCGGTTTGGTGCCGCCTGCAGCCCGGGGTGTGATCCTGGGGACCCGGGATCGAGTCCCACATCGGGCTCCTTGCATGGAGCCTGCTTCTCCCTCTGCCTGTGTCTCTGCGCCTCTCTCTCTGTGTTTCTCATGAATAAATAAAAAAAATCTTAAAAAAAAAAAAAAAAGAAATGGCAGAAGAGATGAATAGACACTTTTCCAAAGAAGACATCCAGATGACTAGCAAAATGAAAAGATACTCAATGTCACTCATTATCACATGAAATACAAATCAAAACCACGTTGAAATACACCTCGCACCTGTCAGAATGGCTAAAATCAACAACAACACAGGAAACAACAGGTGCTGGCAAAGATACGGAGAAAGGGGAACACACTTGCACTGTTGGTGGTGGAATGCAAACTGGTGTAGTCACTCTGGAGAGCAGTATGGAGGTTCCTCAAAAAGTTATGATCCAGCAGTCCCACTACTAGGTATTTACCTAAAGGATACAAGAATACTGACTCAAGGGGGTACATGCACCCTGATGTTTATAGCAGCATTGTCAATAATAGCCAAACTATGGAGAGAACACAAGTGTCCATCGACTGATGAATGGATAAAGAAGTGGTGTGTGCACACACACACACACACGCACACACACTGGAATATTACTTAGCCATCAAATAAATGAAATCTTGCCATTTGCAATAATGTGGATGGAGCTAGAATAGAATGTATTATGCTAAGCGAAATAAGTCGGACAAAGACAAATACCACGATTTTACTCATGTGGAATTTAAGAAATAAAACAGGTGAAATATGGGAAGGGGGACAAAAAAGAGGGAAACAAACCATAAGAGACTTTTAAAAATAGAGAACAAACAGGGTTGATGGAGGTGGGTGGGGGATTGGCTAAATGGATGATGGGTATTAAGGAGGGCACTTGTTATGATGAGCACTGGGTGTTATATGTAAATACAGAATCAGTGAATTCTCCTGAAACCAATATCGCGCTGTATGTTACCTAACTAGAATTTAAATAAAAATTTTTAATGTGGCATGATATTTGCCCTACACTCCGTATTCAGTAAGGGCATAATATATGTGAAGTAATAATAGTTCCTATTTAATTATTGAGGTAAATGGCAGTATCTTCATTTTAAAGATGATGTGACTCAGATTTAATGAAGGAAAGTAACTTTTGTTTTAAAGATTTATTTACTTTAGAGAGAGAGCCAGAGGAGCAGCAGAGGGAGAGAAGCAGACTCCCTGCTGAGCACAGAGCCTGACGCAGGGCTTGATCCCAGGATCCTGAGATCAGGACCTGAACCAAAACCAAGAGTTGGATGCTCAACCTACTGAACCATCCAGATGCCCCAGGAAATTTTTTTTATTAGTTTTAAAGCCTCTAAGCCTAAAAGGTGGTACATTACATGTCTTTATCATAATAATGTATTCCTCAAATTGTGTTCTATGTTATAGAAACTTGCCCCATGGTATTCTGGTATCCTTAATTTCTCTCTCCTTACCCTTACCTATGTTTGTCTATATTAAAGTCTGCTAATCAGGGATGGATTTAGTCAGTGTTCATGGTAGATTCTTAATTAATACTTTTTATTCTATATAGTTCTTAGCATTCTAAGTAGCATCAGTGGCTTATGAGACTTCATAATTAGTATTTATAAGTGTCATGATTTAAAATATATTATTTGTCGTACTTCGAAGTAGTTTGGGGGCTAGAGGTGAAGGATCTGGAATGATTTCCTTTTCTGACAAACTTCACAACTCAGAGGAGAGGGCAAGGAATGGAAAGTATGAGGAGAAAAGAGGCTAGAGTACTCAGAAGTGAGCTTAAATTATGAGGAACAGAATCCAGAATACCATGCTCTCTAGCCCTACCACAAACACTGATGATGGCCTAACAGTTAAAGAATATATACTGGCAAGAAATTTTAATTACACTAACCTAATTATTAATATATTGAAATATTTGATGACAATTTACAACTCCTCTTTTGACCTGTGCTTTTTCCAGTGGTTTATTATGAGGGTTCTTACAAGAGTTACTTACTATTTCTAATAAAAGGATTTTGTGTTAGTGATTTGAGTACTTTGGGTCATAAGAACGAAAATCATTCTGTGGGGCTTTATGGAAGGAATTAAATATAGTAATGAGGGACTCCTGGGTGGCCCAGCAGTTGAGCGCCTGCCTTTGGCCCAGGGCATGATCCTGGAGTCCCTGGGATCAAGCCCCACATAGGGCTCCCTGTGGGGGGCCTGCTTCTCCCTCTGCCTTTGTCTCTGCCTCTCTCTCTGTGTCTCTCATGAGTAAATAAAATCTTTAAAAAAAAAAAAAATTGTAATGACACTGCTGTCTCTAAATTTAAAACATGCATATATGTAGTATTTAATATCATTGTTTAGTTGCTCTTGTTATAGCTAATCAGTCACAAAAAGAAGGGGGTTTATTAATATAAGCATCGCTTATGTCTTAAAGAATTAAGACTCATTAAATATCCATTTTCATGTTTTTGTGTTCCAGGTAATATTTCATTCTTTGAAGAAATACCCCAGTTTCATTCTTATATAATGTAGGTGGCAAATTATTCCATACTCTATTCTTAGAGGTTTATCAGGTTAGTTCAGAGAAAGCAACTTACTAAGTTACAACTTTTATTTTAGGACCTTGCTTCAGTTCATTTTATCAGCTGCTTCAATGTTGCAGGAATACTTCTAATAATTAAATAATCCATAATCAATTGACTATTTTAGATTTTCTGGGCACCTCACCTGCTCAGAGCATGGTCAAGAGCTATTAAGGAAGCAAAAAAGTTAACAGCAGAGTTAAAAATAAAGAAGTCTGTATGCTTGTTAGGTACTGCATTTTTGTTTATGAAATACTGTCCTCTCCATATCCTCCATGTTTAGCATAATTCCACCAAAGTCAGATTACTGATTCAGTTACCTGTTACTGTGTAACAAATATCCCCAAAAGTTGGTGACTTAAAACAACTAACATTCATTTTATTTTTTTTATTTTTTTTTTTTTTTAACATTCATTTTATCACAATTCTGTAGTTTGGTTAGGTCTTAGAAGGAACAGCTTATCTCTGTTTTCCTTGATACTTGCTGGAGTACCACGACTGGGCCTGGAGGATTTATTTCCAAGATGATTCCTTTGTGGCTGGCTGGAGAGTGGGTGCTGGCACCAACTGGGAATTCAGCTGGGGCTATTGATCAGGTCTTGAATTTTCTTCCATGTGGATAGCTAGACTTCTAACAGAATAGTGTGACTTCCAAGAGAGAATGTCTTTTTAAGAACAGATGTTCAGGAGGACAAGCCTTAGTTCACAAGAACTTGCTAATATACCATTCATCAAAGGCAGTCACATGGCCCGGTCAATAGAGGAGAGGATACAGAAAGCCTGATTTATTGCAGGTAACCAAAGTAATAGCCAACTACACTTCTGTACTTCCTCAATCTAGAGTGAAGTAGCCTCTCTGGAGGACATTATGAAGCCTTAATATTCATAGTCTTTGTCTCAGTAATTTCACCTTTAGGGTTTTTTGGGTTTTTTTAAAGATTTATTTATTTGTTCGTGAGAGACATAGAGAGGCAGAGACACAGGCAGAGGGAGAAGCAGGCTTCATGCAGGAGCCTGATGTGGGACTCAATCCCAAAACTCCAGGATCACTCCCTGAGCTGAAGGCAGACGCTCAACCACTGAGCCACCCTGGCATCCCTGGGGTTTGTCTTAAGGAGGGTATATAAATTCCCTGGATCTGTATATATCAAGGCTTCATCTGACTTTCATCCTTAGCATTTTACCAAGGGTGAGATAGCTGGTTAATGCAGGAGTTGGCGATTAAAACCAGATTGTCTGGTTCCAGAACCATATGATTAATCATTATATTATACTACCTGTCGTGTATATAGTGTCTGTATATAATCATATTAATGATACTAAATGAGAAGCTCATAACATATTTAATAAGTTCTATATATAAAAGTCTAAAAGGACATCAAAATGAAATACCTACAAAGGAATGTGTATTAACTGTTATAGTTTTTTTAATTGTAAGGATACTTTTTATGAGCCTACCATGCAAACTTAACCTAATATGTTCTTCATATACATGTGGCTTATTTTTTTAAAGATTTTTATTTTTAAGTAATTTGCGCCCAAATTGGGGCTCAAACTCACAACCCCAAGATCAAGAGTTGCATACTACACCAACTGAGCCAGCCAGGTGCCCCTTATATCTATTTTATTTCTACTGTACTTCTTTAATCCCTCCCCACCTTCCAATGTCATACTGTAAATATGTCTTGAGGAGGAGATCTTTTTTAGATCTTTGTAGTTTTTATCTGCCTGAAACTGCATATATAGAAGTTTAGAATACATTTACTGAATAGTTTCGTAACTAATACTCTGCTGATTTCCACATTGTAGTTTTACAGTGCCTTTATATCTCACTTCCAGTTATTCTTATAAGGGTTAGTTCCAAATCACTATCCTTGGAGGTAAAATGTTACTGCCCTTAATTACCTTGGCTAAACCAAAATGACTTGGTGATCGTACAGATTCCTTAGCTCCCCTGCCCTGTTTCACAGTTAGTAGGTATAGGATAGTAGTTCTGGGGCAGTGATTCTCAACCCTGGCTGCACCTTAGGATTACCTAAAAAATACCGATGTTCGGGTTCCACTTTAGACTAATTTGAATGAATTTCTGTAGGTGGTGCCATTTTGGGGTGTGTGGGAATGGGTGGGTGTTTAAAACTCTTGAGACAGTTCTTACCATGAGGAAGTTGGGAAGATATAGAAAATAGTTTTGCATTTTTAAAATAGTTCAAAAAAGCCATAGACTATTAATAAGCAGGTTTTTTTCTGAAGCCAATATGGGATTATGTAAACGTTCATGAACAAATTTTTCTTTACAGTAGACTTATTACTGCAGTTTCCTTAGAGGCTGCTCATTGAAAATCTTGCATGAGCTAACAAATGAGTCTTGCTGCCAATTCACAAATGAAGACTATGGTTAAAGTAGGAAAAGTATATGGAATTACTTGATTTGTGCATTAACGCAGTCTAGATAGTTTCTTCTCTACTGTTTTGGGTATTATGCCATAAAGGATACTTCTTTCATGTTGTACACCTGAAACTAATATCATGTTGTATGTCAACTATACTTCAATTAAAAAAAAAAAAAGGTACGTCTTTTAAAATAATGGGAAATTGTATCACTGGAAGGCCATGTCCTTATTTTTTTTTTTTTTTTAAAAAAGAAAGAAACTAAACCAAATACCTTGGCTTAATGACAATCTACATTTCAAAGGTTCTCTGGACTAAAAGCTTATTCTTCACTTAAATGACTTCTCCCCAGCCATATTTAGAGTTCATCTAGGTTATAAACCATATCTCCAGTTATTCATGCTGTTCCAGATTGGGTAAAACAAGTATCAAAAGTACTAACGGGGGAGGTAATAGCTTAAGCACTTCTCAGCTTATCCTTTATCTCTAGATGTAGATATTTGGAGAAATGCAGCCGCTTAATGAGAACCAGAGTGAGGCATCCATTTACATCTCTTAGGATTGGTTAAATACAGTATGGTCTATTGAGTATACTTTTGATGTTGTTGCCAGTCCCTTTTTTCAAATGTACACGTGACACTATCTGAAGAAATACTAGAAACACCTAGTAAACATTTTTCTAGTATCTATTGTTAAGCTATATTCGGGTGATCACATTTTGAGGCTTGGTTTTCTATTTGACTACCAGTGATAATCAGGTTACATATAGGATAGCTGTGAGCTGCTGACTTTAATAGGTCAGCCTGTGTAAGTGTGTAAGACCCAGCTTTTTGGAGACCAGTGTGACGGTTTCCTCTGCTTAAATGTGAAGGGAGCCCTTATTTTTGAGCTCTATACCATGGTTTCAAAAATCTATGCTATAGTATATAATGTCTGTTTGGATTCCTGATGATTTTACTCTATGTCATTAGTAATACCTTCTGGGAAATGGCTGGTTTCAAATGGTAGGGTTTTAAAAATATTTATATTTGTGTATATTTGACAAAATGTTATATTAGTTTCAGGTATACAGCATCATAATGATTCAACATGTCCATAGGTTATGCTATGCTCACTACTAAATAGAATACAAATACCTCATAACATTTCATCCCTTGAGAGTTTTGTTTCTGACATATAATTATAACAAATAAAAAAACCAGCTAAGTAATAATGAATAGTTTTCTTCAAGTTTTTAGTCTTATTCTTTTCGAATTTTCTGAATGCTCCTGGTATCTTGTGTAATTAATGTGCTCTGCAAAATATATTCTCCTGCAAATGAAAAGGCAAAATACACAGAAGCTTGAGAATTGCTC
Source organism: Vulpes lagopus (assembly GCF_018345385.1). Lineage (NCBI taxonomy): Eukaryota > Metazoa > Chordata > Mammalia > Carnivora > Canidae > Vulpes > Vulpes lagopus. Next base: position 7,660,133 of record NC_054824.1, read on the forward strand.
TGAATTTCTCCTAAGGCAAGTACAAATATCCATGGCTTCATTTTAGCCGAGTAGACTATAAATCCTCTTCTGAATCTATTTACTAAATCAAATTGAAAACGTAAGGTACTTAACCTATATACATATATATGTATATATGTATATGTTGGCACTATATTTGGCAGGGAATAAGGCTTTTTTCTGTGATAAGCTAGACTCCTTCTCATGGTTAGTCAGGCAAATAACTTCCCCCAAAAATGTGAATTTCTCCAAGAAGCAGAATTCATTCTGTGCTCTGCAAGTTCTGTAAATTTTAAATTTAGGTGGATAAATTCCAAATGGCACTAAACTTTATTATGAAAACAAATGTAAGAATAAGAAAAAAAAACTATTTTAAAGAGGAAAAAAGGTAACTTTACATTGGAGAAATGTGGCTGACTTAACCTTAATTGGGTGATCAGTAATAGGACAGACTGACATCATGTCCTTTCTGATATGATGCATTGAAAATGCTTCAGCGTTCTTGCCATTAGGAACAATCCTGCCAGAAATGCAGGACATGAAACTGGTCAGGAGGAAATAAACTCAAAAGTATAATGTATCTCAAATATCTGGCCTTCACTGTTTAAATTGTCAGTGTCTTGAATGGCAAAACATCAGGAAGACTATTCTAAATTGAGGGAGATTAAAGACACAGCAAAGCAGAGAGCTTGATTCTTAATTGAATTCCTTTTTTTTTTTTTTTAATTTCAAAGGGACAACTGGTAAAATGTGAATATGGACTGCATATCAATGTTAATGTCCTGTATTTGGTCCTTGTTCTGTGGTTATATAAGAGAATGTTCTTAGGGCATGCACATTGAAGTGCTTAGTTGTAAAGGTTTATGATGTCTGCAGTTCGTTCTCAAATGGTTCAGCAAAAATAACCTTGTGTAGAAGATTGAGAAGGCAAATGTAACAATAACAACAATTGATTAATGGCAAAGGAGAGTATGCTAATATTAGAACTTTTTGCTGAGTTTAAAAAGATACAAAAGGGGTAATGTAAGAAAAACAACTTAGATTTATTGTGCAGTTGTTGGGTGCTAGGTTCAATTCTAGCATGTTTGTGTATATTACCTCATTTCATCATTATAAAAACTATATGAAATCTAAGAACATGGTCTTCCAGAGCTACACATTTAGTTTATTTCAAAATATCCCTTCTATGATTTTCCAAGCAGTAGAAAAGAAATTATCTGGGCTAGTTCAACTTTAACCATCTATTTTGATATACTTTCACACTATTATCTGCAGTTTATAGATGAGCAAATTGAAAAACAGATTAACTGACCCACCGTTATATAGGTAAGTGGTGATGCTGGAATTTGAACCCAGACAGAGACTGAGCTCTTAACCACTATCAAGATACAGACTATTTTAAAGTGTGTACTTTTGTATTGAATGAATCTCTGTGAGATTTGACAGAGTGAGAAAGAGTAGGGTTACTGACTTTAACTTTCTTTGACTGTAGAAGGAATAGTATGACTTGTCCAATGTTTTGTAAAACAAGATACTAAAAATAATCTTAAATTTGATTAAAATCTCATTTCTTTATTTGAAGCATTGAATGCTTTTCATTTGTATTTTCTCTGTTTTTCTATTCTCTATTTCCATTGATTTTTATTATTTCCTTTCTTCTACTTGTTTTGTGTTTAGTTTATTCTTCTGGTTTCCTAAGAAGTTTATTCATTTGAGATATTTCCTCTCTTTTAATACGGACATTTACAGCTATAAATTTCCATCTAAGCACTGGTTTAGCTGCTTGTTGGATGATCGTTTGAACCAGTCAGACGTGTTATAGTAACAATGCCTAAACTTTTGTATTAATCATCCGGGAAACTTTTTTTTTTTAAGATTTTATTTATTTATTTATGAGAGGCACAGATAGAGACGCAGAGACACAGGCAGAAGGAGAAGCAGGCTCCCTGTAGGGAACCCAATGTGGGACTCAATCCCGGGTCTCCAGGATCACGCCGTGGGCTAAAGGCAGGTGCTAAACCACTGAGCCACCCAGGCATCCGGTGAAACCTTTTTTAAAGGGCTCATTGCCAGGGCACTTGGGGGGCTCAGTCAGTTGAGCCTCGGACTCTGATTTCTGCTCAGGTCATGATCTTGTGGTGGCAGATCCCAGACCTGCAGCTTGCTTCACTGCATTGAGTGCGGAGTCTGCTTGTCCTTCTCCCTCCCCTCTACACCCCCTTGTGCTCACTCTCTTTCTCTAGAATAAAATCTTTTAAGGGCCTCTTCCACTAGAAACTGATTTAGTTGCTCTGAGGTAGGCCTCAAGACTGTGTGTTTTCAAAGACTAGTCAGATTGCTGCCATCTGAAAACTTACCAAGCTATACGCTCAATATCATTTGCTCACTTTTCTATACTTGTGTTGTACCATTTAAGAAATTGTTTCAAGGTACCTAGGTAATCCTGAAGCATAACTGGGTTGAAGAACCAGTGTGATATCTTTGATTTTGTAATAGAAGTAGGATATAGAGTAGAGATTTGGTTTTTTTTTTCCTCTTTTTTATATTGTATCCCATATTTATTTGTCTTTAAGATTTATTTTTGAGAGAATGGTAGGGAGGTGCAGAGGAAAAGGGAGAGTCTTAAGACTCTGTGGTGAACACAGACCCTCCCTAGAGATTTGATCTTATGACCCTGAGATCACAATCTGAGCCAAAACCAAGAGTCTGATATTCAACTGACAGAGCCACCCAAGCATCCCCCCAAATTGTTAAGTAGTAGTGACATATTAACTAGTATTTGGGTTATGATAATTAAAAAGGCATATTTTAGAATGGTATATAAAATTGGGTTGTTGTTTTTTTTAAGATACTATTTGAGACAGCATGAGCAGAGGGAGAGGGAGAAGCAGGCTCTCCACTGAGCAGGGAGCCAGCCCTACGTGGAACTCAGTCCCAGGACCCTGGGATCATGACCTGAGCTGAAGGCAGACCCTTAACGAACTGAGCCAACCAGGTGCCCCAGTGGATAAAATCGTTTTTATAGACTTTATGAATTCCCAGCAACTTGCTTAACTTTTTGAGAGGCAGATAATTACAATATTTGCTTTTTAAATGTTAGTTTGTACCATAGCCCTGACATAGCTTTAAATTATTTTTAATACGAGGTTTCTTATATAGATCCTATGAGAGAATAGCTGATGTGTTTGTAGGAGCCTCTGTCTTTGCTTTAGATTTATAATGAAACATGAGTTGTACAACTTTCACAGTTCCATGAATGCAGTTGCAAAGACCAAGGTTACTCAAATTCCCCTTCAGCATTATTAATAATACATACCTATACACATAGGTGAAGATTATGGCTTTGTTTATGGCTCTTGCCTGATGGTAGACTTTAGTTTTACTTGTCTCTGATCTTACCTGTCTCTGGTTAGGATTCCTACAAATAAAATATTGTTATTTAATACAAATCATTGAGTTTGACAGTTTTACCTATTAGGTAAAATAACAGTAGTGAGCAGAAAATAGTGTCTTCTAGTTTATGCTCAATCTGAGCAATTTAGAACAGTTTCTGAAATTAGGGGGAAATATCAATGTTGGGATGAGAGAATACTAAATGTTGCCTTTTAAAAGTTTCAGTCAGGGCAGCCCCAGTGGCTCATCGGTTTAGTGCCGCCAGCAGCCCCAGGGTGTGATCCTAGAGACCCGGGATCGAGTCCCACGTTGGGCTCCCTGCATGGAGCCTGCTTCTCCCTCTGTGTCTCTGCCTCCCTCTCTCTGTCTCTCTCTCAATAAATAAATAAATAAATAATCTTTTAAAAAAATAAAGTTTCAGTCATCTTAATATTTATGATTTATGTTTAATTTCAGAATTCACTTTCTGGGTAAGTCTGTAAAGCATGTTTTAATTATTTTTTTTTTTAAGATTTTATTTATTTATTTGACAGCATACATAAGCCAAGGGAGCAGCAGAGATCCCAGGACCCCGGGATCATCACCTTGAGCTGAAGGCAGATGCCTAACTGACTGAGCCACCTAGGAGCCTCATCTATAAAGCATTTTAAATGAAATCCAAAGTAAAACCTTTAAGGAATTTTTGCTATAATTTGCTTCAGTAGTCTGACTCTTGTCCATATTCTTCAAGCAGATAAGCCTTAGAGATGGCTAGAAGTGACTTTTTTTTTTTTTAATAAGATATAATTGACATGGGGCACCTGGCTGGCTCAGTAGGGAGACAGAGCAACTCTTGATCTCACGGTTGTGAGTTTGGGTCCATGCTGGGTGTAGAGATTACTTAAATAAATTTTTTAAAAGATTTAATTGACATACTGCATTAGTTTCAGGTGTACAACATAATGATTCCATATTTGCATGCTTTGTGAAATGTTCACAATAAGTCTAGTTAACATCGCTTATCATACATAATTACAAATTTTTCTTTCTTGTGATGAGAACAGAACCAAATGTTCTGGGCAGCCCCTGTGGCTCAGCGGTTTAGCGCCACCTTCAGCTCAGGTCATGATCCCAGGGTCCCAGGATTGAGTCCCACGTCAGGCTCCCTGCATGGAGCCTACTTCTCCCTCTGCCTGTGTCTCTACCCACCCCCCACCCTCCCATCCCCCCGTAAATAAATAAAATCTTTAAAAAAAAGAAAAACAAAAAAACAAATGTTCTCCCCCCTTCCCCGGAACCAAGTGTTCTTAATACCCCTCATGCACAAACCTGTAGCTACTCTGCCCGATTCTGTGGCTTCAACTTTTGTGGTAACTTCTCTGTTCTGTTTTTCTGTTTCAAGGTTATTTTCCTGTTCAGAGATGTTTACTCCTGGTGCTCACAGATACACATATCTTAGCGGCATACTCAGGACACAGTTTAATCTTTTCAGTTTTCCCATGATCTGTGCTTGAGATTACTCAGTGTGTAGTTCATACTGTTTTAACCATTTTCAACTATCTTCCAATAGCATGGCTTTATGTGTTGAAAGAATACCAGCCAAATCCATTATCTGTTCCTTTATGCTTTTATTATATAAATGGTGTCATACTATATATACTGTTCTGAAACTTTTTTTTTTTAATTTTTATTTATTTATGACAGTCACACAGAGAGAGAGAGAGAGAGAGAGAGAGGCAGAGACACAGAGGGAGAAGCAGGCTCCATGCACCGGGAGCCCGACGTGGGATTCGATCCCAGGTCTCCAGGATCGCGCCCTGGGCCAAAGGCAGGCGCCAAACCGCTGCGCCACCCAGGGTTCCCTGAAACTTCTTTTTTTAAGATTTTATTTTTTAATGCAATCTCTACCCCCATCGTAGGACTTGAACTCATGGCCTTGAGATCGAGTCCCACGCTTAAAAAAAAAAAGTCGCATGCTCTGAAACTTATTATACTTAACACATCTCAGGCAGGCTTTTTTTTTTTTTTTAAGATTTTATTTATTTATTCATAGAGCTAGAGAGAGGCAGAGAAACAGGCAGAGAGAGAAACAGGCTCCATGCAGGAAGCCCAACATGGGACTCGATCCTTGGTTTCCGGGATCACTCCCCGGACTGAAGGCTACGCCAAACCCCTGAGCCCCCCGGGCTGCCCTCAGGCAGACTTTCTGATCGGTCTGTGGCTGAATTATATAGTTTGTAAAAGCTGCATAATGTTTCATTTTCTGTTTGTAATGGTTTTATTAGGTTGTTTATTTTACTATTACATGAACAATGCTTAAACTTCCACACACCGATATCTTTTTATATACATGGGAATATTTGTAGGATTAATTCCTAGTGGAATCGTTGGCTTAAAAGATACATGCATTTATTTATTTAGTTTTAGTTTTAAAGAGTAGAACTTAGTGATTCACTAGTTGCATATAACACCCAGTGCCATCGTTAATGCCCATTACCCTGTAACCCATTCTGCCACCTACCTCCCCTGCAGCAACCCTCAGTTTGTTTCCTAGTGTTAAGACTCTCTCATGGGGACAGCCCCGGGGGTGCAGTGGTTTAGCGCCGCCTGCAGCCCAGGGTGTGATCCTGGGGACCTGGGATCAAGTCCCACATCAGGCTCCTTGCATGCAGCCTGCTTCTCCCTCTGCCTGTGTCTCTGCCTCTCTCTCTCTCTCTCTCATGAATAAATAAAAAGTCTTAAAAAAAAAAAAAAAGACTCTCTTATGGTTTGCCTCACTCTGGGTTTTCATCTTATTTTTAAGATATATGCATTTAAGGGGATCCCTGGGTGGCGCAGCGGTTTGGCACCTGCTTTTGCGCGATCCTGGAGACCCGGGATCGAATCCCACGTTGGGCTCCCGGTGCATGGAGCCTGCTTCTCCCTCTGCCTATGTCTCTGCCCTCTCTCTCTCTCTCTCTCTCTCTCTCTCTCTCCCCCCCCCCCCGTGTGTGACTATCATAAATTAAAAAAAAAAAAAGAAAACATGCATTTAAAAGAGTGATAGATGTCACCAAAATGCTCTCCTTACAGGTTGTACCAGTTTTTACTACCATCAACAGAATTTCCTTTTTTTAAGATTTTATTTATTTATTTGAGAGAGAGGGAGAAGCAGGCTCCCTGCTGAGCAGTGAGCCCAAAGTGGGACTTGATCCCAGGACCCTGAGATTATGACCTGAGCTAAAAGCAGATGCTTAACTGCCTGAGCCACGCATGGGCCCCAGCATTTTTTTCAAGTGACTGGCTGGCTGGCTGCTGTCCTCCCCTCACCATCACGAGGTATTTAAATGTAATACCTGCCTGTCTGATGAGTGAAAATGGGATCTTACTCTTTTGACTGGCATTTCTTGTGTGAGTGATGTTTGAACATTACTTGCCATTAGTTACTCCGTGTTCTGCCGATTTTTAATTTATTTTCATTCATTCATTCATTCATTCATTCATGAGAGACAGAGAGAGAGGCAGAGGGAGAAGCAGAATCCATGAAGGGAGCCCCATGTGGGACTTGATCCCAGGACTCCAGGGTCATGCCCATAGCCAAAGGCAAGCGCGAAACCACTAAGCTACCCGGGCGTCCCTGTTCTTTACATTTTAATAAAATTATCCCTTTGTTCTGTGTTGCAAATATTTGTCTACAATTTGTTCTTGGTCTTTCAACTTTTTGTTTAACTACATAAATTTAAACTTTTTATACCCTTATCCTTCAACCTCCCCAATACAAGCTTCAAAAGGACTAGGGCTCCATCTCAGTCCTCATTATATTCCCTAACTTACCTAGCACTGGCCCTTTTAGAGATGTTCCCAAACTGAAAATAGTTGAATCCTGGGACACCCAGGTGGCTCAGCAGTTGAGCATCTGCCTTCAGCTCAGGGCATGATCCCGGGGTCCAGGATCGAGTAGTATATCAGGCTTCTTGCGGGGAGCCTGCTTCTCCCTCTGCCTGTGTCTCTGCCTCTGTCTGTCTCTGTCTCTCATGAATAAATAAAATCTTTAATTAAAAAAATAGTTGAATCCTCCTGAACTAGTGTTAAAAAAAAGTAATCATTTTTTCTCTAATACTTAGAAAATAAAAATGGAACATGTTATGTGAGTTAAATAAGTTGAAAGTGACAGATCAAGAGTTTGTAATCAATGGTGGCTTAAAGAAAACACCTGCACATGTTTTCATTTTTATTTTGGTCCAGTTGAGTTGAAAGATGGTGGTATTGACCAGAAGGAAGTTAACAGGCAAACTTGGCCACTCCAAATGTAAAGGGCAGGTAATATTAAGAGTTAAAGGGTGTGACTTTATCAAAACTTTAAAGCAATCCTCATGTAAAGAGAAATCATAGCCAACTGAGCAAACTAAATAAAAGAATTTTCTTTAACTGTGATCCTTTTTTTTTGCTGTATAATCTATCAAATTATTAGCTAATCACAGAAAGGAATGGACTTTTTCTCCTTCCCACTCCCCTTCTATTAAAGTGAATCAGAGTCATGATTGTGTCAAAAGTTCAAAAGGGAAAATGGAAGGTAAAATGAGCCAAATTGGCACTCTTCCCTCAACATTGTACCTGTAAGCTTGATATGTTGTTTCAGAGATTAACTTTATGGACTTCCGTACCCAGAAGTATGAAAATTCGAAGGGAACTCTTTTCACAAGCTTGATCTTAACATATTGAATAAAGAGAGCAGCTAATCCCTTTTGTAAAGTAATTTGAGAGGAGGGAATTCAAAATGTAAAATCTCACCTGCAGAAAACACTCAATTCTATAAAAGCCTTTCTATCTTTAGACACTTACAAAGACTTAATATTTTAATGCGGAAGGGTGAACTTGGTTAAAAAGCCAATGGGTGAAATTAGAGAGAAATAATCCAGTGCTTTCTTTCTGGGAATTATCATCCTGCTCCCTAGGGGACCTAATTTTATTCCCTGTGGGGAATGAGAATACCCTTCTGTACAGCAAGCCAGCATCTCTAAATATAAGCTTGACTTTTAGTATAATAAGAGTCTTGTTAGGTGCAATTTTGCTCTTAGTCATTAATACAATGAACAAATGTTGTGGTTACCTGGGAAAGAAAATTCAAGTGCTTTTAAACCTCTTGTGAGATTTGGTTTCATGCTTGAAACCTATCCAGTGTTATGCCCAATAGCATCTGTAGAAGATTCCAAGCTATAAGGTATACAACATGGAGAAGTTAATACACTTTGGAAAAAAATGAGACCTACTACAAAATGGGTTTAAGGCCCTGAATAAAAAAGCTTTTCTTTTGCTGAATGACAATTACTTACCAGTGGCATTAGGTTTAACAAATGATTGAAATTTTCTTAGGAGTGAAGTTTATGTAATGGATGATGTCCCTTCTGGTGACGCTTAACTTTTTTCTTTTCAGCTGTAAAACAGTTTGCTGTTCTGCCAGCACAAAGACCAAATTAAAGACAAAATATGATCTAAAAGTATATAGTATTAAATAGCATTTTCCATGTGGTATGGCATTGTGTTAGATCATTTCTGTCTCCTGTAAACTTTGTCATATTATGTGCTTTTCGAATTCTATTCTTGATAATAAAATCATGGTGGTATACTGCTTCTGCTAATATCCTTAATCATCAACCATTTTAAATTGGGTTTGGTGGTATATTTTCTCATTTTATAGGGATCAGTAAAAGATAATAGAAATCTTTCTTGTTACTTTAAGTTTAGAAGTTGACATAAATGGTCTTTGCAGTCTTATAAAGAACAGTCTCCATTCCAGTGTAACTTCAGAGTCCTGGGCATTATGTTTTCAATTCTTAAACTTGCCCTCAGCCTATAAAGCTGTGGATCTATGAACCTGACCTAATGTGTAGGACTTCTGATTTCCTACTAGTAGTAATAGTGCAGGCATTGCACACTTTCCCTGCTAGTTTCTGGCATCTTTTAGAAGACCATTAAGCATAATCCTTTATTCATCCAATATTCAATAAATATTTATTGAGATATTTTGTACTTAATTTCAAGATTGTTAAGGTCTCTTTTCCCTTAGTTTTTCCCTGTGAGCATTATATGCTTAGGTACTATCTAAACTGGTTAGCAATCAGAGCTAGCTTTATCTCACCCCTGTTCAGTTGGCATTTCTACAGCTCAATGAAATAGAAAAAAATGGCCTATATTTATGTAACTGACCTCAGGCAGAATGACATCCTAAAGCCTGTTTGCAGATGTGCATTTAGAAGTTGTACTCCAGGACGCCTGGGAGGATCAGTGGTTAAGCGTCTTGTCTTTGGCTCAGGTCATGATCCCGGGATCCTGGGATCGAGTCCTGCATCAGGCTCCCCATATGGAGCCTGCTTCTCCCTCTTTCCATGTCTCTACCTCTCTCTCTCTCTCTCTCTCTCATGAATAAATAATCTTTTTAAAAAATAAAAATAAAAATTTCACTCCAGCGTAAATAATATACCAAGTTTTATTTTGTCATGAGATGACATTTTATTGTATTTGATATTTTTCTATCTTATTTCTTATTGTTAGGTAACCAGGCTTGCCATATTACCAGTTTGACAGATTCCCCACCTCACCCCCCCCCCTTTTTTGAAGTCCCTGTCCCATGCTTCAACTTAGAAGTGATTTTTTTTTAAATTTCAGACAAATCTGCCTATTTTCAAGCTGAAGGAATCTACTGTTAGAAGAAGATACAGTGACTTTGAATGGCTGCGAAGTGAATTAGAAAGAGAGAGCAAGGTAAGAATTATCTATTTTAATGGCCCAGTTGAGGCTTTTGCTGACTTACACTTGGATAATGCTTCCTTTTTAGAGCTTTTTTGCTATTACTTCCTTTCCCTCATGTTCCTATTCATTCTTGCCACCCACACACACTCCTTGCCAAGTTTCTCTTCCTTAATACGTCTCATATATGATTATATTTGCAATTTTTTTCTTTTATTGACTCATAATGCATTTTTTCATCATCATCACATGTACATAGAACAGAAGTTTCATAAACCAGGACTACTTTTACTCTGTGATACGTGCTGATATTCTTCAGCTTAGTTTTTTAAATGATGGCCATGGTCTAATAGAGGATACGTAAAAACACTCTTACAAAAAGAAAAAAAACACTTATATACCTTGGTAAGAGTCATCTTGTCTTAAAATTTAGTGGTTTTGGGTGCAAAAATAATCAGAGCAAGGCAAAGTCTCATTCTAATGTTCCTTATTCTAACCCTATGTTTGGAGGACATCAGAAGTTAATATGTAGAAGCCCTAAAGTAGAGCCTAACTTGTGTTCATTTGTAAAGTGTGCTAAGTTGAAATGGAAGGAAAACTTCCTTAACTAGATATCTGTGGCTGGATGCAAGAGCAATATATTACACAAATCATAGCATTCTATCAAAATGTAAAGGAGAAAATTTTACCCCAAAAAATACCAAAGTATAAAATATTTATGAGTAAAACTAGGAATATAAGACCCATGTAAAGAAAACTTTAAAACTATACGGAAAGACAAAAGCAAAACTTAATAAATAGACTACATTCTTGGTTTGAAATATTCACTTTCGAAGATTCATTATTTAAATATTTGAGAGCAAAAATAAATAAATAAAATATTTGAGAGCTTATTTTGTGTGTTCTGTGAGTTAGAGCTGTGAACATAGTCCCCACTTTCATGGTCCTTACATTCAGTTGATGAATTGGGATGGTGGTAAAGGGAAAACAGAAAAAATAGTAACTGTATAGTATGTCAGATGGTGATAATGCTGTTAAGAAAAAAAAAAAAAAAAACAAAACCAAGGCAACCAGGGAGTGCCAGGACAGTACTCTTATAGAGTCGTCAAAGGAAGGCCTCATTTAGAGGTGACATTTTAGCAGTAGATGTGATAAAAGTAAAGCGTTATCTTCTAGCTTATTTATAAATTCACGAAATTCTGATAGAAATCTTAGTGATTTTTTTTTTTAATAAACTTGCAGATTTATAGATGAGCTTTACAATCAAAGGAAACACCAAGAGGACTCCTAAATTATATTCAGCATATACTGAGCACCTGCAGACATCAGAGTTTCTCCTAAGGCTGTAGTAATTAAAACAGTTTAGTATTGCTTTAGGGACAAGCAGTTAGATTAGCAGAATGTAATAGAACTTAGAATGTAATAGAACTTAGAATGCCGACTTGCATATTTATTGGAAACTTAGTTTATTACAAAAATAACATTGTTAATCAGTAAGGAAAATGATTTTTTTTTTCCAGTAAATGGGGTCGAAACATTTGGCTGTTTATTTAGGAATAAAAATTTTTAACTCACTGTATAGAAATTATAGATGATTTGAAGATCTAAATGTACAAGTTAGGAAAGTTTTGGGTAACAAATTATTTATGACCACAGGGAAGAAGTGTCCCTTTTTTCTCAGTTTTATTGAGATACAGTTGACAGATAACATTGTGCAAGTTTAAGGAATGCAACATTACGATTGGTTATGTGTATATATTATGAAATAATGACCACAATAAACTTAATTAATATATCCATCACCTCACAAATTTTTTTTTTTTTTGGTGGTGAGAACATTTAAGATCTATCTTAGCAACATGTAAGTGTACAATACAGTATTGTTAACAGTAGTCACCATCCTCTGCATTAGATCCCCAGAACTTATTTTATAACTGGAAGTTTGTACACTTTGACCAGCATCCTCCATTTCCCCCCACCCCCAGCCCCTGGCAACAACTAATCTGCTACTATCTGTTGCTGTGAGTTAGATTTGGGGGGGGGGGGGGGATTCCACATAAAAGTGAGATTGTACAGTATTTGTCTTTCTCTGTTTGATTTATGGGAAGAAGTGTGTTTATAGGTTTTGGGCTTTGCTTAACTAACGTAGCACATGGTGCACTGCAGTGTTTAATAAACATTTGGTGAATGTATACATCACTTTTTGAAAAAATAACAGCTGCATTGACATATTAATTCACATGCCATACAGTTCACCCATTTGAAGTAAAATTCATTGGTTCTTAGTATATTCACAGAGTTGTACAGCCATCTCTACAGTCAGTTTTAGAACATCTTAATCACTCCATAAAAGAAATGCCATACCAATTAGTAGTCACTACCAATTTCTCCCTCAACCCCTCCTCACCCAGCCCTATATAACCACTAATTGACTTTCTCTATGGATTTGTCTGTTCTGGACGTTTCATATAAATAGGAGCATAGAATATGTAGTCTTTTGTTTCTGGCTTCTTTCACTGAAGGTGTTTTCAACATTTCAACATTAATTTGGTTTTTCCCACCTAATTAATTTCTTTTTATTGCCAAGTAATATTCTGTTGTATGAGTATACATTTCATTTGTTTTATTTATCCATCAGTTGCTAGACATTTGGATTGATTCTACTTTTAGACTATTGTGAATAATCCTGCTGTGAACATTTGTGTACAGGTTTTTGTTTGGACATAATGTTTTTACTTCTCTTGAGTATATACCTAGGAGTGAATTTGCTAGGTTCTATGATAACTCTTTAACTTTTAAGAATTCCCAGACTTTACCAAGGCAGCTGTACCATTTTTACATTCCCACCAACAATGTAGGAGAGTTCCACTCTTCTCCACATCCTCGTCAACACTTACTATTATCTGTCTTCTTTTTTTTTTAAGATTTATTTATTTTTATTTGGGAGAGAAAGAGTGCACACATTGGGGGAGGGGTGAAGGGAGAAGGAGAGAGAATCTCTCCAGCAGACTCACTGCTGAGGGCTTGAGAGCTCAGAGCCCCACACAGGGCTCAGTCCCACAACCCTGAGATCATGACCCGAGCCGAAATCAAGAGTCAGGCACTTAAGTGGCTGAGCCACCCAAGTGCCCCTACTATTACAGCTGCCTTAGTATGTAAGGTGCAGTCTCATTGTGGTTTTGATTTTCATCTCCCTGAGGGCTGGTGATGCTGATCATCTTTTCGTGTACTTATTGGTCATTTTTTTATCTTCTGTGGAGAAATACTTTTTTTTTAGACCCTTTGCCTGTTTAGTTGAGTGTTTTGTCTTTTTATTATTGAGCTGTATCTAGAATATATTAACTCTTACAAGTCCCTTTCAGATAGTAATTTGCAAAAATCTTCCATTCTACAGATTTTCACTTAATTGCTTGCTTTGAAGCATATTAAATATGTGAGGGACGGGGATCCCTGGGTGGCTCAGCGGTTTAGCACCTGCCTTTGGCCCAGGGCGCGATCCTGGAGTCCTGGGATCAAGTTCCGCGTCGGGCTCTCGGCATGGAGCCTGCTTCTCCCTCCTCCTGTGTCTCTGCCTCTGTCTGTCTGTCTCTCTCTCTTCTCTCTATGTCTATCATAAATAAATAAATAAATAAATAAATAAATAAATCTTTAAAAAAATATATGTGAGGGGCTTAACCTGTGTGAACGTTGTACTTTTTTTACAGTATTGCTAAGAACAATTAGTCAAGTTATTTTTGTTTATAAATTAGTACTTTTAACCAAAATCTGTTAAACAAGGCTAGAAAGTAGGTGGTAATTTTTATGTTTACTGGTCATTATGGTGAAATCTTTTAGCTTTTATTTAAGTATGTTTTTCTATATTACGCTAAACCAAGTATCTTCCTATATACTTCTGACTCCACACATATACACATATCTTTGGATTAATGACTGTTAGAATGGTAAGAACTCGAACTAGATCTTTTCAGACTGCTTAAGCAAAAATAATTTGATGTTGAAAAGGATCTTTGGAATCTTTGCTAAACAGACCACTCATGATTTTTGTAGATTATTAATCCTGTTACCTACAACCTCACCATTTAAGTGGCTGTTTTGAATATTATGTTAGGAAGAATATATCTCTGCAGATAATACATAGTAATCTTAATATCATACTAAATTATGCCCTGAATTAATGGTAGTTACTTGTTGAGTGCATTGGTTCTAGTTTCTTTTTTTAATAATAGCTTTATAGCTACAGATGTTTTCCCCTGCCCATCAGATAGCCATTCCACTGGGGCTCAGTTACTGGCCATGATCTCCACTTTTCAATTGTAATATCCCTGCAGGTTTTAGCTGTCAACTCCAAATGCTAATATAGGAAGAGAGATTCAAGAATGCTATGGAGATAAATCTTTAGATGTCTTAATCGTTGGTCATCTGGGGAGAAGAGTAGATCTAGGAAGAAATTGGGAAGTTTCTGTTGGGCATTTGGTTTTGTGGGGGTTTTTTGCTCTTATTCCTTGCTATTCTAAATAAAGTTGTGTTGATCTTTCCCTTTTTTACCCTGCTGGATCATTGTTTTAGAATAGAAACTGTATCAGGGGTTTAAAGTTTAACCTCTTTTAGAAAATGTATAATTTTATTACTGGTGTTTACTATTTATATTTCTTCTTGCCTAATTGTTTGTTTATACCTTTTCTGTTTTGTGTAAGATATGGATCCAGCTAAGTGGTTAGTCATTTACCAGATATTCGAACTTCTGTTGTGTGCCCAGCCTTCCTTAAAAAAGCCATAGGAAGCCTGAGACAGGGTCTTTATTTGAAGGCATCTATAAGATAAATTGTTGGTTTTCCACCAGGGCCAGTTGTGTCCCCCAGGAGACATTTGACAATGTCTGGAGATAGTTTTTATTATCACAGGAAAGGGGTGTTAACTGAGTGCTCCCTGGTCTAGTGGGTAGAGGCCTTGGATATGCTATTAAACATTCTATAGTGCACAAGAAAGCTCTCCCCACCCCACCCCCAAAGAATTAATCTGGCTTAAAATGTTAATAGTGCCATGGTTGAGAAACCAACCTAACTTGTGAAACAAATAGCTACCTGTGTGCTATTTAACTCCAATATTTGAGCTCCAGATAATTCGTAGAAGAGAGAGATCAGTTTAAGTTAACCCAGGACAACTTTATCTTCCCCTTTTAGGGTTTGAAAGGGAAAATTAGGATATTCCTATGTAGGAAGAAAATGACAGATCCTTGGAGAGAGAGGGGAGTGGATTTGGGAGAAAGTTGACATGTTTCTTAGCCTAGAAAATGGAAGAGTGGTAACAGAATTGTTGATTATTTTATCCTCACTTCAAACACAAGTAGGAATCTACGCAGATGGTGTGAGGTAAAGGAAACAGACCACAGAATTCTTACCTGCCCATGCTGGAAAGAATTGGTTAATATTTCATTTCTTCACGTAATTGAAGGTTGATTTTGTTTTTTTGGTTTTTGTTTTGTTTTGTTTTTTTGTGGTTTTTTGAAGGTTGATTTTTATCTCTGCAGTTTCTATTCTAAAAAAGCATTGTCTCCCCTAAGTGGTGTCCAGACTGTCTAGAGGCATCGCAGCCTTTATTGCAGCATTGCTCGAATGTTCTCTTGGTACACCTGTGCCTCGACAAGTTGAGGAAAAAACGATAAGCTATGGGCCATGCTCTTGAGGAGCCGTGGTCTGATGGGCTGTTCTGCATTTTGGTTCTCTTGCCTCCAAACACTGAATCTTTTTTCAGTATGTTTGTTACTGATTTTCTTTTATATTTAATTTGGTTTAACAGTGGAATGGCTATCCTAGTGAATATATACTTTGTCTTCACGCTCTGTGTGCTCTATAAATTTTCACAACCTAGTCAACATCTTCAAGAACTTTCTTTCCTGTGTTTTTTTTTAGGTTGTAGTTCCCCCTCTCCCTGGAAAAGCATTTTTGCGTCAGCTTCCTTTTAGAGGAGATGATGGAATATTTGATGACAATTTTATTGAAGAAAGGAAGCAAGGACTGGAGCAGTTTATAAACAAGTAAGTGCTTTCTATACCTCGCGAGGTGTAAGTGGGAATAGTGATCCAAGACGACTTCGGGTGAATACTAGTAATTTAGGTATTAAGCTAAGCGGTAACAGTGCTTTTCTTTTTGGCCATTTCCTAACTAACTTTTTTGTATCATTTAATAAAGTAAAAGTATATAACAAGTTGAATATCATGTGATAAATATTAACACACTTGAGTATCTTTGCATTGACTTAAGTTCTGTATTTGTTTTTCTTGGTTAATATATGCAAATTATATTTAAAATTGCAGCATTTTTAAAAATACAGTTTTACTTATGATTCTTTTTCATTTAAGGTATGTTCTAGCATGAACAATAAAACTTACAGTATACTTGCAATCATTTTGTTTGATTGCAGATAGAAGTATTATCAGCATGTCTTGTGTGAAGGTACACATTTAAAATTTTCACAGCAAAATCTTTTTTCACAATGTAAGAAAACCTTTTTTTTTTTTTTACTTTAGAAACTCTTAAACCAAAATTTCTAGCTTTTAATTTTTTTTTTAATTTTTTTAATCTATTTATTTATGATAGAGAGAGAGAGAGAGAGGCAGAGACACAGGCAGAGGGAGAAGCAGGCTCCATGCACCGGGAGCCCGATGTGGGATTCGATCCTGGGTCTCCAGGATCACGCCCTGGGCCAAAGGCAGGCGCCAAACCGCTGCGCCACCCAGGGATCCCCTAGCTTTTAATTTTATTCTTGAAATATAGCCATTTTTATTATTATTATTATTTATAGCCATTTTTTAAAACCAAAGTAATAGAATTATGCCAGGAAAGAGGTCACTATAATTATGCATTGGCCTTAAATTTGACCAAATAGGGGACGCCTGGGTGACTCAGCGTTTGAGCATCTGTCTTTGGCCCAGGGTGTGATCCTGGAGACTTGGGATCAAGTCCCACGTCGGGCTCCCTGCATGGAGCCTGCTTCTCCCTCTGCCTGTGTCTCTGCCTCTCTCTCTCTGTGTGTCTCTCATGAATTAATAAAAAAATCTTTAAAAAAAACCTTTTTGACCAAATAAAGCCAAATGCTGGAGAATATGGTTGTGTAAACTTATGTATTGACCAACACTTCAATTTTAATCTAGTAATAAGCAATGAAGAACTGTGAATGGTTAAACAAGGAAAGTTGTACAAGCCTATAACTTTTTGTTACCTGCTATACCACCTGACCTTCATTGTCTATGAACATGCTTTCCTTTTGGAGAAGGCAGTGCTGGTTGAGGTGTTTTTAATTCAGAAATAGAAATCTCATTACCCATTTTCATCTTACGGTTAGTCTGCAGTGGAAACCTTTAAAGCAAGCCAAAAGAAGAAATAAAAACTGGAAACATGTGTCTCTTAGTTTTTTGAGGTTTTATTGAACTTCAGTGTATTTCTAATTCTGATCCTGTATCTTTTCCTTCTTTAAATGGGTCTTAGAATTAATGACGTTTCACTTTTAACATTAATATTAATTTAGGTTTCTTGTGCCTATACCAATTAATATATAAAGACATTAACTGGGTACGTATTCCAGAAGCAGTGCAAAGCTAGTGATTGTTGTCTAAATGACCCTTGTGAACCAAAGGAAGGGAAATCTACCATTAGTTGATAGAGCATAGCCTTAGGAGTGGTCCAGAATAACACTTAATTATTACTAAATTGTACATGCTTTTTAACCTTAGAATGTATGTTTTGACCCTCAGCCCCAATTTTGAAAAATACTAGACTAAGTTTGTGTTTTTTATTCCTAGGGTCGCTGGTCATCCTCTGGCACAGAATGAACGTTGTCTTCACATGTTTTTACAAGACGAAATTATAGATAAAAGCTATACACCATCTAAAATAAGACATGCCTGAAATTTGGTGAGAAGGGCGCCAAAAAAAAAAAAAAAAACTTTCCATGACTATTAATGATTCATATGCACCAGTGAAGAAGTTCTAACTAACTTTTAGCATGCTGCACAGAAACTGGTATAACACGCCTTCAGTATACTAACATTCATATGCTCAGTTTTGTTTTGTTTTGTTTTGGCAGTTGACAAGAAGTTAATTTGCTTTAGTGAAAATCCCTCATCCACCCTTTCTCTATGAATAGCTCTTCCTTGCTGTTTTAATGTGGTACACACTATAGCCTCGCAGACCTGTTACTCCAGTATAATCTGCAGTGTCCTAACTAAAGTTACTGACTTGGTCTTATCTGCAGTTTTTGTGTCCTGTTTGCTTCTTGAATCTGATTAACTAGAATATTTCTCTTGCTCCTTTTTAATATGTGATGTCACTTGACCTAATTTATGTGTAGAAGCACTACACCATTGGTTTCCAGTACCCTATGTGTAAGATACACACTTGTGTGCAGAAAGTATCTCCCTTCAGGCTTGTAATACCCTTCACGTGGAAGATCAATGAGGGAAATCTTTATATTCTGTATAAAAACAAATCAAATTTATATACTAAAATCATTTGTCTAAAAATTTAAGTTGTTTTCAGATAAAAATAAAAAAGCATTTCTGATATGCACTGATTGTGTTGCCTCCGGCTTCTTTTTTCCCCCTTTATGGCTGTCCTACTTTAACTCACTGTTGAGAGGGATTATTTACTAATTATATACTTCTCATTCCTGTAACTCCATTCCTCTTAAACAGTGGTGATATCAAATATGCTACCACCCTTTGAATTGGGGTATTTTCTTTTATACAACAAAAAAAGTGACGTACTAAAAAAAAGCATTCCTTAAAGCTTACTGAGTTGTTATGAAGCACTTTGTGTATTTGAAAAATGCTTTATAATCTCAAGTCATTCTTCTTAAAAGGCCTTTTTAAGATAAGTCAATACCGTGCCTCCTATTTTTCAGAGGAATTTTTTTCCTAGTTCCTCTGAGTGACTTTTTTAAGCAAACTTAGCAAGGGTATAATAACCCTTTTCTTGGTCAGCAGATCCATGCTTTCTCTTTAATTTGGCTTGGGATACTTTATCTTCTTTAACCAAGGGAGAAGGGCACAGTGTCCTAGCCTGACTGATAGAGATGATAAGAAACCAGAAAACGCATGACTTCTTGCTGCCTAACTTGTGTTGTAGCCAGACCTTTGCAGCCAGAATGTGTTCTCTAATTAGAATCTGTACAACATCTGGTGGTTTGGGGGGACCCGTTGTGACCTAGGGTTAAACCACCAAGTAAAGAAAGCATGTCCTCCCACTTCAGTGGTGTCCCCTGTCTTCTGTGGAGACAGATCATCCATTTGAGAGGAACCCAGCCTAGGTCTGGGCCAAACTTAGGATGTCCACCAAGCAGATTGGAACATTACTAGGAATTAGAGCCACTCTGTAAGGCCTTTTGTTACTTAAATATTTCACAGTTTCATAAACTGGACATTTCAGTTACTATAAATTAATTACAAAGCTAAACAAAGGTAAGTTTTGTTTCAGTGAGCTAGAGAAGTAAAAAGCTGTCAGTTTATGTTACACAGAACAGAGTAATGGTAGCTCTAAATTAATTCCTCTCAAGCAGGGATGATTTTGCTCTCAAGGCATATTTAGCAATATCTCAAGATGTTTTTGGTTGTCACAACTAGGGATTGCTACTGAATCCAGTGGGCAGAAGTTAGAGATGCTGCTAAAGTTTCTACAACGCACAGGACAGCCACCTTCAGCAGAAAAACACCAGGGGTGTGAAGACTTCCACTCACTGTGGAATTCTTTTGATTTTGATCATTTATAGGCAAGGGCATAACGTGTCTAAGAATGAGTTGTACTGGCCTGCTTGCTTTTAGTCTCTACAATTGCCTAGGGGCAGACATGCTCTGAGAAAGTTGAAGGTTTGGGATCCCTGGGTGGCTTAGCGGTTTAGCGCCTGCCTGCCGCTCAGGGCGTGATCCTGGGGTCCCAGGATTGAGTTCTACGTCGGGCTCCCTGCTTGGAGCCCGCTTCTTCCTCCGCCTGTGTCCCTGCCTTTCTCTCTCTCTGTGTCTATCATAAGTAAATAAATAAGTCTTAAAAAAAAAAAAAAGTTGATTTAAAGATAGGTGAAAAGTTGCTTATTTCCGGTGACACCTCTTTGCCTGGTATGGAAAAGTACTCCTTAGCATTGTCTCTTAGAGAATTAAAACCATGGTTCATATTAAAATGACACCTTTGGGGTATCTGGGTGGCTTGGTTAAGTATCCCACTCTTGATTTTGGCTCAAGCCATGATCTCAGGGTCCTGGGATCGAGCCCCACACGGGGCTCCATGCCCAGTGGGGAGGGGGAGTCTGCTGCTCCCTCTCCCTCTACCCCTTCTCCTGCTTGTGCATGTATGTGTATTGTTTCTCTCCCTCTAAAATAAATCTTTTTAAAAAGATTTTTAAAAAGATAAAATGACACCTTTAACCCTGTGAAGTGAAAGTGCAGGTGCTGTTAACACGGTATACCCATGTAGAAGGAGGTTCCAGAAGCCCTTAAGGGTCTCCCTTTCTTTTTTAATCTTTTTTTTTTTCTAAGATTCTATTTATTCATGAGAGAGACAGCGAGAGAGAAGCAGAGACACAGGCAGAGAGAGAAGCAGGCTCCATGCAGGGAGCCTGATGTGGGACTCGATCCTGTGACTCCAGGATCACACCCTGGGCGGAAGGCAGGTGCTCAACTACTGAGCCACCCAGGCGTTCCCCTTTAAGGGCCTTCCTGAAAGTCAATGTGGCAGTGAGTTATGTTGCAAGTCTCAGACTCTGGGTCCTCTCAGTAAATAAATGCCTTGGGCAGCCCTGGTGGCACAGCGTTTAGCACACTTTCAGTCCAGGGCATGATCCTGGAGACCTGGGGTCGAGGCCCACGTCGGGCTTCTGCATGGAGCCTGTCTCTGCCTCTCTCTCTCTCTCTCTCATGAATAAATAAAATCTTTAAAAAAAATAAATGCCTTGTCTCAGCAGTGGTAAAGGGTCGGCATCAGTAACTTAGAGTTGTTGAGAACTAAATGTAAAATCCATAGAACAGTGTCTGGGACGTGTAAAGACTTAATAATAGTTATCTGATGGCAGTGGTAGTCATTGATACAGTAGTGGCAGCAGCAAAGCGTGCCATAAACCCATGGCAGCTCCTAGTTAGCTTTCTCTTACCCTGTGGCTTTTCAACTCAGCCCTCTTGTTATGGTCCACTCCAGATTAAGAGTCCTGGTCCTGGGCAGCCAGGGTGGCTCAGCGGTTTGGCGCCTGCCTTTGGCCCAGGGTGTGATCCTGGAAACCCGGGATCGAGTCCCACATCGGGCTCCCTGCGTGGAGCCTGCTTCTCCCTCTGCCTGTGTCTCTGCCTCTCTCTCTCTGTGTGTCTCTCTCATGAATAAATAAAGAAAATCTTTAAAAAAAAAAAAAAAAGTCCTGGTCCTGTTGCTTCAGCTTGCTTTGTCAATGTTTTGGTTACAGGAGTGAGGATAAATACAGCCAATGGAAGGAGGAGGCTGCTGGCCTCTAGACCTTCACAGATAAAATTTGACATATGGATGGACAGATAGCGTAGCACGCTGCCTGGTGTGTAGCTTAACTGCTCAGCGGGCGCGAGCCGTGATGATTTCAGTGTGTGTGTTTGGACTAGGAGAGGAGTTAGAAACTGTTTTAGGAGGATGGAGTATAAGTCTTCCTCAATACTCCCTTTGCGATCTCTGTCACAGAACTTCCTAAGAAGTAAATGATAGAGATGAGGAGATGGAGGCCCTACAAGTGTAAAGGACATGCTCACGGTTACCCTGGGTGTGATGGCTCTGGATGTAGACCATGAGCATGTCTGACTCTAAAAGCCACATGTTAGTGTACTTTCTTCTGGACAGGGCTGGTGACTTGCTAACCAGTCCTTACTTGGTGCTCAGTAAATTTATTGAATGAATAAAAGGGTGAATTTTCAATAACATTTCCTGTGTCCTCTAGGCTGAACATGAATGAATGAATGGATAAGTTTGGTTTGGTTTTGTAGTTAGATTTTTTTTTTAAGTACACATATAAAAAGCACTTTTGAACATGAATAGGTTGTTGATCAGAAGTATCTTATTTGGGGGCAGCCCAGGTGGCTCAGCAGTTTAGCGCCACCTTCGGCCCAGGATCGAGTCCCAAGTCAGGCTCCCTGCATGAAGCCTGCTTCTCCCTCTGCCTGTGTCTCTGCCTCTCTCTCTCTCTCAATCTCTCTCTCTCTCTCTGTCTCTATGAATAGTCTTTTAAAAAAATTTTTTAAAGTATCTTATTTTTCTACACTTAGCTGTGCACCATAATTACTCCCTAAGACTGAGTGAGTCCCAAGAATTTTTTTTTTTTAAAGCTTCCTAGATAATTCTGAAACAGTTGGTTTGGACACTTAGCTGGAAGGCCCTTTTCCTAGAATTTGCTCCGATTTGATCTTCCCCTTAGCTACTTAAGTCATTACAAAATGAAGTCAAGAAATTGAGAGGAAGACAAATACCATATGATTTCACTCATAGGTGGAATTTAAGAAACAAATGAGCAATGGGTAAAAAGAGGCAAACCAAGAAACAGACTCTTCACTGTAGAGAACAAACTGATGGTTGCCAGAGGGGAGAGGGTACTTGATGGGGTAAATAGGGGATGGGGATTAAGGAGGGCACTTGGCATGGTGAGCACCGGGTGTTGGTGTATATTGTACACCTGAAGCTAATATCACACTGATGCTAACTAACTGGAATTTATTGGGTTTTGTTAATTTGTGTATTAGGCTCCACACCCAACATGGGGCTTAAATGCACCACCCTGGGAGTGTGGTGTGCTCTACTGACTGAGCCAGCCAGGCACCCTTGACTAACTGGAATTTTAATAACTTAAATCAAGGGAGACAGGACTTACCAGATCTTGAGAAGTTATTCTGGTAAATCTCAATTTAATGTAAGTGAAATTTGCATTATTCCAACCTTGCTAAGAAAATAAGACCTTGATTCAGAGACTAGGATAATTCATTTAACAGCACAAAGTCCTTGGAATGGAGGCCGCCCATGGAAGCGATCTGATAAAATCAAGCAGCAACACTAAGCATTTCATATGTGCAAAGGGTTAACACAGACACAAGGTTAACCATGGTCCCTTTTCTCAAGAAACAGCCCTCTTAGGATGTCGTCATGAAAAGACACTGATAGTCTAGCCCGAAAGAAAGTGTGATCACTGTGAGGACAAGAAGGGGTCTGGGACTTCAGAAGGAGGCAAGGAAATAGCTATTCAAAATAAAGGGGACTTGCAGTTTCAAATCTGACATGCAAAGAGCTTGGAAGCTGGCACCCTCACCCTTACAAGATAAAGCTGGACAGGGACGCTGGGGCGGCTCAGTCACGTCCAACTCTTGATTTCAGCTCAGGTCAAGATCCCAGGGTGGTGAGATCGAGCCCTGCACTGGGCATGGAGCCTGTATGAGATTCTCTCTCTCCCCCTCTGCCTCTGCCCACAGGCCTCCCTCCCCCTGCCCATGCCCATGAGTGCTCTAATCTCTCCAAAAGGAAAAAAAAAAAAAAAGGCTGGACAAACTAAAAAAGAAATGTCTTTTCTTAGACCCACCCATCCGAATTGAGGTTGCAGGGCAAACCATCACCCTTAAATCTAGAGAGAGAGGCTCATCTAGAATTGACAGTTAAAATCTGCTTACATGGAGCAGGAACTGCTGGAGTCATGAGCTGTTAGGAACACTTACACTGAAGTTGAGCGTGGCCTCACAGAGTGAGAGGCTACCGGAGACTGCATTTCTGGAGGACTGCATGTGTTCCTGGGCCTACCTCCAGGAACCCCACCAGGTTCCCACAGTACAGCTCAGGGAAGACCTTACAGCTCTGGCAAGGGAGACAAGATGAATAATCACCGTGAAGCACACCCAACCTTCTTTGTTACAAAGGCCGACTTTGCCAGAGCCAGAATTCCAGTTGGAGGAAGGGCCTTCTTTGTACACCAGCCCCTCTAGCCTTCCTGTCTCACGTAAGGAGGGAAAACTGCACATAACAAGATTGTCAAGACTTCAAGGAAACAAGATTGGGAATGCTGCAGGAAGAGAAGGGAGGAAGCGGGCAGAGGGCCAAGGCTCTAGCACTTTGGAAACACTTGTGAAGGTCACAGGCCCCCCTGAAACCCGGAATGGACCTAATGGAATGCACACATTCCCCCTACTTGCCCGCCACACCCCCAGGGCTCCAGCATAGTCACAGGGGATTACAGCTGAAAGCTCTAAGACTGAGGAGGAGTAATGAGAGAAACCCAAAGTTGAGAGAGAGACAAAAGCAGACCTAAAGGAATTTGAAGCCTCTGGTACCTATAACTACAGCAAATACCAAACACATCCACTCCCTATCCGATTTCCATAAGTCTCCACAGGGGCCTGTTTACCTCACCTTCTGTTATCCAATGCAACATGCCTGGCTTTCCACAAAAATCTGCAAGGCGTGCCAAAAGGCAAAAAGTCCAGAGAGATAAAGCAATTATCAGAACCAGAGTCACATGTGACATAGATTTCGGCATTTTCAGGCAGGGAATTTAAAATAATTATATTTAAAATAACTATATAATATGTTAAAGGCTTTATTAGAAAAAGACAACATGCAAGAACAGAAGGGTAATATCAGAAATGGAAACCCTTCATCAAAAGGATATGCTACTTGATGGGATGAGCCCTGGGTGTTATACTATATGTTAGCAAATCGAACTTCAATAAAAACAAATGGGAAAAAACAACAACAACAAAAGGATGTGCTATAAAAATCAGAGTGACTGTAATAGAAATGAAGAATGCCTTTCAGGGGCCCATGAGCAGGTTTGACAGTTTAGGAAGAACCCATGCATCTGACAGGTCATCCCAAACTGAAATGCAAAAAAAAAAAAAAAAAAAAAAAAGCCCAGAACTCCCCAACACTGTGGGATCCTTCCCAAAGGTATAACTGGAATACCAGAAGGCAAAAAGAACAGAGCAAAAAGAAATACTGATGTAGTAATGGCTGAGAAACTTCCAAAATTAAAGATACCAAACCACAGGTCCAGGGAGCTGAGAAGGTAGCCAGCAGGACAAATTCAAAACCACACATGGGCGTATCATTTTCTAATTGCAGAAAATCACAGACCAACAGAAAATCAGCCAGCGTGGAAGAGTCAAAGGAATGCTGGCTTAACAATTTTTAGATGCTTTTCATCAGCAGTCCGGAGGCCAGAGGAGGTGATATTGTTTAATCTGGAGTCTGAATTTGGGTGGGGAAAAAAAGTTGCACCTCTGTACGTAGTATTTTCCAACTGGGGTTTGGTGTTTCTCCCATTACGAATACAGGAGCAAACCATAGCGGTAGGATAAACAGAACTTGTGACTCAGCACCTTTAAATACAAGTATGAAAAAAATAAAATAAAATAAAATAAAATAAAATAAAATAAAATAAAATAAAATAAAATAAAATAAAATAAAATAAAATAAAATAAAATAAAATAATTAAATTAAAATAAATAAATAAATACAAGTCTGTAGATCACATTTGTCATTGCAGATCTTGAAGTACACTGATCACTACTTGAAAGTGACTGTAGTTTTTAGACCTGCCCCCGAATCTTGTTTAGTGTGTTAAAGAGAAGGCCCACATATTATTTTATCACAAGTTTTATTTTTTTAAATATTTTATTTATTCATGAGAGACACAGACTGAGAGAGAGGCAGAGACACAGGCAGAGGGAGAAGCAGGTTCCAAGATCTTTAAAAGATCTTTTAAAATCTTTTTTAAAAATGAATATTGAGAAAGAACAACAGCAAAATATTCTCATAAAATCCTATTCATGTCTCCCAAAGAGAAATTCACACATGTCCATAATGGAATAAGGGAAAATAGGAAATAAAATAAAATAATGGAAAAAGGGAAAACCTTTTTCCAGGGAGCCCGATGTAGGACTCGATCCTAGGACTCCAGGATCATGCCCTGGACTGAAGGCAGGCACTAAACCACTGAGCCACCCAGGGATCCCCTTATCACAAGTTTTAAAAACCACTTTAATGGGGCGCCTGGGTGGCTCGGTCAGTTAAGCGCCCGACTCTTGGTTTCGGCCCAGGTCACGATCTCAGGGTTGTGAGATCAAGCCCCACATCAGGCTCCGCACTCAGCGAGGAGTCCGCTAGAGATTCTCTCCTGCCCCTCCCACCACTCACATGGGGGGGTGTGTGTGTGAGTGTGTGCCTGCGTGCACTTGCACGGTCTCAAAAAATCAAAAACACTTTAATAATAAATGTATTAAACAAATTCGTCTTCTTTGTACGTTGTGTTTTATTTTATGCTTTTATAAACATCCGTCTGTTGCCTGCTGAGGTTTCAGCCTGGGCTTTCGAATGTATCATCTCATTTAACCCTCAAAGCAGCCTATCGGGTGCCGAATGTCCTCATGATCCCTAGAGAAGTGCTGCGACGGTGTAAGTTGTCCCAGGTGACACAGCCAGTAGAAGGTGAAACTGGCGCCCAAAGCCGGGTCTTCCTCGTCCTGGAACCCGTGCCCGGGTGATGCCCACCGCGATGTGGACCTCCCAGGCCGCTGGACACCCGCGCTGGTGTGGGGGCCTGTGGCCTCCTGGCCATCGATGCACCTAGTGCTCACGCAGTTGCCCTGGTACCGGTGTCGTCGTTACCAGAGAGGCCAGTGCAAGCAGAGACTCGTTATCTTGATCTAAAGGAGAGTTAACCGTTTAGGAGAAGTTGGTTACAAAACTGGAGCGTCCATCCCCGCTTGGCACGCACCACCACGGCGGCTTTGTCATTCCTTAGCTTTCTCGGTACATTTCCTCTCCTTTCTAGCTAGATTATACCTTAATCCAGTTGTTTTCATGTGCAGTAAATCCAAACCGTGTTTAACCGGTTTATTCACTGGAGAATCTCGGAGGTGAAGAGAGTTTTGTCCTTTCAACTGCGCTGGGGATTTGCTGTCTTCTCTCTGTAAAGGGATTTTCCTGGACCTGAAACCTGAACATTCTGACCTGTGGGGTTTTTCCTTCCCCCCACCATGAGCAAGTTTGTGAGGCTTGACCCTTTGTGTGCTGTGGAGCCGAGACAATGGCCCTCTGTGAACGTCTTCTCCTGGGGACGGTGGTGACTGACGTCAGGAAGCCTAACGCCCGGCCCCGGCTCCCCGCGGCCACCCGCTCTGACTCGCGCCCAGGTGACCGCGTCCCGCGGCCAAGCGGCAGGCCCTGCTGCCCGCTGGGGCTGGGGCCAGGATAAATCGGCCCAGCCTGCGTGGAAGGCCCCACGGCAGCACCAAGACGGCAAGCCCAGGAACCCGCTTTGAGGAATTTGTCTCCCAGACGCACTTTCTGTTATGAGAAGCGACACTTCTCTGAACATCCCCGAAGGATCCTGTCAAAACAGGCGATGTCGGTTGCGCAGTCGGGGGACGCGCTGGGTGGCCCAAGGACAGGGGCGAGGGGACAACATGTCACTATACACTCAACACGAAACAAAACAAAAAAAAACTTTGCACTTGGAAATAATTTAGATTTACTGAAAAGTTGTCAAGATGATGCAAAGAGCCTCCCCCGTTGCCCCTCACGTGGACATCCTACGTGACCGCGGTATTTGGCGCCACACGGAGCACCCAGCGTCGTACATCGCTATGAACTGAGCTCCAAGCTCTGGCTTCCACCAGCTTTGCCACTCACACCCTTTTCCTGTGCCCGGATCCAGTCCTGCAGACCACTGGGGGCATTTGGTGCTCACGTCTCTCTAGTCTCTCGGGTCGGTGACATGTATACCCTTTGGGACTTTTTGAATTGTGTATCGTATGACTATCAACTATTCAAAAAAAAAAAAAAGCTGAATTTTCTAAAAGAAAGAGACGTCCAGAGCCAGAGGATGTTAGAACTCTCGGGAACCTCAGAAGCAATCCAGCCCAAGGCTCTCATGAGTCAGGCACAGGAAGGGGCTCGTGCACGGCCCTGCCCTGTCCGCAGACCCAGAGCCCAGGCCAGAAGCCAGGAGGCACGGCCGGGGAGCAGTAGAAAGAGGATAAGCTTCCAGACCAGCCACGCTGGGGTTCAAACCCCAGCTCTGTGCCCTTGGGCCAGTAGGTACCTTAAAAAAAAACAACCCACATTTATTCATTTATGAGAGAGAGAGAGAGAAAATCCTCAAGTAGACTCCCTGCTGGACCCAGACCCCAATGTGGGGCTCAACCCCAGGACCCCGAGGTCCCGACCGGGGCCGGAACCCAACAGTCGGGCGTTCAACCGGCTGAGCCACCCAGGCCTTTCCCCGCACCCCCTGACCCGCCCCCCACCCCAGGTCTTTTCTTTGTCTAGATTCCTTCACTCAGCGTGTTTTAAGATTGAGCTACGCTGTTGCCTGTATCGGTGATTTGTTTAAAAAGAACAAACAAACCATAGTTCTTGGAGGAAGTTGTCATGATTTCTAAGAACTGGCTGAGGAGCCCCACCTGGGCAGAAATGCGACACCGCGGACCACGCTGTCCCTGGACACACGCTCGCACACGGAGAGGGGGGGCCGCACGGCTGGGGGGAGCCCGCGGGGCCCGGCCCTCCCCTGAGCCAGGGCCCCAGAAGCTCCGAGCTCCAGGCAGAGGCCCTGAGCTCCGCGGCCGCACTCGGCCAGGGCGCTGGCCTCTCTCTCTCTCTCTCTCTCTTTTTTAAGATTTTATTTATTTATTCATGAGAGACACAGAGAGAGAGGCAGAGATGCAGGCAGAGGGAGAAGCAGGCTCCATGCAGGGAGCCCAATGTGGGACTCGATCCCAGGACCCCGGGGTCACAACCTAAGCCAAGGGCAGACGCTCAACCGCTGAGCCCCCCAGGTGTCCCCGGGGCCCTGGCCTCTTACATGGACTGAACACGCAGCTGGAGAACCGGGGACAGCAGGTGTCTGGGGCCAGCCAGCTGTGGGGCCTGTCGGGCCCTCCCACACCTGGGCCTCCCTGTGGGGTTGGGGCCCCCCATGGGGCAGGTCTCCCGCTGTGGCTCCGCTCAGCACGCACACCTCTCAGGGATCCCCCACTTCAGCTGCCTGCCCTTGTGTCTCCCGCAGGCATCAATGACACACTGGCCGGGAGACTTCACGCAACCAGCCTGACTTCCCGAGAAGGCAGGCACCTCTTTATCACCTGCACCTGTGCCACGGGCCCTCCAGCACCTGACTCCCCCGAACCAGGACAAAGGCACCCAGTGCTCCGGGCTTGGAAATTTTTTTTTTTTTAAGATTTATTGGGATGGGATCCCTGGGTGGCGCAGCGGTTTGGCGCCTGCCTTTGGCCCAGGGCGCGATCCTGGAGACCCGGAATCGAATCCCACGTCAGGCTCCCGGTGCATGGAGCCTGCTTCTCCCTCTGCCTGTGTCTCTGCCTCTCTCTCTCTCTCTCTCTCTCTGACTATCATGAATAAATAAATAAAATCTTAAAAAAAAAAAAAAGATTTATTGGGATACCTGGGTGGCCCAGGGGTTGAGCATTTGCCTTCGGCTCAGGGTGTGATTCCAGGGTCCCGGGATCGAGTCCCACATCGGGCTCCCTGCATGGAGCCTGCTTCTCCCTCTGCCTGTGTCTCTGCCTCTCTCTGTGTGTGTCTCATGAATAAACAAATAAAATATTTTTAAAAGATGTATTTATTTATTTTACAAAGAGAGAGAGAGAGTGCAAGAGTAGGGGGAGAGGGAGAGGGAGCGAGAAGGAGACTCTCAAGCAGATTCTCCGCTGAGTGCGGAGCCCACGGGCAGGGCTCGATCTCATGACCATGAGATCATGACCCAAGCTGCCGTCTAGAGTAGGAAGCTTCACTGGCTGAGCCATTCCTCTGACTTTGGAAATTTTAAATGAATTTGTTAACTATGAAAATAAATATAGGGGTGCCGGGGTGGCTCAGTTGGTTAAGTATCTGCCTTCAGCCCAGGTCCCGGGGTCCTGGGACGGAGCCCCACGTCCAGCTACCTGCTCATTGGGAAGTCTGCTTCTCCCTCTGCCCCCTGCTCACACTCTCTCTTGCTCACTCTCTCTCTCTCTCTCAAATAAATAAATAAATAAAATCTTTAAAAAATAAATATAAATAATGCAAAAACGAATACAGATATAAATATAAGAAATACATCAAGCTATTAAAAATAATAAAACCACCTGCTCAGAATATAAAAAAAGCTTTACCCATAATTGCACCATTTTTCGTCTGCAAATTTCCTACACCAATACATCCACATAATTTTGCAGGGACAACAATAAATGTGGAGGGCATGCAAGATATATTTGTGCTACCTTTTCTATTATTGGATATTTGTATTATTTTCAGTATTATAAAGAACAGTATGATGAGCATCACCATGCATAAAGCTCTGGCTCTGTTTCAGGGTTGTGTGTGATTTGTTTTTTGTTTTTTTTTTTTAAAGATTTTATTTATTCATGAGAGACACAGAGAGAGAGGCAGAGACGTAGGCAGTGGGAAGAAACAGGCTCCATGCAGGAGCCCGATGTGGGACTCGATCCTGGGGCCCTGGGATCACGCCCTGAGCCAGAGCCACGGTCAACTGCTGAGCACCCAGGCATCCCCAGGGGAGTCTTTTTGAGCCAGAGTTCTAGAAGTATATCTGAAGACGTGAGTGAATGTCTTTGGCTGTCTCAGTGGGGAGTCTGCTGGTGATTCTCTCTCTTTCTCTCTTTCAAACAAACAAAACAAATAAATAAATAAATAAATAAATAAATAAATAAATAAATAAAATCAGAAAGAAAGAAAGAAAGAAAGAAAGAGAAGAAAGAAAGAAAGAAAGAAAGAAAGAAAGAAAGAAAGAAAGAAGAAAGAAAGAAAGAAAGAAAGAAAGAAAGAAAGAAAGAAAGAAAGAAAGAAAGAAAGAAAGAAAGAAAGAAAGAAAGAAAGAAAGAAAGAAAGAAAAAAAGAAAGAAAGAAAGAAAGAAAGAAAGAAAGAAGGTGAAGAGCTTTGGGCCAGTGCAGCAGGAAGGGATCCACGAGCACGTGAAATACTGGGCCACGCCGAAGGGTTTGGTGGGAAGCCCAGGTGTCAGCAACTCTGGGAGGGGTTCAAAGTGACCCCAGAAGATTACTGCTGCTATTAGAGACGGCCCTCGGACCCTCTTTGTTTTGGAATCACACCTGTCAAATGGACCAGCAGGACCTGTCCCCGCAGTGCAGGTGACCCCGCACACTCTGCAGCCACACACCCAGCTCTCTCGTCCACGGACACCCCGCTTTGGGAGTCCAGCACAGGGAAATGGGCGCCTCTGTCTAGTAGGGGACCGAACGCGTGTGGACCTAACAACTCGAGGCAGAAAGTGATCCCTGAAGAGACGTGTCTACACCATCCGGAACCCGACTCCAGGCTTGTTTCCAACATACCTACCCACCCGCAGCCCCTGCCAACACCTCCTCCAGCTTCTGAAGCTTCGACCCCAAAATGCCAGGCATTCGCACACGCTGTTCCAGCTCCACTGCCCTTCCCAGCTGGCTGGCACCTGGAAGAGAGAAGATTGTTCGGCTCTCGTGACCCTTTGGCACAGTGGTCGTGTCTCCCTTTACGATGGCCTTCGTCACTGGGCCCGATTCTTCGTGTATCTGTCTCCCTCGCTGGAGCGCGAAAGGGCTCCTTGGGGCTTGGCCGCTCCTCGCTGTGCCCTGACCGTGGACCTCGGGCCCGGCGGACCGTAGCCCCGTGGTGAGCCTTGCTGGCTGGAGAAATGAATGAATGAATGAATGAATGAATGAATGATGAATATCATAACCTCTGGGGTTATGGCCTCTCACTCCCTCGCCCCAGTCAAAAGTCTTATTTTGGATGCCGGCACTGGGAGGCCGGAGTTGGACAGGAGTTTGGAGGTGTGTGTTCACCCCCAGCCCCTGGAGCCCGCATGGAACCCCCGCCAGCGCCTCGAAGCTGCAGACGGACGCCGTAGCCGCACTTTATCTACAGTTGGCCTGGTCTTCGCAAACTCAGCCTTGCTGCTTAGAGATAAAAGTTAATTTTGCATCTTACCTCGTGGGGATAATTAAACAGCCCCCTGGGTAGGTGGCGGCCCCCCTGAGCGTGGCCCCTTCTCCCTGCTTCTCTCCCCGGGCAGGCGTCGGCCCAGGTAACGGGGCTGGTGTAGCAGAAACTGCTCCCAGGCGTTGGGACAACCGGGGTCCTCAGCACAGTGGTCTCTGGGGGGGGTCTCTGGGAGGGCCTCTGGGGGGTCTCTGGGAGGGTCTCTGGGGGGTCGCCCCCCAAGGTACGTGCACCGAGCATGGCAGCAGCTGCCCATCGCGGTGTGGGCGCCGGGCCTGGGCCGCCTGCCAGCTCCGGGACCCCAGCCGTGAGCCCCACACCCCCCGGGCCCAGGGACACCACCCCCCCTGCTCGGCTGGCCGGTCAGTGCCCTTGCCTGCTGGCGTGGCTGGGGCCTCGTTCTTGGGTCAGCCTCCCCGTAACGGGACACCCAAGAGAAATCGAAACCTTAGGACCTCACTTCTCTTTCCACAGTTGTGGCCAGGTTGCTCTGGCCACCCCTGGAGCACTGTGGGCTGCCGGGAGCATCGTGGGGTACCAGGAACACCATGGGGGTACTGGGAGCACTGTGGAGTATCAGGAGCACCGTGGGGGTACCAGGAGCATCGTGGGGGTACTGGGAGCACTGTGGGATATAAGGAGCATTGTGGGGTACCGGGAGCACCGAGGGCTGCGGGAGCAGCGAGCTCCCTCTTCCCCAGGAGTCATCCTGACTTCTCCATGTCCCCCCTGCACCACGTCAGGCGTGGAACGGGTCGCAGCCGCGGGCCTGGGGGTTCCGCCCGCCGGGTCCCCTCCCATCACACTCAAGGAGTAGGACAGAAGGAGCCTTTGCTTCCCTCCCCCGGCCTCAGCCATCGAGCAGCCCACCTCGGGGCGTCACTGTCCCCACCGAGGCAGCACCTCTCTCTACGCGGTTAGGCGGCCGACCTTGGTCTCGGCTCAGGTCGTGATCTCAGGGTCGTGAGATCGAGCCCCACGTCCAGGTCTGCTGGGCGTGCAGGCTGCTTAGGAGTCTCTCTCCCCCTCCCCCTGCCCCCCACCCCCGCACCTGCTCTCTCACCGGCTCTCTCTCGGGGCAGGGGTGGGAGAGGGGGTTGCGGAGACAATGAGAGATTTGGAAAACTCAGAATAATGAGCCTGGTTTGTAACGTTATTATATTATTGTTTAAACCTATATTTCACACCCGGAGCACAACCCTCCTCTGCCTCCCCCTCCCCGCCTTCCATTCCTTTTATAGCAAATCCCAGTATTTCTCTCAGCCAAATGGATATCTCAGCCAAACGCAAGGGTGAAATGCTCAGAAAGGTATGCAAACAACATATTAAATGATTTTCGTGATGATTCAAATGTGCGGGTACATGGGTAGGAACCAGAAAAAAATAGGATAATGTGGAAATAATCGTGTGAGGGAGATGGAATTATAGATGATTTTTTCCCCGTCCAGATTTTTCTATATTATTATCTAATAAAAGAGGCATGTTTGATGCTGTCATAATGTTTTATTTAAAATAAAAAAAGGGGGGATCCTATTTTTGAGCCTAGGTGGCTCAGCGGTTTAGCGCCACCTTCGGCCCAGGTTGTGATCCTGGAGACCTGGGATCGAGTCCCATGTGGGGCTCCCTGCATGGAGCCTGCTTCTCCCTCTGCCTGTGTCTCTGGCTCTCTCTCTCTGTATCTTTCATGAATAAATAAAATCTCTTAAAATAAAATAAAATAAAATAAAATAAATAAATAAAATAAAATAAAATAAAATAAAATAAAATAAAATAAAATAAAAATAGCAGGCTGTGTGGCTCAGTTGGTTGAGCGTCTGCCTTCGGCTCGGGTCATGATCCCCGGGTCGAGCCCCACATCAGGCTCCTGCTCAGTGGGAGCCTGCTTCTCCCTCTGCCTGCCGCTCCCCACCTGTGCTCTCAGTCTCTCTCAAGTAAATAAATAAAATATTCAAAAATAAAATAAAATAATAAAATAAAATAAACATAACTACCGCACGGCCTCTGGTCCACAATCCGCCCACCGTGCATGTGTGAGATAACCCACGAGGCAGTGTGCACGCTCGAGGCCGAATCAGCCAGGCCGACCCCCGGCGGTGGGGACCTCCGCTGTGTCCAGGGCCACTCTGAGCAAAGTTCCCTGCAGGTGGGGGTGGGGGGAGCCCGGGGCTCTCTGGGCTGAGGAGAGGGGCACAGGGTGCGCACAGCTCCGGGCCTGCCCACTGCTCCAGGTTGCAAAGTATCCCCGAAGGAAGGGCTGAGGAGGGGTGCTGCTCCCTTGGGCCCGACAGCCTCAGCGCCCCTCCTGAACCGATGGCTGCACCCACTGCCCTTGCCCGACTGGACTCCGAGCTGCCAGGATCTAGAGAAGCTGATGCTCCCTCCTCCTCCCCCAGCCCCCCCCAACCCCCACAGAGGCCCCCAGCGTGGCCTGAAGGGCCGTTGGCAAGAGCTGCCTTCCTCCTTTGGACATCTGGGGCGCACGGAGTGGGGGGGGCTCGGTGGCCCCGGGGGAGCAGGCCAGAAGAGCTTGAGGAGCCGGTTGGGGGGCCCGGCCCTCCCTGCCCACCAGCCCCCACCCCCCGCAGCCTCCCCCTGCCCCTGGCCGCTGTGCTCTGCATCACGGGCTGCTGCCAATTCCAGAAGGACTCTTAACTCCGAGTCGCAGCCCCTTGATTGATAGCCCTGGGGAGTGAAATTACAAGCCTTGACGATCACGTTAATTTCTGGGGCAAGGGAAGCGGTCAGAAGAGCTTCTCAATCACAAGCGCCACAATCAGCTGGTGAGTTCGGTGACAGGCCCGAGCAGGGAAAGGGGGGAAAGAATTAACTTTCCTCAAGGTCATCAGCGAGGAGTGGGAGAGGAGCCGGGGCTGCAGATCCGGGGCACAGACAGTCCTGGAGCTGGGCACCGCCCCTCCAAGTCCCAGGACTCAGGGTTGACATCCCTGGCCTCGCACCAGAGCCGGAGGCCGGGCTGGGGCCCAGAGCCACCGCTGTCATCGAGCCCGGGACACAGCCGGGCCCTGGCAGCTGTGAGAGCCCCCCCTCGGGAGTCTCTGAGCAGCCCCGATGGGGCCCCAGGTGTTTCCACGCGGGGCCTGGGGCCGCTGTCGGGCTGGAGCGCGTGGGGAATCCACCCGCCGCCCAGGAGGGCACCTGCTCTGCTCTGCGGCCACCTGAGAGCGACAAGGACAGCCACGGGAACCAGAGCCCGGCGCGCCTTGCATGGACGCGGAGGCTAACGGACTCACCCCACATCACGCTGTTCACCCGGCAAGCCCAGCGTCCTTGTCCTTTCGGTGCTCCTTGCACAGGGCTCGGCGCCGGGCCAGGGGGACACGATGCCCTGGGGACACTCGCTGGGACGGTTGCGGGGGGCCGCTCTCCAGCCTCCGGCCAGCCTTGCTCACAGCCCTGGACACACTAATTGAACAGACACTAGAGGGATGTCCGGGTGGCTCAGCGGTTGAGCATCTGCCTTCGGCCCAGGGTGTGATCCTGGAGACCGGGGATCGAGTCCCACATCAAGCTCCCTGCATGGAGCCTGCTTCTCCCTCTGCCTGTGTCTCTGCATCTCTCTCTCTCTCTCTCTCTGTCTCTCAGGAATAAGTAAATAAAATCATTAAAAAAAAAAGAAAGAAAGACACTAGAGATTCCAGGACGGAGACAGAGTAAGGCCACCTGGCCCTCCTGAGGCTCAAACCTAGGAGCTAGGCCACCTCAGAGCATCGCCCTGCCCCCCAGTTCCCAGCAGAGCATTGCAACAGGGGCGCTGTCAGGAAGCTGGCCAGGCCGTGTGGCAACACCCTGGTTACCCTGCTCGGGAGCCTGGCCTCTGCATGCTGCTGGTGAGCCCCGCTCAGCGGTGGCAGAGGCTCTGGTGACCCTCCCTACGGGTCTCCCCACAGGTCACCAACAGTCAGAGCAAAAAAGCCACGTCATGTTCCCAAATAGGCTACACAAATCTAAAAAATTTGATTTTAACATACAGACTAAAGACAATAAACCATTCGTCATCTGTGGTAAAGGCACTGGAGTTAATCAAAGAGAGTTATTCTTCAATTTTCCTAAGTGATTATAAAAAACGTTATTGTAAAATGAATGGCTTGAGATTCCGAGAGCTGCATCTGAGCAGCAGAAAGGGTCTGCCAAGCTGCTTCTACATGATCATTTATTAAAAAAAAGAAAAGAAAGAAAGAAAGAAAGAAAGAAAGAGAAAGAAAGAAAGAAAGAAAGAAAGAAAGAAAGAAAGAAAGAAAAAATTAGTATTTATGTACTTTGTCTTAACCTTCCTTGTGACGGAGGTACCCTGGAAAGTTCACAGAAGAGGCTGGGCTGCAACATGGGGGGAAGCAAGCTGTACACCTACGCCCTGTGGGCACAGGGTGAGGCCCACTCAGCCAGCCCGGTCAGCAGTGTAGTAGAGGCTTGGTCATAACAGAAACACAGCCATTCTCTGTATTTTTCTAACAGTTTCTGAAGTGTTCATCAAGCCTGTGTCTGATTAAGCACTTTTAAATTCTGAGCAATGAAATGGGCCCTCTCATGCCCTCTTGGCAGGAGTGCAAATTGATACAACCCTTTGGAGAGCCATTTGGTTGTATGTCTCAAAATTAAAAATGCATATCATCTTTGACCCAGAAATGCCACTTCTGAGATTGTATCCTACAGAAATACCCCACGTCCAGGGCATCTGGGTGGCTCAGTTGGTTGAGCGTCTGCCTTGGGCAAGGGTCATGATCTCGGGGTCCTGGGATCAAGTACTGCGTCGGGCTCCCTGCTCGGCGAGGAGCCTGCTTCTCCCTCTCCTCCCTGCTCGTGCTCTCTCTCACTATCTCTGTCTCTCAAATAAATAAAATCTTAAAAAAAAAAAAAGAAATATCCCAAGTCCATGGAAATATACATGGAAAGTTGGTTCTTTGCAGTTTATTACAGTGAAAACCGGTGAGCAACTTAAAGTCTGTCAGTAGGGAACTAGTTGGATAGAGACGCCTGGGTGGCTCAGCAGTTGAGCATCTGCCTTTGGCTCAGGGAGTGACCCCGGGGTCCTGGGATCGAGGCCCACGTGGGACTCCCTGCATGGAGCCTGCTTCTCCCTCTGCCTGTGTCTCTGCCTCTCTCTCATGAATAAATAAATAAAATCTTTAAAAAAAAAAAGAAAGGAACTAGTTGGATAAACTACAGTTAATCTATAAATTGGAATGAAATTCCATAAAATGGAATTGTAGGCAGATGTTAAAAAGAATGAAGTGGAGCCTTATGCACCACCAGAAGAGAGAGCCGCACACACAATAAATAATTTGCAGAAAAGTAGAGGGTTTCCATCTTTATATGGATTAAGGACAGCAACCACAGGGCACATCTCTGATCAAGGGGTTCAGTTCTTGGGCTCCTAAATCGGAGTAGAAACCCTAAACTAGGAGAGATATAATTTGGGAGCCTTAATCTAGCTCTTGAACTCACGTCCTGTTCTTTCTCTTCCCTGACATCGAAGGACAACTAAAAATGACTCAAACACAACGGGTCCTCACCTCATTGTCACAGTGTGCAATTAATACTTTTGAAAAGCAACCTTCCCAGATTTAGAAAAACTGTCAAAAGAGCACCAACGGCTGCTTCTTGGATGCAGTAACCACTCGGCTAGGCCCACCTTCTCTTGTCTGTACATTCAAATCACATGTGCTGCAATGATGTAACCCGATTTTGTATATTCAAACACTACTGTGGCACATCCACTGCGCCCCAACACCCGCCACAGAGGATGCCTGCCTTTAAATCCACGCAAGCACCGAAGTTCTCGAAGCACCAAGTTGCATCCAGCAGAGAGATCCCCAAATCCCAGAAGAGAGTGCTTTGGAGTTTTCAATTCTGGGCTTTTTCACATGTTGAAAGTCAGCTTTGAGGCACGTGTCCAATGGCAGAGGTGCCCAAAACGGAGGCGGTCCCGGCGGGCATCTATGGGGTGGCGTGTCGCGGGATACCTGCCCCCTTTTAACAGTACTGAGCATATTTTCAATGGATCAAAATAGATCATATGATTGCACCAGATTTTATATGTAGGGTCAGGGCTACCCTTCCGTCCCCATCCTCCACGGGAGGTTGGGTTCGGCCACACGTGTCTGGCTTTGGCCGAATGTGACATGAGCAGCGGTGTCATGTGCTTGCTGAGCCCCTTGCACGTGTGCACCCCGCGGGCCCAGAGTGAGGAAGCACCGGAGCACCTGGAGCCCAAACTCCCGCCTGGAGCCAGGCCCGGACCCCCCCCCCCGCCCCCCGCCAGGGTCCGCAGAGCTGGAGCAGGGAATCACAAGTGTGCTGTTGGGTGGGGGGGAGCCCAAGGCTTGTGGCTCGCCTTCACCAGATCTTGTCACTGGTCTCCTCTGTGTTTCCGATCCTCTTTTGTCTCACGAAATAAGTCATTTCAGAGACATTTTAGGATTTCCTTGGCCACCTTTCCCCAATGCCATGCATTCACAAAGGTAAACCACTGTTACGCAGTTCGTGCTTATCCTCCTTGTGTTTGTTTTCTTTATTTTTTAAAAAATATTTTATTTATTTATTCATGGGAGACACAGAGAGAGAGGCAGAGACCCAGGCAGAGGGAGAAGCAGGCTCCATGCAGGGTGCCCGATGTGGGACTCGATCCCCGGACTCCAGGATCGCGCCCTGGGCCCAAGGCAGGCGCCAAACCGCTGAGCCACCCAGGGGTCCCCTTGTGTTTATTTTAAATATTTGCGCTGTATTTGTACATCTACAAACACAAACCTGGCGATGCTGTGCGGGTTGTACGACCTCACGTGAACACCAAGCCGTGTGCATCCTTTGGGACCCACTTGCACACTGAACTTCACAACACAGACCGTCATTGAACACATGGGCTCTAGGCCACTCGCTTTCACTCCTCCCCTCACACAGAATACTGTCTACACCGCGACGTACCGACTCTCCGTTGGGGGACGTTTTTCACTGTCAACCATGAAGAGTGTTGCAAGGAATGTCCGTGCACTCGTCTTTGAGTACCTTGCTTTTCTTTAATACCCACTTCTCGGGATGCCTGGGTGGCTCGGGGGTTGGGCATCTGCCTTCGGCCCAGGGGTGTGACCCCCGGGGTCCTGGGATGGAGTCCCGCATCGGGCTCCCCGCAGGGAGCCTGCTTCTCCCTCTGCCTGTGTCTCTGCCTCTCTCTGGGTCTCTCATGAATAAATAAAATCTTTAAAAAAATACCCACCTCTCCTCCCTGTGGACTTAGTAGAGGAGTGCCCGGCTGGTTGAACTTCCACACGTGTGCACTAAGGCCAATGTTAGCCACGGGTTCAAGTACCTGTGCTCCAGCCTTGCCAGAGCCGCTGCCCAGGGGGGGCCCACGGTGCCCCTGGCCTCGGGCACCTGTGATCCCCACCACTGGCCTCGGGCACCCGTGATCCCCACCACTGGCCTCGGGCACCCGTGATCCCCACCACTGGCCTCGGGCAGTGGGGCAAGTGCGCGGAGGTTTGCTGGGCACCTCTGAACACACTTTCTACTGCTCCTTCCACATCTTACTCACCAGTACAGATCGCCACCCTTTATCTTTTCCATCACTAAGTGATTTCCAGTTCCT
The DNA here is from genome assembly GCF_018345385.1 of Vulpes lagopus. Classification (NCBI taxonomy): domain Eukaryota; kingdom Metazoa; phylum Chordata; class Mammalia; order Carnivora; family Canidae; genus Vulpes; species Vulpes lagopus. The sequence continues at coordinate 7,699,821 of NC_054824.1, forward strand.
GGTCAGGACTGAAACGCTGGCAAGAGGGTTAGAGGAGTGAGTGAATGAAGACTCCGTTAATCGGCGTCTTTCTTCTCCACACAGCAATTTTTCTAACAGATGCAATTACATTGGAGAGCTGCAGAGAACGGAATCTTATGTTTTATTTCTTTATTCATTTTACAAATGGATTCACTGTAAAAAAAAAAAAAAAAAAGGAAATCGCCTTTGTGGTTCGTTTCTTCAGGCTGGAGCGCTCTGCTCCTCAGTTTTGACAGCAGCTGCGCCGCCGCCTTGTATCTGGGGGGGTGAGAGCCAGCCGGGGGTGGGGGGCTAAGAACTCAGGTAGCGTTCCTTTAAATCCAATATATTTTTATTCTTTGTAAATACAATGAGTACAACCTTTTAACTTCACAAATCAGTTAATTCACTTTGTACAAGAAAAGTTTTACTCATCCTATGATAGTCCAAGTGCTGAATATTTTTCCTCAGTGCTAGTACCTAATAAATCAAAAATGTGAAAAGTACAGCAGCTATTTTTTAAATGTTTGTTTCTACATTTCCATAAGTATAGATTCATACCAGAGGAGCAGCTTATAGTGTAGGACGGTGTGTGTGTGCGCGAGTGTGTGCGTGCGTGTGTGTGTGTGTGTGTGTGCATGCGCGCATTCAAGGCTTTACTAGAAACCAGTTTTCTGAAAGGCATTGAAGAGTCTCAGGCCGTTAGCAATGGATCAGTCAAGAAACCTTTTAGCCTTCATCTCCTTGTGGTTCCTTGGGGCATCATGTCTCTGTTCATTTACTCTGGCGTGACTCGCTGAAACACGAGTTTGGACCCCCAGCGCCTTTGGTTTCAGCACTTGGTTAACGGGACAGCGATGTGCCTCATCCTTCACCTCCACTTTTTTATTTGGTTTTGCTGTTTTTTTTTTTTCTTTAATCCATCCTCCCTCACCTTGTGTTCTTTCAGTAAAGCTCTTCTATTTTTGAGATGTTATCCAACCTGAAGTTCTGGTGAGAATCTCAATTCCGTCCACCAATTCCTTTGACCAGGTTGCCTGGCCTGTGGTGTTGAAGAGAAGAAGGAGGAGGAAGAGGAGGAGGAGGGGAAGAAGGAGAAGGAGAACAAAAGAAAGAGGAAAGGCAAAGAAAAGAGAGAGAGAGAAAAAAAAGCAAGTCTCACGGCATAAGCTACCTTTCCTTTCGCTAACTCAGTTCTGAAGGCCACTTCATGTTGTATTACGATAGAAGAAAAACTTTTGATAAAACTTTTGATTTTAAAACCTAACCATTATTTTTTAAAATAAATTCTCCAACATAAAATAGTTCTGAAGGCTGCCGTATGATGTTATACACAGAGCTATATTTGGTTACCCAACTTTATATGCTAAAAAGGGAAAAAGAAAGTTCTAGCGATGCTTCAGCTTTCGAGAGTCCAGCCCGGTCTTCCAAGGTAAGAGGCAGAGTGGCGCGGCCTGCGGGGACCCCCGATTCGGGGCCCCCCCTCCCCGGGCGGGGCAGAAGGGGGTTCCCTCTGCCCAGGTGGCCCCATGATGCCTCCCTTCCTTCCGGGCTGCCCTACCCCGGGTGAGGCAGCGGGTCAAAGCGACTGGAACGGTGTCGTGTCAATTGGCTTTTCTTTTTTTTTTTTTCTCCCCAAAGGCTGCACATTCCCAGATTTATGCTTCCTGAAGGGTTTGTTAGTTGAGGCTTGTTCTCCGTGGGTAGAAGTTCATCAGATACTGTCCCCTCCTGCAAAGCGGGGACTCCGGAGCTTAGATATCACTGGATTTGTACATATCTGAGAGCAGTCTTGTAATTGGCACGTTGCCGATGGTCTTTTTGAAGAACACTTCTTCTATGGTGGACGGACTAATAGAACGTAAAGCTGGCAAAAGCAACAGGAGTTTTCCAAAGCGACAGGGTTGAGTGGGGTATCTGGAAGAGGACAAGGCGGGAGAGCAAGGTAAGATCCATGGCCCGTGGACACTCCTGCCGCGTGCTTGCCCCATCGTCCGCATAATGTCCTGCCTGGGTCTCTGCTCCCCGCCTCCCCCCGCCACAGAGGCCCCCCGCGGGCGCTGCTGGCCCCTGGTCCGCAGGCTGACCCGCGGGGGGCATGCAGAGCATCCGTGATGCTGCCAAGATCACGTGCGGACTGTCTCTGGGTTAGCCAACAAGGGGGTTGCACTTTGTTTGGAGAAAAATAATAATAATAATTTTGAGAAGCCTGGTATTAAGCTAGGTCAGATGAGACGCCAAAGGGTAGGAAATAACCCTGCTGGTGACAATACAGGTAGCGCGAACGACCACATTTTCTGATTTGCAAGGCTCCTTCATCAGCCTAGTTCCCTCAGAAAAAATGCATTCCTTTTCTAAGCAGTTCTCCAAATTATTATTCAGGCATTATACTTAGTCACTCTCAGGAATAATTCTATCCTTATTACCCTGCAAATTAAAGACTAAGTTCTGTTGGGTGGTAGTGCCATCCAACTTTCATGTCAATGAAATTGGCATATAATTAAAGATGTGAGAAATTGCTTAACAATTTCCTCTCTTGATGTCCAACATACGTCTGTGCTCAGATGTGCAAGTTCAATTTTTCTGCTGCCTTTAGATGCCTGTAAGCCACTTCCTCACTGCGGCCCCGATGCTTCCCCAGTCAGGTGTTTGGAATCAGGTATCGACACACTCCACAAGGAGGACTCCCTCCACGACAACAAGCCACCTGGAGGACTGAGCTCCAGGGACAACTACCGGTGACCAAGCTAGGTTTGACCCCTCCCTGGCCACAGGGTGCTAGAAACTGACAGCCATCAACGTTCCTTCGTAGGAGTAAGGCAGCTGAACGCTGAGCTTGATGGACCACCCTGCAAATAGAATCCAGGGGAGCAACTCTCATGGGGGTCTCTGAGCTTTGGGCACCCAGGAGTCCCTCTCTTCAACTGGATACTCGGCTGATCACTCTTTCTGGGCCTCTGGGGACCTCACTGGGCTCTTCTACTGCCCAGCTTCAGCCCAGCTTCATTATCACCCATTGACAAGGACCACCAGACCTTGTTTAACGATGTGGTCTGGAGCTCATCTGCATTTAAAAAATAGCTAAGTCCCATCATTTGCCCTCCTTGCTGATTGTGTCTTCTGTGTTTACTGAGATGTAATCCCAAGACACCACGTCTCCCTTCTATGTTACTCTCTCCAACTGCTCTGTTTCCCCTCCCAGGGTCAGGCCAAGGAGCAAGAACCCTGTAAGCCACAAGGCCGAGGCAAGCCTCCACCATATGTGCAGCACTCATCCAACATGCTGGAGGTTTCCCATGGTGAGGAACCACTGTGGGAAATGGTAACTTTCAAAAGGATAGATTTAGGAGAATCCATAGACCATTAACTCTTGATTTTCTGCAAAGCGGATTATCCACTCACCTACTCACCCACTTCTTTCATTTCCTAGTTAGGAAGGGGCTGGTTAGTCAACACGAATTAATTGTCTGTTACATGCGGAGTACTGTACTACCTAGAAACAATAACAATGTATGTGTGCGTGAGAGAGAGAAAGAGAGAGAGTCTAACTACGCAATATTATTTTTTAGAATATCTATGTCCCTGATTTCATCCATTAGCATGAATAACGGGAAGTTGTCTTTTCAGGCATAAGTGTTTTGTGTCTGTCGCAGATTTGTGTATTTGATCTTCAATTATAGCATAAAGTTTGTGTGAAATGCCAATTCCCCCTCGCCTTTTCCTTATGTCCTAGACAATTAGAGAAGTAGCCTACAGAGCTGAGTTTGCAATTTTAACAATTAATGTATTAGCTCATTGACTTTTTGTTTCAATTTCACATTTTATTTTTCTAGACAGGAAAGTGCTATAGAGGAGAATGTTCTCTGATTTGAAGGAGCTAAGAAATAAGGCATATGCTGTTTTGGCCTATGTACGATTCCAGGTATGGGTATTACTTACAGGGGTGCCTGGGTGGCTCAGTCAGTTGAGTGTCTGACTCTTGGTTTCAGCTCAGGTCATAATCTCAGGGTCATGGGATGGAGCGTGGAGTCTGCGTGAGATTCTCTCTCCCCCCTTCTATGTGCCCCTCTCCCCTCCCCCTAAAAAATTAAATCATAGCTATAGCTCATATCATGAAATAGCAAATGTGTTCCTTCAATGAATAATTGCCTTGTTTTGAGGCTGGGGGAGAAGTAGTATACTTGCCAATTTTCCTAAAATGGACTTTTTGTTAATCTGTGGTTTAACTCTCTCAGGTGACCCTAGAAGAAGCTCGCTTGGCCCTCTCAGGCTCCCCTTCCTGGACTCTGGCACCTCCACCGTGCCTCTACCAGCCCCTGCCTGGCTCTCCTCACCGTCCTTCTCCCCTCCTGCAGTCCTGCCATTCAAGGATCGGCTCACAGGTTGTCTCCTCCGTTACCCAGCCTTTCCTGACTTTCCCTCGCCACCTAGAATTCATCCTCTCCCACTCCCCACTTTGCTTTTTCTCTGTCCTCTGGTATGAATTGAATGAACACTTCTGCCTACTTCACGCAATGATAAGGGGGGAGTGTCTCACTCTTTCTGGTGTCCCACAATGTTTACCAGGAGCCTCACACGAAGTGAGTACTCAGCAAGGCTTGACTGAATCAATAAGTGGGTATCATAATCTTCTCAGTGTGATGTTCTTCATACCTCAATGATTCTAAATGTCCAAGGTCAGTCATGATATACAAGTTAATTTTTAGTGGGGGGGGGGGTGAGGGAGTGCCCAAAGTATATACTGCTCCATTTTATAATTTTGAACAAATATGAAGAGCTTACTATACATTCTGAAATTTAACATGGGTTTAAAATTTTAAAGCCATAGCACTTTAATTTGAAAGACACGTACACGTGCGCTATCACTCAACCTAGTTTCAGTGATATTCCACAGACAGGAAACGGTTTCATTCATTAGTTTTCAAAAGAGGATTTGTTAAAGAAATAAGCAGATTCGTAGCAGAAGTGGTATCACCCCCAATGAAGGGGTATCCCACCCCTTAGGTGAGGAAGGCATTAACTGCCTCTACCCACTCAATTTAATTACTCCCAGCACAGAGTCTGCGGGTGATGTTGAAATGATGGAGACAGGCTTCCATGGACTTCCTTTCAAGGTCAATCTAAGAATTAACAATAATAAACAACTCTATTCTAACCTCAGATCCACTGTAATCCTAACCTAGGAAGCTAGCAGCATTCCACTACTCTTTAAAAGCCTTGCTTTTTTTCATCTGAAAATGGCTCAGTTGGTGAAATGTCTGCCATCAGCTCAGGTCATGATCCCAGAGTCCTGGGATCCAGCCCCATGTTGCGCTCCCTGCTTGGTGGGGAGCCTGCTTCTCCCTCTCCCTTTGCTGCTCCCCCTGCTTGTGTTCTCTCTCTCAAATAAATAAATACAATCTTAAAAAAAGAAAAAGAAAGAAAGAAAGAAAGAAGAAAGAAAAAAGAAAGAAAGAAAGAAAGAAAGAAAGAAAGAAGGAAGGAAGGAAGGAAGGAAGGAAGAAAAGAAAAAGAAAGAAAGAAAGAAAGAAAGAAAGAAAGAAAGAAAGAAAGAAAGAAAGAAAGAAAGAAAGAAAAAGTCTATATCTCTTGGTAGACATGTCCATTGGTGGGCCAGGAGGAGCACTGCTTGGAGCCCCAATGCTGAGAGTTTCTAGAACTAGCCAAGAACAGCCTCTGCCACTGGGCTCTGCTTGCCCAGAGTTGCCTGATGGATACTATGACTCAAGATAACTCAACAGATACCAGTCCCCCAAGGCAAACAGCAGTCTGATGGGGCTAAAGATGGGGCCTCTCTGGGATGACATGACCATGATATATTAAGTAATATATCATAACTCCTTGGCCTTCATTTTTTATCTTGCCCATACTGAGGTCCTTTCACACAAATGCATTCAAATATTTTGATGGATCAATTTTTTTTTTCTTTTGCCAGGATAGCCATAAGGGGTCTGGCCGTGCTTTCACTTTGATAATCACATCTGATCTGCTCCTCCCACCCACCCTGAGAGATAGGTGAGGACACAGAGTATATTAACTGGAGGGCAACAGGATAATTAGCCACAGTGTTTGAACTGGCTGATTACTGCTTGCTCACACATTCACAATGGAAGCAATTTCCCTAAGTACATGGTCAAGGCAAACAAGAGTCACCTGGTATGGATGTAGCTGTTGAGGGTTAGCTGGGCCTCGTCTTGCAGGGCTGCGATGGCAGCAGCATTCCGGAAACTTCTCAGTTCAGAACCACTGTGTGTAGGAACTAGAAGCAAAGATGGGGATACTATGATGAGCAGCACACATAATGCAGATGGGGAAGCACCTCTCTGGAATCGAATGGCCCAGTAGGAGAACAAGTAGGGCCCATGGAAGTTTCCACCATGGAAAATGGGGCCAGCCCAAGAGTATCAGCTCCCTTAAAAACCATCACCTCTTTTTTTGCAATCATCAGTCTGGACTCTGAGGTGGCTGAATGAGCCAGGTGGCAAACCTGGGGAGGTAGAAGAGACCGGGTTGCGTCGGCTTACCAGCTTTGAAAGTGACGATGCATTTTAGACAGGCAAATTCGGTAGCATCTAACCGGAGTTGTCTGAACCGAGCCACCACCTCTTGTAAAGCTTGTATTTCAGATATGATCTTGTTCAGCTTCTGGGAATCTGTGTTGTCACCGTTCATGCCTAGAATAGAAATATGGAATAAATGCTCTAATATGAAGGCATTTTCGTGATTTAATATTGATTTTTGACAGAATTCTGCATATCAATATCTATTCAATTGTCACTCTAAGATATCTGATTCCATGTAAACTGGCTATATTGTATGAAAGTTAATATAAAATCTTCTCTTGGATGATAACAAACACAGTAATTTGCATTTAAATAACAATGCAAGCAGTCATGAATACAACAAAACAACATTATTTGCATTTAAATATAGATTTATAAATGACAGGTATACTCTATTGTTCAGCAGGAATTTGTTATTCTTTACATGTTGTTCTTTTTTCAGTAATGTATTTTTATGGTAATTTCTACAACAAAGTCATTAAATTGTGCAATTCTTACCAGATACAGCCAGTAGAGTGTTAGCATCAACCGGAATGGCCCATTGTGCTATTCCTAGAACAAACAGTTCTCTCCAAGCATCTTCCAAAAGCATCAGCTGTCATACAATAGATGTATAATATAATATAGTGTGTAATTTATAAATTTATAAACAATTTCAATATGTAAATTTCCATTATTTTAAAAAGTGTTTTAAATGCCTATCTTTCCTCTGAATATTCCAGCTTTCCTTTATTTTCCATATTTTCATTTCTGAAAAGGTGCCTATAGATAAGCATCTGAGCATCTCCATCCCAATTCCCCAAACTTTGCTTCCTCTGGTAAAGGGTTTACCCTTCTTGTCCTTGCAGCTATTCATTCCTGACCACCTAGAAACTTCTCCAGAGACCCAGGCTCTACAAAACGCCACCAGCAGCTTAGCAGGCAGAGCCCTTTCATATAAAATGCTGATATTATCAGGGTTGAGGATTATAGACTGAGCGTGCAGATGGGGGGGCCCCCATCTTCCTAGAGGGTTGGGGGCTGGGCTGGGGGGGGAGAGAGAGAAAGAAAGAGAGAGAGAGAGAGAAAGAGAGAGAGAGAGAGAGAGAGATCACTAATTCCCAAGAGGCATGCAGGGAAATCAGGGTGTAATTATGTTAATCGGGTTGTGCTGAGTTTACCTCATCTCACTGCCTGATTTTTCTGAGACTCATAAGTGGACAGCATCAAGGTGCTTGTCATTTTTATTCTAATAAAATGTGCTACTGAATATTTTAAAATGAAAATCTGGCTCCTTTTCCAAATTAATATACTGGATTCCACTTCATTGCAGTTTGCTTGTTGTTGAAGGGTTTCCACCGAAGGGCTAAGTGGCAGATAGTAAGTAAATTTTGTTTGTATTAAAGAGTATACAAATACCTGTGCTCAGAGAAAGTAGCCAGTGTACGTACCCGTGTGCGTGTGTGCACGTGCACATACACACACACACACACACACACACACAGAGAACAAATGGTTAGAGACAATCAGAGAACCTGGTTAAAGACAGAACCTAACTATTTTGGGGAAAAAAAATCTGTTTTTGAAAAATCTCTCAAAACCCAGCCAATTCTGGATGATTTATGTGAAGGGATTTCCTTTCGGGAGCTAAGAGCTGAATTGTGAAGGCTTGTAACCAAAATCACAATCAGACCAAAAAGTTTAATTTTGAAAATGCTTTATTTTTAGCTTTATTGCATTAGGTACAGAAAATAATACTTTAAAAATGCAAGGTTAAACGATATCTAATTCTGACCATGTCTGAAAGTCCCGGCTATGGAAAAAAGAACATCCCATGCTAGAAGATTAAATGTTTTGAGCACATTGCTGGGTCTCTCTGTAGGAAACATACTTCATATTAAAGGGCACCATTATGCTTTAATTGGGTATAAAATGAATTAAAGAAAAACCACTTGCTTTCAAAACTACTTATTAGCCTTTTGAGAAATTTGTCATTAATTTCCATGAATGTACCGGTAATAGCCAACGGTTACGAACATTCAGTTTCTCTCTTTCCCTTAAGATTAGAAAAATTCTGGCAGAGGCTGTTTCTGATATTTCTAACAACAAAATTTCTGGCTTTTGGCACGATGTAATTTTTAGCAGCATATAATTTTCCTCCCTCTGAATGTCATGTACAACCACAGAAGTATGCACAATGCCCATCCATTTGTTTACAAAATCTCTAAAGGTATCAAGGGAGATCCTGGCCTGCAGGAAGTGTGCAGTGCACCCCATAACCTTACATGCTGATCAATTAGTGCTCAAGGCTGTGAGTATCACAATGGAAAACATAAAGCTGTGAACATAAAATAATGAGACTCGCTCTGAAAATCTTACAGGTGAATACCTCATCATCTTTTTCTCTCAGTCCCAATATTCTTAAGAAATACTGTTTTATTAGAAATTTTAAATATTAGGATTTTTTTAAATGTGTGATTACATTTGATGTTTCAACTAACCTAAAAAGAGAAAGAGAGGGATAATGTTCTTGTATATTTGTTTTTCATAGACTGGATCCAACTTTCCTGAAATAACATAATTATGTTTCTTAGTAAGGATTCCATAGCCAGATTATTTTGAACCCATAGTAGGAAGCTAATTAAAATTGTTTCCTCATTGCTGTTAAGAACAGGTGCCTGGCCTTCTTGATTTATGCAGGTCACTTCCAGTGTGATAAGGCTAACCACTGTGGGGGGGTTTTCCCCAGCCCCCTGCCCCAAGAGTTCAGCGCCCTCTAGGTCATACCTGGTCCTGCAAAGATAGCGTGGAGAAAGCCGGTACACTCTTAGCCCACTTGATGCTCATAAACAGAAGCCTGGCAGCCGATTCACACACTGACTCTGTGGCCACTTCATACAGATACATTGGGGTCCCATTCACTTCATGGGGGTACTGAGCGGGGAAGAAAGAGAAACACCAGGGAGTGAGGAAACCACTGCTTTGCAAGAAGAGCCAACCTTTTAATTTTCCAATTAGAATAGGGAAGGAGATAGGCATCTGGATGTTCTGCTTAAACATGCAGTTGCCAGTTGGTAGACAAAAAAAACAAACATCTATATGTATAGAATTTGAGAAATAATAACCATTGGGAAAGGCCCATTTCCAGTCTTTGGGGGCCTGTTCCTTCCAGAGGGGCATCTGGCTTTTCTATCCCCTGCAGCAAATTTTCCTCCGACTGAGCCAAGTGCCAGGCCTGTCTCCCAATTTAGACAAGAGCTGCTTGCATTTGTGTAAATAAAAATAGATGTGAAAAAAGTATAAATTAATAGGCATCCCAAACACAAATATGCATATGAGTATTTTTAGAAAGGATTAGTATATTATGGAAATATTTCAATTAGACATCTTAATCATTCACAGAGCATTCCCATTCATAACTGACAACATATTCATAACACTACTTTCCCAAGCTTATTATACACATCAAGGGTAAGAAAGCAATATTAAATATTGTGCTTGTGCGTGTGCCCAGGTGTTTGGCTTCCCTGCAGTTTGGGGCTGCAGCTGGCCCTCCCCTTCGCGGCCTGGAGTGGGTGCTTTGGGTAGGTACCAGCTGGAAGCTTGGAAGGTAGTCCCTAGGTGGCAGCCTTTTGAAGTGGTTCAGGCTGTGGCCCTGCTAAGTAGAGACTCAATCCTGGTATAAATACATGCATCTCAGGAGGGAGTGCAGGGGAAGTGGAAGAGGAAGCCGGCTTCCTCAAACTGTCCTAACAGGATGAGCTCCACGTGTTGTGGGTTGAATTAGGGATCCACAGCCTTGCCCAAGAAGACAGATCCCTGGGACCTGCAACACCACGGGGACTCTTCTCTGCCAGCGGTAGCCAACTCCTTTCTCTTAAAAACAAAAGGGCTCTTCTGGTCTGCAGAAACCCCTCGGATGCCTCTCTGTTCAGCCAGGACTTCACATCAGGGCTTTTTTTTTTTTTAAAGATGTGGGTTCCTGGACCCCACCTCAAATCTGTGCAAAGGGACTCTTTGGGGGACTGGGCCAAGGGGTCCACATTTGTAGCCAGCTCAGAGAGCGACTGTAGCACACACTAAAATTTGAACCCTCCTGGCTTAACAGGGCAGAGTGCAGCCCGGGGCCAACAGCTCCCTGCAGAGCCCAACCCAGAACCATGCAAGTTCTCTGTCTTTATGGTGACCCCATCCCAGCTCAGAAGACATGGGTGCCTCCCACCCCACCCTCCGCTAGCCAGCAGACTCCTCTGGGGCCTGCAAGGACACGGACCTTGGGCGTGGGCTGAGCCAGGCTCACGAGAGTCTGCCGCTCGGGGGTGGCGGACACGGCGGCCAGCTCCAAGCCGTGGGGCTCCAGCTGCGTGACTGCGGTGAAGAAGGCGGGCGCGGGCAGCGCTGCGGAGGGGAAGTGCGCCGCCGCCCCGTTCTCCTCCTTGTGTCCACGGAAGTAGAGGGCCACCTGCTTGCGAATGGTGGACGTCCGAGGACCCCGCTCGTGCTGCACGGCTGCAGAGACAGACAGATGGACGAATGCCCGCGATCAGGGAGGCTCGACCACCCTTGGCCACTGCCGAGCTCCCGAGCTCCCGGGCCAAACGCCACGTCTGGGCAGGCAGGGTCACTGGAGAGGTGCGGGCAGCGAGGGACAGGGGCTGCGGTGAGGCCACCCCCCCCAGATGGGCTCTTCGTGGGGACCCCAGGCTGAGCGGGGAGCCCGACCCCAAGTGCCCCAATGATGGCTAAGCCTCCAGCCAGACTAGGTGCGCTCGCTGTCGGTCCGGGGCTCTTCCCCACCCAGGGGAGGTCACAGGGAAACCCGAGACCCTCTGGGGGGACAACTTAGGTACCCTGGTCCCCAACAAAGGGGAGAGGGAGCACTGCGCCCAGGCGGGCACAGACCTTCCCCGCTCAGCCAACGACCCCCCCACCTCCACCCCCACCTCCACCCCCACCGAAAAGGCGTTTGGCCTCCGAGGGCCTGGGGAGAAAGGGCCCTGGGCCGGGACACGCGGGGGGATGGAACGAGGGAGAGCTCGTCTTGGAGTGTGCTGGAAGAAGGCAGGGGAGATGTGACAATTACCGCCAACAGTTTAAACAAACAAATTAATTCAGGGCAATCTTCCGCTCGTGGAGCTTGACAACTTGTCAATACACAAGTTCAACAGGTTGGACGTTCCCTCCTGCTTCCTGCGCCGCCGAGGAAGGAGTCTCCCCAGTGGGCGCTGTGCCTCCTGGAGCTGCCACCCGGCCCGGCCCGTCGCCAAGGCACACCCTCCGAGCATCCTGTCCTGAGGCCCCACGCCTCTCCCCGGCCTTGACCCCCGCCCCAGGCCGCCACCGGCCCGCACTTGGACTCGCACTTGGACTGCGCTCTCGCCCGAGAAGCGTCTGATGCCCCAGTTCTTGCTGCGTGTGTTTAAGAGCTTTCTGAATATGGGGGTGTCTGAGGCACCCACAGGCATCACCCTACCTCTCCAGCCCCTTTTTGTGGAACCGAGAGAAAAAGGCCAGATTGCCACAATGGCCTTCCTGATTTGGGGATCTTGGTGAATTAGCCAATACCGACCGCCTGGAAATTCTGGCGGGCTTGTGTCTCTGCCCTCCCTCGTTCACACAGTCCCCTCATCCCCACAATCTCCACCCTCATAGACTACCAAGGCAGGGAGGTCCTGCGGAAGGTTAACGGGCTTAGAGGTGGCCGCAAGCTGCAAGGAGAGGCGAGAAGAGGTATTAGGATGTGAAGGGGGCGGAAAACTGCACGTGTGTGCCCAGCAGAGCGGGTCCCGAACGCTGTCTGGGGTGGGGGTGGTTGTGGGGCGCAAGTTTCCCACGTGGGCTCGGGCCACACCTCGGGAGTTCAGTGGGAGGTGGGGGGGAGGCTCATGCAGAGAGATGGAAGGGTATGACTGAAAGTCCGAGGCCAATTCCCAGCATCTGGAAACAACTGCTGCGGAGATGATTTACATGCATTGGAGCGCCATGTATTTTCTGTACATATAATTTACTTAGTAGTCAACCAACATTAGAGAAATAAAAAGCTGTGCTGATTACCGTCTTTGTTCATGTTGACTTCCAAACACTTCTTCAGCCGACACGCCCTGCACTGGTTTCTGTGCGTCTTGTCCACGGGGCAGCCTCCCTGGAACAGAGCGCAGGCGGTCAGCGGCCCCCAGGGCTTCTAGACGGCGCCGGATGGGAGGGGGGTGCAGGGGTGGGGAAACGTGGAGGAGGAATGGACCCTGCCACCCATCTCGGAGCTGCAAGCCTGGGTCCGAGGAGAAGCTCGAAGGCCTTGGGCACGAGCAGGGCCAGGTAGAGAGAGGGCCGGGATGCCCGGGGCTACTTCAAAGGGAACAGCCCCTGGTCCTGGGAAAGTGGGCTGAGGAAACTAAGTCCTTGGCCAAGCAGGTGAAGGGTCAAAGCGCCTGGTCTGCCCGGGGCTGCAGCGCTGGGAGGGGAAGCTGCAGCGGAGCCACCGCCGGGGGGCTCGGAGGGGCTGGAGCGCGGGGGCCAGACTTTCAGGACCGAAGACAGCGACCCGGCCCCGCAGGATGCAGGCCCCCGCCGAGCCCCCTCCGCTCACCCTTCCTCCCTCCTTCAGGTCTTGAGTCTACTTCTTTCTGTCACTTTGGGGGTGTGGGGGGCATTTATCTGTCAGATAAATATCTCCCCTTTATTCTTCGCTCTCCTGTCTCCTGACTCTTGCCTTTGTACTTGAAGCCATCCTTATAATCAGCAAGTCAAAGTTGTCTTAAAGGGCTGGCCTCAGCCCAGAATTAATGGAAACAGCCATTCCTGGAAAGTGTGGCAGAAGCCCCAGTGGTTAGTTAGCAGGGCAAGGCCTAGGAGAGGTGAGGATGGGAAGGGAAGAGCCCAAGGCCTTCGCAAAATCTAGAAATGCCCACTGTGTAAATAGGACACAGGCAGGGTGATAATGTGATGGGCGGCGTGACAAAATGATCATATGGACTGAGAACAGTAGCATGATAATTGGGGGAAAAAAGCTAATTACTGCCTTAGAAATATTTATTTGAGATGCATGAGAAAAAATATTTTAACTAATGCAATTTTCTGGAAAAATATTGGCTATCAGAAGAGAAGATTTACAGAGGAACTTTCTTATGGAATTTATTCAGTGTTAGGCGTTATTACTGAGGGAACATATACATAGCTACATAAAGAGTCATATCTATATGTGCATTTTATACATCAAAAGTATGTGAGAAGTTTGGTGCTCTCCTGGGTTTATAGGATTTGCGACTGTTACCTGTGCTGTGGGAAGAAAGAGAATAAAATAAATGTATTTTTATTTTCCTTTATAATCTATAAAGTTCGTAAAACCGTGAATTTGGGGTAGGCACATTTTTTGAAGTAGCCCTTGGCAAAAAAAAAATTGTACACTTGAATACACTTTATTTAATGAGATCCCACCTTCTGATTTAAAATATGCTGAGGTATTTAGAACAAAGGCAGGGCAGAGATTCATAACAATTTCTATATGTTCTCATTCTTTTTTTTTAAGGTTTTATTTATTTACTCATGAGGGACAGAGAGAGAAGCAGAAGCACAGGCAGAGAGAGAAGCAGGCCCCATGCAAGGAGCCCGATGTGGGACTCGATCCCAGGTCTCCAGGATCAGGCCCTGGGCTGAAAGCAGGCACTAAACCGCTGAGCCACCCGGGCTGCAACCATGTTCTCATTCTTGTTAATAATAAATTGGAATATTCCTTACCTAACCTTCAAACAAAAGAGGTAAAGGAAATAATTTTTGCTTTCTAAGTGAATTCTTCAGGGTATCTTTGCTGGCCAGTGTAATAGCTCAACGTAAAGAGGTTTAAAGAACTTGTTATTAAATGCAATCGTATGTCTCTCCTCAAGTGTTATCTTCCTAGTATTCTGATAAACAAGCTAATGCAAAATGGAAACCTTCATTTGTTCTTAGGAGTGTCTTCAAATCAGATCATATGTATATAAATATCTGAAGCTTGAGAGAAAGATGAGTGCTTGAGCTCAGCCCATTTATTCTCTCTGCAAGGAGAGGACACCAAGCCTGATGAGTCTATTATCAGTCCTTTACAAGGACTTGGACTGACATCAATATGTTCGAATTGATAGCCAACCCCTTTGAAAATATCAAGCATAACATCTGAGATTTTGATTCCCCAATTCTGTGCATTGCATAAAATTAAAAGGTAATTTAAGTGGAAGCCTGCTCAAATCTGACTACCCACAGTAATTCCCCATTCCTGTGGGGCTATAGGGAGACAGTCCTGCATGTTATAACGTGCTGTGTCCATGTGGTGAGCTAGAAACTGATACAGAGCTGTGTACCCGATTAAACAGATACCAGGGCTGGAGTTCAAAATAACTTATCCAAATGTAAGTATCTTCTAACTTTTGTTGATAATTCAAATCTATTAGAAATGGATGTGAGCAGACATAGTTTTAGAAAAAGAGTAATTTGCTAGCTCCAGACAATGTGTATGTATATATATATATATTCATATATCATATATAAATATTAATTAGTGAAGATGTGTTACCGTTTTGGTTACCAAAGGATGACTTCTGACTAATACACCCTCCAGGGTCTTCTTGAAAGCCAAGGTGGTGGCTTCTGTGCTGAGGGTCTGTGTGCCAGGCTGCAGAGAAGGCAGCATGGGACCAAAAGGCTGATCTCCCTAAAATGAGCCTACCACTGAGCTGGAAACTGAGTCAGGGGTCCTACTTGTTCTTTCTGGAACCTTTGGCTCACTCTCAGCCCACGCTCTAACTCCCTTGTCTCTTTGAGACAGTTATGCCTTCTCAAGACCAAAACACAACCAACCAGGCACATCTTCTAAACAGAGAAAGGGGACCTATGAGAACCTTGGAGAGGACCTCAGAGACCCCTTCCTCGAGAGTCTTCTCTTCTTGCCCACTCTCCCCTCTCCTGACCAGGGCTAGCTAGAGTCACATGGGTGCTAAAGCACCACTGCCCAGTCCCAGAGCAGTCCTGCTTCTGCAAAGTTGAAAGTCCTCCGTGTTCCAAATGGTCACGCTCACCTCAGGTGACAACCTTGCCTGGGATGCCTTGGGCCTTTTACTTTGGCCCTGGCAGGCAGTGGTCAGGGCATTGAGCTTGGGGTGCTGCTAGGAATGGAGGGTTAGAGCGCAGGCGACATAATAGAGCCTTTCCTCCAGTGTTCCCGGGTGGTTTAGGTTCTAAAGTTCCTTAGGTCCCCTGAGCTGGCTTTAAGGCCACTGGGTGTGGGCCATTGTGAGTGTCCAAGTCTGTGAGAAGGTTACCAAAAGCGGAGTGGGTGTGCGAGCGCAGGGAGGAGCCCAGATTTCAGCTATGCCCCCCTCCCCTCCGCAGACCCTGGTATCTTCCCTTACCTCTTCCCGCCTGTCCCCTGCAGAAGGGCCTCTGAGAGTCCAGGCGGGAAGGAGGGGAGAGGAAGGGAGAGGTCAGGGCTGGGTCCTCCCTCGGCAGCTTGGAACCTGGGAGGAGGCCTGGGCACGAACAAAGGACGGGGAGGCAGCAGAGGGGAGCCGGGCGCGCAGCCCCGGCCGAGGTACCTGGTTTCCAGATTTGCAGACATACGTCCGATTCCTCCGGATGCTCCGTTTGAAAAACCCCGAGCAGCCGTCGCAGGCGTAGACCCCGTAGTGTTTCCCCGAGCTGCGGTCGCCACACACTTTACAGGGGATATCTAAGATACGGCCTGAAATCGCAGGAAAGACAGGCAAGGGGGGTGGGGGGGGGTGGGAAGGGACGAGAGGGAGAGGAGGGTGGAGAAGAGGGAGGCGAGGGGAGCGGGAGAGAGATGCTAAGCAATCTGACCTCTGAAGGGATTAGCACCGAAGCTGCGGTAAAAGCAAATAATGAAGTGATTTTATAGCCAAACTTTTTTTCCTTGAGCAAGTGTCAGTTTCCTACAATGAGCATTATTCATGCACCGCTACATGTATTTGGGTCTCTTCTAATCGCCGAGACCCATTTTGGAATAAAAGATTACAGCAGGCCGGGGCCTCGCGGCCCGCCGCTGCCTTTCTGCTCCGGGAAAGTTGGGCCGCCTCCCTCCCCCGCTCTCGCATTTAACAGAGAAAGTTGTTAGCGCGCGAGGAGACAAACTTGAAATGTAAAAGGGGAAAGAAGAAAAACAAACACGGCTGGAACCGGGGATGGCAGCTGGAAGGCAATCGAGTTTTCTCTGAGCTGCCGGGCGCTTGTTATTATTAGGATTATTATTGTAATGCTAATACTAGGATTATTAATGATAATAAGGGTAGTGGTAATTGCCCAACTTTCGCTTTACCTATTTTAAAAAATGCTTAGTGGATCGCTTTTGAGAAATTATTTCTTTTAGGAAAACACACACACACACACACACACAACACAACACACATGTTCCCCCCAAAAGTAACTAGCACCGGGCTGAGCAAATGAGGGAGTGACCCGTGAGCGGTGCCTCGGCAGGTTGGCCCCGGCAAGGCCACCCCCTTCTCCCTCCACTCCTCAAGTTCGGCCTCGGGGACCTACCTCCTCTCACTAGGTCCCCGGTGGGTCCCCTCCTGTCTTCCTTTCCTCCGCTGTGGGAGGCTGATATTTTCAAGGATCTAGCTGGTGTCTCTAGACTGTCCTCCACCCCAGCTGGCCTTGACTGTCGCCTGGCTTAGGAGAACTTTCCTTGGGACCCCCCCACCCCAAGGCCCGAGTGGCTGCAGACCTTGGGGGAACGTCAGGGAGCGGATAGTATTCCCAAATTCGGGAGGGAGGCAACTATTTTCTCAGGTTCAAGAGTCCAACAAGCCTCAAGGGATGCGGAGGGACTTAGAAATCTGTCCTCTGGCAAACCAAGTGCTGAAGTGTCAACACTTTGATGATAGGGTGACGGTCATAATTAACTTCTTTACATGACATTTTTCCCTGTGGCTCCTCCACCCAAGGCCTCAGAGTCCGGGCCGCAGGCCTCGGCCTCGGTGAAACTGGACAGTTGCTCCCCCAGCGCTCAGGCTGGGGTGCGGGGAAGGGAGTCCCAACCCCGGGCCTGGGGGGAACTGAGGAGGGGAGGGTGCCACGTGGAGGCCCCCCCCCACCAGGTCTCTGGAGTGGAAACTGGCTGGCGATCCCGAGGCGTCCTGGGAGGGCGCGAATCCCTGAGCAAGGCCCTGGAGAGCTGCTGGGGGCCGGGGAGGAGGGGGGCGCGGGAGAGCCCAGAGGCCAGGGTGGGGGTGGGGGTCCCGTAACGACCAAGCTCGGCCGGGGTAATTACAACCCCGCCGTAGCACCTGCCTATAGAGCCACCAGTGACCCGTCAAAAAGAGTAGCATGGGAA
This sequence comes from Vulpes lagopus, assembly GCF_018345385.1. Lineage (NCBI taxonomy): Eukaryota > Metazoa > Chordata > Mammalia > Carnivora > Canidae > Vulpes > Vulpes lagopus. The sequence goes on from NC_054824.1 coordinate 7,717,686, forward strand.
TTCAGACGGCGACAAAGGCCGGTGGGGGAGGCGCGAGGCGCGGCGACCACCGCCTCTGCGCCCCTTTCCGCGAAGGGTGGGAGGAGACGTTGTGCTGGGGGTGGGGGAGGAAGCGGCTGGAGGGAGCCGGGCGAAGCCGCCGCGGGGCTGGGCCCTCACCCCCGGGGCCTGGCTCTGCACCCCTGGGAACCCACAGCCGCGCAGCCGCGGGGCCCAGCCCTGCTGCATCCCGGGCGACAGCCAACTTGGTTCCCTTCTTTTGCAACCATCCTTCCCAGCACGACACGCGCCCTCTGGCAGAGCTGCGGTCCGGGTTTGGGATTCCGCAGTCCTGCCGCCCCCGCTGTCCTCTGCCCGCGGGCACTTTTGGTGGTGCCAAGAGGAGCGCGCAGGAGGCGCCGCGGGGGTGTCTCTCCCCTCCCCTTCCCATCCCGACGGGAGCACGGGGCACACCACCTCTCCGCAGAACCCCCCGGGGTGCAGGGAGGACCGGGGCGCGCGACTGACCCCTCCGCGGCGGTGGGGGGCGCGGGGGGGGCTCCGCAGTCACCCCGCGACTGGCCTGGGCGCAGCGCTCCGAGCGCGCCCCGGGGCAGCGCAGAGCCCGCCGGCCGGGGCGGGGCACGCGAGGGAGGGACGCGCAATTCCGGCCCGAGCGGGTGTGCGCCTCGGCCTGCGCCACCCAGCCACGTTAAGGTGACTTGGGGTCACGAGACAAGCTGGTTGACCCCGTTGCAAAGCTCCTCTCATTTAGCAAACCGAGCGAGCTCCGACGTGAGGCGGGCGGGAGTTTCCTGAGGCTGGAAAACCGTTCTTAACTTCCCTCGCCAGGGGGTCCCCTCGGGGCTTTTTGTGTGTCATAATTGCCTAAAGATATATGGCAGCTTCGATTACTGTAATTACCATCAGAGGCTGTTGAAAGAAGTTAGTCTGGGCTGCAGGGGTGACTGGCCGGGGTCTCGTTACCACCCAGGCGGGGCTCCCGGGTGACACCGCTCTGCCCTCCAGCTGTGCGAAACCGAGCGAGGCGGGGGCTGCAGACCTCGCGGCCCGGCCCGGCCCTGACCTCGCCCGCTGCGCGCCGACCTCCTCGCCGCCCGGGGCCCGAGGGCCGCGGTCTCGGGGCCCGGCTGCCGCCACCTGTCTGGGGACGGCCGGGAGGCCCCGGCGCCGCGGGCGGGGCGGCCTTGCTGCGGCCCGGGCAACCTCAACAGCAGAGGCCGACCCCGCGGCGGGTCCCCGGCTTCCCAGGCCCAACTCGGGCTCTTGGGAAGCTGGAGAGCTCCCAAGTCCCCCCAGCGAGTCACTCAGCCTCCCCCCATCCTCCTGCCACCCGGAGTCCCAGTCCACCGCAGCTGGGGCGGCCCCCAGGGACCCCAGCTTAGCGCCCAGCCCTTCCCTCTAACCCGAGGCCTCTTATCAAGCTCCCCCCGACCCCACACCGACCCCGCGACTCCACACCCCAAGTGGGCCAACCAGCCGAGGCTCCTGACTTCTAGGGAAGGCCTGTCACAGGGCGAGGCAGCCAGGAGGCCTGCCCAAGCCCGCCGGCTCTGGTTTTTCCAACAGAGGCTCAGAATGCAGCAGAAAAGGTTTCCTTCTGCGCCTCCTGCAAGGGCCTCACACCCCAGAACGCGGGCCACAAAAAAGCGAGCCCACCTCGCTGCCCAGAGACCCCCGAGCCGCAAGGCCCGGGGTAGGCCCGAGGCTAACTGAAGACACCAGGCCTCCGCAAGGGTCGGCTCCCATTGGGGCGGCGGCAAAGTTTTTCCTTCTCTCTTCCCTCTGCCCTAGTTTTACCATTTCTCCTTCTCTCTCTCTCTCTCTCTCTCTCTTTTTTGGTTCATGTTCACTTTACTTGAATTTCAAAAATGGTACTACCCAAACCAAAGCCAACGGACAACGTGAATTGCTTCCCACTTGAGTGGAACTTGATCATCATCGGTCCTCAGAAGTATCTGGGAATCTCCCAACTTTCAAAGACTCAGGACAATGAGGGCCAGGGAGGGGAGGGGGTGTTGGAGGAAAGCAAGGAGCACCCTAAATGCTATGGGCAACGGTAACAAGGGAGGCGAGAGGACCCCGGGGTGTGGGGACTGCGACAGGGGCCACCCCCCAGCCTCGGGCCCTGGAAAAGGCAGCTCCAGGCCACCGGAAGGCGGGAACTGAAATGCCCCGGGGAGATCCGAGCCCTGCGACAACGCCCGCCCCACGGCGGCTCGGGCCTCCGCGCTCAGGTTGGGCAGGCTCGGCCCGGAGATGCCCGCGCACACGGCTCAGGCCCGCGCTGTGGCGTCCAGGGGCGGTTAGGGATCCGCCGCGGCTCGGCATCCTGAACCCCGAACGGGAGCCACCAGCGAGGCAAGTTTGAGGAAGGAGAGAAGCCCGCGAAGGGAACAGGCCGCACACTCCTGCCTCTGCCGAGCTCCCGCTCGAAAAATCCTTGGGATTAGGGATTTGGTCCCCTCTTTGCTGGAGCGGTTCGCCATACTTTAAATTCCCCAGTTATGACCTACGCGGATTTAGGATTAAGGAAAATGTGACTTTTAAATTGTTTCGGCTTCCCAGTTTGCAGGATTATTTGAAATAGCTAGAAACGGGGTGCAAAGCATTCCATTCAAATCCGCTTTGCGCAGAGTTGCTTTTGCGCGCTGGAGCTCGGAGTTTTGAGCGAGCGTGTTATTGTGCTGCCGCCTGGAGCTGCGGCCTAGTTCCCGCCCCCGTCGCGCCCCCCCCCTCCCCGCACCTGGCGGCCGGGCCGAGGCAACTCGGGGGCCCGGTGGGCTGCAGGGGTCTCAACCTTCCCACCCTACCAAGGCGGGGTGGGCTGGGGTGGGGTGGGGTGGGGCAGGGGTGGGGGGGTGGCTGGGGCAATCAAGCAATCGGGAGGTTAACGAAATTCTTCTTCCCTCTGCACGAAGCATCCCGACTCGCGGGCTGCAAGGAGCTGGGCCAAAGCGCACCCGCCGCCGGACTCCCCTTTCCCGGGCTCGGCGCTGCAGGACCGCCCCGGCCTCCCCTCCCGCCCTCCCCGGGCTGCGCTCCTGAGCCCCGCGGCGGCCCCCAGGGTACCCACTTGTTGATCCGGCCGGCTTGCTCATGCTGGCTGTCCCGGGGCGGAGCGGCTGGTGGGCGCTGCCCGAGTCCCGGCCGGCAGCGCCCGCCTCGCCGCCGGGCGCCGCCGCTCTCCAGCCGCCCTCCAGCCTGCAGGCTCCCGGGCCGGACAGGTGGGTGTCGGCTGCGCGCCGCGCTGCTCCCCGGGCGCTCAGAATTCGTTCCACGGTGGGAATTCAAGCATCCTCAAGTTTCTTCCCGGCTCTTGCAAAACCGCGGCTGCTGGGGATGTTGCTTGGTACGGACACACGCATGGACAGACAAACGGAGAGACGGACAGGCGGGCGGATCGAGGAAGAAGGGTGAGGACAGCGAGAGGGGAAGAGTGAAGGACAGGGGTGGTGACACGCCAACGGTCTTCCTACGGAGCAAACCGGACCGAACCCCGCTCCTTCCCCATTCCGGTCTCGGTCTTCAATTTCTCCTCCTCCGTTAGGCTTGCGGAGCGCGGCCAGACCCCGACAGACCGCTGCTCTTGCAAGGAAGGAAGGCGAACGCCAGCGCGGGCTCCGGCCGACGGGCTCCTCCGCGCCGCCCAGCCCAGAGCGCGGGGGCCTAGATTGCCCGCAGGTCTCCGGAGCGAGCGCGCGGCCGGGTCCCGGGGTGCGGGGAGAGCCGCGCGCGGAGCGGCCAGGGGTCCCCGAAGTTCATTACCCCGTGACTTTGTGCTTGTCGCTGCGGGCTGGGTCCCCTGTAATATCTCCAGAAGCGCTCTGACAGGCAGCCGCGGGGAGGGGAATAGGGCGTCCCTGGCCCACTTAGCTTTTCCCCCAACTCCTGGCGGGGTCTGACGTCAGCCATGTGCGGGGAGGGGATGGGAAGAGGGAGGGGGTTAAATGCTAATGATATTAATGAACCTCCAAGCGGCTCCCAAAGAAAATGCAGGCGCTGTCGGAGCTGACGAGTTAGAGTGTGAACAGGGGAGTGGGGCTCTGTGCGTGCGCGATGGTGAGGACCGTGCGGCTCCCGTAATAAAAATGAATTATTATATTTCATGGCAAAGGGGGAAGGGGAGGGGAGACGGAGCATTCTCCAAACGCTGCCCCCCCCCCTTCTCTCCAGAGCGCCAGACAGATTCGAGGAAGAAACTGGGTGGCTGTGTGTTTGTGTGTGATTGTGCGCACCGGATATGGCCATGTGAGTTGGTTCATTCTTGGGCCCGTGCCCCCTTCTGTTGGGTAAAACTTGGATCTGGTCCGAGGTGAGTAATTATTCATTTTGCAACTATCTACGGAAAGTTGTGGCTGAGCACGCCGCGTGCGGACTTGGGGCCTGGGATGGGGTCTGCTGGAGGCTCCGCTCCTGCGGCCTTCGCGGGGTCCACCTGGGCACCAGCTGCGGGGAGGGCGCCGGCCGCTCCCCCAAAGCCAAGCCCAGCCGGAGCGCGGCGAAGCTCCTGTCGCCCTCGTTATCCACACTGGAGGCGGCTGGAGGGCGCAACTTTCCCTCCTGCAGCCCCCCACCGCACCCCCTGGAGGCTTCGCTGGCTCCCCCTCCCCGGGTCGCGGCCGGGGATTCTGGCGAGCTCCTCCGCCTTGGGCCCCCCATCCCTCCCGCCAGGCGCGGCTCCTCTCCTGCGCTCTCCCGCTCCGGGTCCCTGCGCCGCTCCGGGAGAGCGCACGCCGAGGGAGCGGGAGCCCAGATCTCTAAGAGATTAATTCTTATTTAAGCTCTCCCTGCAGCTTGAACTTGTCGAACAAGAGCTTGCAGCCAGTCCTCCGGGCGTGGGCCGGCTGGAGGTCAGGGGTCGCACCTCCAGCTCTCCCGCCCTCCGCAGTGCTGGGGGGGGGGCGGGATGGGGGGGCGCGGGGAGCACGGAGGAGAACTGAGACCCGCGCTCCGCAATCCTCCCCGCCCTCCTCTAGCCCCACTTTCCGCAGACTCCGGGTCACCCGGGCTTCCGAGGACAGTTAGTGTGTGCAAGCGAGCGCCCGGGTCCCCGAGCCCTCGGAGGGCGCAGCAGCCCCTCCGCCCCGCGGCGTCTCCGGGGCGCGGGCCGTGCGCTCCTGCCCGCGGCCTCCGCACGTGAGCGCAACTTCCCGCAGGAGCCTCCTCCGCAGGGCCCCGCGCACCAGCACCGCGCGCTGCCCCCGCGTGCCCGCCGCGGTCGCAGGGACACGCGGAACCCGCAAGAAAGAGGACGACTCTTTCCCAAGTGAGCCCTCCTCGGGTTTTGGTATTGGGACGAGATTGGGGAATTGTGGCCCAGAACCATAAAGCTGAGGGTATTTCTTTAGGAGACGGGACAAGACATCAAAATTGTGGACGGCTACGTTGGGCAGTGCGCTGGCCGCACGCGCCAGAAAGGGAATTCCGCGTCCAGGAAGGGAACCGAGCGTCGCTAGAGACACGCAGTTAGTGTGCCAGGCTGGGGTTTGGAGCTTGAGGTTCTGGCTCCCGCTGGAAACCCACTTGCTCCACCGCCGCCACCATCACCACCGCCACCACCATCACGTGGACGCAGAGTGGGCCACTCGGTTAAGGACAAAGCCTGAGATCCAAGTACAGTAACGGATCTCGGGCAAAAATGAAGGCCAGTGTCAGAGACTAGACCTGGGCCTGTCTCCAGGGGGGAAAAGTTTAGGAGCCGGTGGCAAGAAGGAGACCCAGAAGCCGCCCTTCGGGATGGGGGGCTTGGAAGTAGGAACACTGTGGCTCTCCAGGGGTGAAACTACCTCCCTCCATACTCCCCGACATTTTCGCCCTGCTCGCTCATTTGTAGGGACCAAAACTTGTGGGAAATACTCCTGAGGCTCACCAAACTGTCTCAAATTCAAAATGGGAATGACCCCCTTTTTTTTCCTGTCACCAGTCGGTAATCAAGCAGGGTATCCATCCAGAAGGCCATTGAATAGACACACACACACACACACACACACACACACACACACCATCACCACCACCACCACCACACCATCCAGCCCTGGCAAAAGGCACCGCACACACACCCACAGCATGTTCGTCCCGTGTTCTGCGCGCCCGGCTGTAATTATCCGCGCGCTTTGCATAAATCACAATGCAATTCTGAAATCATCATGATGACTTTCTGGCATGATTGGTTCGGTGGCAACGGCAGCTACAAGATCCAGGGTGGGCGGGAGGGGCTGGGGTGCACCCGCCCACGGGGTCCAAGAGGAGCCTAGAGCCCAAGGGCCTGCAGGCTTCTGCTGGTGGAAGCTGCTGCAGGCCACAGGGACCTCGGATCTAAGGTTAGAAACTCGGGACTCTCGTGGGGACAGCTCAGAGAAGAAAGCGTCCACAAAACAGACTGTTATTTTCCGTCTTTCTATCAATGCGTGCAGTGTGAATCATTGTAGATGCTGCATAAATGTTGGGTGGATAAATAAAGGAGGAAAGTCTCCTGCAGAATTCCCAAGAAGCCCCTGGAGGCACAATAAGGCTAACCACTGGAAGCCAGGAGGTGGAGTTCAGACTCTTGTCCCAACTAGCTGTGTAACCTTGGGCAAGTGACCTCCCTGGGTTCCAACTGTCAGTAAATGATTCAACCTTAACTTTCAAAGATTTTTTTCCTATGAGTGCAGGACAGGAAATGGTTGCTAAGGGGCAAATGCCACCTAGCTCAGCAATACTTTTTAACAGAGAAAAGTTCAAGGATGAGTTTATAGTAGTTGTCTTGGGGAAGGAGTGGAGCCACATCCCAGAGGTTCCGAAGCCCTTCCGACCAGCTCTAAACACAGCCCCTAACTTCCTCTTTAGCCTTTTGTGAGTATGGGACTCTCCACCAAAAATCAAAACCAAAAACATACTTTCATTACAGGATGTTTATATGTTGGCCCAGGAGTTAAGAAATAAAATTATGAGAAGGACCACAGAATCTAAGGGTCTCTCTGTCCATCCATCCATCATCATCCCACCCCCTTCATCACATCCTGAGTACCTGCTCTGTGTCACAGATTCATGACATGATCCCTTTCTCAAGGAATCTACAGAGAGAGCAGACACATAAGAGGTGCTAAATGCATTGGCTTGGACTAAAATACAGGACATTCTGGGGAAATACACAAGGGACCCTAAACCAGTGTGGAGTGGAGTAGGCTATCATGGGCTGCCTGGAAAGCTGGTCTCGTGTTAGGGGCATCTGTTGTCTCTGAACCCAGTCTTATATTAGAGCCTACTCTCCCTTACTCCATTATTCTTAGTAATGCCTCTTCCCATCCATTTAAAAAGGGCAGTAGAGTCCTATTAACTAAATGGTGTAAGAGAGGCAAAGGTGCAAGGCAGGCCTCTAGCATCAGGTTATCTGGGTCTCACCCCTACCTCTCTCTTTACTAGCATCGCTAAAAATAGTGCTATCTTCTCCATTAACTACCCCCCCCTCCCATTCTTCTTAATTAAAACAGCAAAGGTTTAGAAAGAAACAGCCTTTCCATCAGCAAACAGAGCTGAAGTTGGTATGGAACAGAGAGACGGCCCCTCCAACCAATAATCAACCCCCTCTCAGAGGCCCTTCTACCTGTAGAGATTCCTTTCTTTAAGATGCCCTTTACCTCACTGACAAGCAGAGTTGAGAGATACCAGACCCGGAAAATGTCTGATAAAATCTACCAGTTGAGCTTGGCGTGGGTTTGATGTTCAGTCTCCGAAAGATGCTTGGACACAAGTTTTGTTTATTTATTTATTTGTTTGTTTACATGAGGAAAAAGCTGATTCTCATTTGTTTCCAAACCATACGTCAACCTCTGGGTTGGTTGTTGCTTTCCCGGTGGATGGGGAAGATGGTCTAGCACAAAGTAGATGCTCAGTGGGGGCTTGCTCTAAGTGATGGAATGAAAGACACCATCTCATCAAACTTGCTCCAGATTCTTCTGAGGGTCTCTCTACAAGCTGTTTGGGTCCTATCTAATTCTAGTTAGGAAAGACACACTGAGAACAACCCAGAATAGAGATACAGATGCTCCAGAACCCAATGGTGCTGAATTGTGAAGTTATTCCTTACATTTCCCAGGACTTCTTGGCTAAGAGTTGTCTCTTCTTCCCCACCAGATGGGAAGACAAACACTGTTACCAGTAAAAGGATTAAGACAATGCTTGGTGTGACTGGTTTCTCCCCCAACTCCCCCCCTTTTTTCCCCCCAACCCCCTTAACAAATAACATTGTCTTGGCATTCATCCACACCCTCCTCCCTTGGAGCCACAGAAGCTGAAGAAATTCAAGTCTAGAGGCAGGCTGAAGATTAGGGGCATCTGAGTCCTACTATAGTTTGACATTCTTCTTGGCCTAAGAATGATCAAATAGAAACATCTTTCTCCATCTCTTATTTTATTTCCTACATAAAATATTCTATTTATTGATAGCCTGCCTTGGTGCCAGAAGAATTTATCAATGGCTCTCTTGTCAAAGTGCTTTAATTTGTGACCTGGGCTCTGTCCTAAAAGAGGACTCACTTGAGATGTATTTAAAACATAAACAACCAAAGATGTTAACAGAAACATAAGCGCAAGAAAATATTGTGGTCTCCTTCTTTTCCCCCAGGAAAATGGGTCAACAGGGACAAAGCTGTCGGTTTCTTATTTCCTAATGGCAAGAGTTAGAGGTTTGGAAGAGACATAAGGGATACCCAGCTCTCCAACTAGCCAGGGAGCTCTTGGAGTAGAGACTACCTGATTCATCTTCGGAGTGTCGGTGTTCGCACTCTGGCACATAATGGTGCTTTATAAATGTGCAATGTCTAAGTGACCCTGCTTCTTGGTACTCACAATGAAAGCTAAGGCTTGAGGTGGGGGGCGAGGGGGGGCTTGCCTTTACTTTGTCCCAGCAATGGGGTTGGTGGGGAGTAGAGACAGATCCTCTAGACCTTCAAACCGTGGGAAGCAATGCAGGTAATTGTTTGGCTTTCTAAAACAAAAAAGAAAGGCTAGGAAGCAGACTACATCCAGGGAGAGATTGGCCACCGAGCCTTCTACAACCTCTTAATTTCCTGTCAATGACACAATGTGACTCAGTAGTTTCCATTTAGCCCAGAACTACAGAGCACACAAGTTGGAAGGGACCTTAGAGATCAGTACTCTTCTAATTCCATCATTTCACAGATGAGAAAAACTGAGATCCTTAGAGACAAAGCTTGTCCTAGGTCACTCACCTAGAGACAGAGGCCATCACCAGAACCCATATCTCTTGATGCTGAGACTAATGCTCTTTGAAATATTAAATCCACTGCAGTGAGCTACCTCCCATCCTTTTTCTCAGAAGGGCTTCTAGAATCTCCAGTGAAGCCAAATTCACTCACAAGTGAAGAATCAGAATTAAGAGAAGTGTTGTATGCATCTTGAAGCAATAGTTTGGTATTTCTAGTGCTTCCAACTCCCCCACTTCCCAAATTTTCCTTCAAATTCCCTCTCTGACAGTCTTTAAAATTTGCTGTGTCCCAATGGAGAGCAGACTCGTGAGGTCTTTTTCCGTTTTTGTGGAGGGAATGATATGAGCTACAAGAGGAACTACTTAGAGATACTAATTGTAGACGCTGAGAAAAAGTCAATGATTAGACTGAACAATTAATTACTAAATTTGATCGGTGTAGATTGCCAATCCGGGCCTTTCAGATTTTAAAAACATCCCTCTAGTCCCTCCACAGCAGGGACCTGCTTTATCCAGATTACTGTTTCAACACTAGTAGAAACAATTGTTATGTAAAACGGGGTAGCCCGTTTAAATGTGGCTAACATATTTGAGAATAAACTACAATTCTTTATAGCATGAATAAGTATATCAGGATCACATATTTGATCTCTGCCAATGCAGTGAAAAGCATCATACATTCTAGTATGCTTTGTTTCCAAATGATCTAGTTCACACAGTACCCTGTTGTCCTCCTATTCTAGTAAGTAATTTCAGAATTCACATCACTTACAAAGATGCCGAGTGGCTATTTAGGGAAGTCTGATTCAAAAAAAAAAAAAAAAAAAAAACCCTCCAAAACAAAACAAACCTCCCCCTCTCTTCTCCCTCCCCCAAACCCCACGCGCTTTGTGCAAGACGGAGTCAACCAGTGGGATTCACAGGAGGTCCCCAAGTCAAATGCTGCAGCTGCGTTTTTAAAAAGGGTTGGATAAACTACAGCCGTTAATAACATCTGTATCTATGCAAGCTAAGATGATGATAGGGGTAATCAGATCTCATGCTTCAGGGCATAAGATGATTGCCTGCTGGGAGGGGGGGGATTTGGCCTTTCAGGTAAAGCAGTTCACAACTCAGGAGGTAGGTTGCTGGTATTTCTCCCAGTTTCTAAAATTTCAGGTATAATTGACATGATTTTGGAGTAGATGAAACAGCGATTTGAAATCAGATCAGGACATTGAATAACGAGATGTTCGAAATACCCACACACGTCACATACAACATATGTGTATCTCTCTATAGATAAATACAAATATTTGGATGCCGTTTTGTGTGTGTGTGAAGGCTGAGGTTCTTTGATGTGTTTTGAACATCTTTTAGTGCAAAGTGGAAGCTTAATAAATGTTAAACAACAACAACAATGGAAATAGTGGAAGTAATTCAACTGTAGTCCATGCATTTTTGATTAGCTAAAATAATATATAGCTACCCAAGGTCATAACGTATTTGGGTCCCTAAATATATCTATTTCCAGTTGCATTAGCTCAATAATGATTGAGTTGCAGGTTGGAGTGTACAAGTAATGCATTCATTTTAATGTCCTGGTTGCTAAAGTAATTTTTAAAACTTAGTCTTTGTCCGGAAGTGAGAAAGGAATTATGCAAGATAATCTTACCTTCTCTTTTGATTTCTTTCCTTTTTAAAAAATATTTATTTATTTATTTATTTATTCATTCATTCATTCATTCATTCATTCATTCGAGACACACACAGAGAGAGAGAGAGAGAGAGGCAGAGACACAGGCAGAGGGAGAAGCAGGCTCCATGCAGGGAGCCTGATGTGGGACTCGATCCCCGGACCCCAGGATCACACCCTTGGCGGCAGGCAGGCACCAAACCGCTGAGCCACCCGGGCGTCCCTCTTTTGATTTCTTTAACATTTTCAAACCCCAGGAGGGGCACATGTTTAGTACAGTTGCACAATTTAACCAATTTTGAAAACACTTCTGCAAGTGTGAGCAGGGTTAAAGAACTTCCTTTATTTAAACACGTCAACCCATACTGCAGGGCATACAACATCAGACAGCTGTCCACATTTCAGAGAGGTGCAGAAGCTTTTGAAGGAGTAGGTTTCTAGCGGAGTGGTTAGAGTTCTTTTGGCATGAAAGACATTCTTGCCACTGGCTTCATCATTATTACTAAGCCATTCACTTCTGTTCCACACAGAGGGACTGTTCTGAAGGATATGGCTGTTAAATGCAATTTTTAAAATGATGCGCATAAACAGTTTTAAAGGGGGAAAATCCTGCAGCTGTTTGGCTGCAGACAGGCATGGGAAATTAGTCAGAAGCCCAAAGCATCATAGTTAATAACCATTATTCTGTTGTCTGGGATGTTTGTTTAAATACTATTGACACTGTGTATGTATTGTCATCTTCTCTAAATTGTAGCTCTTAGCCACTGAGATCTTGTTAAAGACCACCTAGGGTTTCCTCTGTATGATGCTGAATTGTGTATTCACCTGATGGATAAACAAAAACCAGATTTTTTTTTGTTTCAATTTTTCTCTCCTGTGCCACTAGCAGGAAATTTTCTCAACTAAAGCCGGAGATTGCCTGAGTACAGTAGAAATAGCCGCTGGGGGTCCCAACCTTCGTATTTCTCCTCTAGTGATAGAAAATGAACAAACCCATCAACTGATTAATACAATTCAGTTCTGCTTAAAATTCACAGATCTGTTTGGTATGAGACTGTATTTTAAAAGACTCATACTTGCCATTAAGTGTGAAGAAATCAGTAACTATTCTTTTCATCAACAGCATGTTGGGTTTTTTTTTTTTTTTTCCTTCCCCCATTTCGGTTTTGCTTATTAAGTGAGGTCATTTGGGAGAAGAGCGGCTCTGGTGGGTGGGAAAAAAAAAAAAAATCTAACAGCCCGACTCCCAAGTTGAGAGCTCCAGATCACGGGCCATTCAGTACAAAGCGTTTTATATCTTGACTTATGAGGGGACAATAGCCAGTCTTACAAAGGCACCACCTGTGATTTAGCACGGTTGACATCTTTGTTAAGGAGGAGCCGGAGGGCAGAAGAGAAAACAGCACGTGCACAATCCGGAACTGGTGACCGAGACCCACCTTCAAGGGCCGTTTCATAACGTGGCCCAGGCCTCATTAGGGTTTTAGGTTTTTTTTTTTGTTTGGTTGGGTTTTTTTAGCTTAGAGTTTTTTTAAAAATTTAATTTAATTTTTTTTTTATTTTTAGCTTAGAGTCTTAAAAAAGGAAGTGGGGAGAAAGGGAAGGAAGGTTATCCACGCCAAATGACCCAGAGCTCTGCAAAGCTCTGCACTTACGGCCCGCCAGCGCCCGCGCTGTCCCATTTTACAGATGGGTAAGTGGAGGTCAGGTCCGCGGAGGGGCGGGCTGCGCAGGTGCCAGCGGGCTCCGGGGACCCCCGCGGGGCTTTGGGGCGCGTGGGGGGCAGCTCGGCCGCGGGAGGGACGTCGAGGCCCCCCGTCTCCGGCCCAACCTTCGGGCCCGGTGGCTTTTTGCTTCCTTCCCGAAGGTCGTTTCTGACAAATCTATCTATTTGGGGCAAATTGTCAGTGAGAAACTTCCGCTCGAACTGCCCTGGACAAAACCGGCTGTTTGAAAAGGGTAAATCCCGCGGCCCGGCGAGGGGAACAATGGGCCGCTGGTGCTGCTGCGGCGGGGGCGGCCGCGCGGGCCGCACAAAGGGCGGATTAATTGGGGCCGCGGCTGAGCGGTTCGCGCTAGCTCCACTCAGCCCGCGCCGCGGGGCGCCCCATTGACTGGGCCCCGAGCCCCACTTTTCACAAACTCCAAACAAAAGTCAATTTCTTTTTTATAAGGCGGGGGAGGGGCCGCAGCCAAGATTCTCCACTGGCTCCTGCGCCACATTCTTGCAGCGCAGGGGGTGGGGGTGGGGGTAGGGGTGGGGGTGCGCGGGGAGGAGAGGGGTGTCACGGTGTCGGGGTGTCGGGGCGCCGGGGCGCGGACGGGATCGGCAGGGGACGCGGGTGTGGCTGCGGGGGCCTGCGCTGTCCGCGGTGCCGACCCGAGGCCCGCCCTCCTGGTCGCACCTGACCTCCAGGTGGGAGCTCGGACCCTTGCAGGGGGCCCGGCAGCCGCGGGGAGAGGGTCCAGGTGAGGGTCGGGGCCGTCCAGCTGGGGGGAGTACAGGCAGGTGACGTAGGAGGAGGGAAAAGAGGCCTCTCCGGAGGTGTGACCATTCCTCAGGTATTTATTGAGCAACTACTAACAACTACTAAGCTCGGACCCTTGCAGGGGGCCCGGCAGCCATGGGGAGAGGGCCCAGGTGAGGGTCGGGGCCGCCCAGCTGGGGGGAGTACAGGCAGGTGACCTAGGAGGAGGGAAAAGAGGCCTCTCAGGAGGTGTGAACATTCCTCAGGTATTTATTGAGCAACTACTACTGTTGTTCCCAACTGCGAGAGGGGACAAAAGCGAGTTTGCTCTCAATTTATTTATTTTTTTTAAGATTTTATTTATTTATTCATGAGAGACACAGAGAGAGAGAGACAGAGACACAGGCAGAGAGAGAAGCAGGCTCCGTGCAGGGAGCCCGATGTGGGACTCGATCCTGGGACTCCAGGATCACAGCCTGGGCCAAGGAAGGTAGACGCTCAACCGCTGAGCCACGCAGGTGTCCCTGCTCTCAATTTACACACAAGTGGGAAGGCTGACTCCCAAATCAATTAGCGTGTGTGGGGAGGGGCTTGCCAGCATGGGGGTCCCGAAGGAAGGCCTGAGCACCGCCAGCCTTCTGTAAAGTTACAAGACAGACTTGCCCATGGAACCTATGGATTTCATAGTCCTACTGATTACCTTGTAGGCCCACCCTACTGTGAGAAGTGGCAGTCATTAAAAATTGTAGGGTCAAGGTGGTGACAGTCTGAAGATCCAGGATGGAGGGGCCAGGAGTTCTCTATAGAGAAATAATCTCCCCTGTTTCTCTCCTTTCAAGATAGGAGAAGGGGTGCAGAGGGGTCTTCAGCAGGACACAGAGAGGCAGGAGATTCCTTTAATAATAAAACTCAATGCAGTCTCTGCCTCCAAGCCTCCGTTCCAAGCTGGGTAGGCAATGGTTGCATACCAGACACCCCAGTCCTCCTGGCTAGTGCAAAGGCCAGTAGTCTTTTTGGAGGACCGGCTTTCCCAGTGAATCCCCTGGGAAGAGGGACCACGCGCAGGTGTAAGGGAAGCCATCTGTTGATGGAGGGCTTGAGCCTCCGCAAAGAGATTAAAGTACAAGGTCTTTATGGAAGATACTTCTGCTCTTGGATCAGCAGGCACTTGCGTGCTCTAAGGCTGGTGCGTTGAAGTCTTCAACAGCTAGGCTTTCCTATAGAGACCCCCTAGAGGCATCAGGCCAGGGTGTTGGCACGCGTCTAGGTGGGCACGCTGGACGGGAGCTCTGATGGCAGGTGCTGAATCTGTGGCAGGCTCAGGAAGAGGGGTGAACAAGCCTTGGGGGGGTGGGCAGGCTGAAACAAGGCTGCAGGCAGAGAGAGCTAGCCATTGACATCAGGGAGCGACAGCCCAAGAGGGACCTGCTGGTACAATTCGGCCTGGGCTCCTTTTTAACCACAGCGTAGATTGAAAACGATCCTTTCTGGGCCAGACTGGGGACCCTTCCAGATTTCTGTTGAATCAGAGGCTGTGAAAATCAAGGGCAAATATTTATCTAAAGATGTCACAACTTTGAATTTCAATAATAATTTATCTGCTAATCTCTGATGGAAATCTAGAACAGCTGTTATTCCATTGTGTATTTTGAATTTCCAAAAGATAGATTGGGGGGATCAACATCTTTCTTCCACCCGTTCTCAGAGTGCTTTCTTTGAGTTTATTGACGCCTTTGCAAGTTCAAAGCAAATAAATGATAGGACATTCAGCTTATTGTGAACGTTATTAAAGCCTACCAAAAATGTATTTAATATTCAACTTCTATTGGCTAAGTGTGACAATGCTGAGTGTGTCCATGCTGGGGAAAGTTGGGTGAGGGTGGAAAGATTGAGATGGTGCACTATTAGGAAGAAAAAAAGAAAATACAAGTATGAATCAGAGTGATGAAGCTTCCAACCTCAGTGTGTAGGTGTAGACAAAACTGATGATGGGCTCAACTGTCTATTAATGGAAAGCTTATGACCACAGCTTCTAGGAACACCCAGCATGGTTGCTTATCATTTATATTTTACAGAAGAAATTCATCAGAGAAGGGGACACAAGGTGATTT
This sequence comes from Vulpes lagopus, assembly GCF_018345385.1. NCBI lineage: Eukaryota > Metazoa > Chordata > Mammalia > Carnivora > Canidae > Vulpes > Vulpes lagopus. The sequence continues at coordinate 7,733,151 of NC_054824.1, forward strand.
TAATAAGGTCCACTCGTGAAAGGGATGATGTACTGGCATTGGGCCGTTTCATCACTCTGGTTAGCTTTGAAGGCCTTGAATTACTACCCTCTGTTTTTTAGAAAGAATTACTTTGGAGTCATTTGATGTGACCATCATTAGAGGAAAAAAACTCCTGGAGATCTGATTATAATTAAACTTCATTTTTTTTTCACTTATACTTGCTGGCTGAGCAAACACTGCTGGAAAGAAAGAATGATCCTGGTACCCTCAGTTAGGTTGCCAGAAAAGTACAGAAATCTGACCTCTGATAATGGCAGCGCAGGGGCAAGTACAGCACTGGACCTAGAATACGGTAGTCATGAGCCAAAAAGAAGGAGCACTCCATCTAGGAGTGGACTAGATTTTTTAAATCAGTAAGGGAATGGTGTTTTCTAATGGCTTTTCCTTGGAGAGGGAAAACAAAGGAGACATAGCCGTTGAGCTTTAGTATAATAGCCAAGATTCGAGAAATAAAATAGCTAACATTTGATCGTGAAATGTATCATATATATAAAATACTATATGAAGGTATCTACACAATTTAAAGAATGAAATAAAAATAAATGCTCATATCCTGGCAGCTACATTAAAAAAAAAAAGATTTTATGCATTTATTTGACAGAGAGACAGAATGAGAGAGCACAAGCAGGAGGAACAGCAGGAGAGGGAGAAGCAGGTTCTCTAGTGAGCAGGGAGCCCAATGCAGGCCAATGCGGGGCTCCATCCCAGGATCCTGGGATCATGACCAGAGCTGAGGGCAGCTGCTTAACAGACTGAGCCACCCAGCTGCTGCCCCCAAACAGCTATGTTTTAAAAATAGGATCTCAAAAAAAATAAAAAAAATAAAATAAAAATAGGATCTCAGTAGTAGGGAGGTTTCTTTGTGCCCTCTTGGGTTGCATGTCTTCTCCCCACCAACACATCGTAGAAGTCATCAGCACCTTAAGTTGTGTTTTGCTCATTCGTTTATTTTCTTTATAAGCTTACTACTTATGTACATATCCCTAAGTACTATAGTATGGAGTTTTGCTCTTGAAAAACTTGATATAGGGCAGCCCGGTTGGCTCAGTGGTTTAGCGCCACCTTCAGCCCAGGACCTGATCCTGGAGACCCCAGATCAAGTCCCACGTCGGGCTTCCTGCGTGGAGCCTGCTTCCCCTCTGCCTGTGTCTCTGTGTGTCTCTCATGAATAAATAAATAAAAGTCTTAAAAAAAAAAAGAAAAACTTGATATAAACAGAAGCATATATTTTGGAGTTTGCAGTGATGTGTTTTTTCTCTCAACACTGTTTAATGTTGGTATTAAATTAATTGTGGTACATCCATCCAATGTGGTTTCCTCCTTCCCTCTGTTGTATAGAACTCTACTGAGTGAGCATGCCACAGTGATTGGTCCTCACTACTGTGAATTCTTTCTTCTTTCTTTTTTTTTTTTTAAACAGTTTGGCAGCTCCAGACATTAAACTTTTTTTTTTAATTTTTATTTATTTATGATAGTCACACGCAGAGAGAGAGAGAGGCAGAGACATAGGCAGAGGGAGAAGCAGGCTCCATGCACCAGGAGCCCGAAGTGGGATTCGATCCCGGGTCTCCAGGATCGCGCCCTGGGCCAAAGGCAGGCGCTAAACTGCTGCGCCACCCAGGGTTCCCTCTTCTTTCTTTCTTTCTTTCTTTCTTTCTTTCTTTCTTTCTTTCTTTCTTTCTTTCTTTCTTTCTTTCTTTCTCTCTCTCTCTCTCTCTCTCTCTCTCTCTCCCTCTCTCCTTTCTTTCTTTTGTAATTATGATAGATGCTTCTATGTGTGTCTCTTGTGCATGCTTCCTGGTATGCACATATGCCAAAGTTTCTCTAGTATATAAACCCAGACATAGAATTTTTTTTTTTAATTACAGGGCAGGAGGAGGAAGGGGCAGAGGGAGAGGGAGAGAGAGAATCTCCAGCAGACTCCCTGCTGAGCTTGGAGCCCAATGGGGGGGCTCCGTCCCACAACCCTGAGACCATGACCTAGCTAAATCAAGAGTCAGACGCTTAACTGACAGAGCCACCCAGGCGCCCTTAGAATTGCTTTCTTATTCAATTTTACTAGGTACTATCAAACTATTTCCCTTAGTGGTTGTATTTATTTACACTCCTACCAGGAAGTGATGAATTATTGTTGCTTCCATCCTTGTTAACACTTATTAGACTTATTTTAAAATTTTTATAATGAGGGCAGCCCCGGTGGCTCAGTGGTTTAATGTCACCTTCAGCCCAGGGTGTGATCCTGGAGACCCAGGATCGAGTCCCACGTCAGGCTCCCTACATGGAGCCTGCTTCTCCCTCTGCCTGTGTCTCTGTGCATGTCTCTCATGCATAAATAAATAAATCTTTAAAAAATAAAAATAAAAAAATAAAATTTTTATAATGCATATTGGAGAAATAGCTTTTTGTAGTTTTAATTTGCATTTCTCTGATTACTACTAGGGTGGAGTCTTTTTCAGGTGTCTGTGGGCCATTTTTATTTTCTCTTTTATGAACTATGTGATTTTTGCTATTTTCCCATACAGTTGTTTTTCTTTTGATTCATAGAAGCTTTAACAATTTTATCTGGGGGGGGGGGCGCCTGGGTGGCTCAGTCGGTTAAGCATCTGCCTTCAACTCAGGCCATGATCTTGGGGTCCTAGGATCCGGCCCTGTGTTGGGCTGCTTAGCAGGGAGTCTGCTTCTCCCTCTCCCTCTCCCTCTGACCCTCCTCCCTGCTTGTGCTCTGTCTCAAATAAATAGATAAAATCTAAAAGAAACCCCAAACTATTTTGGCTAATAATCCTTTGTCTTAATTATATGTATGGCAGGGACACCTGGATAGCTCAGCAGTTGAGCCTCTGCCTTCAGCTCAGGGCATGATCCCGGGGTCCGGGATCGAGTAGTGCATCAGGCTTCTTGCGAGGAGCCTGCCTCTCCCTCTGCCTAGGTCTCTGTGTGTGTGTGTGTGTCTCTCATGAATAAATAAATAAAACCCTTTAAAAAATTATATGTATGGAAAATATTTTCTCACCTTCAGTGACTGTCTTTTTACTCTCCTAATGTCTTTCATTTAGGAGAAAGTTTTAATTTTATGTGGTAGAATTTATCAATATGTTCCTCCAGAAACTGATAATTCTGTTTTGTTTTAGAAAGCTTTCCCTTTTATGAGGTTGTAATGGTATTCTCCTGAATTGTTTTCTAAAAGTTTTATGATTTAGGAAGCCTGGGTGGCTCAGTTGGTTAAGCGCCTGCCTTTGGCTCAGGTCATGATCCCAGGGTCCTGGACGGAGCCCCACATTGGGCTCCCTGCTCAGCGGGCAGTCTGCTTGTCCCTCTCCCTCTGCCCCTCCTCCACACTTGTTCTCTGTCTCTCTCTCTCAAATAAATACATAAAAATCTTTAAATAAATAGATTAAATTAAAATATAAATAAATAAAAATTGTATAGGTTTTCCCTCCATGTCTAAGTCTCTAATCCAACTGGAATTGATTTTTGTGCATGGTGTGAGGTAGGGCTCCAATTCTGTTTTTTCAAAGTTGCTTAATACATTTTCCTAGTGTAATTGATTGAATCTTCTATCTCTAGTGCCCACTACATTATAAAAACAAGTCTCTATATATGTATTGATTTGTTTCCAGGTTCTCTATTGTATTCCTTTGGGCCCTCTGTCTAGTCTTCGGCCAGTATCTCATTTTCTTACTATAGCTTACAGACTATGTCTTGATATCTGGGAGGGCAATTATCCTTACCTTATACTTTTTTCTTAGGGAGACTTGACAATTTTTTATCCTTTCTTCTTTCATTTCAATGATAAATGATAAATGATATTTGTTTGTCAGGTTCCATAAAAAATATTGCTGGGGCTTTTCATTGGAATTGGATTTTGTCAAAATGGGGAGAATTGGCATCTTCATGCTATCGAAGTTTCCTACTAACAACGTGATATTTCTCTATTTATTTAAGTCTTCTTTAATGGTGTTTCAACAAGGGTGCCTTTCATTTGGGGCGCCTTGGTGGTCTAAATGGTTAAGCATCTGTCATTGGCTCAGGTCATGACCTCTGGGTCCTGGGATTGAGCCCCATGTGGGGCTCCCTTGCTCAGAGAGGAGTGTGCTTCTCCCTCTCCCTCTGCCCTGCCCCCTCACCTCCACTCATGTGCATGCACTCTCCCTCTCTTTGAAATGAATAAATAAAAAATCTTACAAAAAATAAGGTATAATTTTCCTTTACAAATGAGGTACACAACTTTGATTAAATTATATATATTTGCTCTTATAATGGCATTCTTTTAAAATCAGTTTTCTTATTGTTGTTGCTCTATAGAAATGTATAGTGATTAGAAAAACTCTCATGAATTCTAATAATTTATCTGTATTTTGTCTTGAGTTTTCTATGTGGCCAATAATATCATGTGCAAATATGAGTTTCTTATCTTTCTTTTTTCATCCTTAAATCTGTAATTTAGTTTCTATTCTTTTCATACTTATATGGTTTAGGGACACAAATACAATATTGAATAGTAGTGGTGCTGGCAGTGACTTTACATTTTCCCTGATAGTAAAGAAAAGTATGTGATTGTTGGTGCATATGGGATATGAGTGTAGAATTGGCATATCTTCTGGTGAATTCAGTCTCAATTCATTTCATTTCTAGTAATGTTTTGGCTGTGGTCTGTTTTCTCTGATATTAATTTAGGGAAACTAGCTTGCTTCTTTGGTTTTCCACCCTTTGACTTTCAAACTTTCTTGTATTTGTTTTAAGAATCTTTTGTAAACAGTATATAACTTTTTTTTTTTTTAATTCAATCTGACAATCTTTGTCATTTAACTGGAGTCTTTAGTACATTTATGTTATTGTACATACTGATATACTTGGATTTATTACTACCATATTTTTGGTGCTTTGTATTTCTATTTTTCATTCCTTTCTTTTTTGCTTCTTTTATATCAGCTGAGGATTTTCCTCCCTCTTAGTAGTTTCCTCCTGCTCTTGTTTGGAAGTTATATTTTTTGAGTATCTACTAATCTACTAATCTTTCTGCCTCTTGAACAATATGAGAACCTTAGAAATCTTTTCATCTCATCTTTTCTAGTTCTGGGATCCAGTTATAGCTTAATCTCTTTCCCTCCACAGAATAGGTATTATTATTAATATAAACAAATTTATTTAGATTACCCAAATATTTACCTATATATTTGCTGATTATATCCTTTATAATTTTCTTCATTGCAGATCTGTTGGTGTTAGAGTCTCGTAGTTTTTGGTTGACTGAAAATATGTCTTGCACTCTTTCTTAGGTATTTAACTGGGGCTATAATTCTTGATTTGAAGTTATTTTCTCTCAACACATTGATGATAGGATCAACTATCTTTGGGGTTTTTTTGTTTGGTTCTTTTTTACTGCTGTTGAAAAGCACATTTACAGGGTGATCTGTTTTTCTTCTCTACTTTTTTTTTTTTAAAGATTTTATTTATTTATTCATGAGAGAGGCAGAGAATAGGCAGAGACATAGCAGAGGGTGAAGCAGGCTTTCCACAGGGAGCCCAATGTCAGACTTGATCCCAGGATCCCGGGATCAGGACCTGAGCCGGAAGGCAGACACTCAACCACTTGAGCCATTCAGGTCTCCCAGTGATTCTCTTTTCTTTTGGGTCTAAGCGGCTGTTTAAGTCCCTCATTTTAAAAAGTAATCATTTTATTTTTCATTTCTTCAAGTACTGTTTGGTTCCATTTTAGATCTGCTTGGATCTTCCTCACCATCTCTTATTCCGTGCTAATATTTACAAGCTCCTTTTATATTTATCATTAACCATATAAAATTTGTATTTGGTCACTAATACTGTCAATATTTGATGGGTGTGAGGGACTGCTTTTGGTGTCTGCTACTTGCTTTTTCTGATTTTCCCTTCATGTTTCTTCTTAGGCTTTGGGATGGTTTTGTCTCCTTTGAGCTTCTCATTGTCTTGGTGCTTTCTTTCTGGGGATTCTTAGAAGCCAAAGTTGAAGATGAATTTGTGCAGAGAGGATTTGCATTTGCCCTTTCTAGTCAGGTCACCTGGTTGTACTACCTGGGATCCTTTTATGTTGAGATACTCTATTATTAGGATTTAACGTTTTTTTGACCACACAAGTGGTATGGGTCCAGATAGAAAAACCTGTGTGAGACCTAGCTGTGCTTCCTAATTCTTAGGGAAGTTTTGTTTTCTTTCTGTCTTCCCAGCATCAACTGTAAGATAGCAAATATCTTTGCTGTGGCACCCCTCTTTGGGTAAATTTTTAAATTTATCTTTACACTGAGGATATAGCCCCTTGTGTTTTTAGTTTTTATGCAAGGATTCTCCTAATCAATTCCTTACCTTGGGCATTCCCTGAGCATTATCTCAAAGTTGAGATTCAGGATCTTCAGAATCTGACAGAAACTCTCAGGGTGAAAGCTGGCTTTGGAACTTGCTTACCTACTAGGGTTCCTGTTTTCAACTTACTTTTTGGGATCTGAAAATCCCTCCTATTTGTGCTGGCTCACTGATGCATTTAAAAAGATGAGGGGTTTTTTGTTGTTGTTTTACATTAAAAAATTTTTTTTGAAGTAATCTCTATGCCCAAAGCGGGGCTCAAACTCACAACCCTGAGATGAAGAGCCACAGGTTCCACTAACAGAGCCAGCCAGGTGCCCCTAAAAAGATGTTTTAAAAATATTTCAATCGAGGGGATCCCTGGGTGGCTCAGTGGTTTAGCACCTGCCTGTGGCCCAGGGAGTGATCCTAGAGACCCAGAATCGGAATAGGTTGGGCTCCCTGCATGGACCCTGCTTCTCCCTCTGCCTGTATCTCTGCCTCTCTCTGTGTGTGTCTCTCATTAATAAATAAATAAAATCTTAAAAGAAAAAATATCTCAGTTGAGGGTGGGAGGTACCTGGCTGGCTCAGTCTATAGAGCATGTGACTCTTGATCCTGGGGTCACGAGTTTGAGCCCGACGTTGTCCTTAGAAATTACTTAAGGAAGTTAAAAACAGAAAGAAACACTTTAAAAAAACCTTTATCAAGCATTTTATTTTAGTTGAGGTTATCTTTTAGGATATCTGTATTAGTCAGGGTTCTCCATATAAAGAGATTACAGTATATATAAGAGACAGAAAAATAGAAGGATTTTAAGGAATTGGCCCACGAGATTGTGAGGGCTGCAAGTCCAAAATCCATGGAGCAGGCCAGCAGGCTGGAAATGCCAGCAAGAGTTGATGCTGTAGTCTAAAATCCAAAGGCAAGTCTGAAGGCAGAGTTCCTTCCTCCTCAGGGAACCTCAGTCTTTTCTCCTAAGGCCTTTAGCCAAGTGGATGAGGCCTACCCATATTATGGAGGGTAATTTGCTTTACTCAAAATCTGCTTTAACCACATCTAAGGAATACCTTCACAGCAACATCTTAGACTGGTGTTTTGGCCAAACACTGGGCACCATTGCCTAACCAAGCTGCCACATAAAATTAACCATAGCAGCATCTAATCTACCAAAGTGCTGGAAACAGAAGCCAGAAGTATAATTTCTCATGATGACATAATAGCACACTGAAGGGGCACAATAATGTCATGCCTAGAGACTTTGATGCAAATAGGTCTAGGGTGACAGTGGCCATTTTCTGAGGAGGCTTACAGACTTCTGTTTTCACAGCACAGTGCTTACTAAGGCTTGAATGCTTACTATACGTGTTACGGGTTGTGGCAAATGTGCTCTTCCCTATAAAATTACAGGAAAAGGAAGATAAATTTAATTGCCTCAAGTTATAAGCCATAATGATGCAATCTATCTTAGAGAAGCATATTATTTACTCAAACTTGCCGAAATTCAGTAAATGTCTTATAAAAATAGAAAGCCAAACTGGAGAGTACTACATGGCAGGGGGATCAGAATGATGATTATTCCTGCTTTAGAATCTAAAAGGTGTTTTCAGGTGATTAAAAAAATTCTTTTTCTTCTCCTCCTCCTTCATTCACGATTTTTAAAAGGCCTAGAAACAGATGACAATCAAAAATTTAAAATCCACAAATTAGCTAGGTATCCACATACAGAATATTTATACTTTCTTCACACTGAATCACTTATAATGCTTTTCTGGTTTGGAAGAGCTTTTTTTATTCTATTTGATTTGAGGGAATGCCTCTGGGGAGGAAGGTGTGGGGGAATAATGTCAGCCATCAGGAGGACCAGAAGTAAGAGATTCTTGCAGTCTTCCTGTTCTTCTGTCTTGATTTCCCCTCCCTATTGTGAAAAACTGAACAATGCCTTAGCATGAAGTATTACTGCATAAAACAGAATAATAAAAGTTTAAAACAAGGAATAGATGCATAGTCAAGAGACTGGAAGAAAATATGAACAGTGGGGATCTGGAGGAGGAAATCATCAGTCAATTATCTTCTTTATATTCTTTTGTATTTTTTTCAAAGTTTCAACAACAAATGCAACTTTATACTAAGCATATAAATTATCCTTACATTTATTTTACAGAGCAAGAATCTAAAATATCTGGAGGATTTTTTTAAAAACACACATGGGGGATCCCTGGGTGGCGGAGCGGTTTGGCGCCTGCCTTTGGCCCAGGGCGCGATCCTGGAGACCCGGGATCGAGTCCCACGTCGGGCTCCCGGTGCATGGAGCCTGCTTCTCCCTCTGCCTGTGTCTCTGCCTCTCTCTCTCTCTCTCTCTCTGTGTGACTATCATAAATAAATAAAAATTAAAAAAAAAACACACATGGATTTTCCCTATCCATGGTGCGTAAGACTAAGTTTTTTTTTGTTTTTGTTTTTTTTAATTTTTTTAAAATTTTTATTTATTTATGATAGTCACAGAGAGAGAGAGGCAGAGACACAGGCAGAGGGAGAAGCAGGCCCCATGCACCGGGAGCCCGACGTGGGATTCGATCCCGGGTCTCCAGGATCACGCCCTGGGCCAAAGGCAGGCGCCAAACCGCTGCGCCACCCAGGGATCCCAAGACTAAGTTTTTATACAGTATAAAGCCAATTTCAAATAACCATTCTAGTGTCAGAAAACTTATTTTTGTGCTAACCAAAACTGAAAGTCACCACATGGTAAACACATGGAGATCATTTGTTAAATTTGTGTGGAAATTTTTTTTTTTTGGAAATTTTTAATATTTTAGGTTAATCCTCAAGAATTTATGAACTTTTCATTTTATTAGCAAATTTCAAGACTCTGCTAAAAGAAAAATATTGTTTCCAGCTTCTAATTTAAGCTGATATTTTGTTTTTGAAATATATAACTGTCTCTAATCTTTGTTACCTCTTTCAAATCCCTACAGTTCTATATATAGGCTAACTGAAGTTAGAACTCTTAGAATTCCAAATCAGAAGGTAAGTTCATTTGTAGAAGCTATAATTCTTTGAACTGCATAATTATGGAAAGGCCAGAAAGCTCAGTTCAGAGGTAGAGAGCTCAAGGTAGTTCCTTCTGGGTAGTAATCAAGTAAAACAGGAAATGTATAAATCTGTGAACACAGATACATTCTCTGTAGGGCTGCATTAGAGAGGAATTAGTATTATTGGTAAGACCTCTTAGGACTTGAGTGACTTTTCTTGAAAGGAGAAAAAGAACACTAAAAGGTTAGGTAATAAAAAAAAATAGTTCTGTGCTGGCATTTCATTGTTCTTCTCTGGAAAGTTATAAGGATGGTGCTCAGTGACCTCTCCGAAATGTCACAAAGAGCAGTGGCATCTGGATTAGTAGAGAAATTAACATGCAGAAGAGACTTCAAAGGCCACTACACAGATCCAGAAAATTCTTTAATGTACCCGTATACATAAATTGCATGTATACTAAATTCAGCCCTATAAAATACCTCTAGAGAGACATATGACCACCTTGTTTGGTGAGTGGATATGAGAAGGGACACTAGACCACCTGTAGTTCTTAAAGTTAAACTGATCTTTCACCCGGCAAAGCAAAATTCAGAATGAAGACCTCAGACTTTCGGAATTGAGACTTTGTCACTTTGCCGAAATACATCAAATACCCAAACTACAGACTAATGTGCTAAAAGAGGAGGGGAGGAGAGTTGAGAGAAATAAAATGGAGGTGCAAAACAGGAAGAGAGAAGGGAAGAGAATAAGAAAGGGTGAAGGGAGACAGGAAAAGAAAATGAGAATTGAATGAGGGGATTAAATTAGGGGGAATGGGGAATAATGCATCTCCACAGGGCCCCTCTTCCCGTGAACTTTTAAAATAGAGAACCCAACCCATAAACAAGATGTAACCTTTCAGCAGAAAAAACATCCAACTTTCTTAGTTGTTAGGAAGTCTCTTCACACTGGGAGGAAATCTTCCCCCTTGTGGGTGGGTCTCACTGATGTTGAGAACAAAGAAAAAGGAATTGATACTAGGGGTGATGTACAACGGTGAGGTTGCCATCCATTATTTCTGGCCCAGTTTGGTGATATCTAATCCTATTAATGCCTGGTATTAGAAGACTCTTTTATTTCTATCCTACCCTCTGTTCTCTCTGTTTTTGTGGGGTGAGGTGAGGAATAGTTAGGGAGTTGGTGTGAATACATAGAATTGATCCTAACGAGATTTTCTAATCTCTCTTGCAAATCACACGCTTGCTCATCTCCCCTCCACTTTTCCCTGGCCCTTGTATTTTTCTCACAAGAGCGAACAGGAAGACTAATGAAGCATATTGATCTAATGGAAACTTGTGAGCATATAAATGATCAAAACCTGGATTGAAACCTGGAAGAATGCACTTGAAAACTGTGCACTTTTCACTCTCCCCATGCTTGTCCTTTCTCAAAATGTTTGATGTCTTGGCTAGGGGGAAATATTTTGCTGCTTGTCCATTGTTTGCCATGTGTTATGTGATGGAAAGGCTCCTGTGTTGTAGCAGCAGAAAAAAAAAAAAAGAGCAGCCTGTCCTGGGCTTTCCTTTCAAAGTCCCATTAACAGGTTGTGTGATGCTGGATAAATCATTCAAGTAAGCTTTTCCCAGGGAGATGAGGGATGGGAGGACTGAAGTTTGGCCCCTAGCATACCCCTACCTACCTCCAAACAACCGTTGCTCAATTTGTATCCTATTGGTATCAATATATGTTAAACTTCAGGCAAAGGGAGAAATATCTCACTCAAATAAGGTGCACCTTATAAATTGGTAAGTGAAAAGAACAGGTGAAGGAGACAAACTTATAGGCTGAAAAGCTAACCACGTAACTAAAAGGCCTTTGGTATTATAAACTTATGGAGTAACTGAAAAAATAGTAGAAGTTTAGAAAAAAAAATGATGCTTCACTCTAAGCACATTTATAGGACTTTAAATTATTATATTTTAGTAGATTTTTTCATGTACCCAGACTTTTAAAATCTTACAATTGCTGAATCTGAATTTCTAATTATTTTTGTTTCAGAATCTGAAAGTTGCTAATCTCTTCTTATTTAATTTTTAACAAGAACAAATACATATTTGAAACATAATTACTCAAGATTTGCTCATGCTAACTGGTAAGAAATTTCCATCTCTTGTGATGAATGGACATAATGTCCCAAATACAGGTCCAGACGGATTACTGACTCTTCTTATGTCCCAGAGACTTTGCAAAATTTTAGTTCTCTTATCACATTTAATCCTCACATACATCCATAAGGTAGTTTCTGCTTTAGCCTCATTTTGCAGGTGAGTAAACAGAGGCCTCTTTTGGGGACTAAACCCATGAGTACTCATGAGAAAATGCACCAAGATCCATTCAATCGGGGCATCTGGATGGCTCAGTTGATTGTCTGCTTTGGGCTCAGGTCATGATCCTGGGGTCCTGGAATTGAACCCCTCTTTGGGTTCCCTCAGCTGGGAGCCTGTTTCCCCCTCTCCCTCTGCTTGCTGCTCCCACTGCTTGTGCTCTGTCTCCCTCTGTCAAAATAAATAAATAAAATCTTAAGAAAGAAAAGATCCATTCATTCACTTATTCTGTAATATTTGTAATCTATTGGCACTGAGACACAGAGGGGGACGCTACCCTTATGAAGTTTACTATCTACTGGAGGAATGAATCTCCACTCCTTTTTGCTTAAATAACTGCAAAAATGCAGATCTAATTAGATTAAAAATTATCTTTCTTTTAATGAATTGGGCCATATGTATTTTTGAAGGTTGGCTCTTGGTTGTAAGGAAATTTTAGGATTTTTAAAAATAATTATAAATATGGGAGGCATTTAAAAAATTTTTCATAACTTTATTGAGATATAATGGACATTAACATTAAGTTCACCTTTTTTGAAGCATATAATTCAGTAGTTTTTAGTATTTTCACAGAGTTGTGTGCCAAGATTCTCAAATTCCAGAGCATTTTTATCCTCAAAAGAAAATTTATTTCCATTAGCAGTCACTTCCCATTTCCCACTAGTCCCACTAGTCCCTCTAGTCCCCAGAAAACACTAATTTACTTTCTGCCTCTACGGTGCCTGTTCTGGACATTTCATATAAGTGAAATCATATGCTATGTCGCCTTTTGTGTTTGGCTTCTTTCACTTAGCATAATGTTTTCAGGGTTCGACCTGTTGTAGCATGAATCAGGACTTCATTTCTTTTTATTGCCAAATAATATTCCACTGTATGGATGTGGCACATTTTATTTATCCATTTATCAGTTGATAGACATCTGTGTGGTTTCTCCTTTTTGGCTATTATGATAATGCTGCTATGAACATTCCTGTGTGTTTCTGTGTGGGTGAATGTTTTCAATTCCCTTGTGTATATGTCTAGAAGTAGAATCCCTGGGTTATATGGTAACTTTTAAGGAACTGCCAAATGGTTTCCAAAGTGGCTGCAGCATTTTACAATTTCATCAGCGATGTACGAAGGCTCCAGTTTTTTCCCATCATCGGCAAGACTTGTTTTTGTCCATCTATTTGATTATAGCCATTCTAGTGGGTGTGAAATGGTAGGCATCTCATTGTGGCTTTCATTTGCATTTCCCAAATGACTAAAGATATTGAGGAGACATTTATTTTTATGATTTAAAATAATCTTGACCAGAGGAGCACAACGGAATTATTCAAGGAGTTTTTTTTTACAAGACACTACGTGGGCTTCACATCACTTAAAATGGTAAATATATTTGCCAGGACGGCCTACTGATTTTGGAATGTGAGAGAAAACCAATTCAAAATGGCTTAAGCAATGAGGAATATCATCATTTCATGTAACAAGAAGTACAACGTCAGGAGATTACAGAGCTGTTCTACACAACCACTCTGTACTCTCATGGAGATCCAGCTTCCCTCTGCTTGTCTACTGTGTGACCCTAGCATGCCCATTGTATCTGCCTTTGTAGTAGTGAAATGGTTGCTAGAATTCTGGGTTCGCTCTCTGGACCTGAAAATGTCCAGTGGAAGAGAAATCTGTCTCAGAAGCCGCTAGCTGTCCTTTTTTACATCTTATTGGTCTAGAACTGTATCACATGCTCATATTTAAACCAATCACAGGTAAATGGAAATGGAAATTCCATGTATATGATTTAGTTGCAGTGAGACTTGCCACCCTCCTAAATGGGAACTATATGGGAGTTCTGACAATGGGGAAAAAGGGAAATGGATGTTGGGTGGGCAACTAAGAATGTCTGTGTTGGTGTTGCTCTAGGCTAAAATATCATGATGATGAAAAATATTAGGTTAAATCTTGAAATTGCCCCTATGGGACCATTGACAACACTAATCTCATATGGTTCAATCTAATCATTTCCAATGCCATTTTGACAGATTGGGCTGAGGAGTGGGGAGAGGATAATATTGGCTTCAGGTTTTAGTTCAATCACTTAGAATAGCTCATAAAGCGTGAATCACTTAAATTGATTGATACAAGTAAATCAGACTCTTGTGAGCAAAATGATTTTGTGTAATACAAGATCTTATTTGATTTCTTTATCTCTTTCTTGGCACATCTCAAATGTTAGGAAATATTTCCACAATCCCAAAGCATTTGTCCTGATGCACGTGCTGATGAAGCCTGTGAATGTTTTATTTATACAGACTTAACAGTTTGTTGAATTTTAATCTTGAACAATTAAATCACTGAATGCATTATTCTGTTTTCATTAAAAAAACATTTAAAGATTTCAAAGAGAAGGTGACTGTGTACCTTCCATTTTAGGGGTCTTTTAAATGAGGCAGACTTTGAGAAGTCTAAAATAAGCTATTTAGGATGTGGAAATGAACAGAAAGCTTTGAAGACTGGGCTACCCCTGGATTGCACAGAAATGTGCACAGAGCAGATTAGAAAATGGCAACCTTTCTCTTTTTAAATTCTTAAATTCATGTATTTATTTTTTTTGAATAGGCAACATATTCACACAGTATAAATTCAAAACATGCAAAAGTTATAGTGATGTCTCCTTCCCACAGCTGCTCCTCAGCCATTCAGTTCTCTTTTCCCAAGACAAATGCTACCAGAAGAAAAATTTTAGGAGTATTCAAACCATGCTTTCCCTACACATAGTAGCATACTGTACATCCTGCTCTGCTCTTTGTTTTTTTTTAACTGAACAAGCTATTTTAGAGACCAGTCCAAATTGATATACAATGAGCACCCTCATCTCTTTTATGGCTGCCTAATGTTCCACTGAATGGATGTACCGTGTTTCTTTAACCAGTCCCCAACTGAGGGACATTTAGATTGCTTTCAACCTATCATAAGCAGTGCTGCAAAGAATAACTTTATACATATGTCATTTGCACGTGTGCAAGTGTACCTTAGGGAAAGTTCCTACAGAGGAATTGCTGTATCAGAGGATGTATGTTTTTGTAATCTTGCTAAATGATGACAGATTGCTCCCTTTTCCAGAGGCGTAGCAGCAATTTAAATTTGCACAGTAATGCACGAGAGCACTGGTTTTCCCACAAGTGTGGCAGCTTTCCAAAAGAGAGGTCATAAAGGAGCCCCCTGCACCTTCATTCTAGGTGTGTGGGCAGGACCCTAAAAGGATCTTGTTCCCATTTTTAACAACACAGAAAAATGCTCACCGTACATATTAAAGGAACAAAAAAAGCATTCAAATTTGAACTGTGCAAACATTTGGGGATGCATCGAAAAAAGAATGAAAGACAAAATATTGACAGTAAAAAAATAAAATAAAAAAATAAAATAAAATATTGACAGTGTTTAAAGCCTTTGTACTCTTCTACAATTAGCTCTGGTTCTGTGTATAATCGGAAACAATGCTAAAGTCACTGCTGCTGTTGTCTTTGGGTTAGGAATCTCATTCCCTTGCAAGATATCTCAGAAGAGTTCCTTTTCAGTAAAGCTCTCCTATAAAGGAAACTCCAGCTTGGTTTCATTTTAGGCTGAACACCTACCTGGTCTTCCTTCAGTGTCTCCTTCGCTTGGTCAGAGATGCCAAGAAACTGGAGTAGCAGCTACAACTTTATCTGGCACAGTCTGGCAAATCCATCAACACTAAAATTCCAACAGGTATACCTTTTACTTAAAAAAAAAAAAAATCGTTCTGGTTTGTCAATTTCACCGATCACAGTGGTGGTTCATCTTGCTTTTTGGCTTTTCCACCACCATCATTTCCGTTTTTCACTAAGATCATTAAAATATTCCTCTGAGCCCCTCCCCAAACCCCTTCTTTCCAGAAAGAGATCTACTTATATGTGAACAGTCTTTGGGTCCCCCAGGCAGTTCATCCCCCTGGGGGCCTGGGCAAGAGCATTTCCCAAGGGAGGTGACTCAGAGATATCTGAGCCCCTGGCCCTGTCCTGCACTCACACTGCATAAAGGCCTATAGCTGTTGCAGTTGCAATTTTCTCTCTAAACCCCACTCCTTTTGTTGACTTGCAGAGGCTTACATTCCAAAAAAAAAAAAAAAAAAAAAAGGTAATTTGAAAGTGCTGCTGAATTTAGATGCATTTTGCTAATTTGTTTTTATTATGCATAGAAATATTGGTATAAAAGGTGTTTCAATTATTTTCTAAGGGAGGGACCTATGCATTCTCCGCAGCCACAAAGCCTTTAAATGGAGTTATTTTTCTCGGCTTATAATCGTTCTCCCTTTTAAGTACCCCAGCAGAAAAAGTAAGTTTACTGCTCCTCGCACAATGGGCCTCTTCACTTTTTAGGTTTGGGAGACCTGGGTGACCTACGAAAGTTAATTAGAAGGTTAACAAAGACGAAGACAGAGTCGAATCCATCGCCTCTCCTTCAGCCAAAGATGTCATCCATTAATTAGGGAAATCGTTAAGGTGGCCTTTATAGAATCCATAGAAAATCTGCCGTTGGCGGTCGACAGTTTTGATCAGATTTTCCTCTCCCCAATAATACTGCGCTTAATAGTACGAAAAGCAGAGGGCGGGGGCGGGGAGAGGGGCAGGGGCGGGGGGGGATGTGTTGCAGCCGCGGTACAGTTACCCAGCCCCTGATTGGGGCGGCTTTGATTCTCAGGCTGCCCCGCATACTTGCTCCATGATGTAATCCGTATTGAACCTGGAAGCCGGCGAGCGGGAGGAGGCGGGAGAGGCCGCGGGAGGCCCCGAGGGCCGCGCGGGCCGACGCTCTCCCCGCAGCGCAGACTGTGCGGCGGCCGCGGCGCCCCTGCTGCCCCCAGGGCGCGGGCGGGGCGGGGCGCGCATCCCTCCCCCCACCCTGATGATGGGCGCCCCCCCCACCCCCCCACCCTGGGGCAAAGCTTCAGTCTCTGCCTCCTTGAAAACCGCGCGGTTCTTAGAAGTCCGGGTGCCTGGCGGTGGTTGCATAGACGTGACCTCCCTGCCTGCCTGCGGTTTCTCGCCTCCTTGCAAACGTGTTTGAGCCTAGAACTTCTGATTTAGACGGGGAGACCTTCGGGATCTTTGTTTTGGCATTACGTATTTATTATTATTTTTAAAAAAAATATTTATTTGTTCATGAGAGAGAGGCAGAGACATAGGCGGAGAGAGAAGCAGGCTCCCTGCAGGGACTCGATCTGGGGCCTCCAGGATCGCGCCCTGGGCTGAAGGCAGGTGCTCAACCGCTGCGCCCCCCAAGGCTTCCCTGGCTTTGCCTATTTTTTTTTTAAAGATTTTATTTATTTATTCATTAAAGACACACACACACAGAGGCAGAGACACAGGCAGAGGGAGAAGCAGGCTCCCTGCAAGGAGCCCAAGGTGGGACTCGATCCCGAGTCTCCAGGACCAGGCCCTGGGCTGAAGGCAGGTGCTAAACCGCTGAGCCACCCAGGGATCCCCGGCATTACCTACTTAAAGATGATGTTAATTCTGCATATAAGATGCTTTTAGGGTTTTTTTTTTTTTTAAGGTTTTCTTTAGGGGATCCCTGAGTGGCTCAGAGGTTTGGCGCCTGCCTTTGGCCCAGGGCGTGATCCTGGAGTCCCAGGATCGAGTCCTGCATCAGGCTCCCTGCATGGAGCCTGTTTCTCCCTCTGCCTGTCTGCCTCTCTCTTTGTGTCTCTCATGAATAAATAAATAGAATTTAAAAAAAAGATTTTATTTATTTATTCATGAGAGACACACACACACACACACAGAGGCAGAGATATGGAGAAGTAGGCTCCCGGGAAGCAGCCCGATGTAGCACTCGATCCTGGATCCTGGGATCATGCCCTGAGCCCAAGGCAGACGCCCAATGGCTGAGCCACCCAGGTGTCCCACTTGTAGTTTTTAATGTGGAACTTTTTGTGTGTGTATGTGCCATTTAAACTGTTTTTAAGTGTAGAGTTTAGCAGCATTAAGTACATGCACCTTGTTGTACAGCCATCACCACCATCCATCTGCCTGAACTGAAACTCTGTTTGCACTGAGGGACTTATTTTTTGAAATTACGTTGCAGGGTTGGTTCCATGGTTTTCCAAGTTATCAATAAATTCTCTTTGAGGGATTAGCATCTTTTAAGGAGTTGAGAGTTTTTGCATAGTACTTCTTCACGATGAAGGCTGGAGCGATGTAATGCTGCCCTTGTTTGCCATGCAAAACACTTCTATGTACTTTGGCCTCTTTCTGGATTGATATTGAGCAAATACTGCATGAAATCTCACCCAGACAGTAAATGGCCCTTTTGGTGCGCCTTACTAGCAGAGTGAGAAAGAACTGCTGTTCCTCAGAGAAGAGGGAAGCGTCAGTCACTCTTAGCATTACAAAGGAAAGGACCAGAACTACTATAAATACACAGAATCATATCTGATGATCACCCACACCCAGGCCTTAGTCTCTTCTTCAGCTAATGTGTTGAGGAGTGTGTCCTCCCTCCTCCCCCATCCTCCCAGGCTCTTCCTCCTCCCCACCCACCCTACAGGAAGCGAAACTCCAGGGCCCAGACCAGGGCGCTGGAACAGAGCAGCTGCCACAGAGACCCTGCCAGCAGACCCTTTAGTCGAATCATCCTTCCTTTCCTGGCTGTGGGCACGGCCCTGGGGAAAACGAAGGGTGATGTGCTCCCAACTTCCCAGAAGAAAAAGTAGTAATTATGAAAAATCAGCTAAATGATAAAAAGTGCATGGAATCAAAAGTCCGTAACTTATGAAGTATAAGCCGTGGCTTTATTTGTCACCAACAGCAAAGCTTAAAATAAAACCCCACCATTCCCTTGTGCAAAGGATCCCCATTTCCCCCCAAATGCTTTGATCTCAGTTTTACCATGTGTGTACTTCACACCTATATAGTCAAATCGTTTGATATTCCTTTGCTATTACCCCTAGCCGCGTATAACAGGCCCTTAACTAATTGAATTAAGAGACTCTCAGTTGTTGGTTGGTGGTGGCTGTAGGGCTGAATCACATAAAGTGCTCCCGAGTGGCTTCTCTGCCCCACTAGGTTTGCTTGCTCAAGTACCTCATCTGGCCACCCTGACTGCATATTAGTGCTCCTCCCCCCCACCCCCCCAGCTCCTAAAACTCCCAAGACAAGAGCTGCACCTCATACCAACTACATAAGAATTTCTGGCGGTGAGTTTAGCACATGGTATGTTTTTAAAGCTCCCCAGGGCATTTCAGTGTGCACTTATGAATCAGAGGTGACTTACGAGGTTGAGAACTGTGATGGTTTATTTTGTGCGTCAACCTCCCTGGGCCGCAGAGTGCCTCGCCCCACTTTTGGTCAGCGTTATCCTGGATATGTCTGTGAGGTGAGCATTTGAATAGGTAGACTGAGGAAAGCAGATTGCCCTCCCTAATGTGGGGCTCCTGAATCAGTTGAGGGACTGAATAAAATGGAAAATGCTGAGTCAGAGGGAACTTCTCCTGCCTGACTGCCTTTGAGCCAAGATATCAGTTTTTTTCCTGCCTTTTGACTTAATCTGAAACACTGATGCTTCTGGGATCTTGAGCCGACCAGGGGCTGGACCAGAACCCCACCACTGACTCTCCTGGGTGCTTGTCAGCTTCCATAATCACCAGAACCAATTCCTCATAATAAACCTCCTCCTGTATAGATATATATCTTATTGGTTCTGATTGTTTTGGAGAATCTTGACAAATGCAGATTTTGGTATCATGAAGCGGGGTGTTGCTATAATGAATACTTTAAAATGTGGCAGCAGCTTTGGAACTAGGGAGTGAAAGGAGGCTGGAGGAGTCTGAGGTGCATGCTAGAAAGATGGATGTTAAAGGCAATGCTGGTGAAGGCTCAGAAAGAAAAGAGGAGTGCTGGAGGGAGAGCTTTCATCTTTTTAGGGAACACATCAATAATCGTGAACAGAATGGTGGTAGGAATATGAATGTTAAAGGCCATTCTGATGAGGTCTCATGTAAAAATGACGAACAGGTTATTGAAAACTAGAGGTAAGATGATCCTTGTTACAAAGCGGCAAAGAACTTGGCTCAACTGTGTTCTACTCTTGTGGAAGTTGGAACTTGTGAGTAGTGAAATTGGATATATAGCAGAGGAGATTTCTAAGCAAAGTACTGAGATGTGAGGGGAGAAATGTGTTTTTATTTATTTATTTTTTATTTTATTTATTTTTTAAGATTTTATTTATTCGTGAGAGACAGAGAGAGAGACAGAGAGGCAGAGACACAGGCGGAGGGAGAAGCAGGCTCCATGCAAGGAGTCTGACTTGGGGCTCCATCCCAGGTCTCCAGAATCAGGCCCTGGGCTGAAGGCGGCGCTAAACCGCTGAGCCACCCGGGCTGCCCGAGAAATGTGTTTGAACAAGGCAAGCTTAAGCAAAAATAAAATCAGAACTTAAAGATTTGGGAAGTTCTCAGCCTATCCATACTGAGAAATGAGGAAGGTGTTCTAACGAGGTATCCTAAGAGTGTGGCCGAACAACGCTTTGATAAGGAGATTAATGTGGTGTGAACTGTGGTTCTAATCAGTCATTTTAGCAGAAGCCACAAATACAGGTGGGATTATACCATCCCAGACACTGACAGCTTCAAGAAAATGAGATAGAATGAAGGAAGACTGTTAACATAGGTTACTGTTCCAGAAAAGGGAAGAACAGCCCTGAAGGGGATTTATAGATCACTAGGGCTACTACTCCCACCACAGGGCCAGGGGGCAAGATGATTTCCTTTTTGGTTTCAGAGGGCAGGGTTCTTGAAAAGAACCATGGTGGGGGCCCTCAGCAGAGAGCTGAAGGGGTGGGGCTCCCCACAGAGACTGTCACCCCTGTGACCCTGGAGGGCAGTGCATCAAACCAAAGAGGATTATTCTTAAATCTTAAGAGCTAATGGAATTTGTCTTGCTAGGTTTTAGACTTACTTTGGACTCCCCACCTTTTCCTTCCCTCCTGGTTCTTTCTTTTGGAATGAGAATGTCTGTTGTACACCTGTCCCACCATTGTATTTGGGAATCACATCACTTGTATGGTTTCACAGGTTCACATTTGGAGAGGAAGTTTTGAGTATCACTCATATCTGATTTGGATGCTATTTAGATGATACTTTGGATTTTGGACTCAGAGTTGATGTAAGAATGAGTTAAGACTTTGGGGGGCGGTGTTGGAATGGAGTGCATGTACTTGCATGTGAGAAGGACATGGATTTTGGGGGGGTCAGGGGTAGAATGTTATGGACTAAATGTTTGTGTCCCCCCATTCATATGTTGAAGCACTAACCCCCAATATGACTATATTTGGGGATAGGGCCTGTGAAGGGGTAATAAAAGTTAAACAAGGTCATGAAGGTGGGTCCCTAATCCTAAGGGGCTGGTGCCCTTATAAAAAGATGAAGACACACCAGAGCTTTCTCTTCCTTTTTTTTTTTTTTTTTAAATATATTTTATTTATTTGACAGGGGGAGAGAGCACAAGCCAGGGGAGTGGGAGAGGGAGAAGCAGGCTCTCCGCTGAGCAGGGAACCTGATGTGGGGCTCGATTCCATGACCTTAAAATCATGACCTGAGCCTGCGATCCCATGACCCTAAGATCATGTCCTAAGCCAAAGGCAGCAGCTTAACCAACTGAGCCACCCAGGCACCCAGAGCTTTCTCTTCCTAATGCAAGAGGACACAAAGGGAAAACAGTTATCTATAAGTCAGGAAGAGAGCTCTCACCAGAAACCAAACTGACCAACACCTTTACACTGGGGCTTGCCAGCTTCCACCACTGTGAGAAAATGAATTTGTTGTTTAAGGTACAGAGTTCACAGCATTTTGTTATGGCTGCCAGAGCAGACTAATAAAACAACCATGTAAAGGTGATACCAATCACTGCCATAAACCATGTCCCCTTCTAAAATTGTCCACTCTGGGATGTCTGGCTGGTTCAGTCAGTATAGTGTGCAACTTTTTTTTTTTTTTTTTTAAGTAGGCTCCAGCTCAATGCCAGGCTTCAACTCAAGACCCTGGGATCAAGACCTGAAATCAAGACCTGAGATCAAGTGTTGGATGCTTAACCAATTGAGCCACCCAGGTGCCCCTAGAATAAGCAACTCTTGATCATGAGGTTGAGCCCCACCATGGATGTAGAGATTACTTTAAAAATAAAACAAAATTGTCTTCCTTGGCTTGCCCTAAGGGCCATATGCTCCTCTGTCCTCTGCTTTTGGCCAGGGGTGAGCACATGACCCAGGACATTCCATTCATGGGCTCCTGAACCATTTCTGGCATAAAACCCACAAATCAGAGCTTCATTTTGGTTTAGAAGATCTTCTTTTGAATTCTCTGGGGATAACTCAAGTTAGGGTGAGTTAACTGGGTCAGATAACCTTGATACCTACCCAAGAAGCTTGAGGCACTTTCCAAAAAGGATAGGCCTAAGAAGAGTATAGCAGTTAGAACTTTTCAGAAGCAAAGGTCATTATGGGAGTGTAAGCCACCCATGGGGGAGGGGAGTGGGTAAGAAGCAGGCAAGGGTAGGGGGATTGAAGGATGCTAGACAAACTTATTAATATGGAAGTTTTCCCCAAGATTTCTGATTATATAGATTCTCCACCTTTTCCCATCCAATTCATTTTGAGGGTGACCTTTGCCATAGCTGTCCTAAAGTAAATTTAATTTAAGTATAAAAGACCCATTCAAACTTACTTATGCTAGGGAAGAGGTGATGGTTATTGGATGGATATAGGAAAAGTGACTTCTTAGGAAACTGCAGCTATTCCCTACTCATTCTCTCTGTCTCAGTCTCTGTGTCTCTCTGTGGTCCTGTGGCTTCCTGCGTTAGCTGACCAGGAAGGTTGGCCCACCACCCCCTGTGCCACTATAAAGTGGGATGGACCTGGTAGGAGGGGTAAGTCATCAAACATCTACTGAGGAAATGCATGCTGAAAATTTCTATTCAGATTGCTAGAAATACCAAAAAAATGTCTTATATTTTTCTATTTTTATATCTTAATTACAGTTAAATTTGGATTAATGAGTAGATTGGGGAGTGAAGTATTCTGACTCATTTTCTGATAAAACTTCTGTGTTAACCAGAAAATGCTTTTATTAAAAAAAATTTCACTGGATGATATTTCTAAAATGTTTACTTCATCTCCTTATAAGATTGTGACAATATTTGCTCCCTCTTTGGTCACATATGAGTTAAAATAGCAGTTCCTTTCGAAGAGATCTCAGGAAGTACTGCATTTAGGGCGTCAGAACACCCCCTCCATCCCAGCAGTATCACCAGAGGAGCCTCAGGCCCATCACTGAGCCTCTCTGAGCCCCACTTTCCTCATAGGAGAAAGAGAAGATGGAGGTGGTAATACTGTTTTTTCTTTTTATCTCAGGGGTAATTACTTTAAATTTATGGGTGAAATTAATTAGTAAATTAAAAGCATAAGTTATTTTGGGCTCGCTCTATAAATGTTGGCTGAGTGACTTCTATGATGTGAACAATCTCCATATAGGTGATACAGGAAATTGGCTGAATCTGGGCAAGTCCCAGGTCATATTCTGAAAAATTATGATTAGTTTTTTTAATATACTAGAGCTAGTTCTATTAGCTTCTCCTTTCACAAAGTGAGGGTAGGGCATCTCACACCTGTCAGAATGGCCAGAATGAAAATGACAAGAAATAACAAGTGTTGGCGAAGATGTGGAGAAAAAGGAACCCTTGTTCTTGTTACTTTGCACCGTATGCGATGCAAACTGGTGTGGCCACTGTGGAAATTGCATGGAGTTTCCTCACAAAATTAAAAATAGAAATGCCACATGGTCCAGTAATTCCACTACTGGGGGGTGGTCCGGGTGGCTCAGCTGTTTAGCACCACCTTCAGCCCAGGGCCTGATCCTGGGTTTCCAGGATCGAGTCCCACATGGGGCTCCCTGCATGGAGCCTGCTTTTCCCTCTGCCTGTGTCTCAGTCTCTCTCTCTCCCTCTCTGTCTCTCATGAATAAATAAATAAAATCTAAAAAAAAAAAAATCCACTACTGGGTTTTTGCCCAAAGAAAAAGAAAATACTCATTTGAAAAGATACATGCACCCCTATGCTCACTGCAGCATTATTTACAATAGTCAAGATATGGAAGCAACCCAAGTGTCCAGCGATAGATGAATGGATAAAGAAGATGTGGTATGTATATGCAACGGAATATCATTCAGCCATAAAAGAGGATGAGATCTTGCCTTTTGTGACAAAATGGATGGACCTTGAGGGTATTATGCTAAGTGAAATAAGTCAGACAAAGACAAATACCATATGATTTCACTTATATATAGAATCTAAAAAAGGAAACAAATGAATAAACAAAAAGCAGAATCAGACCAATAAATAAAGAGAATAAACTGATGGTTGCCAGAAGGGAGGGAGTACGTCATGTGACTAAAAGGTACAGCATAGCAGATATAGTTGATGATATTGTAATAACGATGTGTAGTGACAGATGTTAACGTGTGGTGAGCACAGCATAATGTATAGAGAGGTTGAATCACGGTGTTGTACACGTGGAACTAAAGTAATATTGTGTGTCAACTCTATTAAAAAAAGTGAGATATAGGGAAAAATCAGGTAAACTGAGGGTTCTATTGAGTTCAGGTCCAACTGAACTGCTCTTGTTCAAGAAAGTCATTAATAATATATTTTGAAAGCTTATTCAACAAATATTAACCAAGGACCCTGGGAATATACTGTTGAACAGAAACAGGCATGAACCCTGCCCTCATGTTCATCCACCATGAAATGGCACATGACACCAAAACAAATGCACCGTGTTTTCTAAATCTGAGTTTTCTCTCTGATTTATTCATTTTTATTTTTTTTTAAGATTGTATTTATTTATTCATGAGAGACAGAGAGAGAGAGAGGCAGAGACACAGGCAGAGAGAGAAGCAGGCTCGCTGTGGGGAGCCGGGTGGGGGATTCGATCCCAGGACCCCCCCAGGATCAAGACCTGAGCCAAAGGCAGCCGCTCAACCAGAGCCACCCATGCATCACTTTTTCTCTCTAGTTTATGTTCCCAAATGCTAACACTCCCCATAGATATGAGAGTTCTCTTAAAGAGTTAACATCCTTGAAAAGAGGAGCTGAAGAAACCTAGGAGCATTTTCTTTACCAGCTCAGGCAAATGACTGAAAAGTCAAAAACAAATTTTACAAAAAATATTAGGCTTTGGATGTTCACTCCCACGGACTGGCTATTTGAGTAAATTGGGCAGTGGTATCCCTGATCGGCACCGACCTCACTGGCTCTGCTCCGGGCAAGACAGAGGCAGGAGGCAGCAGGACATGTTGTGAGATCCTGGTCAATTCTAACCTGATCCCACTAAGAACACTCTCCCTCTTTCTGCGTCTGGGAGACACACGAGAGATCTCTGAGGCAGGCTGATATCCTCAGATATAAACCTAGTTTATGGCTTGGAACCATTAAGGCTGCTTGATAACTACTAATTAAATGAATTAGGTGCATAATACATAATTACCAGTGCTCTACATTTCCCTGTCTTTGCTGCACCACAGGAAAAAGTTTCCATGGCACTTGGTTTGTATAAGCAAAAACCAAAATTAAATTAAGAGGTCACACGCCAGTAGCAAAGACAAAATCAGGAAAACATTTTCTAATCAGAAACTGCAAAGAAATTGGGGCTTTTATATAATAGTGAAATTAGGGTTTGGATGGTGGTATTCTTTCAACCAACTTTTCACAAATATTTTCTGGAACAGGCCCAAGGACTGAATCCTAATTTAGCCCATTCTTTTTCAGATGTAATTGAATTCACTTGTTTAGGTTTCTGCCTCCCCCACCTTCCATCCCGTGGCAAGGGGAGTGCTGCTCTGCTCTCCCAGGCGGGGCACCGGTGCAATCTGTAGACGGTGTTGGGAGGACCGTCCTCCCGGGATCCGAGGCTCCTAATCCCTTCCTCCACAGCTACTATCTTCCCCCACCCCGAGGAAATTCCTCTCCACGCTTTGCTCCCTTGATGCTGCCTACCAAGTTCCCCCTCTGCTACTCTCACCTCCCAGCCCCCAAAGTTACTCTCCTCCAGAAACAAACGACTCTATCAGCTGGGGAGGAGCACTTCGTCTGAAAAATATCCTCTGGGAGGGGTCGAGTGCAAAAAAAAAAAAAAAGAATTCAGGTCTAGAATCCTTGAACTGAAATCACTTATGGTTGCAAGAGCTGACACTGAGCTGGAGCAACATGCATTCCTTGTGGCTGAGGGATTCCGGCATCAGCAAAAGGGGGAAAGATAGCTTTTGTTGTTATTTGGGGCCCAGGGAGAGGATTTGGCGGTACGCACATCAGGTTGGAGTGAAAAGTCGCTAAGGACGCGTTCGTTCCCACGTTAGCTCTGATGACGGCAGGCCCCTGGTTTGGCAGACACTTAGCCTGCAGACACGAAAGCCATCTCCACGGGGAGGACGTGACTTGCCAAACGATTCCCACCACCCGCCTGGACTACCCCCTCGCGCTCCCGGCGTTCTCCCTGGCGGGTTGGCTGGGCCACTTGGCTTCAGAACTTTACAAATATTAGCTTCTAAGCCTGCTCCTTGAGGTTAAAAAAACGTTCAGATGAAGGCACAACAGGGAGAGGTAAGAAGCCCACGTCTCTCTCCTTTCTGTTCTTAAATGGAAGTTAAGAGACAGGTGTGTTTTTTTTTTTTTTAATTCAATTTGGGTGTAGAAACTTAAAAACACCTTCCCTTTTGGAAGATTCTTTCCCCCACTATGTTTGGCAGAGGCTGACTATGGTGGTTAGGAACACAATCTCTCCTCTGTCTCTGTCTCTGTCTCTGTCTCTCGCTCTCTCTCCTGTGCAGACACACCCCAGCATGCTGGCAGTCTCTGCCCTGGTACTCACATCTCCTGCCCAAGGATGTGCGGGCCTCCAGGGGAAGGACTCCACAGTAAATGGGCAGTAGGGCTTGGTGGGCCCCGTCTGCTCTTGGCATGGGTGGTTCTTTCTCCTGCGTTCACAGGGATGAGAGTCTGCGTGATTTCCATGGCCTCCCAGAATCCCGTTGCCCCGTCTCCAAGTGCAGCCTTCTGCACGCAACAGGGGAATTCAGGCTTCTGTGAAACAGGCTTCTCAGAGCAGAAGCACAGGGAGCCAAGTGTGAAGGCTAACACGCCCTGGGGGAAGATGTGGAACCAGCTGGGCTCTGAGCCAACAGCAGCGAGTCAGAGTTCTTCCAGGATCCTGCTTGCGGCCGGACCACCTTTTGTCATTTTAAAGTGGTGCCTACCCCACCGCTCTTGCCCTGGCCCCAGGGCATGCACTAATTTTCATTCATTAATGTGTCCCTTCACAATCAAGTTATTCTCATACAAATGGTATCGCTTAGGCCTCATAACCCATGAAATAAGTAGCATTGTTCCCATTTTATTGATGAAGAAACCAAGGTCTCAGAGGGGTTTCAGTGATGTTTCCCAAGGTAAGGCAATTAGTACCAGCAAAGAGAAGTCTCGGACCTCCTGATTTTCCGTTCTTTCCTTTGCACACCTTAGTCGGTGGACAAGCGTGTACTGTATCGCTAGCACTGAACTCGAATCAATTCGGTTCTGTTGAGGATTCGAAGACCCCATGGCTTGGTCCCTACCACCCTGGCTCTTGTAAACCGGTTAGCCAGAATTAAGAGATAAGGAAGGGCTGCACGGTATGCATTTAATGAGTTTACACACTTAGTCCGTTTATGCGCTTAGCAAACAGGTCTTGAGTATTATGTGCCAGACACTGGGGTGGGAGTGGAGGGACCCAGAGAGGAAAAGGACACCTTTCTTCAATTCTCAAGAAGGTCAAATCCGAACAAGAGACCTTCACTGCTCAAACCCCTCAGTGGCTTCCCATTGCTTCTGGGGGGCAATCCAAAATTCCTGCCTTGGCCCACACAAGGCTGGAGGAGATGTGACCTTCGTGCCTCTCTCCAGACTCCCTCTGTTCCACACACACCGGGCTTCAAAGAACTGCTTCCTCCCCTGGGATCTTCACACCCTGAGATGGCTTCACAGAAGTGTCATCTGAGCAGGGCCGTGAAGCCTGCCTAGGAGATTTCCAGGCCAAAAATGATGAGGATAGAGGAATTTGAGTGAGGAGGGGACTCAGTGAAGAAGAGTGGCTGAGGAAAGTTTCATAGAAAAGGTAAAGCATTCCTTGTGTTTAACTGATATTCAGCAACTGTCTAGAATGGAGCTGGGCTGGGAAGGCTGGGGCTGGGCCTAATGTGGCAGGAAGGAGAGCAGGGCAGTGAGAGCAGGAACTTACAGACAAAGCCTCGGAGCTGGGGTTGCCTGACCTTGTGGAAGGGCGGAGAAGCCCTCTCAGAGGCAGGTTGGGAGGGGAGCAGCGATGCATGGGAGAGTGGGTGTTTTTTGGGGTGCGATGGGATGAGAGATCTGAACTCCGGTTGTAGCTCAGCTATGTGCTCTGTGACCTTGGACAGGTTACTTCTCTGGGCTTCAGCATTTGTGAGGAAGATGGAGTAGGAAATCTCTAAACATCTTCTTTCCAGATGACATGTGCCCTTGAATTCTCTGGTGATGACAGAGAACTGCAAAAGCCAGGATGGATGCAGATCCTGGAAGAGAGGAGGGAATCCCAGGAGGATAGAGAGAGCCCAGGCAGAGTGCTGGCATCAGGGGCCCCTGCAGCTTGCTGGGGGTGTGGAGGAAGAGGCTGGAGGGGAAGCCAGGGCTGATGCCCCGCGGAGGAGGGATGTGCGAGGCCGGCTGCAGCTTGGGACTCATCACTGTCCCAACGGATCAAACCTCAATGGGATTTTCTAAGACAGCCCGACTTTTCTCCACTGCTACCCTGATCTCAAGTCTACTGTGGGGGGACGGAGGCCCACGCCCAGGGGAGAAGACTGCTGTGGCCAGTAAAACTGAGCACCGGGTGCAACGGAGTAAGGAAGGAGGGGAAAGAACTGAAGGGGCTTTTTGGACAGTCCAAAGGATAGGACAAGCCCCTCAGTGTTTTTTTTTTTTTTTTTCCCTGTAGTGACCCCATTCTGCCCCATGGATGTCACTTTTCTCTCTTTCTCTCCCTCCCTCTCTCTCTCTCTCCCCTTCTTTTTTGGAGGTTTTGGGGAGGGGAAGCAAGCTGAGGGAGGTGGGAAGAGACTTTTTTTCACATGAGTCCTCAGAATTACAGTTCACAAACTATTCAGTAAACTGACCGGCCTCAACCTCCCCTTCAACGGCCTAATCTAAGGGGTGGATCTATGTGTTTTGTTGCTTGTCAGAAACAATCGCTGAGCGGCCCATTACATTTACAGCACGTCGCCCTTTAATTGGTGTAACACGCTGAGGCCTGAAAGGAGGAGAGGCCCACAAAAGCGCCCGTGAATGAGCCTTGACTCACACAAAAACACTCTGCAGAAGTTCAGAGCTGGCCACTAACAAGGAGGTAGGGAGTTAGTTTGAAAAGGGGGTGAAGTTCAGAAATGTGTCACCTTGAGGAGCCTCCCATCAAAGCAATGGTCGCATTGACAAGCTGCAAAGAAAAAAAGTTAAACCTTCAGGGCTGTGGACTTGCCTGCTGGATTTATTCTTTTTAAACTTGAGGAGGGGGGGCAGGAGAGGGGAGAGAGTCTTTCTTCTTCTCTTCCCTACCCTTGTCTCTCTGCTCCCTTATTTACTTCAGAGAGCCTTAAAGAAGTCGGTTTGGGAAAAAAAAAAAAAAAAACATACCTCCCACCCCCCTGCTAAGATACACTATTAAAAAAAATAAATGTATAAAAAGTCAGGCTGAATGCGGCCGCCTTGGGCCGCCGCAGCTGATTCCAGCCTCTGGGAGAAGAGAATAGCGTTTTGTCTGCGCGCCCCCGGCCCCTCCCCCACGGTCCAGGGCGACTCCCGCGCCCCGGGGCTGGGGGCCGGTGGCCCGGGGCTGGGGGCTGCGGGGCTGGGGGCTGCGGGGCTGGGGGCTGCGCGCTCCGAGGCCGCGGGAGCCGGCGCGCGCTCGGGGCTCTGGGGTCCCGCTGCGGGCCATCCTTCCCCGCCCCGGGAGGGGACCCAGCTTCCCCTCCTCCTGCCCGCGACACCTGGGCGGGACCCCACTCGGCCGCTGCTGCTTGCAAAACGAGGCGTCCCTAACGGCACAAACCGCTGTGCGCAGGGGCGGCGTCCACCTGCGAGGTCCCTCGCGCGCACCTGCCCCGCTCCGGTCCCGGAGGCCGCCCAGGGGCCGCGATGGAGCCCACCTGTCCGGCACCGTCCTGAGCATCCTGCCCCTCG
This sequence comes from Vulpes lagopus, assembly GCF_018345385.1. Lineage (NCBI taxonomy): Eukaryota > Metazoa > Chordata > Mammalia > Carnivora > Canidae > Vulpes > Vulpes lagopus. The sequence continues at coordinate 7,763,189 of NC_054824.1, forward strand.
CGCCCCGCCACACCTGCGCGGCCGCACCGCGCCTCCCGCGGCTCCCGGGTGCGCGCCCGAGCGCTCCGGGGCACCCTCCGGGGCCCGCCCCCTCCCGCCTTTGTCTGGGGACGGGGACCCCCCCCCCCCGCCCCTCGCGCTGCTCCTGTGAACCGGCTGCCCCGTGCGGAGGCGGGGGCGCTTTTCAATGCGGCGCCCGCAGCTCCCTCCAGATTTGTAATCCGCCAAAAAGCCGCTGATTGCTGCAATCGTTACTTTTCATTAAAAAAACTTAGAAGCAATTTGGGAGAACCCTTCTCAATGAATACATTTACCCCCGAACGGTCTTTATTCTCCGCCTCCACTTGATGAGCTTCTCTGGCACGGATCCGTTCTTACAGGCACAGAATGGGCAATCCCTTGATCCCCGTCAATTGTCATCCCGAGTCGGGGCCACTTTGACCGCCAATAGTGGGGAAGTCAGAGCTAATCCTCAGAAGGAATCACGGGAAAAGAAAAGCAACAATAACCAAGTCAAGCGTAAAAAATGAAAGAGAAATCTCTATTATCACCCACTACATTTCCCAGCGATGTACTGAAAAAATCAGCTCGCTTGTCATTCGAGTCAGACACCCGCACAAGAATATGGGGTCGCGGTGGGTTGGTAGACTCACACGACGTGGGGAGCGAGGTGTGGGAGCCAGAGGCCCCTCGGCCTCCGCCAAGTCCCCCTCACACCCGCCACGACCATTAGATACCGACTGACTTTATTCTGTGCGGGGAGGCGCGGGGCTGGGTGGCGGGGAGCCCCCAGCTGGGCGCGGATCCGAGGTCCCGGGACCCGGGGGGGGGGGGGCGGGGGCTGCTGCTCCGGCCCCGCCGCCAGGCCCGGGCGTCTCCATCCCCCCCGCGGGCGCAGGTGCGCGGGGCGCGCTCGGGGCCGGGGCCGTGGGCTCCCGCCGCTGCAGCCGGGGCTCGTGGGCGACGGGCGGGGCGCGAGAGGCCCGCGGGGCCGCGGGAGCAGACGCAGCGAGACCTGGGGGAGTGTGCAAACACCGCCACTTTCCACGCTGACACCTACAATTATCTGGCATAGGCCTTGATTCTTTTATGCCGCAGCCAAGTGAGGGGCAAAGTTAGCTCCAAAGAGGCCGATGTAAAGCGGGGCCGCCGGGCGGGGTTCCAGGCGCGGCCCGGCCTCTCCGGGGGTGGGGGGTGGCCCCGGCAGCCGCGCGCCCCCTGCCCTCCCCGCCCCCCGCCCCCCCGGGAAGGAGCAGGGAGAGCTGCGAATGCCCCGTCGCCCGCGGATTTGGGATCGACGGCCCGAGTCAACCCCAGCACTGGCCTGGGGGCACCGCAGAGGACATACACCCCCAAACACCTCGGGCCGAGAAAGGGTGTGCGCGCGCGGCCGTCGCTGGCCCCCTGGGTAGCTGCACAACCGGCCTCGGGGCGCCTTCGGGTCTACTTTCGTCTCCCCCCGCGGCGGAGCGCTGGAGCTGCTCTTCCCGCGGCTCCAGGGATGGTGAGGGGGGGCCAAGGGCGGCAGCAAGGCCACGAAGGCGGATTCCTTCCTCGCCTCCAAGGGGCCTCCGGGGCGCCCGAGCCTCGGGCCATTCCTGCTCCGCCCCCGCCCGGCGCCCATCTCCCGCAGCGCCCAACTCCCACCTCCTCCCTGGGCATCCCAACCCCCGAAGCCCGTTGGGCTTTTCCCTCTGGAGAACCTTCCAGGCTGTCACTTACCCCCTTTGCGCCACACACAGCACACATTACACACACAGTATCACAGAGGCGCACATGACATACACCGCGTACTATTTATATGAACCTCTTCCCTTGTGTCCGAACATGCAGAAATAACCGTTCACACTATAACAAGCTTCTGAAACCTACATTTACACAAGACCCGGACTCACCTGCATATACAGTCGCACAGACCTGCACACACGCCTGAACATCCAGGCACACAGCGCACATGCACACCCTCCCAATTGCTCTCACAGTGCACCAGCACGCCCCTTGGGCGCCCACGGACTGGCTCCATCTGGTATGGTAGGTCAAGCAGGGAAGGCTACTAGCCATCCGGGTGGGGGTCACCAACTTTGGCCCTGGGACCCGGGGCCTCCTTTGGGGATCCTTGCCTGGGCAAATGCCCCCACCTGCCTGCCGGGCCTGTGCTCTGGGCCTGTGTGGCCCTCCACCCCTCACCTCGAGGGCGCTGCACCCGAGCTGGGGTTCTCAGGCCACCACACCAACCAGGCTGGAGCCCGGGGCAAAGACTGGCCAGCGGGACTTGTTCACTGTGGTGCCAAACGCTGGCCCACGAACCTCCTTAAAGGAGTGGACGAGCTGCGGTGGCAGCCACAGGGGTGGGGAGTGGGATGGGCAGGGAAGGAGAGGGTCTGATCTGACTGACCCGCATCCCCACCCAGGTCTGGCAGCCCGGCCAGGAGGACGGTGTAGAGAGTGGGGGTGATAATCGCCATCTATAATGAGTGAGAACCCTGCCCCAGATTTACATAGACGTGGATCTCCGCTTAGTCCCCGATCTGGAAAGGGTGCTTTGCAGAGAGGGCGACATTCTGCAATCCTAATTAGTGATTTTTGTCCCCTTGTTACTGGGCTCAGCATCTCATGCAAATGAACTCTTCATTTCAGCCACATTACCCCAGCTCCAGAATTAACTGACTCTTATCTTTAATGATATGCTGCTGAAGTTCTCCAAGCCCGGCTAGCTTTTTATCTTGATTACGCTAATCAATAAGAAATGATAGAGTAGAATTATAAACTCTATTGGCTTTTAAATGTTGCCGACAAGCCCTTTAGATGCCATTCCAGTTCATTGTTATTTATTAAAATGATCCTCAGCCTAACAGCGATTGCAAATAGAGAGGCGAACAAGAATTAGCCTTGGGACTCATCCCAATCCGTTGCTGACACCTTGACCCTCCATTCCCCAGGGAAGATTCCTCAATTTGGGGGCTTGAAACGGTGGAAACATAAAAAAAAAATACATAAATAAAAATAAAAAACCACGCTGAAAGAGAATTGCTCTTTCAGAGGCGCAAAAGAACCAAAACAAATGCCCCTAAACAAAACAGAACAAAAAACCCTATATTGGACAGCACGTTCCCCACTCTAACCAAATAGTCTTAAAGGTAGAAGCTTTCAAAAAGGCGCGTTGAGGCTCAGAGCGTCCAGCTCTAGCGACGAATCTGATCTGTAACACATGGGCACACCCTGCACCTCACTGACCCCTGCGCCCAGCTCACATACTTTAGCACATCAATATCTATAGACTTCTATATTTATGTATATGTAATTTCAGACAGAATTTGGGATATGCAATTTCTCCCACTTAGATCTCTTGGGAGAAAAATGGAACTTGAATCCCTTCCTTTCTGCAAACAATATTTTCAACTCTAGTTGGATGACAGATTGGTTGTTGGCCCAGGTGTCAGAGCTCCTGGAATGGGCAGTTTTGGGTTCCCTAGATGTCCAGCACAGGTAGGCTGAGATCACCGGGAGCCCGTTCTTTCCTACCTTGGCAGCCCATAGCCTACACCCATCCAAAGTCCAGGACCCCATCACTCCTGGGTTGCACTTCCCTCACAAGCCCAATTGGCGCAGGGTTGTTTCCCAAGGAACCAACAACAGTAACAACAAAGGGCACTTGGGGGCATTTTTTTCTTTCCTCCAGCTCACAGAGAATATAAAATCTTTATGTTGTACGTGAAAAACATCCCTCCTCATCCTGGATCCACGTGTCCACCCTCTTCTCACTCCCGGCCTCTGCTTCAAGTTTGGTCCTGGATGGGGTTGGAGCCTTCTGCGCGCTCCAGGAGGCCCACCGGCCGGCGTGGCTCATCAGAATCCTACAGATTTACTAGCTTTCATTTAGGTCCCATAAAAACCTATTAAGAGCCTACTCTGCATTAGGCACTTTGTCAGGAGCCCGACCCTGGCTCTGAGGCGTGGGGAACCTCTCCCTAGCTCGCTTGACCCTCCGCGCCCTCAGCGCTGTGGATGGGTTCTCAAGATTCGTGGCACTCAAAGCTCCAAAGGCGCACAAGCAGGAGGCACACACACCAAACACACACACGCGCCACGACTCGGCCCGCCTTGCCCAGCAACCCTGCGGGGCGCACCAAGTCTGGACGCGATTACGCACAGTCCTACTCGCCCACCCTTGGCTACCGGTCCCCAGACAGCCGCCAGGTCCCCAGAATGTCGCTAGAGCTGCGAATTCGGCCCCTTTTCTACCTGGCCCTTCACCCCCAGCACAGTCCCCGGCGCGGAGGGGAAGCTGCGTAGACGGCCTGGAGAAGGCGCGCCCAGCCGCTGAGCCGCGGAACCCGCAACCCGCAACCCGCAACCCGCGGACGCGCCGTGCGGGGCTGCGCGTGGGGCGCCAAGGGGGCCGGACCCCACACTCCAGCCCACCAAGGCCGCGGTGGATCCGGGGAAGAAGTTGGAAATCGCAAGCAGGCGAAGCCTTTTTTTTTTTTTTTTAATGACATATGGGGGAAGGGCTGAATGTATCAAAATCATGTAAAATTTCTGTTCTTAGCAACATCCTTGTTATTAGGAATGATGACTAAACCGCCAGGATTATTCTGGACTGTAAGTTATCAAGAGCCCACTAATTTCACATTAAAGCCCATTGACTGCAACGTCGTGATTGAAGGGTTTTTAACAATTAACATAATCAGAAAATGAGCTGAGATAATTTTTATTCAACTCATTACTTTTTAATCATGTATTTCTTTTAATTAATATCTTCTCCGTGAACATAACACAAAGCGGAGCCCCAGTGCTGGCCCAAGCCAGCCTTCGGGACTGGATTTGACACAGCCAAACATTTCACCAGCCGCATTCATTGCATATCTATTGTGGTTTGGGTGAAACAGAAAAATTTTGCCCAAAAGTCACCATGCTGTTTTGAAACACAATTTAAGGGGTGCGGGTGGGGGAGAGCTGGGAGCAAACAGCCACTCGCTTTTGATTCGACTTGACTTTTATATTTGGGAGCCTCTCTTGGTTTGCAGCCAGAGGGATACAAATGTTTCTTCTGTAAGAAACAGAAGGAAGAACCTGAAGAAAAAAGGCTTTTGGAGATGAATGTCCCATCCTGGGTTGGAAGAGAAACGGGCTTTGGAGGCTGGTGCCTACACCCAGGCCAGCTGTGTTCGTAGGCGCAGAGTTTGCCGGCAGCACGCCTGCTCCTGGCCGCCAAGTCTCAGTCTGGGCAAGGGGTGCTGGCCCCCACTCCCTCGTCCCCATCCTTCCCACCACACGCTGGGCTCAGACCCACGCGGGACTAAGTCCCTTCGCTCCTGTGGCCCAATGGGGAGTGGGCGGTGACCTGCTGGCCTTTCTTTGGGCAGGATCCCATCGCAGCCAGCCACCGCAGTGCCGACAGATCCAGGCATTTACATTGCTGTCTTGGTGCCTGACCCCACCTTATCCCCCAACACTTTTGGGCATTCCCAACCTTAGAGACTTGATCCAACCCAAAGACCTGAAATGGGGCGGAGAAAGGGCATTTTTGGTGGTGGAGAGGACTACAGCCTCCCCCTTGGCGAGCTCACTCCTCACTAGAGTAACTGCAACCCAGGGGCACACCTTGCCTGTAGCCTGACAGCAGTGACGCCTGTGACACCTCCAAAAAAGGGGGGCTGTTTTTAGATTAAGATCTCTCATGCAGAGGGAGCCGCATCAGCCTCAGAAAAAAAGAAACAAAGCCGACCCCTGGTGGAAGAAAATGAAAGTTTAAGAATAAATATAAGGAAGGTTTGAGAGAGCCTCATGCTCAAATGCCTGTAACACTGGAGAGGAGGGGAGAAGGATGAGAGAGAGGGCGGGAAAGGATATATAGGAAAAGGAAAATCGGAAGAGGCAGAAATCAGGGGAGATCACACAGAAGCAGGTGCAATTCAGGTGGAGAGAGCTGGGAAGTCTGAGACTCAGAGGGCAGATCTTTTTGAGCCCTTGGGTCAAGTATGCATCCCCAGTACTTGTGGCCTGGGCAGTATCAGGGGACATATGTGTGTGGGGGGGGGGAGGGGAAGCCTGGTTTCTTTCTCTTTCTCTCTCTTTTTAAGTAACTCTAGGCCTAATGTGGGGCTTGAGTTCAGCCTCAAGATCAAGAGTCCCATGTTCTACCAACTGAGCCAGCCAGGAGCCCCTCTTCTCTTTCTCTTTAGTGGAGGTTTCGTGTTCTATGGCCACAGAGGGCAGATGGAGGTTTCTGTTGGACACTGGCAGCCACTGCCTGCCTGATCCAGAGAGCATTCAGGTTCCAGAATCTTCCTTCCCTTTCCTCTAAACAAACCTCTTCTTGCCACTATCCTAACCTCTCAGTAATTGTAAGGTGATAGTAACTAAGGCAGAAATTCAACTTACCAAGAGGGAAAACAGCTTAATTGCTGTTTAATGCAAGCCCCACTCCTCTCTGGTATTTATTTGTTCTTGAATTTTAATGGAGAACATCTGGGGCACAAGGTTTGTGCCCACAGGATGGTGGTATTTCAGGCACTAGAGCAAAAGGGGAGGGAGAACCAGTATACTGAAGCCTCTGCTGATGTCCAGGGCCAAACAGTTAAAAATAAAAGTAGAAAGAAAAAGGTGTTATCAAAGATAAAGATCTCCCTGATGAGTAAGTCATGTTCATTTGGAGCACTTCAGGTTAATCAAGGAAGTGCAAAGGGGGGCATTTGTGTCTTTGAGCTCTTTTTGAAAGCCTTTCTTGAATCCACTATCAAGATGTGCCTCTGTGTGGCTCCCTCCTAATCTTTCTGTCTTATCCTCTGTCCTCTTCTACATGTCCTGATCTTATACAGGGATTTCTTTCACACACCTTATCTCTCCTATACCTAGGACACGTCAGAAGCATTTTCTTCTTCCTAACCTCCACAACCATCCATTATCCATAACTTTACCCTGGGTGAGTTTTCAGGAAATTTGCTGAACTTTTTTTACTATCCTGTGAGATCCAACTTGGGCTTATAAACCACACTTAGAAGGAGGGGGGTTCTGGGCTAGTCTTTCTGGAATCTAGTGTGAAGAGATTCACAGCCACTCCTTGGCAACCTTTGCTGAGGAGTGTAATGAGGATATTGTTGGAGGCTGTGTCTGAGTATATAATAGGAAGGAAAACCCTTATGCTGTGTTTGTGACTCTCTAATGCAAGTGTCAAACACTAGGGGGAGGGTGATGGGAGAGGGCAGACATGCAGAGAGCACACTTGTTCTGAAATGTGTTTTGAGAGAAGCAGGTCAAGAGGACCAGTTTGGTGTCCTCAATAGAGGGTAAATAGTCTCTCTTGACAGAAATTAAGGAAATATTTATAGAATATAGTTGTAGCACATCTGCAGGAAATACTAGTAAGAGGTGAGTACGTGTTCCAGTGAGAGTAGACAGCACTATGTCCCACAACTTTTGTCAGTGAGAGTATAAGCTTCTCTTGGAGTTTTTGCACTTTGTCCCCTGGTAGAGCCATTCCTGGTTTCAGGAGAGCCTTGACCCAAATTTCACCCAAATGATGACTTAGGCTTGAAATGAGGGATGACAAGTCAACAAAGGGAGCCCTGGCAAATGAATCACGATTCGTGTGGCCACTGTCAGACCCACAGGCAGAACTATCATGACCCCACTTTGGCACAAGGCACTCTCCTCAAACCACCCCATCTCATATTTAAAGCTTTCATGAACGTTCATCTGTCCTCTTCAGTCTTTCCTGTTTATCAGAGAATCATGACCCACAGAGGTCATCTTACTATCGTAACCAGTGTCCTGAAAACAGCTGAAATGTCTCACGGCTGCTCTAGCTAATTTCAATTTGGACTGAGTCTAAATGGTATAAAGCAAAGAAAAAAAATGTACAGTTATTAAAGCACTGAAAGTTTTGAGATAGCCAAACTGCAAAATTCAGGTCAGAATATACATGTAAAGACTGAATTATTTGAATTGTGTGCCCTTCTCTGTCATCAGATGATTATATGATTTTGCTTTACTTTGTGCTCTGTAGCACAAACTGCTTTTCAGAAGAAGCTTCTTGGGCATTCTCAGGGTTTGTGAAGAAAGAGCTTACTTAATTGCTTTGAATGGTTTGTTGGGACTCCATTATCCCTTTGGTGAAAATCTGAAATTTTACTTATACTATATCCTTTTTTTGAGAGAAAGGGAGGGAAGGAGAGAGACAGAAACAGGAAGAGGGACAGGAAGAGGAAGAGCAAGAGAGAAGTGAGGGGCAAGAGGGAGAGAGAGAATCTTAAGCAGGCTCCGTGCTGAGTGGCTGGGCTCCATCTTACAACCCTGAGATCATGACCTGAGCCCCAATAAAGAGTCAAATGTTTAAACAACTGAGCCACCCAAGCACCTTATACTCTATCTAAATAAAAGAAAAATGAACACAAATTAGCATTTAGTGGAAAATACCAAACCCGAATAAGTCACATTCTGCATCATGTTATACTTGCTTTTATATAGCTCATATTGTGAAAATTTTCCCACTGTACACAAACATCCAGTATAATAAATTCCCATGAATCCATCACCTAAATCCAATAAGCATCACAGATTGCCTTCTTGTTTGCCTATCTCCCTCTTGGTTTGGCTAGAATATTTTAAAGTGGATCCTAGACATTAAAGGTAATTTCATCCCTAAATACTTCATTATACATCTCAAAAATGACATTTCATAGTCACAATGGCAATGTCATACCTAAAGATAAACAATTCTCTAATATCATATAATATCCTGTCTATACTAAAAATTCTCCAATGGTCTTTTTTTTTTTTTTTTTTTACAGTTAATTTGTTTGAATCGGGATTCAAAGAAGATACACTTGTATTTGATTGTATGGCTCTTAAATCTTAAAAAAAAAATGTTGTCTTTGTTATGGTTTTTAAGTCTTTTATTATTTTTTTAAATTAAAAAAATAAAAAAAACATTTTATTTACTTATTCATGAGAGACACAGAGAGAGACAGAGAGGCAGAGACACAGGCCGAGGGAGAAGCAGGCCTCCTGTAGGGAGGCCGATGTGGGACTTGATCCCAGATCCCAGAATCACGCCCTGAGCCAAAGGAAGACAGAGCCCAACTGCTGAGCCACCCAGGCGTCCCTTATTGCTATTTTTTAAAGATTTCATTTCCTTACTTGACAGAGAGAGAGAGAGAGAGAGAGAGCCAGAGAGCACAAGTGGCAGTGGGGGTAGGGTGTGAAGGTGGGGATCAGCAGAGGGAGAGAGAGAGAAGCTGACTGCCCTCTGAGCGGGGAGTCTAATGTGAGGGTCTCTGGGGCTCCATCCCAGGATCCTGGGATCATGACGTGATCCCAAGGCAGATGTTTAACTAACTGAGCCATTCAGGTGCCCCCGCCTTTAAGTCTTTTTTTTTTTTTTTTTTTTTAGATTTCATTTATTTATTCATGATACACACACAGAGAGAGAGGCAGAGACACAGGCAGAGGCAGAAGCAGGCTCCATGCAGGGAGCCCAATGTGGGACTTGATCCCAGGACTCCGGGATCACACCCTGAGCCGAAGGCAGACGCTCAACCGCTGAGCCACCCAGGTGTCCCCTTTAAGTCTTTTAAAATCTTTTGCTTATAGTCTCTCTCCCCCCCCCCCCTTTCTTTTTATATGACCAGGTTAGTCATCCTGAGGAGTGTTCCACATTCTGGATTTGCTTGCTTGTTTCTTCATGGTTATCATTTAACAGAGATTTCATGTGTCAGTAAGCAGAGATTTTGACTTGTTTTTCTTTTTCCTACATTTCCTGAAGACTAGTAGTAAGGTCTAAAGATTTTAATAAGTTCAGGTTTTTTTTGTTTTGTTTTGTATTTTTTGGGCAAGAATACATCAGAGGTAATTTTCATATTGCACCAAATCAGGAAGTCCACAATGTCTTGTTCTGTTTTGGGTGAAACTCAGATTGATTGATCAGTGGGTTGGGGTGATGTCAGCCCAGTTCTTCATTATATAGTTCCCATCATGCTCTGACCATTGTTTGAATCAGGTATTTCATTAGGAGATAGCATATTATTCTTTTCAAAGCAGATTTTCTTTTTTTTTATAAGTTTATTTTTTATTGGTGTTCAATTTGCCAACATATAGAATAACACCCAGTGCTCATCCCGTCAAGTGCCCACCTCAGTGCCCGTCACCCATTCACCCCCACCCCCCACCTACCTCCCCTTCCACCCCCCCCTTAGTTCGTTTCCCAGAGTTAGGAGTCTTTCATGTTCTGTCTCCCTTTCTGATATTTCCACTCATTTTCCCTCCTTTCCCCTTTATTCCCTTTCACTATTTTTTATATTCCCCAAATGAATGAGACCATATAATGTTTGTCCTTCTCCGATTGACTTATTTCACTCAGCATAATACCATCCAGTTCCATCCATGTCGAAGTAAATGGTGGGTATTTGTCATTTCTAATGGCTGAGGAATATTCCATTGTATACAGAGACCACATCTTCTTTATCCATTCATCTGTTGATGGACACCGAGGCTCCTTCCACAGTTTAGCTATTGTGGACATTGCTGCTAGAAACATCGGGGTGCAGGTGCCCTGGTGTTTCATTGCATCTGTATCTTTGGGGTAAATTCCCAGCAGTGCAATTGCTGGGTCGTAGGGCAGGTCTATTTTTAACTCTTTGAGGAACCTCCACCCAGTTTTCCAGAGTGGCTGCACCAGTTCACATTCCCACCAACAGTGCAGGAGGGTCCCCTTTCTCCACATCCTCTCCAACATGTGTGGTTTCCTGCTTTGTTAATTTTCCCCATTCTCACTGGTGTGAGGTGGCATCTCATTGTGGTTTTGATTTGTATTTCCCTGATGGCAAGTGATGCAGAGCATTTTCTCATGTGCATGTTGGCCATGTCCATGTCTTCCTCTGTGAGATTTCTCTTCATGTCTTTTGCCCATTTCATGATTGGATTGTTTGTTTCTTTGGTGTTGAGTTTAATAAGTTCTTTATAGATCTTGGAAACTAGCCCTTTATCTGATACGTCATTTGCAAATATCTTCTCCCATTCTGTAGGTTGTCTTTGAGTTTTGTTGACGGTATCTTTTGCAAAGCAGATTTTCAAGTAACTTATTTCTTTTTACAGAGTTACTTATAATTCCCTTATTGCATGGAGGAGTAATAGAGAAGTCACTTTGGGGATCACACTATGAATAACTAAAATCTAAGTCTGCTGAATTCCAGAATTCAAATTCCTTTCTATGGCAGGAAACCTAATAGGTAATAATGCTTCCTAGTATCTTGCCATTTGGAATTCAAAGGAGTATTTTAAAACTGGGCTCAAAGGTCCAAAGCCTTTTGACTTAAAAATCTTGAGTATTAATCAGTTTGGGTCTCTTTGGTCTGGATACCAGATAGAAGAAATTTGATTTGCTTGGTTATAAACATCTAAAAGCCCAAACCATACTCATTGTGTATTTTTAAAAATATTTTATTTATTTATTCATGAGAGACACAGAGAGGCAGAGACATAGGCAGAGGGAGAAGCAGGCTTCTCGCAGGGAGCCTGAGATGGGACTCAATCCTGGACTCAGGGATCATGCCCGGAGCCCAAGGCAGACACTCAACTGCTGAGCCACCCAGGCAATCCTCATTTTTTTTTTTTTAATTAAAAAAAATTTTTTTTTAAGTAGGCTCCATGCCAAATGTAGGGCATGAACCTGTGACCTTGAGATCAAAAATCACATGCTCCACCAACTGAACCAGCCAGGTGCCCCACATCTTTATTGATTGAGTCAACTTTTCGTTTGCATAACATTGGCCAGATAAACCAAAGAGGACACTTCTCTCACTCAGGAATATTCTAGTCCCCAGCTATGGGCTGTTTAAGTAACGGTTGTGTTCAGCTGAAAGTATCAGAAATGCCAATTTCAGGGGCTTAACAATTAGGATTTTTTTTTTCTCACATAACAAGAAGGCCTGTGGTTAGCAATCGCTGGCTTTGCTTTAGGGGTTTGATGATGACATGGAAATGTTATCTCTTAGTCTTTTCCCTTAGAGCTCAAGATGGCGCCTGCATTTCCAATCTTCATGTCTGCATTCAAGGTAGAAGAAAGAGGCTCAAGAAAAGGCTTATGCCAGCCACATCTGTCAATAATGAAAACATAAGCTTTATCAGAAGCCCCCTAGCAGTATTCTCTTTGGTCAGAATGGGTCATTATGGCATCCTGACCTCCTAAGGAGCTGGGAAAGCAGTATTTGGCTTCCAAACTTCTATAGTAGAGACAGCAAGGAGATACACACCATTTTCTATACTTTGATAAAACCAAGTTCCTCAGCCATTCATTCTAAGGGACAAATTGTAGGGAATAAGCATGTCCATAAACCCCTTTGACCACAAGGGATGGTAATCAGACAAAGACTGGCTCCAACTTCCAGGAGGGAAGCAAGCTATTTGGCCTATGAAGAGGACAGGAAGGTTCTGTGTCTTTTCAGGAGATACAAATATGTTGTGATAACTTTTCTTCTTGCAAATATTAGAACAGACATCAAGAGGGAATGTACACATGACCAGATAGGATCAATTTGGGATCTCCTGGGATGAGTTCCTAGTCTATAGCAACGAATGTGCACAGACCTGGTGACACAGGATGTAGGCTTATTGATTCAGAGACAATAAATGTAAGGAATGTTGGATGTATGAAAAAATTAACAGTGACTTACAAGCCTAGAAACAAAAAGAAAGTGAACTCTTTTTCTTTTCTACTTTTTATTATGAAAAAAATAAGAGGTGGGGTGCCTGGGTGGCTTAGTCAATTAAGCATCCAACTCTTGGTTTCAGCTCAGGTCATGGTATCAGGGTCCTGAGATCAAGCCCCACGTCCAGCTCCTGGTTCAGTGCAGAGTCTGCTTGGGATTCTTCCCCTGCCTCTCCCTCCAACTCTGCTCTTTCCCCTGTTCTTGCTCCAAAAATTAAACAAAAAAAAAAGTAAGTAAATAAATAAATAACATCTTTAAAAAATAAATTAAGAAGTAGGGAGAATAATACAATGAGCACTCATATATCTGTCATTTATATGTAACAATTATTAATATTTTGCCATATTTGCTTCATATTTTTTGCTGAAGTGTTTTGAAGGAAATACATGTGATGTATATTCCTAAAAATTAAGGGCTATTTGTCTGTATCACCTCAGTGCCTTTCTCACACCTAACAAAGTTAGCAAGTATTTCCTAATGTTATCTAGCATCTACTTTATAAAATAAACTTCACAATATCATTTCATGGGCAAATGAAATTATGAACATTAAGTGAGAAAAAACATTCTTTAGCTTCTTATATTCATCTTTATTGCTCACAAATGGGGCTTGCTGTTGTGAATAATACTCTTGGGCTGAGGATACCTGGGTTCTATTTTTGGGTCTGCTACTTATTTGTGTGGTAAGATCACAAACAAGTTGCTTAATTTCTCCTTGTCTCAAGCTCTTTGCTTATAAACAAAGAGGACAGAGTAGATTATTTCTACTTGGGTTTATCTGAAGAACTGATAACCTGGAGGCCTAAAGATTATTTGGCTATATTTTCACACACTGTTGAGATAGAATAGGGATAATGCAGAAACAAGTTTTACTGTCTTAGTCCATTAGACTGCTCTAACAAAATACCAAGGCTCAGTAGTTTATCAGCAACAGAAATCTGGAAGTCCCAGATCAGGGTTCCAGCATGGTCTCATGAGGGCCCTCTTCTTAGTCACAGACTTCTATCCTGACATGGTGAAAGGGGTTAGGGAGCTCATCGGGGACTTTTTTATATATATATAAGAATACTAATCCCTTTCAGGAAGCATCCATCCTCATGACCTAATCACCTTTTAAAGTATTCACCTCCTAACATCATCACCTTGGGTATTACAATCCTAACATATGAATTTGGAGGGGACACAAGCATTCAGATCATAACATCTACCATAGTCATAAACATTATTTTTTACACCATAATTTTTTTTATTAGTTTCAGAGATATAATTTAGTGATTCATCAATTGCATATAATACCTAGTGCTCATTACATCAAGAGTCCTCCTTGATGCCTATCACTCAGTTACCTCAACCCTTCCCTCACCTCCCCTCTAGCAACCCTTGGTTTGTTTCCCAGAGTTCAGTGTCTCTTATGGTTTGCCTCCCTCTCAATTTTCATCTTATTTTAATTTTCCCTCCCTTCCCCTATATTCATCTGTTTTTTAAAAAAGATTTTATTTATTTATTCATGAGAGACAGAGAGAGAGAGAGGCAGAGACACAGGCAGAGGGAGAAGCAGGCTCCCTGTGGGAAGTCTGATTCAGGACTGGATCCCAGGACCCCAGGATCACAACCTGAGCCAAAGTCAGATGCTCAACCACTGAGCCACCCAGGCAACCTCATCTGTTTTGTTGATTAAATTCCACATATGAGTGAGATCATATTTGTCTTTGTACGGCTTATTTGCTTAGCATAATACCTTCTAGTTCCATCCACATTGTTGCAAACAGCAAGATTTCATTCTTTTTGATGGCTGAATAATTTTCCATTATATACACATAAACATACCACATCTTCTTTATCTATTCATCAGTTGATAGACATCTGGGCTCTTTCCATATCTTGGCTATTGTGTATATTGCCGCTATAAACGTTGCGGTGTATGTGCCTCTTCAAATAACTACGTTTGGATAAATATACAGCAGTGCAATTATTTAGTTGTAGGGCAGTTCTATTTTTAACTTTTTGAGGAACCTCCATACTGTTTTCCAGAGTGGTTGCATTAGTTTGCATTCCCAGCAGTGTAAGAGGGTTTCCCTTTCTATGTATCCTTGCCCAAATCTGTTGTTTCCTGAGTTGTTAATTTTGGCCATCCTAACTGGTGTGAGGTGGTATCTCATTGTGGTTTGATTTGTATTTCCCTGATGCCAAGTGATGTGGGGCATTTTTTCATGTGTCTTTTGGCCATTTGTATGTCTTCTTTGGAGAAATGTCTGTTCATATCTTCTGCCCATTTCTGGATTGGATTATTTGTTTTTTAGATGTTGAGTTTGATAAGTTCTT
Organism: Vulpes lagopus; assembly: GCF_018345385.1. NCBI lineage: Eukaryota > Metazoa > Chordata > Mammalia > Carnivora > Canidae > Vulpes > Vulpes lagopus. Next base: position 7,778,217 of record NC_054824.1, read on the forward strand.
TATAGATTTTGAACACTAACTTTATCTGATAAAACATTTGCAAATATCTTCTCCCATTCTGTAGGTTGTCTTTTGGTTTTGCCAACTGTTTCCTTTGTTGTACAAAAGCTTTTTAGCTTGAAGAAGTCCCAATAGTTCATTTTTGCTTTTGCTTCCCTAGCCTTTGGAGATATGTCTAGCAAAAGGTTGCTGGGGCTGAGGCCAGAGGTTGCTGCTTATGTTCTCCTCTAGGATTTTGATGGTTTCCTGTCTCACATTTAGGTCTCTCATCCATTTTGAGTCTATGTTTGTGTATGGTATAAGCAAACGGTCCAATTTAATTCTTCTGCATGTGGCTGTCCAATTTTCCCAACACTATTTGTTGAAGAGACTTTTTCCCTTTGGATATTCTTTCCTGCTTTGTTGAAGATTAGCTGACCATAGAGTTGAGGGCCCATTTCTGGGTTCTCTATTCTGTTCCACTGATCTCTGTGTCTGTTTTTGTGCCAGTACCATACTATCTTGAGGATTACAGCTTTGTAATAGAGCTTGAAGTCTGGAATTGTGATGCTTCTACCTTTGGTTTTCTTTTTCAATATTCCTTTGGGTATTTGGGGCCTTTTCTGATTCCATACAAATTTTAGGATTATTTGTTCCAGCTCTGTAAAAAAATGTTGGTCTTTTGAAAGCAATTGCATTGAATGTGTAGATTGCTCTGGGTAGCATAGACATTTTAGCAATATTTGTTCTTCTAATCCATGAGCATGGAATGTTTTTCCATTTCTTTGTGTCTTCCTCAATTTCTTTCCTAAGTGTTCTACAGTTTTCAGAGTACAGATCCTTTTATTTTTGGTTAAATTTATTTCTAGGTATCTTATGGCTTTAGGTGCAATTGTGAGATTGACTCCTTAATTTCTCTTTCTTCTGTCTCATTGTTAGTTCAGAGAAATGCAACTGGTTTCGGTGCATTGATTTTATATCCTGGCACTTTGCTGAATTCCTGTATGAGTTCTAGCAATTTTGGGGTGGAGTCTTTTGAGTTTTCCACATAGAGTAGCATCTCATCTGCAAAGACTGAAAGTTTGACTTCTTCTTTGCCAATTTGGATGCCTTTTATTTCTTTTTATTGTCTTAGTGGTGAGGCTAGGACTTCTAGTACTATGTTGAACAGCAGTGGTGAGAGTGGACATCCCTGTTGTGTTCCTGTCCTTACAGGAAAAGCTCTCAGTTATTCCCCGTTGAGAATGATATTTGCTGTTGGGTTTTCGTATATGGTTTTTATGATATTGAGGTATGTTCTCTGTATCCCTACATTGCAGAGAGTTTTAGTCAAGGAAGGATGCTGTATTATGACAAATGATTTTCCAGAATCTATTGAGAGGATCATATGGTTCTTGTCCTTTCTTTTATTTTTGTTTGTTTTTTTAAAGATTTTATTTATTTATTCATGAGAGACACAGAGAGATAGAGAAGCAGAGACACAGGCAGAGGGAGAAGCAGGCTCCATGCAGGGAGCCTGACAGGGGACTCGATCCCGGGGCCCCAGGATCATGCCCTGGGCTGAAGGCGCCACTAAACCACTGAGCCACCCGGGCTGCCTGCCTGTTGTCCTTTCTTTTATTAATGTGGTGTATAACACTGATTGATTTGTGGGTGTTAAACCACCCTTGCAGCCCAGAAATAAATCCCACTTGGTCACGGTGAATAATCCTTTTAATGTACTGTTGGATCCTAGTGGCTAGTATCTTGGTGAGAATTTTTGCATCCATGTTCATCAGGGATATTGGTCTGTAATTCTCCTTTTTGGTGAGTTCTTTGTCTGGTTTTGGGATCAAGGTAATGCTGGCCTCATAGAATGAATTTGGAAATTTTCCTTTCCTTTCTATGTTTTGAAAACAGCTTCAGTAGAATGGGTATTAATTCTTCTTTAAATGTTTGGTAGAAGAGGTGCCTGGATGGCTCAGTCAGTTAGATGTCTCCCTTCAGCTTGGATCATGATCCCAGGGTCCTAGGATGGAGATCCACAACCTAGGATGGGCTCCCTGCTCAGTGGAGTCTGTTCTTCCCTCTGCCTCTGCCCCTGCTCATATATGCTCTCTCTCTCAAAAAATTAATAAAATCTTTAAAAATATGTTTGGTAGAATTTCACTGGGAGGCCATCCGGTGCTGGACTCTTGTTTGTTGGGAGATTTTTGATTACTGAGAAAGACAATAATCTTAAAGGTATAGGCAGATTTCATGAAAGAACAGTTACAAACAGGATTTATGAAGGTGGGAACGTAGGACCAGAATTGAGAGTTTATATACAGGGACATTGGATGTGAGCAGGTTTCCGTATATGGGATCCTATCTATGTAAAACTTAATCATGGAATAGCAGAGGGGGACTCATGCTCTTTGCTGGTTATTTACTCTCAAAAGGAAGGGAAGAAGAGTTGAGCCAAATGTTCTTATTTCTTAGAAGAATTCAGATCTTCTAAAATTTACCAATCAAATAAGTTTCTTTCCTTGAATTGCAGTGCAGTCAGGGTGGACAGAGGTCAGGAGTATTACACTGAGTTCTTCCAATATGGAAGGAAATTTTGGGAATGGAGAATATATTTGAAAATAAGAAAAACTGAAAATAAATGAAGTATTCAATTGTAGAAGCTACAAAAAATCCATAGAAAGTAGAGTAAGAGAAAAAATAAATATAAATCAGAAATTAAAATGAAAATAAATAAAAATAAAAGATATGTTCATAAAACCAAATGCAGCTTGTTTGAAAAGACTAATAAATAGACCCACATTTCACAAAGTAATTGAAAAAATAAGAGAATGGCATTAAGTGAACAATATTAGAAATTTTAAACGGTGGGGCACCTGGGTGGCTCAGTTGGTTAAGTATCTGCCTTTGGCTCAGGTCATGACCTTAGGGTCCTGGGATCAAGCCCTGCATTGGGCTCCTGCTTGGTGGGTAGCCTGCTTCTTCTCTCACTCCCTCTGCCCCTCTGCCCCTCTGCCCCTCCCCCTGCTCATGCTCTCTCTCTTTCAAATACATACATACACACATACATACATACATACATATATATCTTTAAAAAAAGAAAATTTAAAGGGCAACATAACTACAGAAGTTGTAAATATTTTAAAAATCAGGATAATTTTATTAATTTTGCCAGTATGTTTGAAAACAGAATAGTCAATTTTCTAAAAAAAATAAAAATCACTAACACTCATTCAAGAAGAAACAGAAAAATAGCCCAAAACAATAGCTGTTAAGAAAATTTTACTGGCATAGGTGCAGCCACTCTGGAAAACAGTATGCAAGGTCCTCAAAAAGCTAAAAATAGAACTACTCTATGACCTAGCAATTGCATGTTTAGGTATTTATCCAAAGGATACAAAAATACTCATTTGAGGGGGTACATGAACTGCAATGTTTATAGCAGCACTTATCAACAATAGCTAAATTATGGAAAGAGCCCAAATGTCTATTGATGAATGGATAAAGAAGATGTAGTATGTGTGTGTATATATATATATACTCATACATCAAAAAGAATGAAATCTTGCCATTTGCAATGATGTAGATGGAACTAGAGTATACATTTTTAAAAAGATTTTATTTGTTAGAGAGAGAGAGAGAGAGAGAGCGCACAAGTAGGGGCAATGGCAGGCAGAGGAAGAGGGCAATGTCAGGCAGAGGGAGAGAGTAAAGTAACCCTGACACCCAAAGCAGAGTAGAAGCAAATAAAATTTTAGGTAATTTTACTTATGAACACAAATGCAAAATATTACATAAAACATTAGAAAATTGAATCTAACATTGAATAAAAATGATCAAACAGGATTTATAAGAATGCAACAATAACTCTAGAAAATTACTTAATTCACTATATTAACCTATTAAAGAACAAATATCATATGAATACCTCAAAAGATACATTAAAAAGCATTTGAAAAAATGTAGTCCTCACTCATGATTTTGTTTGGATTTTTCATTGATTAAAACTTTTTTTTAAAAAAGATTTTATTTATTTATTCATGAAAATACAGAGAGAGAGGAGTGAGAGAGAGGCAGAGACACAGGCAGAGATAGAAGCAGGCTCCATGCAAGGAGCCTGATGTTGGCTTCGATCCCGGGCCTCCAGGATCACGCTCTGGGCTGAAGGCGGTGCTAAACCGCTGAGCCACCTGGGCTACCCAATTAAAACTTTTAAAGATTATTTTTAAGTTTTAATTTAAATTCCAGTTAGTTAACATATTAGTATTAGTTTCAGGTGTACAACACAGTGATTCAACACTTCCATACATCACCCAGTGCTCATGACGGCAAGTGCACTCCTTAAATCCCATCACCTATTTAATTCATCCCCCACCCATCTCCCCTCTGGTAACCATCAGTTGGTTCTCTATAGCTAAGAGTTTGTTTCTTGGTTTGCCTCTCTCTTTTTTCCCTTTGCTTATTTGTTTTCTTAAATTCTATATATGAGCGAAATCATATGGCATTATCTTTCTCTGACTGACTTATTTCACTTACTGTAATATTCTCTAGCTCTATCTACGTTGTTGCAAATGGCAAGATTTCATTCTTTTTGATGGCTGAATAGCATTCCACTGTGTGTGTGTGTGTGTGTGTGTGTGTGTGTGTATGCATATATATGTACTACATCTTCTTTACCCATTCACCTGTCGATAGACACTTGAGCTGTTTCCAGTTTGGCTATTGTTAATAGTGCTGCTATAAACATCAGGGTGCCTATACACCTTTGAATTAGTATTTTTGTTGGGTAAACACCTAGTAGTGCAATTGCTGGATCATAAGATAGTTCTATTTTTAACTTTTTGAGGAACCTCCATACTTTATTTTCTAGCACGGCTGCACCAGCTTGCATTCCCACCAACAGTGCAAGAGGGTTCCCCTTTCTCTACATCATCACTAATACCTGTTGCTTCTTATGTTGCCGAGTTTAGCTATTTTGACAGGTGTGAGGTGACATTTCATTGTAGTTTTGATTTGTATTTCGATTTGTATTTGATGATCAGTGACATTGAGAATCTTTTCATGTGTCTGTTGGCCATCTGTATGCCTTCTTTGGAGAAATGTCTATGTCTTCTGCCCATTTTTAAATTGGATTATTCATTTTTTGGATGTTCAGTTTTGTAAGTTCTTTATATATTTTGGATACTAACCCTTTATCAGATATGTAATTTGCAAGTATCTTTTTCCATTCTGTAGGTTGCCTTTTAATTTTGTTTCCTTCACTATGCAGAAGAAGTTTTTATTTTTATGACGTCCCAGTAATTTATTTTTGCTTTTGTTTCCTTTGCCTCAGGAGACATATCTAGAAAGAAGTTGCCACAAATGATGTCAAAAAGGTTATTGTCTGTGTTCTCCTCTAGGATTTTTAAAGTTTCATATCTTCCACTTAGGTCTTTAATCTATTTTTGAAAATTTTAAAAGATTTTATTTATTTATTCATGAGAGACACACACAGAGAGAGGCAGAGACACAGGCAGAGGAAGAAGCAGGCTCCACACAGGGAGCCTGATGTGGGACTCGATCCTCAGTCTCCAGGATCATGCCCTGGGCTGAAGGCGGTGCTAAATGGCTGAGCCACCCAGGCTGCCCTATTTCAAATTTGAGAACTTTTCCTCTACAGTCAGGAAGAAGACAGGGATGTCCACTCTCACCACATTATTTAATATAGTACTGAAAGTCTTAGCTATAGCAATCAGATAACGAAAGAAAGGCATCCAAATTGGCACGGAAGATGTAAAACTTTCACTATTTGCAGATAATATGATACTATATGTAGAAAACCTGAAAGACTCCATCAAAAAAATTGCTAGAACTAATACATGAATTTAGTAAAGTTGCAGGATAAAATATCCCATTTTACCCATTTATATACCCAATAATGAAGCAGCAGAAAGAGAAATCAAGGAATCAATTTCATTTATAAGTGCACCAAAAACAGTAAGATACTTAGGAATAAACCTAACCAAAGAAGTGAAAGACCTGAAAACTATAAAACACTAATGAAAGAAACTGAAGAAGACACAAAGAAATGGAAAGACATTCCATGCTCATGGATTGAAGAATAAATATTGTTAAAATGTCTATACTACTCAAAGCAATCTGAACATTTATGCAATCCCTATCAAAATATCAACAGCATTTTTCACAGAGCTATAACCAAACAATCCTAAAATTTATATGAAACCGCAAAAGACCCTGAATAGCCGAAGCAGCCTTGGAGAAGAATAGCAAAGCTGGAGGCATCACAATTCTGGACTTTAAGTTATATTACAAAGCTATAGTGATCAAAAACAGTATGGTACTGGCACAAAAATAGACATATAGATAAATGGAACAGAATAGAAAATCCAGAAATGAACCCACAAATATATGGTCAATGAATCTTTGACAAAGCAGGAAAGAATATCCAATGGGAAAAAGGTAATCTCTTCAAGAAACGATGTTGGGAAAACTGGACAGCAACATGCAAAAGAATGAAATTGGACCACTTTCTTCTATCATACACAAAAATAAACTCAAAATGGATGAAAGACCTAAATGTGACCCATTCATGATTTTAAAAAATTTCTCAGCAAAATATTAATAGAATTTCCCTAACCTGATTATTTGATATCCACTAAAAACATACACACAAACAGCATGCTAAGTGGTGAAACTTCAGAAACATGCCTTTTCTTTAACATAAGTAATCTCCATGCACAATGTGGGGATCCAACTCATCACCCCAATATCAAGAGTCACATGCTCTACCAACTGAGCCAGCCAGGTTCTCAGAAACATTCCTTTTAAAGTTAGATGCAAGGCAATACTAAAATACTACCACTCCTACTTTTTAATACTGTATTGGAGATCCTTGACAACCTACTGGGATTTTAAAAAAGTAGAATAAAAGTTCAAAGAGACAAAATATATCTCTTAAGAGTTCTTAGTTATGAGCAGTAGATGCTGACTCTGGTTGATTAAGCAGAAACAGTTTATTACCAGAATATTTGACAGCTCACAGAATCTTTGGGAGAGCTGAAAAACTAGACTTAAGGCTGAATTCCCAGAAGTGCCTATAACATGCTGCAGAAATGTCTGACAAGGAATCCTTTGCTGCCACCACTGAGGCCTAGACATTATTGATAGACCATTATCACTTCTGTTCCTGCAACTTGACTGCAACTGCTACTCTTGCTCACACTGATGTCAGCTCTGCTCCATCACTGCTCTTAATGTCACTGCTGTCACCACTACAGTATCAGTAATTGCTTGTTCCTCAGCTTCAAGGAAGGCTGGGAAAGACGTCTGGAATATTTTAAGCTCCTAAAGAGGGAGCAGTCTTTATCCTACAACCAGACTCATAAAGTGGGAAATTCCTCAAACATAGAAAAGAGTTCAGATGCTGGGTGGTCAAAACAAAGGATAAATGTACACTCAGGAAAAGAAAAAATAAAAAGTGTTATTTGCAGATGCTATAATAATCTACATGGAAAATCTAAGGCAATTTATAGTCAAACTTGTAAAATTAATGAAGAAGTTTAATTTCCTTGACATAATACTACCACAAACATCAATGGTATTTCTATAAGTCAGCATTATGTAAATAATTTAAAAATGAATAGAAAAAGGATACCATTCACTATAGTAAACATACTGTACTATAACATACTTGGAAATAAATCTGAAAGATTTATTTTTTTATTTATTTGAGAAAGAGAGAGAAAGAGAGCATGAACAGGGGAAACAGTAGAGGGAGAGGGAGAAGCACACTTCCTGCCCAGCAAGGAGCGTGAAGCAGGGCTCAATCCCAGGATCCTAAAACTATGACCTGAGCTGAAGGCAGATGCTTAACAACTGAGCCACCCAGGTGCCCCAAGATGTATACATTTTTTTAAAGAGAAAACTATAACATATTACGAAGGACATAAGGATTTTTTTTTAAAGTAGAGGTACATATCATGTTCTTCTTTGGGAAGACTTGATTCCAAACACAACAATTTGATGTTTAAATTTAATTCCAGGTGGGATTTTTTTTTTTAATTTTTATTTATTTATGATAGTCACAGAGAGAGAGAGAGAGGCAGAGACACAGGCGGAGGGAGAAGCAGGCTCCATGCACCGGGAGCCTGATATGGGATTCGATCCCGGGTCTCCAGGATCGCGCCCTGGGCCAAAGGCAGGCGCCAAACCGCTGCGCCACCCAGGGATCCCACCAGGTGGGATTTTTTAATGCAATTTGAGAAAGTGATTAAAATGCAAACAGGAGAGTAAATATCTAAAAATATCCCAAACAGTTCTAAACAAAATGAACAAGGAGGTGTGACTGCTTTTTAAAATATCATGTCATGGGTGCCTGGGTGGCTCAGTCAGTTGAGTGTCTGCCTTCAGCTCAGGTCATGATCCCAGAGTCCTGGGATCAGGTCCCTCATCAGGGTCCCTGCTCTGTGGGGAGTCTGCTTCTCTCTCTCCTTCTGCCTGCCATTCCCCCTGCCTGTTGTGCTGTCAAATAAATAAATAAAATCTTTTCAAAAAATCAAGTTATTATAAAGCTTTAGAAATTAAAATAGTTTAATACTGGTTCAGAAATATTTGAAGAGATCAGGTGAAAGAGAAAGCCCAGAAACAGACCTAATGCATTTAGGGGATATTGAAATCAGGGGTAAAAAGATGGATCAGTTAATAAATAATGTTGGAACAATTCACTTTCCACATAGAAAAATAAAATTAAGATCTTAACTTCACACAAAACACAAAAACAAATTTCAGATAGATTAAAGCTTAAAGTGTAAAAAAAAACCCCCAAACTTTAAACCATTTGAAGAAAATACAAGGAATATCTTTAGGATCTTGGGTTACAGAAAGTGTGTCCTTTTTAAATGTTCATTCTCTCTCTCTCTCTCTCTCTCTCTTTTTTTTTTTTTTTTTTAGAGAGGGAGAGTAGGGAGGTGCAGATGGAGAAAGACAATCTTAAGCAGGCTCCACACTTGGTACAGAGCCTGGAGCCCAGAGTCCAAAGCCCAGATCCAGGCTCAGTCTCACAACCCTGAGATCATGACCTGAGTCTAAATCAAGAGTTGGCTACTTAAACAACCGAGCCACCCAGGCACCCTTAGATTTCTTAAAATAGACACAAAAAGTACAAATCATAAAGGCAAAGAACTGACATTTGACTACATAAGTTTTTTGTATGACAAAAGCCATATAATCAAAGTGTAATGAAATGCACAAGCAACTCAATAGAAAGATGGCTACAGGAGCAGCTGGGTGGCTCAGCTGGTTGGGTGTCTGCCTTTGGCTCAGGTCATCATCCTAGGACTCTGGAATTGGGTCCCCACATTAGGTCCCCTGCTCAGCAGTGCCTTTGCTTCTCCATCTACCTCTGCCCCTCCCTTCGCTTGTACTCTCTCTCAAGGAAATAAATAAAATCTTTTAAAAATTATTTATTTATTTATTTATGAGAGAGAGAGAGACAGAGAGAGAGAGAGGCAGAGACACAGGCAGAGGGAGAAGTAGGCTCCACGCACCGGGAGCCCGATGTGAGACTCGATCCAGGGTCTCCAGGATCGCGCCCTGGGCCAAAGGCAGGCGCCAAACCGCTGCGCCACCCAGGGATCCCTCTCAAGTAAATAAATAAAATCTTAAAAAAAAAAAATGGCTACAGTATGAACAGAAACCCAAATGATTCACCAACATATGAAAAGATGCTCAACCTCCTAGGTAATTATGAAAAAACAACAACAATGAGATATCATGTATCACCAATTAAAAGGTTGATATGCAAGTTGGGAAAAGGTACCTCTTAAACTACTGGCATAAGTATAAACAGGTATAATCTTTTAGGAAAACAATTTGGAAGTATATTGTAGAATTTTAAGTGTGGTAATCCATAGATTGAGTACTGAATAGTGGTTAAAAGGAACTAACTATAATCTAAATACACCAACATGAACTGATGTCAAAAATATTGAGAGAAAAAAAAGCAAGATGCACAATATACACATTATGAAATCATTTTTATAAATTGAAAGCATATGAAACATTGCACATTTTTGTTTGTTTATAAAGAGTTCGTTTATAGATATTCACAGAAAAGTATAAAATAATTAGCTAGAAAGACACACACTTTGGTAGCCAACCCATAAGATGATCCCCAATGAATCCTGCTTCCTGTTCTCCATGCCTTTCTATAATCTCCTCCCCTTGAGTTTGACCAGGGCTTAGTGATTTGCTTATAATGAATAGAAGTTATGGTATTACTTTCAAGATTACGTATTTAAAAACTGACTTTTCTCTTATTGACTCTGGCTCTTCTAGTTCCTATGAAACAAGTTGCGTGTTGTGAGCTGCTCTATGGAAAGGTCCATGTGCCAAGGAACTGAGGGCAGCCTTTAGCTAAGGGCAAGGAAGGAACTGAAGCCCTCGGTCTGATAATCCTCAAGGAACTGAAGCCTGCCCACAACCACTGAGTGAACTTGGAAGTGAATGCTGCCCTAGTTGAACCTGCAGCCCCAGGTAATACCTTGACTGCAACCTTGTGAGATCCTGGGCCAGAGGGTCCAGGTAAAGCACAAGAATTCCTGATCCGTGGAAATTGTAACAAAATAAATGTTTTAAATCATTAAGTTTTGGGGTAATTTGTTTTGCAGCAATAGATACTAATAAATCACATTATGAGGGTTATAGTCTGGATTGGGAAGGGAGTGGGAGGGAATCGGATTAGAGGAAAAATACAGGAATTTAAAACATACTTTTATAGAAATGACTTTCAAAAAGCATGACAAAATGTTAATAACTGTTAAAATCTGGGTGGTGGGAACATGGATATATTTATTTGGTATATCATCATATATGATTTTCCATATTTTATTTTTCAAAAAAGAGAATAAATTCTCAATCCCAGACTAAGAGAAACCTAGGTCTGATATCTTCTAGCCCTCTAGACATGAAAAATGCACCTTTTGTTTTCAGTTTCGCATAGTTGTTAGAGGCTTTCTTGATAAACTCTTTAAGTTATTGTTTCATTTATTCTCCATAGAACTAGTTAAAAGTGAGGTCATTTAAATTCTAAATTCAAAAGCACCTGATTTTAAGAATGACGAGTCTATGGACAAGAAGAATTAAAAGTTGAAAGGGAACTGATTTGTCTTTGAAAATTATGTCACACTAAGTTGAAAACACAAATTTACCCAAGCACATATCAAAGAGGAGTAATGAGACAACTGTAACAATTATCCTACAATTCAGACAAAAATCCTGAAAGTACCATGGGCTACTTACATTTTTTGGTTCTTTCTTCTTTTGACTTTAAGATAAATCAACTTTAAAAATGTTTATTTCATGAAGATATATTTAAAAATTGTCATATGATAAAGTAGCAACTTATATTATTGGATATATCTTTTTTTTGGATATATCATTTTTTTATGACATTTGCTACCTACTCACTTCTACTATAACTAACCATATATTTAAATCATTTGGGTCGGTCAAAAAATATTACTTGAGATAATTTAATAATTATGCAACCTCAAATTTTAGGCTTTGATTTTAAGGCTCAATTCCACATTTTATTCCTTCTCTTTGGATTAACCAGCCATTTTTTTAGGGGCATCTTGACTTTCTCTTACGTAAAATCTAGTAAATCAGTGTTTCTTACATTTCATAATGAATGGTACAATCAATATTTAATTAGAAGCATACCAGGAGAGGCACCCAGGTGTCACAGTTCATTGAGGGTGGACTCTTAGTTTCTGCTCAGGTCATAATCTCAGGGTCATGGGATCAAGCCCGTGCTCAGCAGGAGTCTGCTTAGGACTCTGTCTCTCTCTTTCCCTTTGCCCCTCCCCCTTCCCTAAAAATAAATAAAAATGAATCTTTGGGGGGAAAAAAAAAGCATACAAATACAGGGAATTGAAAGCTACTCTGAACCTGTAAATGAGATGTTACATTTAAATTGCTCACATGTTGCAACCCACCCTCCCTAAAAAACTGCTGCATGTAAATTTAGAGATGGAGCTCTTTAAAATAACATGACTGCTTGTTACATTGAACCTCTCCCTTGCCATGTGTTAACCAAAAAAGTTCATTTTATCTAAAGAAGAAAGATTCACAGATGCTTCAAAGAAGAAAAGGGGGAATTTTCACTACATTTGCTTTTCAAAGAACATCCTGTACAACTATTTAAGGGTGAGCAAACCTTACGCTCATTAATGCATGTCCCATCTACTCTTCCTTTTTCATAACCTTACAAAGCAGCACACTTGAGAAGTGATTAGTCCATCACAAAATATGAATCAATTTTGAATAAATATGTAGCTTTATATTTATTTATTATTGAAGTATAGTTGATATACAATGTCACATTAGTTTCAGGTGTATCACATAATGATTCAGCAGGTCCATACCTTATGCTGTGCTTGCCACAAGTGTAGCTCCCATCTGTCACCATAAAATGCTATTACAATATCATTGATTATATTCTCTGTGCTGTACCTTTTAATCCTGTGACTTAGTCATTCCATAACTGGAAGCCTGTATCTTCCACTCCCTTTCATCTATTTTGCACATCCCCCACCTCCCCCTCTGGTGATCATTAGTTTGTTCTCTGTATGTATGGGTCTGTTTCTGTGTAGCTTTGTATTTAAAACAATGATTTAAAAAACTAATACTTTCTTTCAGAATTTGTGTCATTACTGCTTCTAATATTATTATTATTATTTTTATCAAACTTAGATATATCATTTCTAAGACTGAAGTAGAAGGTACGTTTAAAGATGAAATTGCAGGATGCCTGGGTGGCTCAGCGGTTAAAGCATCTGCCTTCGACTTGGCGTGATCCCAGGGCCCCGGGATTGAGTCCCACATTGGGCTTCCTGTGGGGAGCCTGTTTCTCCCTCTGCCTATCTCATGAATGAAAAAAGATGGAATTGCAATTATTGGCTTTCTTATTTGAGTTGGGATGACAGTTGACCCTTGAACAATGTGGAGGTTATACACAGCAAGGGCTGATCCTTGTGCAGTGGAAAATCGGTGTATAACTTTTCTATCCCCCCAAACTTATTATTAATAGCCTACTGTTGACTGGAAGCCTTATTGATAACACAAGCAGTTTATTAATACATATTTTGTATAGGTACTACATTTTGTATTATCATAATAAATCTAGAGAAAGATAAAATGTTAAGACAATCATTAAGAGGAGATACATTTATAGTATTGTATTTATTGAAAAATATCCGTGTGTAACTGGACCTGCACAGTTTAAACCTGTGTTGTTCAAGAGTCTACTGTAAATATTTTTCTAAAAGGCAGAATGGAATAGGAACAATGCAGAGGTTTGAGCCTTGGTGAAGTGAAGGAAGTCTTCAAGGTTGCTCCAAATGATCTTACAAATGTATCCTGGCTATAGGAAGAGGGCTGGCTTTGCTGCAAAAAGGATTTCAAGCACAACTGCTTAGGGTGTGAAATATTTCTGACAACTTGGACTACACGTAGAGAATATGTATTTTAGAAACCTATCCATCTTGTTCTTTCCATCTGGGTCCAGAGGGCCTAATCATGGAATGAAGCAGAAAATAACAAAGCACTTGTGATCATTATGGAGATGAGGACTTGCAGAAAACCCTAAACATCCAAGATCTTGACATTCACAGGATCCAAAATTCATGCTCTAAAGGCAGAACATTTTGGGAAACAACTTATCACTCACAGATTTCTGTCATTAAGGCATTATATTATTCTAATGAATATATCTTCTAATAATGGGCTGGGTGATATTCTAATATATTTTAAGAGGAAAGAAGGAGGGTTTTGCAGAAGTCATTATTTTAGACCTTATTATTTTAGAGAGATGCCTAGTTATCTCATGTTTATAGATTTCCATGTTTATTGAGTTTGGTAATCTTGAATTTTTTTTTCCAAAGATTTACTTATTTGAGTGATAGAGAGAATACAAATGGGGGTGGGGAGCAGAGGGAGAAGGAGAAGCAAACTTCCCACTGAGCAGGGAGCCCACACTGAGCTCGATACCAGGACCCTGAGATCATCACCTGAGCTAAAGGCGGACACTCAAGTGACTGAGCCACCCAGGTGCCCAGTAATCTTGAATTTTAAATTTCTCTTCCTATGGTCTTTAAACAATAATAAGAGTCACATATGAATTTATTAAAGTCACATTTTTCCCAGGACATAATTCATTTGCCCAGAATCTATTTAATGAACCACTGTATTTACGTGTGTGTGTTTATCTCCAGAGCTTAAGATTAGCATAGAAGAGGTTTACTGCCTGCCTCGATATAATTATATTCTAAAACAGGAAAGTTTGATGTTTTTTAGGTGTCAGGTTTTTGATGTGTCAGGTAAATATATTATTTCTTTAAGAGTTTATGAAATTTGGGGAGCCTGGGTGGCTCAGTCAGTTAAGCATTTGTCTTCCACTCAGGTCATGGTCTCAGAGTCCTGGGATCAAGTCCCGCATCAGGCTCCCTTCTCAGCAGGGAGTCTACTTCTCCCTTTCTATCTGTGCTCTCTGGTGCTCGCTCTCTCAAATAAATAAAATCTTTAAAATAAAGACTTTATGAAATTTGGAAAGAGTTTATGGATCTTTAATTCTTTCTATGTACTCTTAGATGTCTCAGGATCTCAGGCTGGAACCCATTGGCTTACAGGATGGAAACAACTGAGTCACTACTTGTCCATTCTGGTCATTTCAGGCACTTGTGATAATTGAATCTCTGCAAAGCTGACCCGAATAATTAACATATATTTGAGTTTGAAGATGGCTCAAAATCTAGTAATAAATTTGCCACAGTCAGTTAAATCTCAAATAATGAGCTGTATTTTTTTTAAGATTGTATTTATTCATGAGAGAGAGAGAGAGAGAGAGGCAGAAACACAGGCAGTGAGAGAAGCAGGCTCCATGCAGGGACATGGGACTCGATCCCAGGTCTCCAGGATCACAACCTGGGCCGAAGGCAGGCACTAAAACCGCTGAGCCACCCAGGGATCCCATGAACTGTATTTTTAAGAAACCATACTTTCAGTATGAATTAAAGGGAGTCACCCAAACCCCAGTTGCCTCAAAATTTCTCCTTTCACTCAATCTACCTTGAAGACCATCCACTTCTTTTTCCTCAGCATGGACTCCAGTAAGCTCCTCTTTAATAGCACTTTTTCATTAGGAGTGAAGTGAAGGATCTTGCAATGGGTCATTAGGAGTGAAGTGAAGGATCTTGCAATGGGTACCTATTAAGTTTGACAGCTAGCCTCCCTTCTCTACAAACTTCTCTCTTTCTCCCTTTTCTACATGGTCACAGGATAGACTCTGAGCAGCCATGGTTATAAATTATGTCCCCTAACTTTCATGTTAAATACAGTTTGGCCTGGGTAGAGACTCAGCCTTGAGAAATTTGGAATTGGGAATAAGAGATGTGGTTTAAGTTGAAATCTTTAATGCAGGAGATATAAAATGGTTTGTGCAGCCATATTTTCTACCATGAAGACTGGGTAGTTAAAGAGATATATAAAGTGGAGCAAAGAAAGTGTCTCACGCATATAGTTCCATCCTGAGACATGGCCTTGGTTTCATCCTTATATTTTCCACTTTTTGCTTAAGTTCATTTGGTTTCTGTTTCTTGAAACCAAAGTAATCCAAGAGATAGACTGTCTTGATAGAAGCCTACTGCTTAGTCCTACAGTCACATTGCCTCTATCACATCAGCCAGTACTTATTTTTGAATGCACAAAGAATCCAGTCCCTAAAGATCTAGGAATACAATCAAGGTACCCCAGAAAAGTCAAAATGAGTTCAGAGAAGTCCAAGATTTACATGCACATATAAATGTATGTGTATGTAAATATATTCACATATATATTTCTTTTCTATAAAATCAAGTAATTATTTTTTTAACTCATTTTATCATCACACAATCTTTTTTTTTTTTTTTTTTTACACCCACATGGGGCTTGAATTCACAACTGTAAGATTAAGAGTTGCATGCTCTACCAACTGAGCCAGCCAGGCATCCCTTAAGTAATTAGTTCAAATAGCTATCACAGTCTTTAAAACGTCTAAGACACTAATAAAAGAGAATAGATAGGCAATTATCTCCTCTGTGATACCTAGAGCAGCATAAGTCTCTTTTTGTGGGTAATTTCTTTTTCTAACTTGGGGAAGAAAAAAGTGACCCTGTTCATAGTTTCATTATAGAAAGCATAGCTCTCTATTCATAAAAAGCTGGGGTGGACACAGCTGGTAAAAACTGGATAATTAAAATATTAATCAGAACAGGAGAGATAAAATGACTTTACTTGAATGAAGCAGTTGGACCAAATTAAAATTGGAAGAAAAATAAAATAGGTTACAAAAGAAACAAAGCAAACAATCTGACATTGTCCAGGTCTTCAAGAAGCACAGTAGAAGGATGGTAACAAGTAGTACTCGCTCTAAATGTTGCTGTAAGTGTACTGGAGAACAGGCGCTTCCTGAGACATGGACATTCATACCCTTTACCTTCTTTGTAACATTTTCTTCCTTCTGCTTTTGTTGTCATGTACACAATGATTGTGATTTACTTACAAAGAATACTTAAAATTTGACATTAAAAAAGGCACATCGGGGTGCTGGGTTGGCTTAGTCAGTTAACCGGCTGCCTTGGCTCAGGTCATGATCTCAGGGTCCTGGGATCCAGCCCAAGTCCAGCTCCCTGCTCAGTGGAGAGCCTGCTTCTCAATCTCCCTGTGCCCCCTCCCCCTCTCTTGCTTGCTCTCTCTCAAATAAACTCCTTTTTTTAAAAAGGCGTACTATTTCTATAGCATCTTGTTCATTTTTTAAAAATTTTTATTTGAATTCAATTAATTAACATATATATTATTGGTTTCAGAGGTAGAGGGCAGTGATTTGTAAGTCTTTTTTTTTTTTTTTAAGATTTTATTTATTCATGAGAGACAGACAGAGAGAGAGAGAGAGAGAGAGAGAGAGACAGGCCGAGACACAGGCAGAGGGAGAAGCAGGCTCGATCCCGGGTCTCCAGGATCTCCAGGATCACACCCTGGGCTGAAGGTGGTGCTAAACCGCTGAGCCACCCAGGGATCCCCTGATTTGTTAAGTCTTTTTTTTTTTTAAATAATAAATTTATTTTTTATTGGTGTTCAATTTGTCAACATACAGAATAACACCCAGTGCTCATCCTGTCAAGTGCCCACCTCAGTGCCCGTCACCCATTCACCCCACCCTCCGCCCTCTTCCCCTTCCACCACCCCTAGTTCGTTTCCCAGAGTTAGGAGTCTTCGTGTTCTGTCTCCCTTTCTGATATTTCCCACACATTTCTTCTCCCTTCCCTTATATTCCCTTTCACTATTATTTATATTCCCCAAATGAATGAGACCATATAATGTTTGTCCTTCTCCGATTGACATACTGCACTCAGCATAATACCCTCCAGGTCCATCCACATTGAAGCAAATGGTGGGTATTTGTCATTTCTAATGGCTGAGGAATATTCCATTGTATACATAGACCACATCTTCTTTATCCATTCATCTCTTGATGGACACCGAGGCTCCTTCCACAGTTTGGCTATTGTGGACATTGCTGCTAGAAACATCAGGGTGCAGGTGTCCCGGCGTTTCACTGCATCTGTATCTTTGGGGTAAATCCCCAGCAGTGCAATTGCTGGGTCATAGGGCAGGTCTATTTTTAACACTTTGAGGAACCTCCACACAGTTTTCCAGAGTGGCTGCACCAGTTCACATTCCCACCAACAGTGTAAGAGGGTTCCCTTTTCTCTGCATCCTCTCCAACATTTGTGGTTTCCTGCCTTGTTAATTTTCCCCATTCTCACTGGTGTGAGGTGGTATCTCATTGTGGTTTTGATTTGTATTTCCCTGATGGCAAGTGATACGGAGCATTTTCTCATGTGCATGTTGGCCATGTCCTTGTCTTCCTCTGTGAAATTTCTCTTCATGTCTTTTGCCCATTTCATGATTGGATTGTTTGTTTCTTTGGTGTTTAGTTTAATAAGTTCTTTATAGATCTTGGATACTAGCCCTTTATCTGATACGTCATTTGCAAATCTCTTCTCCCATTCTGTAGGTTGTCTTTTAGTTTTGTTGACTGTATCCTTTGCTGTGCAAAAGCTTCTTATCTTGATGAAGTCCCAATAATTCATTTTTGCTTTTGTTTCTTTTGCCTTCGTGGATGTATCTTGCAAGAAGTTATTGTGGCTGAGTTCAAAAAGGGTGTTGCCTGTGTTCTCTAGGATTTTGATGGAATCTTGTCTCACATTTAGATCTTTCATCCATTTTGAGTTTATCTTTGTGTATGGTGAAAGAGAGTGGTCTAGTTTCATTCTTCTGCTTGTGGATGTCCAATTTACACACCCTCTTTAATGTTCATCACCCAGTTACCCCATCCCCAACTCCTTCCCCTCCAGCAACCCTCAGTTTATTTCCTGTGATTAAGAGTCTCTTATGGTTTGTCCCCCTCTCTGATTTCATCTTGTTTTTTCTCTCTTCCCCTATGATCCTCTATTTTGTTTCTTAAATTTCACACATGAAATCATATGCTAGTCGTCTTTCACTGATCGACTTATTTTGCTTAGCATAATACTTTCTAGTTCCATCCATGTTGTTGCAAATAGCAAGATTTCAATTTTTTTGATGGCTAAGTAATAGTCCATTGTATGTGTGTATATGGTATATTTATATATATATTACATATAAATATACCATATCATGTATGTGATATATATATAATATATAAATATACCATATCATGTATGTGATATATATATAATATATATATAATATATAAATATACCATATCATCTTTATCTACTCATCTGGGCTCTTTCCACAGTTTGGCTATCGTGGACTTTGCTGCTATAAACATTGGGATGCAGGTGCCCATTTAGGGTCACTACATTTGTATCTTTGAGGTAAATACCCAGTAGTGCAACTGGTGGGTTGTAGGGTAGCTCTATTTTCATTTTTTGAGGAACCTCCATACTGTTTTCCAGAGTGGCTGCATCAGTTTGCATTCCTACCAACATTGCAAGAGGTTTCCCCTTTCTCTGCATCCTCGCCAATATCTGCCATTTCCTGTCTTGTAAATTTTAGCCATTTTGACTGGTGTGAAGTACTATCTCATTGTGGTTTTGACTTGTATTTCCCTGATGCCAAGTGATGTCGATCATTTTTTCATGTGTCTTTGGTCATTTGTATGTCTTCTTTGGAGAAATGTCTGTTCATGTCCTGTGCCTCTTTCTTGATTGGGTTATTTGTTCTTTGGGTGTTAAGTCTGATAAGTTTTTTTTTTAAGATTTTATTTATTTATTCATGAGAGACACAGAAAGAGAGAGGCAGAGACACAGGCATAGGGAAAAGCAGGCTCCATGCAGGAAGCCCAATGTGGGACTTGATCCCGGAACTCCGGGATCAACTGCTGAGCTACCCAAGCGTCCCATAGTCTGATAAGTTCTATATAGATTTTGGATACTAGCCCTTTATGTGATATGTCATTTGCAAATATTTTCTCTCATTCTGTAGGTTACCTTTTGGTTTTGTTAACTGTTTCCTTTGCTGTGCAAAAGTTTATCTTTATGAAGTCCCAATAGCCCATTTTAGCTTTTGTTTCCCATCTTGTTCATTTCTTTAATAATCTATATATCCCAACAAATTAAATGGATAACAAACAACAAAAAACAAAACACATTTTAAACTAATAAGAGATACACAAAATTCATATATGGTTATTAATAAGCATTGAATAACAGGATAGTTTTAAAAAGTACAATAACTTTTCTATTTATAATTATGTATGTGTGTTAGGGTTCTCAAGAGAACAGAACCAATATATATATGCAGAGAGACAGAGAAAACTAGTTAGCTAGCTGGCTAGAGAGAGAGGGAAAGACTGAATGATTATAAGGAATTGCCTAACATGATTTTAGAGGCTGAGAAGACCTAAGATCTGCAGTTAGCAAGCTGGAGACCTATGAGAGCTGATGTGTAGTTATATTCTGATTCTGATGGCCTGAGAAACAGGAGAGCCAAGAGTTTAAGTTCTAGTCCAAAGCTGGCCAACTCAATACCCAAGAAGAGCTGATGTTTCAATTCAAGTCTGAAGGTAGGAGAAAAAAGTCAATGTCCTAGCTCAAAGCAGTCAGGCAGGAGGCATTCCCTCTTACTCAGTCTTTTTGTTCCATTTAGGTCTTCAACTGATTGAATGAGGCTTACCCACGTTAGGAAGGGTAACCTGCTTTATTCAGTGTACACATACAAATGTTAGCTTATCCAGAAACACCCTTACAGACAAACTCAGCATACTGTTGACCAAATGTTGGGCACTCGTAACCTAGTCAGGTTGATATATAAAATTGACCATCAGAATTCCAGCCACGGCAATTTGAAATCCATATATGCAACTCCTTTTTTAAAAAAATATTTTATTTATTTATTCATGAGAGACACACAGAGAGAGAGGCAGAAACACAGGCAGAGGGAGAAGCAGGCCCCATGCAGGGAGCCCGACATGGGACTCGATCCTGGGACTCCAAGATCATGCCCCAGGCCGACTGGCAGACGCCAAACCGCTGAGCCACCCAGGTATCCCCATATATGCAACTCCTTAAACCAAATTTAATCTCTAAATAATGACAATAGCAAGGTCATAATTCTACCTAACATGATACAACTATCCTACATATAACCAAAAATATACTAACTCTTTCCCCAGAAGAGGAGGTCATATTGTTGAGTGATGTTTACTTTTCTTGATATCCCATAATCCAAATTCTATAATGTAAAATTAACAATACTTAAATATTATGATGTAAACTCAATATATCTTACATTATATGATGAGGAAATAAGAATGAAGAAAACAAAGATATTTGTGATATACACACACATGCATGCTTAACAAAATAAGGAGAAATGCTCATGACAATTACAATCTTCATTTCTATAACTAGTCACATGGTTATCTCTGGTATTTATAACTTCTTCCACTACCCATTCTGAATTCCCTTGGTCTTCAGCAAGCACCTCAGCTGGTCATGATTCTTTACCTGGTGGGATGACCCAAATCTTCATTCCTGAAGTGTATGAACCATTAGTAGTTCTGTCTGGATTGTGTTGTTGTTTTCCATTGGTCTTTCTCACAGGGCACAGTAATACTAAGGGATCCCCTGTATTTCAGACATACTCTTCTTTCCTTCTATGGTGGATGAGTAGTCCAATTTCCCCTTGGTAATCAGAGTCAATCACCCTAGCCAGCATAGTAACTCCTTTCTTTGCCTGTTGATTCAGACACATGAGGAACCCAAAATGGCCAAGCAGCAGTCTTAACTTCCAGTTCAGTGGAATCATCGTTGTATGGTCCGGTAGAAGCAATCCTCCCTTTGGAACAAAGACCTCTAGGCCAGCGGAACATAAGGCTATGGGAACAGGAACCAAAAACTTTGCTACTGGATTACTAGGGGGTAATAGTGAGTGCTACCACTCCTATTTCTACCCCTGGATTCCTGGACCTATGAATTCTGACTATGGAAGAAACAGCACCATATATAAGGTATTTGAAGTTCTAATAAAATTCATCTAAGAGAAGTATACATTTGTAACCAGATAATCTGTCAGGTAAATGTGATTAAACTTCATGTTTTAAAAATATTCTCTAATGCAGATGTCATAAAATACTCTGTGGTGCAAGATTTGGAAATGAGACTGGCCACCAGAGTGAGTACGTGAGACTCTTTGCAAAGTGTAATGAACGAACAATATGATTTACACGTTCCATGTGCTCAGGTCATTTTAGTCAGGCATGCAAAGTTTATACGCATTAAGAATTAACTTATTATTGTATTTTTCTGCATATTAGAGAACTTGGAAAATAAAAATATAAATTTCTCCTGATGTATCAATGGAAAAAGTATTTAAAGCAGATGTATATTTGCATTACATAAACTCAGTGTAACAAATGTATTGAGTACCTACTAAGGCCAGGTACTTGAGTATACACATATAAACAGGATAGAGTTCACATTCCCCATGAGGTTATCATCTAATGGGTGGGGGTGGGGGGCATAAGAGATACATTCTAATTAATAAAGAGTGAGGTAAAACAGAGGAAACTGCTACCTAAGGTAGCAAGTTGAATGCGTGATTAGATCTGTTCTTTCCTGAAATCCCACCAAAATGACAGTAAAAGGATTTTCTTAAAGGACACACAAAGACACAGAGAACAGAAGGGGAGAAAACTGGAAGAATACTGGAAGCTGGAAAGCAAATGGACTAGTCACAACTGACTTAGCAGAACCAGAAAAGTTGAATCCTAAGCCTACAGTAGAAAAAAAGCAAGTGAAATATGTTATAGAACTCTCAAATAACCTGGGAAATACAGGACCTGAACTACCTTTGAAAATGTAGGTAAGGAGGAGCTAAAAGTCTGAAAGACTGTTTACAAATAAGCTTCCTACAACTCTGTCTCACCCAGAAGAATACTCCCAAAGTTTTCTAGACTCTGGAAAGTGAAACAGAAGGAGTCTGGACCAAGAGGCATGCATATATGAGGGCAGGGGTGTTTTACTGAGAATAGAGGGATTAAATAAACTTTTACTAATCAAATGCAGTCTTTTTCTACTGCCAGGATCTCAGAATGCTGGCTGCCAGATAGCATATTGGCAAAGTCTTCTCTGGAGGGTATGACCCGCCCAAGTGAAAAGATCTAAAATACTATGTTTTCAATTCTTTGTTTTAGGTGACCATTCTGTGCATTGTAAGATTTTTAGCAGCATTCCTAGTCTTTGCCCAGTAGATACCAGTTGCACCGCTCCCCCAGTTGTGACAACCAAAAATGTCCCCAGATATTGTCAGTGTCCTTAGGGAAGGGAAATAGATTGCCCTCAATTAAGAACCACTGGCCTACAGTGATGCCTACAGTCAAATACCTCTATCCATGAGCGTCCATTTAGCTTTGTAGTGCCTTTCTGTTGACTATGAGCAGGGAGCCAATGTTCACCAGGTAGTCAAGGAAAAATGAGAAAAAAAAAAAACTTGGAGGAAATAGGTTATGAGGAAGAAGAAAACTTTATAAAAAAGATATAGCATCAAAAAAAAAAAGATATAGCATCTATAAAAGTTAGAAATTAAAAGTATGATAGAAATGAAATTAAAAGTATGGTAGAAATGAAAAACTTAATAGAAGCAGTGGAGAACAAAGTTAATGAAATCTCCAGAAAGTAAAGTAAAAAGACAAAGAGATGGAAAAATCAGACACAGAAGATGAGAAAACTAAAGTAACAGTCTAGGGGGACCGTATTAGGAAAAAGGTTATGTTGGTATAACAAAGAGATTCCAAAATACAGTGGTTTAAATGCACAGAAGTTTTTTTTTTCTTTTTTTTTTTCCTCTGTGGCCTAAGATAGGTAGATGGCTCTACATTATGACCAATTGGCTCTGTTGTGCTAAATATGTTACATCCATATTCATCCCTGTATCCAGGGCTGCTGTTTCAGTTAACACTTTCTAACTAGCAGGAGGGAGGTTAAGAAGAGCCACAAACTTACATATATGACTCATAAGGTACATGTAATACTTCTGTTCACATCTAGCTGCAAGGAACGCTGGGGAATGTAGTCTTGCCTATATGGTCATATGCTTTGCTAAAACTCAAAGAGTTCTGTTATTAAAAGGAAGCAGAGGGGGGAAAAAGGAAGGAGAGAAAGGATATTGAAGAGAGTTCAGCACTATCTTCAAAATAAGGACTAACATAAAAGGAGATCCAAAGAAAGAATCAGAGAAAATAGTGGGGAGAAAATCAGCAAACAAACATGTGACTAGGTTTTGCTGTGGTAACAACCCCTAAATCTTAATAGCTTATAAAAACAAAGATTTGGGGTGCCTGGGTAGCTCAGTCAGTTAAGCCTTTGATTCTTGATTTTGGCTCAGGTCATGATTTCAGGGTTGTGGGATCCAGATCGAGTCTTATTACCCTTACTTAATATGCCCACTTTTTAACTATCTAAAACACTTATTTAAAAAATTTTTAAAAATAAAAAAACCACTTATTTCACTTTCTTTTAAAGACTCCAACTTTTTATATTCCACACCCCTCTAAATGAAACCATCTTTCAATAAATACTTATGGAGCACGTATTAAGTGCCAAGCATTGTTCTAAGTACTAGAGATAGAGCAGTAGACAAAACTGTCAGTTTTTTCTCAAGGAGCTTAAATTCCAGTGGCAGGAGTCAGGAAAAGAAACAACTGTATAGGATTAAATATGGTAGTAAGAGCTAGGGAGAAAAATATAGCAGGTTAGGGAGGAAGGGCAGGCTGGTAGGAGTGGTAGATGATAGACCATGTAGATCCTTCTAGGACATAGGACATAGGACATAGGACATAGGACTTTGCCTTTAACTTTGAGTAAGATGTGTAGCTACTAGTAAAGTTGGAGCCTAAAGAGTGACATGACCCAATCTAGGTTTTGAAAGGATCACTTTGCTTGTAATGATGAGAATAGATCATAGCAGAGAAAAGGTGTTAGCAGGGAGACTTGGTCTCTGGGCCTTGTCTGATCATCTTTGATTATCTTCTTGGCTTACAGCCTTACTTTCTCCCAGTCCGCACGTTCTCAAGGAAATAACTATTAAAGTGTAATTTCCAAATAGTCAAAAATATGACTCATACAAATATAAAATAAAATGCATCAAATACTTATTAATTAATGTCTCTCAAACTGGATATAGACACTGAAAAAAAGAAAATAATATTAGGATTAGATTGCTAGGTTAGATACAAAACTTAATGATCTTCAGGGTAATCAAACTATAACTTGCAGGGTTATCTTTTCTAGGGGAGAGAAATCTATACATTAACATGTAACTTCATAGTGTCTGAGCTCTAAATAGTAAAGAGCCAAACATACGTTTATTCTCCTAGACTTGAAAATTAAATAATCCTTGTTTGGACCTGCTGAACAATGTTTCAGCATACTGACTTTCTTTTGCTTTACTTCCAAATTTGGGGTAAATTAAAAAAAATTGTTTAATTGGCATATAATATTGCCTTTTCTTTTTTCTTTTTTTGAAGTATAATTGGGATACAATGTTATATTAGTTTCAGGTATACAAAACACAGTAATTTGACATGGGTAAATTTTCTTGACAATTTTCCGTGAAAATTGATTCATGTTTTTAGTTTACTGGAGGAATTTGGAGTAGCACTACAGGTCAAATTCTCTTCCTCTTCTCTGGATTTCTTATATACTTTTCCTTTGATCTCTGTCCTTTGCCGTTGCCATAATGTAAGATGCAAAGGACCTGAATTTAGGCAGTGGCATTACTTTGGTTATTAGGTTTATAGTCAAGATAAGACCTTTCCTTGATCTTATTCTTAAATTTTGTAGCTACTGTGTATATCATTCATGAATATAATCTTTAACAAGCATTAATTAATCCTACTGTCTCAGTCTTGGGTGACTCCTTTACCTTCACGGACTCAACTATCAACTATCACATAAACCTCAGGAATTTCCAACTCTGAGTCTCTAGCCCAGGCCACTTACCATATACCAGATATGTAATTTAAAATGCTCCCTGGGTGTCTCTATCAAAAGCACCTAAACTAAAAATTCCAGTTGAACTCACTGTTTCTATCACAGTCCAAATGTACCCTACACTTCCTTTATTCTCTATTTCTGTCCATGGTACTACCATTCACCCAGATACCCAAATTTGTGACCATGGAGTCATATCTGGTTCACATTCCAGAACTATATAATCATCAATTCTTGTTCCTTCTGTATCATAAATAGCTCTTCAATCTAATTCCTCTTCTCTCTCACTCCCACCTTAGCCTCCTTTAGGCCTTTACCATCTTTTCCTTTAATTATGCGTTAGTCTCAGTACTGCAAAAAATTTCTCTACACTGCTGTGAGAGTTCCATTCTTAAATGCCCATCTGATTCTATTATTGTCCTGCTTAAGTCTTCAAGTGATTTCCCATTTCTTATGGGATAAAACTTAAGTTTTTTAGCATGAAAAGTAGGTAGACAAATTGGCTTCATCACCATCCTCATAATTTCCACCATTAACCCTAGGAAAACAAAATAGTGTGGGGCTCCTGGGTGGCCCAGCTGATTGAGTGTCTGACTCTAGGTTTTGGCTCAGGTCATGTTCTCAGGGTTGTGAGATGGAGCCAGGGCTCTGGGCTCAGCAGGAATCTGCTTGAGATTCTCTTCCTCTCCTTCTGACTCTCCCCATGCTCCCTCACTCTCTCTCTCAAATACATGAAAAACCCCCCACAAAATAGTGTTTGCCATACTGATGCAGCTTTAAGACAAGTCTTGCCGCTGCCTCTGGGTAAATTCCTACTCATTCTATAAGACACCACTCAAAAATCACGTCCTCTTTGGAGACATGTCTGATTCTTTTCCACACCCCTAAATTGGTTCTATATTTAATGCTTCTAAAACACTTCCACATTATCTCCTTTAATATTCAATTTTATTGTACACATTTGATTTTTATATCCTATTCTCTGAGAGCACAATAGGGTTCTAGTCATCTTTGTTTATTGTAGTACCTACCACAATGAAGTACGGCTTTTTGTTTTGCTTTAGTTGTTTGTGCCACATATTCTAAGACAGCTGAGATAAAAAGCAAATTTAATGTAACTCAAACTTGAAGGAAGAAATTTTACTGAGGTTTATTTTATTATTCTTTTATTTTTTAAAAGATTTTATTTATTTATGAGAGACACACACACAGAGGCAGAGACACAGGCAGAGGAAGAAGCAGGCCCCAATGCAGAAAGCCCAATGCGAGACTTGATCCTGGGACTCTGGGATCACGCCCCAAGCCAAAGGGAGATGCTCAACCACTGAGCCACCCAGGCATCCCTGAGGTTTATTTTAAATCAATGGTTGTTAATCTTTTGGATTATAGACCCCTATAAAAATATGCTTAAAGTTATGACTTTCTTCTCAGAAAAATATACATACATACATACAAAATTCTGCAAAGTTTTGTGGGATTCATAAATGCCCCGAGCCCACTGATGGCTGACAAGTTGAATTCTTGTAGTTTTTATTAATTTATTTCAGTAAGAAGTATACTCCCATGGAACATTTTGTAAGTATGAAAGTTTACAATGAATAGTCTCTCTCCTAGCTTTGTTCCCGCATTCCTCAAGTCCTCTTCTACCGAAATGACCAGCTTTTGTGTAACCTTCTGGAAACTGTGCATATCCATGCATGAGCATTAAAAATTCTTTTCTTTCTTGACACCTTTTTTTCATTTATTTTGGCAATTGTTCCACATCAGTACATAATATTTCAAGTGCATAGAATTCTACTGTATTGCTGTACCCTAATTGCCTTTACAATATACTTTTTAGAGTTTGAAATGATTTAAAGCTTATAAAAAAGTTGTAAGCATAGTACAAATCATTTTTTCGAGAACCATGTGAAAGTAAGTTGCTGACTTGATATGCTATCACCCTGAGTGCTTTTCTATATATTTCCTACAAATAAAAGTATTCGCTTACATGACCATAATATAATTATAAAAATCAGGAAATTAACCTTATATATTACTACCATCTAATTCTCAGACCCTATTCAAATTTCACTAGTCATCCCCATAATGTCCTTTCTGTCAGGTTCAGTTCCTCAGTTTTTCCCTGACTCTTATAGCCATACATTTTTGAAGATTACAGGCTAGCTATTTTTTTAGAATGAATTTAATTTTACTTGTCTGATGCTTTCTCATATTAGCATATTATATGCCTTTGGCAGGAATATAACAGAAGTGATGCTGTGATCTTCTAACTGCATTCTATCGGGTGGCTTACAATTTCTCTTTATCTTATTGTGATGATACTCATGTTGACCATTTGATTAATGTGGAGCCTGACAGATTTCTCCACTGTAAATTTGCTCATTTTTTCCATTTGTAATTAATAAGTATTTGGGGAGGGTGACTTTGAAAATGTGTCAATAGCTTATGTCTCATGAAACATATCAACATAGGCTCATGGTTTCCTGTTTTATTCAGTGGATTATGACATGTTAACCATCATTTTTTTGATGCTCAAATTGTCCCAGATTTGGCCATTGGGAGCCTATTCAAACTGGCTTCTGTATGTTGACCTTTAATTCTTTGAGCATTTTCTTGCTTTCTGGCACAAGATGAGCCAAGCTAAACTTGTGCTTTTTCTGCCCTAGTGGTAGAATCAGCTATTTCTTCAAAGATTCTTGGTCCCTTTAGTGGATAATAATATTTAGAAGCCACCATTTGGGTCTTATATGTACTCATTATTATTAGTGGGGTGCCTCTGCTCCCAGGCCTTCTTAGTGGACAAAGCTAGGGAGAAACACCCCCCCACACACAACACACACATACAGAGTGCATGTGTGCACATATATATGTATATATATATAAAATATACACACATTATCTATATTTATTTTTATATCTATACATATTTCTAGTCACTGATATTGCTAATTCTAATCCAATACTACAGAGTTCATTCTACTTTTCTCCATTTTCTTTTTCTTTTTTTAGGGGGAGAGGGGCAAAAGGAGAGGGAGGGAGAGAGAACCAAACAGGCTCCACAGCCAGCGCAGAGCCCAAAATGGCTCAATTTCATAACCCTGAGATCATGACCCGAGCCAAAATGAAGAGTCAGATGCTTAACCGACTGAGCCACCCAGGCATCCCGACTTTTCCGTTTTCATATTTGTAACTCCCTCCTCTGAGAGTGAAAAACTGGATCCCCATTATCCTTAATTTATTTTCTTATTTGATCAATCCTTCTGAATGTAAGCAAACTCCCACTCGGTGCTGTCCCCTGCCCTGAATGGAAAGTCTTCTTACCCTACTCACGATCCAACCCTGCATCAGGCTGATGCTTTCCCTCTACCCTCCAGCGTTCTCCTTTTGTCACCTGTGCTTTGACTCTGTTCCAGGAAGGGAAGGGGAAAAGGGCCATGATTTCTTTAACATTCTCTTCCACCCATTCTATTACTCTTACAAACAACAATGCAATTAATAATCATGTCTAGGGCAGCCTGGGTGGCTGTGGCTCAGTGGTTTAGTGCCTGTCTTCAGCCCGGGGCATGATCTGGGTCCTGGGATCAAGTCCCACCTTGGGCTCCCTGCAGGGAGCCTGCTTCTCCCTCTGCCTGTGTCTCGTCTCTCTGTGTGTCTCTTTCTCCCTGTGTCTCATGAATAAATAAATCTTTAAAAAAAATAATAATCATGTCTATACAAGGTTAGTATATGTTTAAAATAAATTCCTAGAAGTGGACTTATTAGGTCAGAATATGTGCATTTGTTACGTTGCCGACTGTGCTACTTCTCACGGAGTTTAAGCAATGTACCCATTATGATGCCTGAAAGAACTTCTAAGAAGGATAATTCTAATACATAGGAAGACCTAAAAGTTACAGGGTAACATTGGAGAAAATTAAGACAACTTGTTTCTTCTTCCCTGGAAATACATTTACTGCTGTAGAAGCCAGGTTTCCTACTAAGTTAGACTCTTGGTAAGGAAAATGAAACAAAATGTAGCCATCCCAAGCAAATTTAGGAATTGCAAAACCAATAATCAAACACAGGTAGAAAGTAACTTTAAGGGCCCTCGGAAACCTAAATTAGCACCGTGAACTGCATGGGAGTTGGTACAGCAGCCCTGCAGTTTAGAAGGCAAAAATAAAAAGCAGGACGACACAAAACAGCCAGGAATTTTTTTTTTCCCCCGACCAAAGTTGTTCCGCCAGATACTTGCCAGAAAACTTCTCACTTTGCGGGTCATTAGCTCTCATCCTACAGCCCGGGCAATGGGATCAGGCGCCTGCTAGAGAGCGTCCTCGGCCATCGTGTCAGAAATGGGGAGTCTGCAGTTCTGCGGTTTGCCCCGTACCTTGCACCTTGCACCTTGCACCTTGCAGGGGTTTTTGGCCTGGATGCAGGTTTGCGCTGCACCTCGAGAAGCCCTTCAGTCTCAGACCTGCGCTGTCCAGCCCAGCACCACGACCCACGTGGGACTATTTACCTCGAAGCACAATGAAAACTGAAGTCCCTCAGTCGCAGGAGCTACGTTGCAACCGCTCAACGGTCCCAAGTGGCCAGTGGGCTACCGTGTTAGAAAATGCACATATGGGGGGTGGGGGTGGGGCAGCCCGGGTGGCGCAGCTGGTGAGCACCTGCCTGCAGCCCGGGGCGTGACCCCGGGGTCCTGGGAGCGAGTCCCGCGTCGGGCTCCCTGCACGGAGCCTGCTTCTCCCTCTGCCTGTGTCTCCCATGAATAAATAAATAAAAATCCTAAAAAAAAAAAAAAAAGGAAAAGAAAAAGAAAATGCACATATGGAATTTTTCCGTTATCGCTGGCGTTGACAGTTTCAAGTTAAAAAAAAAAAAAAAGCTCGGAAGCCACTAGGCTCTACGGTCCCAAATAATCAACAGATGTTATTATTCTTCCCCAGCAGGATGGAGGAGGGAACTAGGCAAAGGAATCAGCAAGCCGAAGCTGCCACGGCACCTGCAGGCAGGGCTTTCTCTGGGAGCTCACTCGTGATTCCCACGGCGGAGGCCGTCTGCGGTGCAAAGGGCGTCCTCGGGCTTCTAGAACGGAGGGAGCCCCCACGGCGGGGCGGGGCCGGGGCGGCGACCCAGGGCCCAGGTCCCCGAGATTCAGTTGTCGGACGCGGCGGCCGCCCCGCCCCCGCCCGGGGAGCGCGACCCCGCCCCCGCCCCGCCCCGCCCCGCCCCGCCCCGCCCCGCCCCGCCCCCGCCCCGCCCCCGCGTGCGCGCTTCCGCACGCGCGCCGCCCCCTCGGCAGCCAATGGGGAGGGGCGCCGCGCGCAGGGGGCGGGGCCATGACGCGCGCCTCGTGACCCGGCTCGCGGCCTGCGTCCGAGGAAGCCGGAAGCGGCGGCGGCGGGCGGCGGCACCGGCTGGGGGCCGGGGCGGCGGGGGGGCGCGCCCTGGGGGTTGCGAACCCCGCGATGGGTCCCGACGCCACAGTGGCGCGGCGGAGCTCGTTGCTGCTGCTGCTGCTGCTGCTGCTGCGGTCGGGCGCGCTCGCCGTGGCGGGCAGCCCGCACAGGGTCCTCCACGACCTCCTGTCGGAGCAGCGGTTGCTGGAGGTGGAGGACTTGTCCCTGAGCCTGCTGCAGGGCGGAAGGCTGGGGCCGCTGTCACTGCCCCCCGGCCTGCCGGATCTGGATCCCGAGTGTCGGGAGCTGTTACTGGACTTCGCCCGCAGCAGCGCGGAGCTGACCGGGTGCCTGGTGCGCAGCGCGCGGCCGGTGCGCCTGTGTCAGACCTGCTACCCCCTGTTCCAGCAGGTCGCCGGCAAGATGGACAACATCAGCCGAGCCGTGGGGGTGGGTAGAGGAGCTCCCGCGGGACCTCCGGGGCGTGCTGGGTCGGGGGAGGAGGATGCAGTGGTGCTTTTACTGCGGGAGCCTCAGTTTCCCCGTTCGTAAGGAAAAGGGGTTGGCCTGGGCCCGGGCATCGCCAGAGCCGATGGCCTTCCAGGGCTCGGAGTGCGAGGTTCGCCCTCATGGCTGCTGTTGAGCAGCATCTTGAGACACGTTTGCAGGTCGATAGGGCTGTTTTTCTCGGGGGTCCTGCGCCCTTCACCCCACCTTTCCTTTCCCTCCTTTCCCCTCTTCACCCCACCCCGACACAGCTTTGTCCCATCCCTGCCTGAGGTTCCCAGGAAGGACCCTTTCCTGAAACCCCAAAGAGCTGGGGGGGGGGGGGGGGAGGGGAAGGAGGGGGGGAGGGGAGAGTGTAGTAGTGATTAGGAGGCTGGAGCATTGTGGCCAGGTAACATCAGAGGCGCCACTTCACAGCAGCTTGGTCTTGGATTAATTTATCTTGTAATCTTCGTTTCCTCCTCTCTGCAAAATGGAGAAAAACAGCTGCCCGGCCCGGTGTGACTGTTACAAGGATCAAAAGAGATAACATGTGAGAGTTTATCTTGGTGATGGAGACAAGTCTGCAGCCGGTCAACCAGACGTCCAGTGCTTTGTAGCTGGCCTGCTCTTGGCAAGTTACTCTGTAAGAGCTCTTAGAAGACTAGCACAGAGTAGTAGTTCTCAGGAGCTAGAATTTAGGAAGTGGCATGTCTGCCTTCCATTTTTGGTGATTTTAGTGCTTTTCTGGTCATGTGGTGGTAGGTCCTGTGAGGGGGTTAATAAAAGAGGGAGGGAGGGAGGAAGGGAGAGAATTCATGTTCCTGCTAATAAGAAACTTACAGGGTCTAGAGTAGTAAAGGATAAGAGTGTCAGGGCTGGTAGGAGTCATGAGGTGTGGGCCCGATACGCCTTGTAAAGGAAAAAACACGAAGAATGACGTTGGGATCATAGGGAAAGTTCCTCTTGTATGGAGAGGACCAGTAGTCTCACGAAAATGTGATTGGAATTATTTCATACATCATAGTCAATCTGACAAAATACGAACTCAGAGTTGCATCCTGCGTTGTCAGCCTGATATTACTTAAATCCATTTTTTTTTTTTACATAAATAGGAAATTTATTTGCGTGAAATAAATGATGTTGGTTGATCTTTCTGTAAAGAGCTAGTTTTTTTGTTTTGTTTTTTTCTGGTTTTACCAATACTATTACACTTTTTAAAAGATTTTATTTATTCCTGAGGGACACAGAGGGAGAGGGAAGAGACACAGGCAGAGGGAGAAGCAGGCTCCATGCAGGAAGCCTGATGTGGGGACTCGATCCAGGACTCCGGGATCGTGCCCTGAGCCAAAGGCAGATGCTCAGGTGCTGAGCCACCCAGGCGTCCCAAGAGCGAGTTTTCAAGTTTGGAAAGAAACAATTAAAATCGATGAATCACCGAAGTGGCAATTAGCAGAAGTTTATTGTGCACATGAAAAAAGACAGTTTGTAAACTGGGAGCACTAAAAGCAAAACATGGAATGAGGCTCAGAGATGCATTGTTATAAAGCAGTGGATGTAGTATGGGACTGTGACTGTTAATTCTTCACAGAGCTGGTTACAATATAGGAACCTTCTTTTTATTTTTCTTAAGAATTTTCTTAAAGAGAATTGGTTAGTAGTTGCCTCATTTCAATTCTGGGCAATAATAGAAGTCTGGTGTATGATTTTCTTTTTCTTTTTTTTTTTTTAAGTTTTTTTTTTTATAATTTATTTTTATTTTTATTTATTTATGATAGTCACAGAGAGAGAGAGAGAGAGGCAGAGACACAGGCGGAGGGAGAAGCAGGCTCCATGCACCGGGAGCCTGACGTGGGATTCGATCCCGGGTCTCCAGGATCGCGCCCTGGGCCAAAGGCAGGCGCCAAACCGCTGCGCCACCCAGGGATCCCTGGTGTATGATTTTCAAAGGGATAAGGGATAAGCAAGAGGTGACCCAGGTCAAGTTAACCTCACTTGTCTTGCAAAATAAGCTAAATTAAACTTCTGTTTGTATGACCGAACTGGTTTTATCTCATCAGGGAATGTTCAAATCTGGTCTCCATTTGTATTTGATTTTAACATAGGTTAAATAAATGTAGGCTTATCTGCAATATTTTCCAGGCATATTTCCATTAGGTATAGCAAAGTGGATGTATATCCCTCTCTATCTGTCTTCCTATGATCTAAAAATAGAGTACCCAAGACTTGTCACTATTAGCAGGGTATGATATGACATCGTATTGGATTTTGAGCAATTAGGTGAGTTGTTTTGTGGCCAAGATGATTGAGTCATGAGGCAAAGCTTGGATCCTTTGAGGGAGCAAATGCGTTCCTCATTTGTGTAGATACTGTGGAATAGGAAGAGGTTAAAAGATTACCCC
Source organism: Vulpes lagopus (assembly GCF_018345385.1). Taxonomy (NCBI): domain Eukaryota; kingdom Metazoa; phylum Chordata; class Mammalia; order Carnivora; family Canidae; genus Vulpes; species Vulpes lagopus. The sequence continues at coordinate 7,812,030 of NC_054824.1, forward strand.
AAACTCTAGTATTATGGTCATCACCCAATCTGTGTTCGAATTTCCACATGAATTCCTCACTGCCCAAGAGAGTTGGGGGTAGGGGCAGAAACTTCCTTTCATTTGTGCCTATCAGATTCTACCAATGATCTGGGCACCAGGCTCACCTCACCCTTGTGTGAAAGGAAGAAAGTTAAAGAGTTTTTAAAAAGAAACAAAAACACAAACAAACCCAGAAAAACCCTTTGCTCAATCTGGATTTCCACTCCAGTTCATCCTAGACCTTGACCTCGTTCGCTTCCTTTCTTCAGTAGAGGTGAACGTGCTTTGCTAGCTCAAAAGCATGATTTCTACAGTTAGGAGATACTTCATGGATTTAATAGAGTTTTTTTGGATTGGCTTAGGAATTGAATCATCATGTGTAATAATGAACATATGGAAAAAAAGTGTTCTGAGTTTCTTAGAAGTGACCTTGAAGGAATCATTTGTTTGTGTATGTGTTGGGGAGGTTATTTCTAGGGAGTAATGTACTTTCTTTGACTCACGGAGGCTCAGTCTTTCCTTTAAATCAGTTTAATCAGCAAGCACATGCTATTCTTAAATATTGTGCTAGTAAAACGATACAAAAGGAAAAGGAGGATAAGGCCCAAGCTTCAAACTCTCAGTGTAGTTGGGGAAATAAACCTATTTTGAGAAAAAGAAAGAAGGAAAAAAATCATCAATGGGAATGTTATGTTTTGTACAATAGCAGTTTACAGCAAAAGGGGGAAGGAGATGTTGAATTAAAGGAGAACAGAGCAAGGTGGGGCTAAACAGAAAACCTATGAGCTGAATTTTGAATAAGATATCCTTTATCATCTCTTCAGGATAAATCCATGTCCATGGATTGATTGGGAGAGGAAGGGAATATAACAAGGAGAAAAAGAATCAAATGTAGAAATTAGCAAGCTATTTCTCTGGCTATAGCAAGCTAATTCATTTAACAGGTTGCCTGATGAGAATTCTATTTTCTTGTCACTTCCTCTTGGAGTTACTGAGACAAGGACCACATATAGTTTTATTATCAGAAGGCAAAGAATACAGTGATTTGTGAAGCTTGAGTGGTATAACTGACTGATTTCCTTAGAGTCATACTTTCAGTCTTTTAGTATAGACCGATCGTGATTTCACTGAGCTGTTCAGCATCCTCAGAGAAGCTGCTAGGATGCCTTGACCACCCCCCCAAACTCTGAATTGCTTAGCTGTATCTCATTCTCCTTGGTTGGCTTAAAAATTTATATAGATAGGTAGATGTAGATCTACAAAGATATGTATATATATATTTAGAAGGTGTTAGAGATTAGGAGTATATATCTGGAACTGTTCAACATACTTTTTTTTTTAGTATAGACTGATAAATAAAATCTTAGGGATATAGAGAGAGACTCAGAACCTAGAATAACAATAATCTGCCTTTTATTAGCGATCAGAAAGTAATGCTGCTTCTGCATTCATTCAAGAAAATTGAGTACCTATTATGTACAGTTAATAGTAGTTACTAGGGATATAGCTGTAAATGAGCAGAGCTTATAGTCTGTTAGGGAAAACGGACATTAAGCATATTAACAATGCAATTATTTAATTCAGTTAAGTCTTGCAAAGTAAAAAGCCCCAGATACTACTACCAAATCATATGACAAGAGAGCTGATCTTGACTAGGGCTAGTGGTAGGTAGAGCGGTCAGTGGTTAAAGCTGATATCTAAATTCTGAGAGAGTGTGGGGCAGGGACGAGAAGGTATACATGTAAAGAAGGAGCAGGTGTGAAGATTGTGAGTCTGGTGTGTTTGAGTACTCAAAGTACTATGAGCTAGGAGGAGACTAGTGATCCTAGCCTGAAGTTGTAGGCGGGTACCCGATCACATGGGCCTCATGGGGTATGTTAAGGGTTTTAGACTTTTATGTTGAAACAGTGAGATGTTATTGAGAGGTTTAATTCTGTAGAAGGATGTGATCAGATTTATACTTTAGAAAACCATTTAGGTTACATGAGAAAAAGTGGAGGGGATGGGATGGGAAGGATAGAGGAAGAGTAGGTGTAGGGAGATGAATTAAGAGATTCTTGTACTGATAGGAGAACTAGTGGTTAGGCTTCGTAGGGACCATTGTGATGGGGAGAAATGGATAGATTTCAGAGATATGTAGGAGGTAGAATTGACAAGACTCAGTGGTTAACCTGTGGGGGGTTCTTGAAGTCCCAGTGTTTATGGCCTTTCCTTACACTTTCTGTATCCTTAAAACTCCAGGAGTCTTATAGTGCCTGGTAAGTAAGTAGTAGGAGTTAAGTAACTTTGAAACACTGAAGGGTCAGCATGACTTAATTTCTTGCTTGGGGCAGAAGGGAAAAAAGAAATAGGTAAAGATCAAATAACTGAAGAACTTGGATTTATTTTTTTTTTGCATAGTGTGAATTTCATTATTAAAATAATCTGTGGAAAGCATATTCTATGTGGGTACAAACTATTTGGGTACAAATTGGTGTGTCACGCTTTCTTGTGGTTTATAAGATTTTGAACCAAAAATTTCCCGGAAGATGAAACTTAAATATTTTGTAATCATTTACCTACCCACCAGATTAAAGAAATTATGTAAATAGTGTATGTTCATTGTAAGAAAATCTAGACAGTGTAAAAGAGACAAAAAAAAAAATGAAAATCACCATAGTTTTATTATTCAGAGATAACCAGTGCTATATTTTAATGAAAGCTTTCCAGAATTTTTTCCTATGTATAAAAAGTAAGAAATATGACGCACACAATTTGGGCCTAAGTGGTTGAAATTGTGCAATAGAACAAGTATTTAAGAAGCACAAAGATTTTCTTCCCTTTCCAGTGCGCCGGGTATCAATAAATATTAGCTGCTTTTGTTTTATTACAGGTGTAATTAATGACATCATTATTTGATCACATCAAAAAATGTTAAAAAATGCTTCTAATATTTTAGTTATTCTTATAAGGTTTTTTTTCCCTAAAGTTATTTGGGAAGCCTAAAAATACTCAGATTGTATTTTTCTGTTTTTGTTGTTGTTACAGAATACATCAGAGAGTCATAGTTGTGCCAGAAGTCTCTTAATGGCAGATAGAATGCAGATAGTTGTGATTCTGTCTGAGTTTTTTAATTCCACGTGGCAGAAGGCAAATTGTGCAAGTAAGTAACTCTTTCATTTTCATGTTGCAGTTGTGGTTCAATAGTATAGATGTCAGATTTTATTTTAGTGAATTTTGAAATCTTTGAAGCTAGATAATACTTTTTATTACTGTTTATTTTATTTATTTATTCATGAGAGACAAGAGAGAGAGAGAGACAGAGAGAGAGGCAGAGACACAAGCAAAGGGAGAAGCAGGCTCCACACGGGGAGCTCGATGTGGAACTCGATCCCAGGTGTCCAGGATCACGCCCTGGGCTGAAGGCAGCACTAAACCACTGGGCCACTGGAGCTGCTCTATTACTAAGTTTAAATGAACTACAATTAGCATCATGGTTTATTAGTGGGAATTACTTGGGCGAATATTGAAAGGCAGAAAAGTGTAGCAGTTGACAGGATGAACTTTGCAGTCAGACAGATCTGGCCTTGATTCTAAGCTCTGCCACTGCTAACCCTGACTCACTAGCAGTCAGACCTTGCTTGGGCTTGTAACTTCGCCTCTTGGACCTTCGGTTTCCTTATCTGATTTGGGGATAAATTGGGGATAATAATGGAACCTACCTTATATGCTTGTTTTTAGGATTAAATGGCAAAAATTGTATAAAGAACTTAGCTGAGTAGCTGACACATAGTTAATGTTGAAATGTTAACTGTTTAATATAATAATAATTATGATGTTTATAATCTGTCAGATGGTGGTGATGGGAGGTGGTAACATCCATTCTACCAGTTTTGCAGGTTTATATGTATTTGTATACTACAATGAGATCATTTTCAGGCACTCTTTGGAAAAGTTAAAACCATTATTTCAATATGTGTTTTGAACACCAACTGTGTACTAGGCAGTTCTTGTTTTCCTTGCTTTATAATTTAGTGAGGGAGAAAGTTACATCTGGAGGATAACCTGAGACAGACAAATGTTTTAATAAAGTCATAGAATCCTTGGGGGAAGTAGAAAATAAACTGGGGAGAATTAGAAATGATTTCCTGGAGGAGGTACTTTTTGATCCTACACCTTTATGGATGGCCAGGTGTAATTTCAATAAATAGAGATGAGAGGAAGGATACTGCAGAGAAGGAGGCATCATGGACAGAGGCACAGAGGAATAAAAGACTAGTAGGTGTTTCAGGGTCTGGGAGCACAGTGGGAGGTAAAATTGGAAAAGGGAAATAGGACCTTGACTGATAGAGTAGTTTATCAAGGCATTTTATTAAGAATTGGTTGCATACTATAGTATTTTAAATATTTACCATACACATGGAATACTAAAGGCAGTAAGAAGTACTACAGGTTAAAAAATGTTTAACATTTAACCTAGTACTTTCCAAGCTTTTTTGTTTTGTTTTGTTTTCTGTATTTCATTAAAAAATATTATTGAAGTATAGTTGATCTACATGTTCTATTTAGTGATTCAACAATTCTATACATCATGCAGTGCTCACTAGAAGATTTCACTCATTTTAACTACAAAGAGCCTTCATTTTTTCTTTTAATGAAATCCCATTGGAATTTCATCCAGAGAGCAGTGAGGAAGTTATTAGGATAGTTTAGGCAAGAAGCAAAGAAAACATAGAGTATGGACAGGAGAAATCCTCAGGATTAAAAGATCTATGTGCTTGTAAGTCATTAATGAGTTTAACTTTTCTAAGGTCTTGTCTTTTTGTTTAGATCATACGAGAAAAACTAAATGGCAGAAAGACCCTGCTAAGTTTCTTTTCTTTGCAGTACATCATAGTATATTGAATATTGACTCTTTTAATTTTGTCTCTATTAATTCAGATTTTTGGGCAGCCCGGTGGCTCAGTGGTTTAGCGCCACCCTCAGCCCAGGGCATGACCCTGGAGACGCAGGTTCGAGTCCCACAACGGGCTCCCTGCGATGTGGGACTGAATGAATAAATGAATGAATAAATAAATAAAATCTTTTTTTTTTTTTTAAAGAGGAACTTTCCTCTTCTTTTTTTTTAAATTTTTTTATTTATTTATGATAGTCACAGAGAGATAGAGAGAGAGGCAGAGACACAGGCAGAGGGAGAAGCAGGCTCCATGCACTGGGAGCTCGATGTGGGATTCGATCCCGGGTCTCCAGGATCGCGCCCTGGGCCAAAGGCAGGCACCAAACCGCTGCGCCACCCAGGGATCCCAATAAATAAAATCTTTATAAAATAAATAAATAATTCAGATTTTTTGGTAATTTGAACAGAGGTTTGGCTGACAGTTACTTTTTTTTTTTTTTTTTAAACAAAAGCTTTACGTTTTGGTGTAAAAGTTTCCAGTATAAATATGATTGAACAGTTTGCTTAACCTATACAGGAGAGTTATTTATTTATTTATTTATTTATAAAGATTTTATTTATTTATTATGAGAGAGAGAGAGAGAGAGAGAGAGGCAGAGACATAGACAGAGGGAAGAAGCAGGCTCTATGCAGGGAGCCCGATGTGGGACTTGATCCCAGGACTCCAGGATCATGGCCTGGGCCAGGAAGGCAGGCGCTTAACCACTGAGCCACCCAGGCATCCCAGAAGAGGTATTTTTAAATATTCTTAAACCCTTAAATCTATTGATATAGAAAAAATATGTTAATTATAATTTAAAATTAATTAAAATAAATGGGATATATATTGAGGTTCACTTCTTTTGATTAGTGTGAGGTGTGACTTAATTTTTATGCTTGAGAGGTAAAGCATCTTTTCTTTCCTTTTTTTAAAGGTTTTATTTATTTATTTGACTGGAGAGAGAGCATGAACAGGGGCAAGGACAGGCAGAGAGAGAGAGAGAAGTCCCAATGTGGGGGCTCAATCCCAGGACCCTGGGATCATAACCTGAGCCAAAGACAGACGCTTAGCCTCCTGAGCCACCCAGGTGCCCTAAAGCATCTTATCTTTAAAAGATATTTTCTGACAAAGACTTCACTAACTCAAAGTAGCTTTCTTTTCCAGTTAGTTAAAAAAAGAAAGAAAACATTTTGCTGCATATTTACTTAATAAGGTAGTTATAAAACTCTTTAGAATAAATTCTTAGGGTAACTTTGTTTTTCTGTGAGCCATCCTATCTTGAAAATATTCCTTGGGCAGCCCACGTGGCTCAGTGGTTTAGCGCTGCCTTCAGCCCAGGGCATGATCCTGGAGACCCGGGATCAAGTCCCAGTCGGGCTCCCTACATGGAGCCTACTATGCCCTCTGCCTGTGTCTCTGCTTCTGCATCTGTGTGTGTGTGTGTGTGTGTGTGTGTGTGTGTGTGTGTGTCTCATGAATAAATAAAAAAATCTTTTAAAAAATATTCCTTGATTGAACATCTTTTGAAGAATAAATGAAATGCTTACTTCCTAATTAAAATTAATTTGGTCAAGATATGTGGTTAGGTGAAAGAAGCAAGGTGCAGAGAAGTGTGACATCTTTTGAAGAACTAGAAAACTAAGAGGACTTAGTTTTCATTCAACTTACTTTGTACCCTTTAAATATTATGCCATATGCATTTAATACCTATTCAAAAATACATAAAATTTAACAGAATGTCCAAATCTAGAGTATTTATATGTTATAGTCAGAGAGATTGGCTATTTTCTTTTTTAGCATTATGCATTAAAAGAAATTATCTTCCATTTATTTTTCATTCATATTTTAAAATTTCATCATAACTTATATTCTATATTTTAAATGGAAATAAAATAGTTCTATAAATTTGTATTCCTCGGCTGTTTTCTCTTGGACATTCTAAAATAATCATCTTAAATAGAATAATATCTATCAGAAGTACCAGGGAACCCTTCTAATGATGTTCTTTTTAACTGTATTTAATAAAGGTACGAACATTTTCTGAAAATTTTAAGGAGTTATTCAAGTAACTTTAAGTTTTTTATCAAAAATTTTTTAAAAATATTTTAAATTTATTTATTCATGAGAGACACAGAGAGAGGTAGAGACACAGGCAGAGGGACAAGCAGGCTCCCCATGGGAAGCCCAATGCAGAACCTGATCCCAGGGTCCTGGGATCAGGCCCTGAGCTGAAGGCAGTTGCTCAACCTCTGAACCCCTTGGGTATCCCAATTTTTTACCAAAAGTTAATAAGGCATTCTTACTTGAGCAACATAATCTTCTCTTACAAAGTAGTGAGGAAAGAAATTGGAAGGAAGGAAAAAATGAGGAGCTAAAGAAGGTGAGTAATAAGTTAGCAGTGGAAGTAAATAATATTTCTCAATTTTGAACCCTTGTCTCATTTGAGCTTCACAATAAGCCTTATGAGGTAGAATGAGGGTTCAGAGAGTGTAAGTGAACTATAAATCCCAAGTCTAGAACTAAATTCAAAAGGCTTTAAGATTGTTCATTTGAATAGATAGTGTTCATGAGTTAATGCCTAATTTAGTTTTTTTAAAGTACTACTTGACAAATTCATCGCACAGTCTCTATTGTAAGAAATATAAATACATTTTAATTAGCCCACAAAGGTTTAACATTTATGTTATATACATACTTGATATTCTGGAAAGCATAGTCTTTTACTAAAAATATAAATGTAAAATACTCTCTTTTTCTAAAGAACAATTAATACTACATAAAATTAAAACTAGATAAAGTGAAAAAAATTATTTTTAATGGAGTTGCACATTTTCTAGGGAAATGTAAATGTTCAGCAATGGTCTGGCATTAAGTTCTCATGAAATTTCATCTCTAGCAACCAGATATATTAAACACTAAGTTCATAGGATCTTTATTTGTTCCTTTCTTTTTTTTCTTTTAAGTTTTATTTATTCATTTGAAGGGGGGCGGTGCAAAGGGAGAGGGAGAGAGAATCTTAAGCAGACTACTAGCTGAGAATAGAGTTGATCATGGAGCTCGATCTCAGGCCCTGAGATCATGACCTGAGCCGAAACTGAGTCAAATGCTTAACTGACTGCACCACCCAGGCACCCCTACTCTTATTTTCTTAATGAATGATAATAAAGTTTTCCATTTAGTTGTGCACTTAAAATTATTTCCTACCTATTCGTTGTTTTAAAAATCATTGGCCTTTATTTTTATTTTTTTAAGATTTTATTTATTTATTCATGTGAGACATAGAGAGGCAGAGACACAGCAGGCTTGATCCTCGCAGGCTCCTCGCAGGGATCCCAATGCAGGACTTGATCCTGGATCCCAGAATCATGCCCTAAGCCAAAGGCAGACTGTCAACTGCTGAGCCACCCAGGTGTCCCTAAATCATTGGCCTTTAGGAATTTGTAGAAGAATACAAGGGTTGTTTACTCTTAATAAATGGAAGACAATAGTCATAATTTTAAAGGAATTGTGTCTGGTCAGAAATTTGCCTGGTTGTTACAATTTTGGAGAATAGAAAATACTACTCCGAAATATGACTATAGGAGACCAGGATATGCCACCCCAAAATATGCCTCTTTGGTATGAGGATATTGAGCTGATTATTTGATAAACTTCAGACACAGGAGAAACTCTGAAGATGGAGTAGAAGTAACCATTTTATAAGGGAAATTTGTATATATAAAGGAGATCTACATTTGTAAGAGTACTTCTTTCTTTGTACCAAGAAACAGATGACTCTAAATCCCAAAAGAATCTTAAAAATGGACAAGGCAGGGACATACATCTGCATAACAAAACATATTCATTTACCATGCTTTTCCTGGTCACTTCTTCATAACCAGCCTTCCTCATACTCTTCTTTTTTTGTTTTTAGCTGCAGGTGGCATTTATGCCTGAATTCTAAGCCATCTCTTTGAGTACTCATTTTTCCTGTGTGTCTGCCATGTGTATATGAAAGATACAAGTTAACAAACTTCTGTTTGTTTTTCTCCTGTTATCTGTCTTTTGTTAAAGGAGTACCAGCTGAGAATTTAGAAGAATAGAAGGAAAATTATTTTTCCTCCTTTACAGTATATACATGAAAATCACAATACATATTTTCAAAAAAATTTTCTGGATTATTTGCCTTTTGTTTTAAACACAAAGTTTTCTCAGAATTTGTGTGAAACTATTAAACTTGAGCCACTAACCCATTTGTTTACATTATCTTTTTGTGATGATCTAGTTATTAAATTTGCAAATACACCCTGGTGGTTGAGGCCAGCAATAAGGATCTTTAATGGTGAATTATATGGAATCCATTCATTCTAGTACCTAGAAGATAAAATAAGAAGGGAAAAAATGACAAAGAATGAACAAAAACTACTTATATTTGTTTTTGATGAAGAGTTAAACCAAAATGTGATCTATTTTATGAGAATGTATCTTTTGATATAAAATGACAGTTTTTTTCATCTTCTCTACTAGCAAATGCAAAACTCTAATTATATAGGTAAAAATCTTTTTAAGTGAATTTAAGAGGCTACATTTTAAAAAGAATATTATTTAAAATATAAAAATAAAAAAAATTTTTTTTAAAGACTATTAAGGAGGCACCTGGGTGGCTCAGTTGGTTGACTGCCCGACTCAGGTCATGATCTCAGGGTCGTGAGACTGAGCCCCATGTTGGGCTCCACACTCAGCATGAAGTCTACTTGCCTCTCTCTGTCCCCCTCTGCCCCACCTCAAATAAATAAATAAATAAATAAATAAATAAATAAATAAATAAATTCTTTTAAAAAAGATTGTTACAAATATAAAAATATAAAAGCTAAAATATTGTTTAAAAGAATGTTATTAAAATTAATACACTGCAATTTTGGAGAATAGAAAATACTACTCCACCTTTCCTTTCTTGCTCTAGTGGTGGGTTGACATCTAGTCTCTGCAGTTATTAGTTGATGAAAGGAAGGCCAGAAACCCAATAAAAAAGAAAGTGTCATCCACATACCACTCCCATCTCTTTCATCTTTAGAATTCCTATGTCATTAAATGATATTAGTCTTGGTAGGAAAAAAGGTTTTAGAAATTGATGGAGATTTAAAAGAAGTGTTAACAGCTCAGCTCTCCCGATTCATGTTACAAATAATATGGAAACTCGTTCTTGTGGAGACTGACTGCTAAATAGTAAAGGAAATAAATCAATATTTCTTCTGTACAGAATTTTAAAACTGTTATCAAAAGTATATTGTTGACATAGGGACAGCCTTATTATTGACATGCTTCTGAGTTATCCCATGCATCTGACAATTGAATAATTAGGGTCACAAGCTTTGATGAAACCATGGATTGTTTTATGATAAAATATTTTGGTTCTTTGCTTTTTCTTTATTGAACTTTATTGAAATATAATTGGCATAGAACATTATATAAGTTTAAGGTGTATAGTGATTATATTGATTTGATATGTATTACAGAATGATTACCATGGTGTTAGGTAATGTGTTACATAATTAGCATTTCTTTTTTTGTGAGGAGAATGTTTAAGATTTACTCTGTTAGCAACTTTCAAGTATGTAAGTATATAAGACAGTACTGGTAACTCTAATCACCATGCTGTACATTAGATTCCTAGAACTTACTCATCTTGAAACTGGAGGTTTGTATCCTTTGACTAACATCTCCCCATTTCCTCCATCTCCTGGCAATCACCATTCTTCTCTTTCTATGAATTCAGCTCTTAGTTGACTCTATATGCTGAGGTTTATTTCTGGACTTTCAATTCTATTCCATTGGTCTCCTTTCCTGTGTGATAAGAGTCAGTCTTACCTAGTTGATGAAACTCCCAGATAAGGGATTTATAATTGAGTTTCTTTTGGAAGATCTTTCTTTAGGTAGATAAAGGCAATTCACAGAAGGCTCGCTGTGCTTGCTGTTTTTCAGGTAACTCTAGTTCAACATAATTCTTAAGGCAAAGAGGCATATTTTATTTTATTTTTATTATTATTTTTAATATGTATATTTCTTTATTGGAGTTCGATTTGCCAACATACAGTGTAACACCCAGTGCTCATCCCGTCAAGTGTCCCCCTCCCACCCACCTCCCCTTCCACTATCCCTTGTTCATTTCCCAGAGTTAGGAGTCTCATGTTTTGTCACCCTGCAAAGAGGCATATTTTTAGAAAGGCATATTCTATCACCCTTCGCTTACTATGTCTTAATTCCTTAAAAGTCAATAATAAAACTTCGTGGTTAACCAAAAGTTTGGTTAAGCAGAACCTCTCTTTCTCATTTTATCTACATTGTAATTTACTAAGCATTAAACTCACTTATTGGTATGTTATAATTTAAAGTGTCTTTGTTTTCATACTCATTAGTCTTGATTATATTCTTCAGGTACAAAGTTCTCACAGTTTATGCTCTATTTTCTGAAGCTTGTCCTGTTTTTCAGAAATTGGTGATTGTCTCTGTTGTTTTCTATAAAACTGGTTTTGTAAAACAGCAGAAATCTTTATACAAACTCCTAATGGATGCCAAATACTTTATCTAAAGATGCTAATAATTTCCATCATGATAATTTAGGTCTATGTATCTTAACTTGAATCCTCCACACCTTTAAAAATGCCTCTTGAGCTGATGCTTGAGCCCTCACTGAGAAAGAAGCTATGCTAATCTGTCCTTGATGAGACTGCATTGATTATCTGAGATGTGGAAAATTCATAATGACCACTTCACTTAGTGCTTATAGGAAGCTTTATTATTACTAATATTCCTTAACTTCCTAATTTCTAAAATATATAGTTTCTCACTGCTTATAATATTATGCTCCCAATTCCTGCAAAAGTATAAAAGAGGAATTTTACCGGGAGTTCCTTTATTTTAAATCAGAAAGTCAGGGCTCTTTAGTAATGAAGACATTTAAAATCCTATTATATAAATGAACTCCTTTGTGCTTCATAATACCACTGTCTAATGATCATTGAAAAAATTTTGATGGTACTGCATTAATGTGGTACTTAACAAGATGACCAGTCTATATTAGCTTTTAGTTTAATTTTCAAATTATTTTAAATGAAAAGAAATAGCTGTCAGTAAAGTAGAAGAGATTAAGTTCTTTTGTTCAGAGGAAGCTTCCTTTATAAATTATTTTTTCATTTGTTTTTATTTTCCATAATTATCCTATAAACTACTTTTTTATAAAGAAATCATTTTTTAAAGAAATTGTTCCAATGACATACTGTGTATAGAAGAAATTGCCACTGCTCTCTTATGTTCACGTGCTTTATACTGTTTTTATAGGCAGTAGAGGGACACACACACCCATTAATTCCCTATAGTGTGTCAGTTGCAGTGACATGGTTCATTAACATAGATGTGCAATTGCTATGGATGAAATTGTATTCCCATTACTCCCTGCAAAATATCAACTATGAAAACAGAAAACCTGTTTGATCTTTTAGGCTAATATTCTAATATTCTACATATTTGTAGTTGTGTTTGTTTTTATATATTATATACTGCCTCATGCATAAAAGGATTCAAAGCTACTTTGTGGTGACATTAAACCAGCCTTAAGAGGCATTTATTTTTTTTAAAAAAAAAAGAGGCATTTGTTTTATCTTTTTTTAAAAAGAGAATTTAGGGATCCCTGGGTGGCGCAGCGGTTTGGCGCCTGCCTTTGGCCCAGGGCGCGATCCTGGAGACCCGGGATCGAATCCCACATCAGGCTCCCGGTGCATGGAGCCTGCTTCTCCCTCCGCCTGTGTCTCTGCCTCTCTCTCTCTCTCTCTGTGACTATCATAAATAAATAAAAATTAAAAAAAATAAAATAAAATAAAAAGAGAATTTAGTGAATGAACTTTTTGAAAGATGATAGAGCAACATTTTCAAAAAGAAAAAGTGATACAATAAAGAGACTATTTAATTGAAAGTCTGGAAGTGCATTTTGTATTTCAGGGCCTTACTAACCTGATGTATGATCTTCAGTGTATTACTTTATTTCTATGAATGGGACTTACATTCTTGAGAAGATAAAGATGTGGAGAATGCAGAGTATAGGAATTCAGGGAGGGAGACTCTAGGAATAGGTTCATCAGCAGAGCCCCATGCATACCAGGTGCACACCAAGCCCTGCACTAGCGCAGATGGTGATGAATAGAACTGAATTCTGATTCAGCTTCTGGGGGCAGGAGTGCCTTTTTGTAATTAATCTAACCCAGAGAGGATGTCTGTTTTTAATGTGCACAGAGAAGTTTTAATGTGCTGGTTGCTCCCCTCCTGCTCACCAGGTTTAAAGTTCATCTCAGCCACAAATACTAGTCAGTTGGTAGTAACTGCCCGAATCCTTGCATAGTGTAAGAGATCTATAGGTAGTGGAAGGACGAGCGGTGTCATGTATTTGGGTGATTCTCAGAATTGAACTGTAATGGTTTAGAATACAGATGTGAAGAGCACCTGGCTCTTGATCTCGGGGTGGTAAGTTTAAGCCCCACATTGGGTGTGGGGATTACTTAAAAATAAAATCTTAAAAAGGATATAGATGTGAATATTTTATTTTTTTCAGTGTTTGCAAATGGAGGCTCAGGAATCAGACTGAATAGGATCTTCAGGTTTTCAGTACCAGTTTTATGGCCATACCAACTTCCTTAATTGCTGTAAGCCTGTGTTCCTTATTTAGGGAATGGCGATAATGATAGTGCCTGCCTCTTGATATTATGAGTTAGAGCATGTGCATCTCTCACGGTGTTTCATAGCCTAGTGTCTCCTATAGGGGACAGGAAAAAACCTCTTTCCTCTACCCATTTTAGGTTCTCTGGCTGGAACTCTATAACTTAGACTGGCCAGAAACAGAAGCTTATTAACATGTGTGATACACGTGGATACTGTAGAGTACCCAGTGATGGGAGTGACATGGGAGTAATCCAAAGGGATGGTTAGAATTTGGGTTTATACATCGTCTTAAGCTAATCAAAAGAAAAGGGCTTTGGGACTTCTGGGTGGAGGAGACAAGTTATCAGAAGGTGACTAGGAAAAGTATGCTAAACCAGGATTGTTTAGTCAAGTTGGTTATACACATTTAAGTTAGAGCTTCTCCATTGGTTAAAGAGTCCTCTTCTTCCTTTCACTGAAGGAGAAGGAGACATCTTTACAAATGGAAATTTCCTTTATAAATTTTATTTATTAAAACATAATGTGTTCCGTGTTTTTAGAGCTTTTTTCCTGCTTCTGGTTCCTAGTGGCCAATATGCCAGGAGCACCTGAGTGGTTTAGTCAGTTAAACAGCCAACTCTTTGATTTTGGCTCAAGTCATGATCTCATGGTTGTGAGATCGGCCCAGAGTCCAGCGCGGAGTCTACTTGAGACTCTCTCTCCTCCTCTCTTTGTCCCCCCTACCCCCAGGCCACATTTGCTCTCTTTCTCAAAGAAATAAATAAACCTTAAAAAAATAATAATCTACATGCCAAAGAGGTATATTTTGAGGGGGCTGTATTCAAGTCTCTTTCGTTACCTATTTGGTCTATCTCTCATCCATTGAATTCTTTGCATTGCCAGTTTTCTCCTGGATAATTGCAGTAGCTTCCTGTCCAGTCTCTCCACTTCCAGTTGAGAGAGATCATTTTAGATGGCCCTAAGTGGGTATAATATATGGCCATCAGTTGAAATTAAGGACAAGAGTAGGGTGGAGTAGGTACTAGAGAATAGGAAATATTTGGAACATCCCTTGTGGAATAATTGGTAAGGTGCCTACAAGGATTTTTTTGTGGCCCTGAGATTAGAATTGGAATTGAGTTGCTTAATTATGACCTTAGAATTTTCTATAATAGCATGCTACAAGCAGAATTGGGAGTAGAGAAAGTGAATGGAGATTATTCAGGGTTAGATTATCCAGGGTTTGTGAGTATGTGGAATGTAAAGAGAGCAAGGATTCCAGGAGAGTGAGATTGAAATGGCTGACCACAAGTTTCAGGATATGAAGCCAGGTACTTGCACCTATATCCTAGATACATAGAAAGCAAGAGGAATGAACTTGAGCTAATGTTAATCAAAAGTACCAAGTTGCAGAGGAATATCATTTATTTTAGCTTTTAAAAAACATGTAAAATGCTTCTCTTTGTTTCCAGACTTTACTTGAAGCCCCTTTATCAGTATTTTAGGCAAAATTCTTACCAGCTTGTTTCTTTGGTCCCAAAACTCAATAGATTTGAAAGAACAAATTGAAAAAGGTGACCCTGACAAGTTACAATAGAAGTGAAGGTGGAAGAGACACAGAACTACTAAATTTGACACAAAAGATTATCAAAAAGTATATGAATTTAGGTTAAACTAATGTAGGATAAACAGTCTGATGCCTAAACAACACTGAGAATAATACCCTTTTTAAGTCAGCATTTGATAGCTGATGTTCATGACTAAGACTTTGCAGCATATCAACAATCAATTTAAATTTTATTTAATGTATGTTTTTATAAAGGGAAGAGAGTATGTGATTATTTTGAGATTTTTGTGAAAATGGTTATGATACAAAAAATATATCTTTTAGAAACTAAAAGGGAGTAAGCTCATGTATTTGAAAAATTCTCTTACATGGAACACATATGCTTGTTTGAGCAAAGAATTACTATAGTTCGAAACAGAAGATGATAGTTTGAGAGATAAGTGACAGTTTATAATTGTTGCTGGAGATATATTAATATACATTTTTGTTTTTTGACAGATTGTTTAACAAACAAAAGTGAAGAATTATCAAATAGCACACTGTACTTCCTCAGTCTATTTAATCACACCTTGACCTGCTTTGAGCATAACCTCCAGGTATTTTTTATATGATACTTGAAATTAAAATGCTGCATGGTACACAGTAATAGATGAGTCAACTAATTTTTTAGCATTAATTGTTGATGTTTATCTATATACACAATGTAGAACAACAGTAAATGGACCTGGATTTCTGCTAAGTTCTTAATATTATGAGCCTTTAGGAAAATCATCAAAACTGTACTTTTCTTATTTGTAAGGTAGGAATAGTAAAATCTATCCTGCCTACCTTTAAGTATTTTGTAGTGAGGATCTAATGAGATACTGGGTATGAACACAGTAACTTAGTCATGTGATTGTTTAATTAAAACACAATGTTTTTCTATCTGACAGTAACTTACCTTGACTTTGTTTATGCAATAAGGTATTATATTATGTAATGCAGTATATGATTCTACAGGCAGCTTATTCTTTGCCTCAATATTTGCTTAAACATTTTACCTATTTTAAAAGGCACTGTTAAAAAAATAAAATAAAATAAAAGGCACTGTTTAGTAAGGTAACTTGAGTATTGAATTACAATGGTAATTCAATATAAAGGTAGCCTTTAAGAAACGCACCTTGGGGTGCCTGCCTGGATTGGTAGAGCACCTTAGGGTGCCTGCCTGGATTGGTAGAGCATGTGACTCTTGATCTTGGTGTTGTGAATTCAAGCCCTATGTTGGAGGTGGAGATTACTTAAAAAATAAAATCTAAAAAAAAAAAAGAAAGAAAGAAAGGAAACCCACCCTTGTTGGTTTTTGCTTTCTTCACTTCTGACCCTGTTGGTATTGATGGTGGTGATGAAGGGTGAGATTGGAACTCTGATAAAATCCTAGATTTGAAACTTGTTTAACAAGTAAGTAATCCCCACAAACAGATGTAAACATGTATAATATACATGTGATTTTCTCTGTAACCAATGTGATGACACAGAATTATGAATTTCCTTGCGAATAATAAGAACTGTTAGATAAGCAGTTCCCCAGATATCTTCTGCAAGGTGTTAACACATGGCCCATAAGAAAGGTTTAGTTTTCTAATAAGGTTGGGAAATGCTTTACTATAGGACTTCAGAACTTTAGTGGACTAATGTGTGTTGTAAAACTCCAAATAGTAATTATTGTATGCAGTGTATACTAAGTCTTTGTATACCAAGGCCTTTTGTTTACTCTTTTAAGTGTTGTGATAAATGTTTCATTAGGGAAATTAACATTTTCCCTGAGATATTAGTTGCAAATATTTTTCTGAGTTTGTTGTTTATTTTTATTGTGCTTTTCTTTTTGTTATGAGGAAATTTTTAATTTTTATATTATCAGATTTATCAAAAAAATTTTTGATAGCTTTCAGACTTGGTGTCATGTCAGGTTTTTCCCACTTTGTAATTATTTTTAAAAATTTCCCCTGTGATTTCTTTTAGTAATTTTATGGTTTTATTTTCTGCATTTAAACATCTTTTCTCTATCTGAAATTTATTTTGATGTAAGATATGAGGCATAGCTCCAATTCTTTTTTCCTCATGAAATGAATTGTAGAACCAAGTAAAAAAAATTCAGTCATTTTAAGATTTTATTACAAGTGCATTACATTTTAGATTCATCATTTGGAAATAGTTGACATATTTATGATACTGAACTTTCCTATCTAGGAATATGGTATATTCTCTTTTTATTGCGGTAAAATAGAATATAAAGTTTACCATGCTACCATTTTGAGTGTACAGTTCAGTGGCATTAAGTATATTTACTCTGTTGTGCAATAACCACCATCCATCTCTAGAAGTTTTTCAAACTAAAGCTCTGTATCCATTAAGCAGTGATTCCCCATGTCCTCCTTTAGCCCCTGGCAGCCACCATTATTCTCTCTCTCTCTCTTTTTTTTTTTTTTTTAGAGAATATTTTTATTTTTCTTTTCTTTTTTTTTTTTTAATTTTTATTTATTTATGATAGTCACAGAGAGATAGAGAGAGAGGCAGAGGCACAGGCAGAGGGAGAAGCAGGCTCCATGCACTGGGAGCCCGACGTGGGATTCGATCCCGGGTCTCCAGGATCGCGCCCTGGGCCAAAGGCAGGCACTAAACCGCTGTGCCACCCAGGGATCCCGATATCCAGTGCTTTAAAGGTGGGGTGTGTATATGTGTGTGTGTTTGAGAGGGGAAGGGAGCCAGCTAAAGAGATAGTGGTGTCCTCTAGCACAGTCTTACTGATTTATTTAAATTTTGCATAGGTTTTATACATTTCTGAAGTTTATTCCAACGTATTTTATCACATTTGGTGCCCCCACTACAGATTTTTACTGGTTACTTTCTTTTAAAATGTTTTATTTTGGAATAATTTTAGATTTACAGAAAAGTTGCATAGGTAATGCAGAGAATTCCTGTATAATGCTGACCCGTTTCCCCAGATGTTAACCTATATATGTTACTATGGTATATTTGTCAAAACTAAGAAAGCCACATTGGTACAGAACTATTAACTAAATGCCAACTTTATTCTGATTTTACCACTTTTTCCACTAATGTCCTTTTTCTGTCTAAGGATCCATTCCAGGATAGCAAGTAACTGGTCACTTCTTAAAGATTTCTATCATATATGTAGCTACATTCCCTTTCTTGTTCCAAATGCTATTTTTTGTGAGTTCTTTCTTCCCTTGAGTTTTCTTTAAGCTTGTTAAAGATACATTCGTTTTTATTGATCTTTCAAAACCTTGTGTTTGGTTTTACTCACTAGTTCCTGGTTTTTTAAAAATCTTAATGTGTTTGTTTATTCTTTGGCATTTATTAATTCCTCCTATGATCTTTCAGTTCATTTTGTCATTTTTCTAGTTCTTTGAATTGAATGCCTAACATTTCCAGCTTTTTTTGCTCAACAATAAAATAATTTTCAGATTGTAAAGTTTAGAATTTTGGCCTTTCCAATAATAGATTCTGATATAAAGGGAATTACATTGCATTTATTTTTAAATTTCCAATTTTAATTCTGATTTGTTCTTTGACTTAAGAGTTCTTTGGAAGATTATTTTTTAATAGCAGTGACATGATTTTTTTTGTTTGTTTATTTGCATTTGTACATCTTAAGTTTTATTGAAATTGTGACCAGTAAATGTAGCCTGCCTAGATTTTGGAATTTATTGAGATATCTTTGTGATGTGATAATCAATTATTAAAAATATATTTTTTTGAAGATTTATTTATTTTGGAGAGCACAAGTGAGAGGGGCAGAGGGAGAGTGAGAATCTCAAGCAGACTCTGTGCTGATGGCAGAGCCCAACATGGGGCCTGATCTCAGTATCCTGAAATCATGACCTGAATTGAGATCAAGAGTCGGACTCTTGCCCAGCTGAGCCACCTAGGCACCCCTGAAGGTTTCATTATGTAGGCAATCATGGTTAACTGGTGACTAACTCAGTCTTTAGCTCCTCTTCCCTCCTTAGAGGTCAGAGGTGGGGCTGAAAGTTCCAACCCCCTGATCATGCTTTGGTCTTTCTGGTGACCAGCCTTCATCCTGAAGCTATATAGGGACCCCTGGCCAGTAGTCATCTCATTAGCAGAGGCACTCTTTCACTCTGGATATTCCAAAGGTTTTGGGAGCTATGTTCCAGGATCCAGGGAGAGAGACCAAATATCTATTTCCCATTATACCACACTTAGCCTCCTGCAGACTCTGACAATTTCTCAGTCTTTCCCTATTTTCATGACTGATAATTTTGAGGAATACTGGTTAAATATTTTATAGAATGTTCCTCAATTTGGGTTTGTCTCCAGTTTCTCTTGTGGTTACACTGGGACTGTGGGTTTTGGGGAAGAACACTACAGAAGTGAAGTACCTTTCTTATCACAGCCTGTCAGAGATACAGTCTGTCAACATTATTTATTCCTGGTGACGTTATCCTGATCACCTGGACAGGGTAGCGCTTGCCCCATATCTTTAATGTAAAGTTATCTTTTGCTTCCTCTTTCCATATTCCATTCTTTGGAAGTAAATTACTAAGTAACAGGAATGGGGGCTGGGGAAATTAAGCTTTAAGTCCTGGAGGGGTGAGCATTTACTTAAATATTTAGAAATCTTTCTATAATGAAGATTTGCCACTTCTTCCACATTTATTTATTTATATCAGTATGGGCTTGTGGACATTTATTTCATACCATTGACTGTAATTAATTTTTAAAAGCTCTCTCCTATTCACTGAATGAATTCTTTTTCATTAGGGCATTTACTCTGATGTCTACTAATCTGTTTTCCCTTTGAATCATTTTATTTGCTTTTCTTTCCTTATATATTTTGTTTTCTTTTTATGTTCATTGTTAGGCTCATCTTACTTTCTTATATGCTTAGGTGGTCAATGTAATAGGGTGTTTGTACCAGGTTGGGAGGGCTGGAAGAAATCTCTCTCTGTCCGTATAGAGTTTGGTTTCTATAGCTTGGTTTTCAAAAATCCCCTCAGGCAGGCCCTATGTACTCACTTATTCATTCAACAAATATTTATTGGGCACTGATTATGTGCCAGGAGGCAGTGTTCTAGGACACTGAGAGGATAGAGCAGTAAACAAGGTGGGTAAGATTTCTGTTCTTACAAACTATGTCCTAGTAGGGGTATGATTAATAACAAAGAAAGAAGGTAATTTAAGAGTAATGAGTCCTGGAAAAGGAGTGTAGTATACTACTTTAGATTGAATGGGCAGGAAGTACCTCTCTGAATAGGAGAATTTTGAGATGATCTAAAGGTTGAGATAGAATCAGCCACAGGAAGAATATTTTCCTTAGAAGCAAGGATAAAGACCTTGGGGAAGGGAGTGAGGTTGGTATGTGCAAAAAATAGGAAGGAGGCCTATTTGGCTGGAGCACAGTGGGCATACGTGAATGAGATATGGGGAGATAGGCAGAAGCCAAATCATGTAGAGCTTTGCAGAACAAAGGAAGAAATACGGATTGAATTTTAACACAATGGGAAGCCATTTAAATCAGGAATGTGGCAGGATATGAATTGCATGTTAAAATAGCATTCTGGCTGCCCTGTGGAGAAACTCAGTTGAACCTAGGCAAGAATGGAAAGAAGGAACCTAATTAAGAGGCTGTCACAGGAGAGAGATGGTGTGGACTGGGGTACTGGCTGCAATGTTGGAGAAACGTAGATCAGTTCAGGATGTGTTTTGGAAGTCTAACAGGACTTGCTGATAGATTGGGTAATTCCTGGGAGTAGTGAAGGCTGATCAGAGAAGGAAGGAGAAGAACCAGGATTATCCTAGGCTTTAGGCTCTGAGTAGCTGAGAGGATGGTGGAGCCACAGGAAAGACTGGTTGCAAAGGATTGGGGATTAAGAATTCTGTTTTGAACAAGTTAATATGAAATAGCTATTAAGTTGAGATGTCAAATGGTGTTTTAAATGAAATTGGAGCTCAGGGGAGAAGTGTGAGCTTGAGAATCATCAGATCAGGTACAGATGATATTTAAAGCTGTGAAACCGGATATGAGTGAATGAAACTATGATTGGTAATAAAGAGGCCCTAAAGACTGAGTCCTGGGGATATCCAGTGCTTTAAATTGTTTTTTATTTTTTTTTATTTATGATAGTCACACACAGAGAGAGAGAGATAGAGGCAGAGACATAGGCAGAGGGAGAAGCAGGCTCCATGCACCGGGATCCTGACGTGGGATTCGATCCCGGGTCTCCAGGATCGCGCCCTGGGCCAAAGGCAGGCGCCAAACCGCTGCACCACCCAGGGATCCCAATATCCAGTGCTTTAAAGGTGGGGTGTGTATATGTGTGTGTGTGTTTGAGAGGGGAAGGGAGCCAGCTAAAGAGATAGTGGTGTACCCAGGACGCAGGGGTGCAAGAGCACTTGGCTCCAAGGGTCCCAAACAGACCAAGTTTGGCCACTGCTGACAAAATCCAAAGGCAGAGAAATGAGTGGCAGTGAAACAAGAAAGGAATTTACATGAGTCCAACACAGGGAAGATGGGAGACTAGCCTCTCAAAGACTGCCTCCAAAGTGCCAAACTACTAGGTTTTTATAAGGAAAATGTGGGGCAAAAGTGGGTGGGTACCTGCAGGCAGGCTTTGAAGGTCAAATGGACCATTGTCATGGAGTCCATCCCTGATGGGGTCTCATAGGCTCAGGGTGGTCCTTATTGCTTCAGGAGGTAGTTTCATTTATCATCAGGGGATACTCTGCCCTCAGGGTCTTCCACCGGAGCCAGAGCCAAGAGACAAACGGGAAAGAAGAACCCAACTAGAAAGTTTGAAGTCAAAGGGAGGCGGCCAAATGGCAGCCAGATCTTTCGATGGTAGCAATGAAATTGGTGACATTGGCTGTGGCAGTAGCTCCAAGCTTAGTGACTGAGCACGGATGTAGGTTTAAATTCCACACTAGATCTATTTTGGGTAGTAAGTGCTTGCAGATGGCTTCTTCGGAAACCTGGGCTGCCTTGGTGGCTCTGAAAAGACTGCTTTTTGTGGATGGATCTGCAGGCAAGGTAGGGCTACTATTCTGGCCTATTGCATCTCTAGAGGACAGTGGGTGGGCACAGAAGATAGACGTTCACAAGAGACTGTCGTTCTGGTTGGTTCCTCTGGGACTCGTGTTGTAGCTTGTATACAATCTTCCTGTGATGAGAGTTGCGTGTCACACCTTTATAATTTAGGTGCTATTCAGGTGCCTGGATTTATCTTTCTTTTCTTGAATCTCTTCAGTAAAGAAGTCAGGACACAAGGGCACATGCTGTGTTATCCTCTTCCCACAATCCTAATTCCTCATTCCTGTTAAACACTGCAGAGCTTTTTACCATTTGGTTATGCCACCATTTATTCAGTCAGTCCCTATATTGATGAAGATTTTTATTTGGTTTAGTATTTTAGTGTTACAAACATGTTTTTTTTTTTTTCAAATAACTTGGAATATTTGTATGACTTTACCTGTCTGGTATTTTCCTAGAAGTGATATTACTCTGTTAAAAGATATGTGCATTTTAAATTTTCATATCAATGGCTAAATTACATTCCCCCATTAAGGTTCTGTGCTCAATTTTTGATTGAACACATTTAGCTAAATGCACAATTATTCTGTGAAAAACAGGCCATGTGCTATTTCTTGTGGCAGGACTGAGGAGACTTAGTTTCTTTGTCAAACAGATGGTGAGGGTAGCATTGTGTGTGTATTTGTGGGATGGGGGTACATCGGTTTAATTCCTTTAAGTTTTCCTTTCCTCTTTCATTCTAATATTCAGTTAATATTATTGCTTTATGCTATAAGGTAAAGAATAAGGGGAATAGAAAGTAAGAATGTGAACTGACTGGTTAGCAGACTTGTCCTTAAAAAGGCAAGTGTCAGTCCGGGAAGTAGAAAAGATTGAGATTCAGTAATACAATATCTTATATCCATTACCTTCATTTTAGGTTATGTAATTCTTTGTCCCTTTTTGTTGACTAGAGAGGTCTGGATTACAAGCCTTAGGATAAGAGGATTGGGTGGGGATGTAGTTTTAGTGTCTTTTCCTTCTCCGTTAATAAAGTCTTCTTTCTGTCTCTCTCTTTTTTTTTTTTTATAAAAGTTTTATTTATTTATTTGAGCCAGCGAAAGAACACACACAGAGGGGAGCAGCAGAGAGAGGGGAAAGGCAGGCTCTCTGCTAGGCAGGGAGAGAACAGGGTTCAATCCCAGGACCCTGAGATCATGACCTGAGCAAAAAGCAAATGCTTAACCGACTGAGCCACCCAGGCGCCCCAAGTCCCTTCTGTTTCAATAAGGCAGATTTCACTGTTAAAGTCAGCCCAGGAGGGATCCCTGGGTGGCGCAGCGGTTTGGCGCCTGTCTTTGGCCCAGGGCGCGATCCTGGAGACCCGGGATCGAATCCCACATCGGGCTCCCGGTGCATGGAGCCTGCTTCTCCCTCTGCCTGTGTCTCTGCCTCTCTCTCTCTCTCTCTGTGACTATCATAAATAAAATAAAAAAATTAAAAAAAAAAAGAAAAAAAAAAAGGAAAGCCTTCCTTCAATTTAAAAAAAAAAATAAATAAATAAAGTCAGCCCAGGCAAGGGCCTATTTTATTTATTCTCTGAAAATAGGATAGACAAGAGCAGACATATGAATGACCAGATAATTTAGGAAATTTTTGGTATTTAGGCATTAGTAATTTGGCATCTGAGCTATATTGTTCTGTTATCAGTGGATAGTGCAGTAGTTTTTCTTTTTCTTTCTTACTCTTTCTTTCTCTTTCTTTCTTTCTTTCTTTCTTTCTTTCTTTCATTTCTCTATTTATTTATGATTTTATTTATGTATTCATGAGAGACAGAGAGAGGCAGAGACACAGGCAGAGGGAGAAGCAGGCTCCATGTAGGGAACCCGACGTGGAACTTGATCCCTGGTCTCCAGGATCACATCCTGGGCTGAAGGCAGCGCCAAACCGCTGAGCCACCTGGGCTGCCTCTCTTTCTTTCTTTTTAAAGATTTTATTTATTTTAGAGAGAGAGAGACAATACAAGCTGGATGGGGAGAGAGAAAGAGAATCTCAAGCAGACTGTACACTGAATGTGGATCCTGCTGTGGGGCTCGATCCCTTGACCCTTAGATCATGACCTGAGCCAAAACCAAGAGTTGGATGCTTAACTGACTGTGCCACCTGGGTGCCCCTGGTTTTCGAAATTTAAGGGCAACTAGAAAGTGCCAAAGATTTTGCTATGTGCTTTTCATACCAGGTATCTAATCCTTGAGGCCTATAATACAGGTAGTGGTAGCAATATGTTATAGATGATAAAACGGAGGCTCAGAGTGATTTACTATGCTATATAACATCACCACTCAGCACTTTAAATGTACTGTATTGTTTCCTGTCCTCTAGGAGGGCAAATAGCTTATGTTAAAAAGATATAATATTTATTGTGTGTATTACATGTGCCTTTGACATTTTAGGGGAGCATTCACAGTCTTCTGCAGTTAAAGAATTATTCAGAAGTTTGCAAAAACTGTCGTGAAGCATACAAAACTCTGAGTAATTTGTACAATGAAATGCAAAAAATGAATGAACTTGAGAATAAGGCTGAATCTGGAACACACTTATGCATTGATGTGGAAGATGCAGTAAGTAATTTACTTCTGATATGATATGTGTTTTGCAGTGTTGTTGATTGTGCCTTTAGTATCATTATCCTCTTTAGAGGTATATTGGAATCTGCATATGCTGTCTTCAACTAGAAATAACTGGTTATAGGTAGTAAAGTTTTAGAATATCCTGATCTATCAAACTAAAATGGACATAAATCAAGTACTTCATAAGTGAGTTGATAATTGTTACATTTGGTTTTTAAGTTTGATGATGTCTGTCATTTTCAGAGGCATAGGTGTTACATGTTTACATTTCAGTCTCTTGTGTACTTGTTGCTGATTAAAGAAGTCTCTGGTTTACTATCATGTGTTTCTGAAGCCATTTCTTAATTACTGTTCTTATCCCGTTGCTTTTATTCTTTATATCTATTATCATCTGAAAATTTTAATTTGTTTACTTATAGTCTGTCACCCCTCAGTAAAATATAAGCCCCACGAGGACAAGGACCTCATGTCCTTTTTTGTTTACTGTTCAGTAGTTTAGAACAGTGCCTAGCACATGGTAAGCCTTTAGTATATATGTGTTGATTGGTCAAAGAACAAGCTTTTTCCTCCATTGTATAGGCTGACTTCATATGGGGCACCACTAGATGGCGATCATGCCTTTTTATGGGACTAGGATGCCTGAGTTTTGAGGCATCAAAGAAGTGGGAATTATTAGCTCAAAATGGAAAGCTTCTGGTCAAAATTGATGAACCTAATGCTTGAGAATGATGAATGTGAATGGCAGGTGTGAACTATAGTGTATCAATAATATTCAAGATGGCGAAAAGGACTTACCATCAAACTTAAAATGGATGCACTATGGGGATTTGGGGGCTTTTACTGCTCTAATGTCTGGATTAGTATCTGGCTTCCAGTAAGCTCTCAATAAATACTAAATATATATTTTAAGAATAATTGTCTACTTCATAATTTTTAAAATAAAGAAAAAATATTGATTCTCTGACAGAAGTTGGATTACACAAATCAACCTGGCCACCTGTTTTAGAACATCTTTCTTATAATAAGCAAAACTTACAGTAAACATAGAAAGCACCACTTGCAAACTATATCTTAAAATTTAGGCAAGAACATTTTTCTACATTAAATTTGATAGTTTCCTTATGTCACTTAGCATGTTTGACAGAAACCATGAGCTCAATGAAAATGAGGTATTGCTTCCCCTAAATGTATCTGTTTTTAATGTGTACTGCTAAATAAGATATTATATAATAAAGTTTCCATGACTCATTAGATATTATGTACTTGAAAAATTGTTTGCCATATGAATCTTTCTCCTTTTTAAATTTTATTTATTTATTCATGAGAGACACACAGAGAGAGGTAGAGACACAGGCAGAGGGAGAAGCAGGCTCCATGCAAGGAGCTGGATGTGGGATTTGATGAAGGCAGATGCTCAACCACTGAGCCATCCAAGCGTCCCCATATGAATCTTTCATAATATCTTAGACAAGATACTAAATATTTCATCAATATCATCTCTTGAAGAGAAGCTGTATTTAGTTGATATTTTTTATTTCTATTCTAAAAATAGTGCAACAAACTCTGTGAGATTACATATGTAACATATGAAAAAAATTTCTTTTTGTTTTTGTGAGCCTTTCCTCCACCCAGTTTTATTGAAGCATAGTTGACAAATAAAATGATAATAAAGTGTACAATGTGATAATTCAATATACACACATTATGAAAGGGTTCTTATAGTCGAGTTAGTTAACACACCTGTCACCTCACAGAGTTACCCTTTTCAATCTTTTTTAATGAATGAAGCATGGTATAACCATATTCCTATTGATATAAGTTCTCTAAGATCTATGAAAAGTTGGCAATCCGGATGGTGTTATGAATTTAGGATATGAAATTTCCATATGGATATAAGCTTATATAATGACCTTGAACCAGCTCATTTCCCTGGCAGAAGAAATTGTCTTCAATGATCAATAGATTTTTTTTTTTAAGATTTTTTTTATTTATTCATGAGAATACACAGAGGAGAGAGAGAGAGAGGCAGAGACACGGGCAGAGGGAGAAGCAGGCTCCATGCAGGGAGCCGGATGTGGGATTCGATCCCGGGTCTCCAGGATCACGCCCTGGCCTGAAGGCGGCGCTAAACCACTGAGCCACTCAGGCTGCCCCGATCAATAAATTTTTTAAGGGATATATAGTTAGTCTAAATTCTTGATGCCTGTTATGATATAAATAAAATAATTGTATAAATTGAAGACAAAGTAAATGTGAAATAAAATAATCTTATTTGTTATTGTTCCAGATGAACATTACTCGAAAACTTTGGAGTCGAACTTTCAATTGTTCAGTCCCATGCAGTGACACAGTGCCTGTCATTGCTGTTTCTGTGTTCATTCTCTTTCTACCTGTTGTCTTCTACCTTAGTAGCTTTCTTCATTCGGAGCAAAAGAAACGTAAACTCATTCTACGTAAGTTCCTTTTTATAACTTTATTTATTTAGCTAAAACCTATATTTTAAAAACTTAAACCTGTTTTAGAAATGATGTATATTCTGAAAACTCAAACTGTATTAGGCTAAAACAGCTCTTTGCTTCAAATTTTACAGTTATGCTTACTAATGGAAGAAATGTGTAAGAAGTTTACAATTATATATAATCAAAAGTCAACATATAGTGTCTTTCAGATGTTTTTGTTGAGGAAGCTTGGAATAAGGTTGGCCACAACAGAAGAATAGCAACAAAGGTTTTTTGGACCTGAAATGGCCATAGGAGGAAGAGGGAGACAGCTCTTAGGTCCATTGAAGCCATGGAAGAGCCACCTAGAAATACATCTAAAAAGGCAGGGAGAAACTACAGTGAACACACAATTTGTTCATGAACAATTTGGAATCGAAGTTGCAAGATCATTACTTGACGTACAGCATGTGCTCAACACATATTCCCCATCAAATAGGGCAAGCAGAAAAAACACTAACTAGAAGATCTCATAAAGCTGAAGAAGAGTGGGGTCTAAGTCTCATGGTTTCTTATTATTAACAGAATGAAGATATGGGCTTATCCCTTAGTAATTTTAATTTTTAAAATAGAGAATGTCTTTTGTAGAAAAAAGTTTTTTTCCTCTTAAATATTAGTCCTGGTCTAGGAACCTATGATATAAAAATTCTTTCCCTTATAAATTTTTCTTTCTTTCTTTCTTTCTTTCTTTCTTTCTTTCTTTCTTTCTTTCTTTCAAGAAAGAGAGAACACAGGGGAGGAGGAGAGGGAGAGGAAGAGAGAATCTCAAGCAGACTCAGTGCTGAGCACGGAGCCTGAAGTGGGGCTCAATCCCACAACCCTGAGATCATGACAGGAGCTGCAGTCAAGAATCAGATGCTTAACTGACTGAGCCACCCAAGCACCCATCTTATAAATTTCTTGCTAGCCTTTCTTCATAGTTTATTTAACTTCACTTCTAATATATCTAACTAAAAAAAAGGTTACTTGCAGATCAGTTTGAACTGGATTTGTAATGTCACCTTGAAAAGCTAGCTAATAGAGGGAAGAGCCTTTAATATGAGTGTATTTAGTAAAGCTTTTCACAAATTGCTAGCATTCTGTAAAATAGGAAATAACTTGATCTTAAAAGTACTTATTTAGAATAATAACAATGTATTGCAGGGACCTTACTATTGAGAAATTTTATTTTTCAGGACTTGGTGTACTTTTAGAGTTCAGCATCTTATTTACTTTGTAATTTAACTCTGTGGACGATATTTACTGCTTCAGATCAGGGTTTTTGTTTGTTTTCTAAATCACTACCATTCATTTGTATAAGCCACCAACCTTGTTATCTTTAATTTCTTCTTTTTTTATTTCCCCATTCCCATATTCTCTTCCCCACCCTTTTCCCACTCCATCAGCAAGTACTGACAGCCCTACTTTTCCAAAAATGTATCTTAAATGATCATTTCTCTACCTCCGCTGATAATACCCTACCGCAAGCCACCCCATCTCCTGTCCGCCCTAATGCAGGAGTCCCTTAACTGGTATCCCTGCTTCCATTTTTCTGACCCACTACAATCCATTCTCTGTATAGTAGCTAGAGTAACTTTTTAAACACAAATCTTACTATGCTTTTCTCCCACTTGAAACCCTTCATGTGTTCCTGTTGCATCTAGAATAAAATTGAAACTTATTTCTAAGCTATATGTGACCTGGCCCCCCATCTATCTTTCTAAACTCACTGTACCCACTCCTCTCTTTGCTCATGTTGCTGTATGGAAGCAGCCTGGCCTTCTTTCTGCTCCTCTCAAACACCCCCAGACTCATTTATACTGCCCACTCCCCAAAGCTCTTGTACTGGCCCCTCCCCGCCTTCCTTGACTAGCTTCTTGTCATCCAGATTGTAGGCCAAAGATTACTTACTCAAAGATACCTTTTATGACCCCCATCCTAAGAATTCATCTTTCTTTTAATTCTCCTATATCCATTATCTTTCCTTAATGATATTTCTTCACTTTTTAAATTGACTTTTTCATTTATTTTCTACCTTATTTATTCCTCCTGATGCAACTGTAGAGTTGAGAAATCAGAACAAGATAAACATTTTGTTTATCTTGGTCATTACTCTATCATCAACATGTAGAAAGTACTGGGCCTATCATAGGTGCTCAAAAATACTCCCTGAGTGGGACGCCTGGGTGGCTCAATAGTTGAGTGTCTGCCTTTGGCTCAGGTCATGATGCTGGTGTCCTGGGATCGAGTCCTGCATTAGACTCCTGCAGGGAATCTGCTCCTCCCTCAGCCTCTGCCTCTGCCTCTGTGTCTCTCATGAATAAATAAACAAAATCTTAAAAATATATATATTCATTGAGTAAAAGAACATTATATTTAATGGTAGCATTTCCTAGAGTATGTTTCTTAAAATACTGGTCCTGTGAAATTCCTTTGTATGATCTTCATAATGTACCTGAATATAAATTAAAGGCTCTAAGTTGACATTCCCAAAACTTCACAAAAATCCCCATTTGTTTCCATCCTTGAGCACATATCAGAATTGTCTGCCGAGCTTTAATGCAAAACAAAGAAGCAGATGCCTGGGTGCATTGCAGACCTTCTAAACCACAACCTCTGCTCTCATGTTGAAAACCTCTAAAGTAAGGGGATTCCTGGTTATCCAATATAAGATACCTTTACTATGACACACTTGTTTTTCATTTCTGGAATATGAGAAATATTCATGTTTAACTATAAGCACCAACATTACCAAGTGAAATAGCATGATTTTCTTTATTAACTCTATAACTCAGTCCCATTAGCATCAAAATCAAAATTGATTGTACATATTTTATTAACAGCCATATATATTTGTCTATGTGTCTGTGTATGTGTGTGTAATACAACTCACTTTTCTTTGTTAGCCATTAAATTTTTTCGACTTTTTTTTTAGTTTTTTTTTTTTATATTACAGAATTATCTTAAGAGAAATCTAGATTTGGATTTCTAACTTAGACTTTTATTTATTTTTTTTAAAGATTTTATTTATTTATTCATAGAGACAGAGAGAGAGAGAGAGAGAGAGAGAGAGAGAGAATGGCAGAGACACAGGCAGAGGAAGAAGCAGGCATCATGCAGAGAGCCTGACGTGGGACTCGATCCAGGGTCTCCAGGGTCATGCCCCGGGCTGCAGGTGGCGCTAAACTGCTGTGTCACCGGGGCTGCCCTCTAACTTAGACTTTTAAATACATAATTTTATTATTGTACTTTATGGCACTTCTATTTTCTAAGTAGAGTACTCTTACCTACATTACATATTTGAGATTATGATGTTCAAGATGAAATAAATTATATCTGTTTTATTTGGTACCGCTTCTGACAAAATCATGTGCAGCTTCAAGCAAAGTTATATTTTTTGAGGTTGATAGAAAAAAAATAGGCTTAGGTTTTAATTCTTAGAAGATTGAATCTATTGAATCTATTCAAACATGGAATTAATAGATGAATACTATAGTTTACATAAGAATACCGAATTATTATGTTTAGAGAATTTAAATTAAAATATAATATTTTTTATTTTTCTAGCCAAACGTCTCAAGTCCAGTACCAGCTTTGCAAACATTCAGGAAAATTCAAACTGAAATCTAGAAAATAGAGAATTAACATCATATGCCATGGATGGATGCTGGAAGATACAGCTTGGTTCAAAAGAAGATTAACTAGAAAAAAAAAAAAAAAAAAAAAAGAAGAAGAAGAAGATTAACTGATTCGACAAGTCAACTTCCTCAGAAATGCAAGGACTTCAGATTTATTTTTAAATAAGAATTTTCCATTTTTCTTTCCTTTTCCATCCCTTTTTTAAGAGTTTAGGTATTTTAAATTTCCAGGCCTAGCAATGTTGTCTATGTTAAAATAAGTATTTGTTACAATAACAAAAGATGCAAGAACAATCTTCATTTTATTTTGTAGGCATAGTTCTACTATTTGAGACTTCTGGTATCTCCTTATTAACATAGTATATAAGTAGCAAAGTTTTTGAAAACTAACATTTGAAAATTAACCAGTTATGGCAAAGACTTTGGGAAAAGAAATATACTTGCCAAAAAGTAGCAGGTCCAAAGGTTAATTTAAATTACTCACCATTGCAGTATTATTGTTACATATGTATTTAATATGTCATACATTACAAATAATATGTAATTCAATCCCTAGTTTCCTTAATGTCATTTTTGAAACCACTAATTATAAACTCCCTAACAATTTTTAGAAGCAGGAAGGCACATTACATTGGTCTTTGTAGAAAGATTTATGGAAACTGGTTTCTTACTTAACTTTTACAAATAGTATTTTGCACCTTATTTTGCTTTTATTTTATAAGTAATTTGAAATCACTGGACTGCTGTATTATATTCAGGGCAAGATGGATTCTTTTTCTACCAGGGATTTGCATTGTGAATTACATTAAGTTATTTGGCAATTTGTAATTTATTACTACTGTAAATCAAATGTTGTGTTATCACAATATATTTAAGTTGTGATTTTTTCAATGAAGATTCTCTTGGGTTATGTGGAGATTTTTGGAGGGGAGAGATAGGAAGGGTGCAAATAACTTAAGGTTCAGAAAATAGATAGGGAGAGACCTGAGGGGATGCTCACTCACTGTAAGACTGTTGAATGATTCATGTTGAAGGCATGAGTTAAAATGAGAGAATGATACATAAAGCAGTTAGGTTAAGATGCTTATTTTTTCTAAATTATTTAGATCAGATAAACATGATATGATGGAAATGAAGTCAGGTATTTCACTATCAGAAAGCAAATTCTATTTTGGAATGTTTATATCAACCTTTTTTTTTTTTTTTTTTTTTTAAAGAAAAGCTTCATTTCAGAATTGGTCACAGCTTTTTTCCTCAGGTTTTTAGTGTTAGGTATTTCATTTGTTAATTCCTTCTTTCTTGGTGGAAATAGGCTTTGTTTTAAATGTTGAGAATGTGAAGCCTGCTCTATATAGAAATGAGAGGTTAAATAGTACAAGAATTTTAATCCCTTTGTATACTATGAAATGCTCTATAAAGAGACAAGAATGTGTTTTTAATTTTTTTAAATGTTTACTGTATATGCAGAACAAACAAGAAGGCTCATCTTTGGATTTGTAACATATCCAAAGGCTGTTACAGTTTTTCTAGTCTGCTGTGATCCATTTAAAATGTGCTGGGGTTTATTCTAGTGTCACTGCTCATGCTGCTGATACTAATGGCACTATCTTGATTTGAAGCATATAGTTGAGGGCCATTGAAAGCAATCTTTCATTAATGCAGATAAAACCAGTTTACATATGCAGAGTTACAAAATGGCATATCTGAATCTGTAAGTAATGACTCTCTGATCACCTTTCAATGTTACATATTTCTAAAAACCATTGCTTTTGGATATGGTTGCTAATAAGCACTTTAGGAAAGAAAAAAAACACCTCTACTATTTTTCTGGTCAGGTCATTGCTCTTTAGAAGTAGCATCAGCAATAGATTTCAAAAATAAGTAGTAAGCATTACACTAAAGTGTGTAAATACTTCATTTTTTAGTCATATTGAAAAATTCTTTGCATAGTTTTAAATTCTGAGACACATAGTATATGTGTATGCATAAGATCATCTTCAGCTTTTTGACACTTTGAAATAAAGAAGGTAATTTAAGGAAATTGCAGTGCCATATTTGCTTTTTTTGTTTTGTTTGGAGAGTGAGAGAGAGAGAGAAAGAGAGAGCAAGTGGGGTGGGGAGGGGCAGAAGGAGAGGGAGAGGGAGGAAGAGAATTCTAAGCAGGCTCCATGCTCAGTGTGGAGCCCAGTGCAAGGCACAATCTCACAACCCCAAGACCATGACCTGAGCCCAGATCAGGAATCGAATACTTAACTGACTGAACCACCCAAGCATCCCAAGCCATATTTGAGTTTTAAATAAATTTTTAAAACTTCAGATGTCAGGATACCTGGGTGGCTCAGTGGTTGAGCATCTGCCTTTGGCTCAGGGCGTGATCCTGGGATCTGGGATCGGTCCCACATAGGGCTCCCTGCGAGGAGCCTGCTTCTCCCTTTGCCTGTGTTTCTGCCTCTCTCTTTCTGCGTGTCTCTCATGAATAAATAAATCTTTTTTTTTTTTTAAAAAAAACATTCAGATGTAATTGAACATCACATTTCAGTTTTTCAGGCATTGAGTTCAAATGCCTTCTTTAAAAGTACCACCTAATGATTTTGTCGCAAATAAAAATGTACTTTTGGATTATTTACTTTTTTTGTTGGATTTGTGAGGTAGAACTAGCATCAGCTATCTTAAAGTGTAGCTCTAAATAGCCAGAGTTTAGAAGGCAAATGTTACTTCTAATGGGACAGCATTTTCTAATGTTTCATGGACAGGCTCTACTGCAGTGTGCTCCTTATAAAGTGAAATGTTTTCCTGGAGCATTATATATAATTGACATCACATAAATAATAGACATCAGCAGCAATGAATTAAAAAGCAAAATTGCACTCATAACCTATGTAACAGTTGAAGATAGAAAAAAAGATTATGTTCCAAGTAAATTGTTTTCTGAGACAGAAGAAACATTAGAGGTCTTCTAGTCATAGAATCCTAAGCCGGATGGATCCTTAAAGATCCAGAAAGATCACTTGATCTAATCTATCCACTGCATGGATTCCCTCTAAAAAGTGTATCATTTATGTCCTCTCCTCTTAACTAAAGAAGCAGAACATCATAGCACTCCTTATTTATGACTGGGCCATTGTTTGATAGTTCTAAAACTGAGACTTGAAATACCCAATCAGATGTTTTTCTACTCTGCTTATCGTGTAAAAATTCCAAGAAATGATCATATTGATTATAAAAAGGGCTTCCACCTATGCTGAATTATACGTGTAGCACATAAAAGTTATAACTCCAGCAAGTCTGCTTGTTTTAAACTATTACATTGGGTATAATAGATATTAGTCACATGTAACATCCCTAATGACCAGAATTTTTTTTTGTCTCCTTGACACTACAGAGAGCTTTTAAAAGATGATATGACTGAAAAAAAATAAAATAAAATAAAATAAAATAAAATAAAAAAATAAGAAATAAATAAATAGAACATGATATGACTAAAAAAATAAATAACTGATTCACGCTTCTTAAAGTAGGAAGGTTTTCAATAATAATTTTTAAAACCTCTTTCCTGTGATAAACAGATATATTTAAAAAAAATCCATCCAGTACCCAAATGGAATCAAAATATTTCAAACCTTTAAAAGGAATGTTAAGCCCATTTTAGCTAGATATTGTAGTAGATCCTCCAGTATCCTACTTATGTGCCAGAATTGTATCCAAAAGATTTGCCCAGATTTTCCAATTCATTGGAAATTAAAAACAATTCAACAACTGTAATTTATGGAATAACTGTAAGTAGCAGGATTGAAATTGTTACCTTATCCTATTGATTTCTGAAGCAGAAGCGTAGTCAGAAGAAGTTAGGAGGTTTCTGGTCACTGGAATGTGTATCTTCAGAGACAGGCGCCCACAATAGACAGCCTCGCAGTTACATCTCCCCTTTTTTCTCTCCTACTAGTATCTCATTTTCTACATTCATTTGAAGTGCTATCACCAGTAATGTAATAGGAGCTGACATACATGGGCTTGACCTTGGCTTTTTAAAATCCTTGTTATATCTTGGCTATTCTTTACTAAATAAGGCAATGTTTTTTTTTTTTTTTGTACAACCCAGATTGTCTATTTACTGGGGATGGGGGCTTTTG
Source organism: Vulpes lagopus (assembly GCF_018345385.1). Taxonomy (NCBI): domain Eukaryota; kingdom Metazoa; phylum Chordata; class Mammalia; order Carnivora; family Canidae; genus Vulpes; species Vulpes lagopus. The sequence goes on from NC_054824.1 coordinate 7,847,106, forward strand.
GAAAATGATGGATCTTATGAAAGGGCTAAAACTGCTTGAAATTACAATGCTTGGCACACTTTATTCACCGTCCTCCCAGGACTTCTTGTTCCAACCCAACATCTCAGGAGCAGAATGAAATGGTTGCTTAGATGCTTTGATTCCTCCCCCTAGGTTTATGTTCTCTGCATCTGGAGATTCTGTGTTCACTTCTTCCTCTGTCTCCTAATACCACAATGGACGGACTCAAAGGAACTATCGTTTGTAGTTTGGCTATTGTGACCAAATCTGCACCACTCATTCTGTGTCTTTAAACACCAGGGATAGGTGCTTGGACGGGTACAGAAGTTTTGCTTGTAACCAACCCCACCATGCTGAGAGTGATTTAAAGAATGTAGTCTCTGGTCAGGCTCTGAAAAACCCTTTTTGGAATTGGGATCCTTGCTCATTGATGGTTGATTTCATGAGGCATATCCATATCACTTCCAGCTCTCAAGGCCACCCAGCTCCTTGGATCTAAGCTCTTTCGTTTACTCTTGTTCCCATAGTGCCACCAGTTTTCCTTGCTCTGATTAACCTCACCAACATGAAAAATTCAAGGGAGCTGATGGGATTGTCGTGAGGTCTAAGTTTTCCAGTACTTTGAAGAAATCACTCCTTTGCCTTCAGGACTGCAAAGTTTCTGATGACAGTCCTGCTATAATCCTTTTATTTGTTCTTCTCTATGTAATGTTTTTGTTGTTTTCTGGCTACTTTTAAGATTTCCTCTTAATTTTTGATTTTTTAGCAGTTTTACTATGATGTGTCTAAGTGTATTTTTCTTTGTATTCTCCTTGAGATTCTCTGAGCCTCTTGGATCTTTTTGTTGTCTTTCATTAATTTTGGAAATTCTCATTTTACTATCAAATATCCTTCTGCCCTCTTCTCTTTTCTTCTGGGATTCCAATTAGATTTGTTAGGTGATATAATATTGTCCCACAGCTCTGTTGGATGCACACTGTTGGATGCACACTTCTGTTGTATTCACTATGACTTTCTTCCCGTGTTTCAGTTTGGATCATTCCTTTGTTTGTTTGCTTGTTTATTGAAGAAAAAGAGAAAGAGTTAACAGGGGGAGGGGCAAAGGGAGAGGGAGAGGGAAAGCATCTCAAGCAGACTCCCTGCTATGTATGAAGCCTGACAATGGGGCTCAGTTTCATGACTCTGAGATCATGATCTGAGCTGAAGTCAATAGGCAGTTGCTCAAGTGACTGAGCCACGCAGACACCCCAGTTTGGATCATTTTTATTGACCTGTTTTAGGTTCATTGATGCTTTCTTGTGCTGTGTCCCATCTGCTGATGAGCCTATTGAAGTGATTCTTCATTTCTTGATACTGTATTTTATTTTGAATATTTTCACTTAACTCTTTTTAAAAATATCTCTGCTGAAATCCTCCATCTGTCTTGTATGCTGTGCACCCATTCCACTAGATCTTTTAGTATTTTATTTTTTAAAAGATTTTGTTTATTTATTTGAGAGAGAGGACACAAGCCAGGAGAAGGGTAGGGGGAAGAGAGGAGCAGACTCCCCAGTGGGAAAGGAATCTAATGTGGGGTTTAATCCCAGAAACCTGGGATTATGACCTGAGCTGAAATCAAGAGCTGGCTGTTCAACCAACTGGGCCATCTAGGTGCTGCAGATCCTTTATTTTAATCACAGTTGTTTTGAAGTTCCTATTAGATAGTATGAATATGTGGGCCATCTCTGGATCTTGTTCTGTTGACTACTTTATCTCATGACAATACATTTTTGTCATTTTCTTCTTGATTTTTAATTTGTCCTTTAATTTTGGTTAAATGCCAGACATTGCATGGAAAAGAACGGTAGAAACTGAGATAAATAGTATTCATACCTGCAAATGGGCAAACCTTTCTATGAGGCTATTAGCATGGAGGGAACTGAATTTCTCCTGCTAGTAGTTGATCTGGACTTGGGGGTTTTACTGTTAATATCATTACCTTCAGTATACCATAGGTTTCAAATTGCTCCAGTGGGGGACTGCTGCCATTTTGTGTTTGTTGTGTGCCCTGGAATGCCAGAGGATTTTTCTGTGTTCCTATTTCACCATCAGCTCTCAGCAGATTGTGTGTACCTTTGCAACAAATGGGGTCTCTCTCCATGGTCCTATCCCTCCTTCAGCTGTGGAGTTATGTTGCTGGTTTCTTTGCACAAGGCTTATGGTTGGGGCCGGCAGTCTCATGCAGGTCCTGGGCTCTTGAGTTTTAGGGTAGGCCTCCCTCTCCCCATGGCAATCAGACTTTGCATTGTAATGGGATGAGGTCTTAAATGGAAGTGAATTTTCTGTCCTTCTCTCACTGGTAACAGATCTCTGCTTTGTATCACCGAAGGATCCTGGGGACTGGTGGCTTTCCTGCCTTCCTGCAGCATCTAATGGCTTTTGCTTCAACTCCTCTTCTACCATAGCCAGTCTTTTCTTGGGACCAGGGGACAGGAAGGTTTTGTACCATTCCTCTAGTGGCAGATGGCTTTTTCTTTGTATGGAAGATGGGCATGGGTTTTATGCCTCTCTCCCATTGGGAGCTGGTTGTCATCTCATCTCCCCCAAAGGGAGGCTCTTTCAATTCTCCCCTAGTCTTTCATGAACACCCAGGGAGGCCTATGGAAAAGTGCTGGCAAATGGGAGTCATGGGAGTCATGGGGCAGACTCCTTGTATCCATGGCCCCCAGAGATTCTAAGTTGTCATACTAGCCCACAATTGGTCTTTAAGCTTTTGTTAACATTTCAGTTTTTCTCTTCTTACTTTTTTGGTTACTACTCTTCCTCCTGTACTCTGTCCAAAGCAAAACATTTTGTAGGAGCAGTGCTTATGGCTTTCTATATCTTAAGTGGGTCTAGAATTCACTGATTGCTTCTTTGTTGTCAACTCTAAGTTTTTACTTGACAGCAAATTGCTCAGTAGTTCGTTCAATACGTTCAAAAAGGTAAAACAGGCAGTGAGCCTTAGTTGACTGGAATTGTGGCAGTTGGAGGTCCCAGTACACTGCAATCATGTCTGTTATGTCCTATAACAGAAGGGCCATTGTGGCCATGAATGGGAAGAACTGTGTGACCATCACTGCCGAAAGGTGCTGTGGGATCCAGTCCCAGATGGTGACCATAGACTTCTAGAAGATCTTTCCCATGGGCGATTGGCATTACATAGACCTGGCTGGGCTCACCACAAATGTCCAGACTGTTGCCCAGCACCTCAACTTCCAGCTGAACCTGTATGAGCTGAAGGAAGGTCGGCAGATCAAGCCTTATACCCTCATGAACATAGTGGCCACATCTTGTATGAGAAGTGGTTTGGCCCCTACTACACAAAGCCAGTCATCATGGGGTTGGACCTGAAGACTAAGCCCCTCATTTGCTCCCTATACCTTATCTGCTGCCCCATGGTGACTGACAACATCGTGATCCGTGCACCTGCTCCAAACAAATGTATGGGGTGTGTGAGTCCCTCTGGGGGCCTGACGTGAATCCAGAACACCTGTTTGAAACTATCTCACAAACCATGCTGAATACTGTGGATCAGGATGCACTGTCAGGCATGGGAGTCATTGTCCACATCATTGAGAAGGACAAAATTGCCACCAGGACACTGAGGGCTGGAATGGACTAACTTTCTGTTCTCAGAGACTACTTAAAAAAAGTGAATAACTTTGCTATCAAAAACAAAACAAAGGTAAAGTGGTAAAACAAAAAAGAAGATAGGCAATTATGAAAGCCAAAGAAAGGAGTCAAATCCCAAATAAAAAAATATGATAGCTGAAATTAAGTCAGTGGAAGGGTTTTAATAGTAAATAAGTCCTAGTTAAAGAGTCAATTCAAAATCTGTTAGAAGAATATCTCCGGAAGGAAACATTTAAAGAAAAAAGTTTGGAAATACAGATTGGGTAGGGGATATAGGGGGTGCATTAAGAAGATTTAATATAAATGTAGTTAGAGTCTCTGAAGCAAAGGAGAAAGAAAATACAATGGGAATAATTTCTGAAAAGCTAATAGCTGAGAATTTTCCAAAATGGTGAAAAATGTCACAAATTAAGCCTAACCAGAATTTAAAACAAACCAAAAAACCTAGTCACATTCATAGCAGATGAAAACCAAAGTGCAAATCTTATAAAACAGCTAGAGAAAAGATATGTTACCTTTAAAAGAGCAATAATCAAACTTATTGCTTGTTTCTCAAGAGAAATAATGAAAGCCAGAAAGACAAATGAAATATCTCCAAAGTTCTAAAAGAAAATAACTGACAACTGAGAGTTATATGCCCAGCCAAAAAATTCTTCAAAATTAAAAGGGGAATAATGGCATCTCTGGACATAAAGACAGAAAATTCTCACAAGCAGGCCTACATATTAAAGGAATGGCTAAAAACAGTTTTTCAGGCACGAGTAAAATGAACCTAGATGGAAACTCAGAGGTATAGGGAGAAAATATATGGATAAATTTAATAACAACTGTATACAACAATAATATTCTGTGGGATGTCTCTATATATATCCTTTCTACTCATTTATCTATCCAGATATATGAGAGAATGACTAGAATGAAAACATAACAATGGCATAAAAGTCAGGAGGGGATTATTTTTGGAACAAAATGTTTTAAGGTCATTGCATTATCTGAAAAGGTTATTTCTTTAGGCTCTTCCCGGAAGTAGAATGAACTGTCAGGTGGATACTGGTAAAGAACTTCGTTGTTTTCAAGTTGGACTGACGATACATTCTGATGAAGATACATCCAATTCCATTCCTTTCATTGCCTCTTTTAGGATTTTTTTTTTTTTCTGCTCCTGACTCTTCATATTTCTTCAGGAAGCAACTTGTTATAAGTGAAAAAGCAAGAGCTTTAGAATCAACCAGACCCGGGCTTAACCTCCTGTTTTTCCCCTTACTTGGGCCTTCACTTTGGGAGGGCTGTGAAAAGGGAAGGTAATCAGAGTGACTTCACAAGATAATTGTGCAAATTAAATGAGAATAAGTATACAAAGAGCCTACAGTGCAATGCCCAATATCTAGTACTTCATATTGCTCAGTAGGTGCTAGTTTTTTTCACTTATGGACTGCACTATGCAATGGGCAATTGCTTATACACCCTCTCACATTATTTCCTAGGTTTCTTATATTTTTTATTATTATCCCCCCTCTTCTGACTAGATTGTAATCTCCTCCAGTTTTGGGACAATATATGTCCCTTTCCTCTCATACCCCTAGTTCAGTGAATGGTGTTTGCGGTAAGAGTAATACTTGCTTGAGGCAAGCACAATGAGATAAAATACATTCCTGCACTATACGTTATGTTGGAAGGTGTCTTCATAGCAGGTCCACCCAGAAGGATATTTGAGACCTTGAAGGAAAGTGCTTCAGCTGCCCATGAGAAGCATAAATGGTGAAAACATCTTTAATGGAAAGAGAGAAGTGCCATTTTACCACTCAGGAACCCTCCAGTTTAAGCCTTAAAGATTCCAGGCTGGAGGCAATGTTGAGTATCATGGATTGCTGCCCTGAAAACTAGCATCTTAAGTTATATGTAATACCTTTTCTGGGCAAAAGGCCCATCTACTTAATCTCTGCTAGATGAGTATATATTAGATCTGACTGTTGA